>NC_138769.1:682014584-682614584 GCF_965119305.1 Pelophylax lessonae | reverse complement strand
GAGCTCAGTAAGGTTGGATGGAGAGCGTTTGTGAATAGCAGTTTTCAGTTCTTTCCACAGATTCTCGATTGGATTCAGATCTGGACTTTGACTTGGCCATTCTAACACCTGGATATGTTTATTTGTGAACCATTCCATTGTAGATTTTGCTTTATGTTTTGGATCCTTGTCTTGTTGGAAGACAAATCTCCGTCCCAGTCTCAGGTCTTTTGCAGACTCCATCAGGTTTTCTTCCAGAATGGTCCTGTATTTGGCTCCATCCATCTTCCCATCAATTTTAACCTTAACCATCTTCCCTGTCCTGCTGAAGAAAAGCAGGCCCAAACCATGATGCTGCCACCACCATGTTTGACAGTGGGGATGGTGTGTTCAGGGTGATGAGCTGTGTTGCTTTTACGCCAAACATAACGTTTTGCATTGTTGCCAAAAAGTTTGATTTTGGTTTCATCTGACCAGAGTATCTTCTTCCACATGTTTGGTGTGTCTCCCAGGTGGCTTGTGGCAAACTTTAAACGACACTTTTTATGGATATTTTTAAGAAATGGCTTTCTTCTTGCCACTCTTCCATAAAGGCCAGATTTGTGCAGTATACGACTGATTGTTGTCCTATGGACAGAGTCTCCCACCTCAGCTGTAGATCTCTGCAGTTCATCCAGAGTGATCATGGGCCTCTTGGCTGCATCTCTGATCAGTCTTCTCCTTGTATGAGCTGAAAGTTTGGAGGGATGGCCAGGTCTTCGTAGATTTGCAGTGGTCTGATACTCCTTCCATTTCAATATTATCGCTTGCACAGTGCTCCTTGGGATGTTTAAAGCTTGGGAAATCTTTTTGTATCCAAATTCGGCTTTAAACTTCTCCACAACAGTATCTCGGACCTGCCTGGTGTGTTCCTTGTTCTTCATTATGCTCTCTGCGCTTTAAAAGGAACCTCTGAGACTATCACAGTGCAGGTGCATTTATACCGATACTTGATTACACACAGTTGGATTCTATTTATCATCATTAGTCATTTAGGTCAACATTGGATCATTTAGAGATCCTCACTGAACTTCTGGAGAGAGTTTGCTGCACTGAAAGTAAAGGGGCTGAATAATTTTGCACGCCCAATTTTTCAGTTTTTTATTTGTTAACAAAGTTTGAAATATCCAATAAATTTTGTTTCACTTCATGATTGTGTCCCACTTATTGTTGATTCTTCACAAAAAATTACAGTTTTATATCTTTATGTTTGAAGCCTGAAATGTGGCAAAAGGTCGCAAAGTTCAAGGGGGCCGAATACTTTCACAAGGCACTGTATATCGGGTGCCGATATGCACTTTTCCCGATGTATTGGATTCGGCCCTGGAGGTTACCGATATTTCGGGAAAGTGCATGTACCGGAGTGATGCCTGCAGCTAGAGGCATCATCCTGGTACTGGCATCCATAGCCAACGATTGGCTGTCTTGTAATGACAACCGATGGGGCACAGAAGCCGCTCTGCTGTGATTACAAGGAGTGACGTCCCCCCTCCCGTCGCCTTCTCGGCTTGCCCGGCGGGACAGGAGACCCGGGCAACCAGCCTGCACGGTCACCGAAGACCAAATCAAAGCCGCATTCGGCTCTGATCGGGTCTCCATGCAAAAATCCAGAAGTGATGTCATGAGGTACTGACCTGCCGTTTTGAATGCTTTTAAGTGCAGAGGAGGGGTTTGGGGTCTTTTAGACTCCCAGATCCCTCCACAAAAGTACCTGTCAAAAAAAAAAAATGTAAAAATGTTTTTAAATGTACAAAAATATCGGCCAATATCGGGCGATACCGATATGCATTGGCCAAAATATCGGTAACGAAAAACCGGTATTGGCCGATCATTAGTACAAAGGTACCAAGTTTGTGTAGGAGGAAGGAAGAAGAGGATCTTTGTAAATAGGGAGGAGGTTGCTCCTTGTCCTGTGTTCTGGACATTTCCAAGTTGGGCATCCCATAACTCCCTACCCTATCCAAGTTATCATCCCCTAATAAAACAACAAAAAAAAAGCCAAGGACTGTTTTCCGTGTTGGAGTGAATGAAGGAAATGCTATGTGACTGACTGTGTAGCAGTGGGGAACCCTAACTTCAGCAACTCCTGTGGGGGTTGTGCTACATTTGGTATCTATTTACTCATTGCAATCCCATCTTCCATATTTTCCCAAAAAATGTATATTATTTGTGCTTGTATACTTTAGGCTGCTTTCACACTGCCATGTTGCGGTTAGGCTGCAGCAGTGCAGCACAAGTGCAGAGCAGTGTACCAGAGGTTTCCATGCGGGTAACCTGCAGTTTCCCATAGACTTCTATTATGTTCTGCATTTTTTACGCGTTTTCTGAAAACTCATCAAAAAGTCCCGAATGCTGCATCTTTGGTGTACTCAGGGCCGATCCTGGGTGGGTGCGCGGGGTGCACCGTGCCCAGGCGCCGCGTGAGGGGGGGCGCACATAACCCTAAAAATCTCCCGCAAGTCACGGGAGTCTCTCACTGCAGCCACTACATCCTTTGTAGTTCCGGCTCACAGGCGGAGTGATATCAAATGTACTCCGCCTGTGGGAGGAGGAGCCGTACAGAGGAAGCAGCGGCTTTGCTCTCTTCTGCAGCCGCCTGCTTTCTCTGTACAGCTCCTCCTCTCACAGGCGGAGTGCATTTGATATCACTCCGCCCGTGAGCCGGGACTATGAAGGAGCCCAGCAACACGGAGGCCACAGAGCCCGGGAACCACAGAGCCAAGCACCACAGAGCCAAGCACCACAGAGCCAGCACCACAGAGGCCACAGAGCCTGGCACCACAGAGCCCGGCACCACAGAGCCCAGCACCACAGAGGCGGCACCACAAAACCCACCACCACAGAGCCAGCACCACTTAGGCCACAAAGCCCGGCACCACAGAGGCCAGCACCACAGAGGCCACAGAGCCCGGGAACCACAGAGCCAAGCACCACAGAGGCCACAGAGCCTGGCACCACAGAGCCCAGCACCACAGAGGCCACAGAGCCCAGAGCCCGGCACCACAGAGCCAGGCACCACAGAGCTCAGCCCCACAGAGACAAGCACCACAGAGACAAGCACCACAGAGGCTGGCACCACAGAGGCTGGCACCACAGAGGCCGGCACCACAGAGGCCAGCACCACAGAGGCCAGCAGCACAGAGGCCAGCACCACCAGCACCACAGAGCCCAGCATACCAGAGAGACTGGCACCACAGCCCAGCATACCACAGAGACCGGCACATCACAGAGGATCCAGGAATCAGGACCTGTAGACAAGAATCAGGACCAGCAGCCAGCCCCAAGGCCCCAGGACCAGCAGCCAAGAATCAGGACCAGAAGCCAGCCCCAAGGCACCAGCAGCCAGACCCCAGGAGGACCAGCAGCCAGACCCCAGGAGGACCAGCAGCCGGAAAACAGGACCAGCAGCTCAGCCCCAAAAACCAGGACCAGCAGCCGGGAATCAGGACCAGCAGCCAGGAATCAGGAGGACCAGCAGCCAGACCCCAGGACCAGCAGCAAAGCCCCAGAAGCCAGGACCCAGTCCCAGAAGCCAGGCCCCAGGACCAGCAGCCAGCCCCAGTACCCATAATTTAAGGTAAGTGAAGTCTTCTAGACTTGGGCCTGGGCATCAAAGTGCTATTAATTAATATAATATTGTTTATTTTTCTATTGTTCAGTGACACTCTAATGTAGTTTCTCATGGGGGCTGGAGGGGACTCTATCTATCAGAGACTCTCCAATAGGCACAGAGAGGGCCTCTATAAGATAAACCCCCCTCTAGGTCCCATTAGACTCTGTTGTAGTCTCTAATGGGGCCCGTTGGGGGGTCTTTCTAACATAGACTTTAAAATGCACACAGAGATGACCTCTGTTCGAGAGACCCCCCTCCAGGTCCCATGATATGACCCCATTGTAGTCTCTAATGGGGTCTGGTGGGGGTTTTTTCTAACAGACAGTCTAACAGAGGCCCTCTCTGTGTTCCTTGGAGAGACCCCCTTCCAGGTCCCATTAGGAAAATGGGAGGAGTTAGTAAGATGACCACGCCCACGTGGGGGCGCCATAAATATTTCTGCACCCAGGCGTCTGTTACCCTAGGATCGGCCCTGGGTGTACTTTCAGAAAATGTGCCAAAAACGTGGGACGTAATAGAAGTCTATAGGGCACCGCCGGTAACCTGAACAAAAACAGCTGGTACACTGCGCTGCACCCGCACTGTGGGAAACCACAGTGTGAAACCACCCTTAACCCTTTGCCAACCTCATAACTTAACCGCTTTCGGACCGCCCACCACAGAAATACTGCGGCAGGCTAGCCCTCCTGCGCGAACCGCGGTAGGTATACATCGGTCGTGTGCCTAGGTACACATTTAACCCTTTGATCACCCCTGGGTTAACCCCTTCCCTGCCAATGGCATTATTACAGTAACAGTGCATATTTTTAGCACTGATTACTGTAGTAATGTCACTGGTCCCCCCAAAAGTGTCAAAAATGTCAGTTAGGGGTCCGATCTGTCTGCCGCAATGTCGCAGTCCTGCTAAAAATCGCAGATCGCCGCCATTACCAGTAAAAAAAAAAAAAAAAAAAACAATAAAAATGACATAAATCTTTTCCGTAGTTAGTAGACGCGATAACTTTTGCGCAAACCAATCAAAATTCGATTATTGCAATTTTTTTTTACCAAAAATATGTAGCAGAAAACAAAATGTTAAAAAATTTAGATTTTTTATTTTTTATATTTTTTGGGAATGTTATATAGCAGAATGTGAAAAATATTGTTTTGTTTTTTTTTTTTCTCAGAATTGTCGCTCTTTTTTGTTTATAGCTCAAAAAATGAAAAACCGCAGAGGTGATCAAATACCACCAAAAGAAAGCTCTATTTGTGGGGAAAAAAAGGACATAAATTTTATTTAGGTACAGCAACGCATGACCGCGCAATTGTCCATTAAAATAACGCAGTGCCGAATCGCAAAAAATGGCCTGGTCATTAGGGGACAAATTCTTCCGTTAAAGAAAGTGGTTAAAGGAGTTAATGCATTAGGATAAAATACCTTCTGGGTGTAGCAGCCTCTCCAGCACCCTTTCAATACTTACCTGAGCCCCCTCTCTATCCAGCGATGTCCACAAGTCCCTCGGCCATCCTGGGACTCTCCCTTCTGATTGGCTGAGATACAGCTGGGGCGTCATTGGCTCCCGTGGCTGTCAATCAAAGTCAGTGAGCCAATCACGAGAGAGGGGTGGGCCAAACCGCCTCTGAATGGACACACGGAGCTGCAGCTCGGCTCAGGTGCCCCCATAGCAAGCTGCTTGATGTGGGTGAACTCAGTAGGAGGGAGGGGGCCAGGAGCAACAACAAGGGACTCGAGAAGAGGAGGATCCGGTCTGCTCAGAGCAGGTAAGTATAACATGTTTGTTATTTTTCTTTTTTTTTTTTTTAATGAGACATTACAATTACTTTAAATATACGGCAGCAAGGTGGCACTGCTATGCCAAATCACGTACCTAGTACACTTCCGGGTTGGGGGCGAGCATGTGCACCACCGGTGGCCCGCTTCTGCTGTGATTATACACAGCAGGACCCGATCGGCGGGTACCATGGACTCGATGTAGAATGGCAGTCTGTCATTAGGGAAGGCATGGATCCTGTGTCTCCGCAAAGCAGGAACACGGATCAATGCCTTCCCCTAGTAGAGGCACTCCCCACACTGTAACAAAACACAGGCTAGGCACACAGTTAACTCTTTGATCGCCCCTGGTGTTAACCCCCTCCCAGCCAGTGTCATTAGTACAGTGACAGTGCATATTTTTTTAGCACTGATCACTGTATTAGTGTCACTGGTCCCCAAAAAGTGTCAATTAGTGTCCGACTGTTCGCCGCAATATTGCAGTCCTGCTATAAGTCACTGATCACCGCTATTACGACCGCTATAACCTTTGTGCAAACCAATCAATATATACGTTTATTTGAATTTGTTTTTTACCAAAAATATATAGCAGAACACATATTGGCCTAAATTGATGAAGATATTTGATTTTTTTCAATTTTTTTATTAGATATGTTTGAGAGCATAAAGTAAAAATAGTTTTTTTTTTTCCCCAAAATTGTCTCCTTTTTTTTGTTTATAGCACAAAAAATAAAAACCAAAAACTACCACCAAAAGAAAGCTCGATTTGTGGGGAAAAAAGGACATACATTGAATATGGGCATCACATGACTGCGTAATTTTTAGTTAAAGTAAAAACATAGCCTGGTCAGGAAAGGGAGGTAAATCTTTCAGAGGTCAAGTGTTTAAAATACATTTTAGTGTATTTTTGCACGAAAATGTAGCTTTGATAAGCAATAGCGCAATTATGGGTGTGACCTAAAAAACTGCATCTGCCACCATTTTAATCTACAGGGTCCCTGCAGTGCTTTCAGAAAATACATCATGTTTTGGTAGGGTTAGGAATCTTCTGAACTAAAAAGTGCATTTTAAAAATTAATAAAAAATAAATGGCTCAGGAAGTGAAGGGGTTAAAATGCAACTTCAAACTATTTTTTTGTGGTGAAGTGTTAAACCCACAGTCGGGTTTTTATTGTCTGGGTCTTCCTCCTTATTCCATGTTTTGTCACTGGAACAGAAAGTAATTCATCTCGCTAACAGGGCAATAGAAATATTCCCCAGCACACTGGTTGCTAAGGCCAGGCCGATTGGCATCTAGCAACCAGTGACATTAGCAGAGCAGACCCATGATGCACAGCGGAGGAGGATCCTCCTCGTCGGCTCATCCTCCTCTACGCGCCTAGAAAAATGGCTCCGCCTCCACCCAACTTCTCTCTTCATGTGCACTTGTGCAGCCGTTGTGAAAGGTAAGGCAGCCAGCTGCCAGGCTGCTTGATTTTCTTTTTTTTCACACTCTCTCTCTCTCTCCATCGATCGACACAAGAGACAACTGCCTGGAGGATATACCTTACTATATATTGGTCCCTGTAATATGTATATAGTAAGGTATATATCCTCCAGGTAGTAGTTGTACTCTATTGTAATATATAGTGTTCCCTGTAATGTGTATATAGTCTATAGAGTACAACTACTACCTGGAGTATATACCTTACTATATACATATTACAGGGACCAATATATACTACAAGAGAGTACAACTAGGCTGGAGTATATACCTTACTATATACATATTACAGGGAACACTATACAGGTCCCTCTCAAAAAATTAGCATATTGTGATAAAGTTCGTTATTTTCTGTAATGTACTGATAAACATTAGACTTTCATATATTTTAGATTCATTACACACAACTGAAGTAGTGCAAGCCTTTTATTGTTTTAATATTGATGATTTTGGCATACAGCTCATGAAAAAAAAAATTTCTATCTAAAAAATTAGCATATCATGAAAAGGTTCTCTAAACGAGCTATTAACCTAATCATCTGAATCAACTAATTAACTCTAAACACCTGCAAAAGATTCCTGAGGCTTTTAAAAACTCCCAGCCTGGTTCATTACTCAAAACCACAATCATGGGTAAGACTGCCGACCTGACTGCTGTCCAGAAGGCCATCATTGACACCCTCAAGCAAGAGGGTAAGACACAGAAAGACATTTCTGAACGAATAGGCTGTTCCCAGAGTGCTGTATCAAGGCACCTCAGTGGGAAGTCTGTGGGAAGGAAAAAGTGTGGCAGAAAACGCTGCACGAGAAGAGGTGACCGGACCCTGAGGAAGATTGTGGAGAAGGACCGATTCCAGACCTTGGGTGACCTGCGGAAGCAGTGGACTGAGTCTGGAGTAGAAACATCTAGAGCCACCGTGTACAGGCGTGTGCAGGAAATGGGCTACAGGTGCCGCATTCCCCAGGTCAAGCCACTTTTGAACCAGAAACAGCGGCAGAAGTGCCTGACCTGGGCAACAGAGAAGCAGCACTGGACTGTTGCTCAGTGGTCCAAAGTACTTTTTTCGGATGAAAGCAAATTTTACATGTCATTCGGAAATCAAGGTGCCAGAGTCTGGAGGAAGACTGGAGAGAGGGAAATGCCAAAATACATGAAGTCCAGTGTCAAGTACCCACAGTCAGTGATGGTCTGGGGTGCCATGTCAGCTGCTGGTGTTGGTCCACTGTGTTTTATCAAGGGCAGGGTCAATGCAGCTAGCTATCAGGAGATTTTGGAGCACTTCATTCTTCCATCTGCTGAAAAGCTTTATGGAGATGAAGATTTCATTTTTCAGCACGACCTGGCACCTGCTCACAGTGCCAAAACCACTGGTAAATGGTTTACTGACCATGGTATTACTGTGCTCAATTGGCCTGCCAACTCTCCTGACCTGAACCCCATAGAGAATCTGTGGGATGTTGTGAAGAGAAAGTTGAGAGACGCAAGACCCAACACTCTGGATGAGCTCAAGGCCGCTATCGAAGCATCCTGGGTTCCATAACACCTCAGCAGTGCCACAGGCTGATTGCCTCCATGCCACGCCGCATTGAAGCAGTCATTTCTGCAAAAGGATTCCCGACCAAGTATTGAGTGCATAACTGAACATAATTATTTGAAGGTTGACTTTTTTTTGTATTAAAAACACTTTTTTTTATTGGTCGGATGAAATATGCTAATTTTTTGAGATAGGAATTTGGGTTTTTCATGAGCTGTATGCCAAAATCATCAATATTAAAACAATAAAAGGCTTGCACTACTTCAGTTGTGTGTAATGAATCTAAAATATATGAAAGTCTAATGTTTATCAGTACATTACAGAAAATAATGAACTTTATCACAATATGCTAATTTTTTGAGAGGGACCTGTATACTACAAGAGACTCTTGTAGTATATAGTGTTCCCTGTAATATGTATATAGTAAGGTATATACTCCAAGTAGTTGTACTCTCTTGTAGTATATTCTCGTGGGTGATTGTGTAGGCAGGGGGCCCCAGTGCACTGCATTGCCCAGGAGCCTATAAGGCTCTTAAGATGGCACTGTTTATTAAAGCAGAACTTTACTCTCTCAATCAACATTAACTATTTTTAATCCTTATGTTGCTAGCACTAGTAAATAGATACTGCAGGAAGGTATATTATATTTACTTGTTTTAAGCTTTTTTTTTTTTACATTTCTTCAGCTGCTTCCTGGTTTTTGGCCTAGGCTCAAATGATGTCATACATCCTAGGAGTCCTTAGGGCCATTTCTTTCATTTTGTAGCACTGCCCCTCCCAGGGACTGCTGGATACTGGCTCTGCGGGCTCCCCTGGTTACCAACACACCGTTATAAGTAAATACAGTTCCTACATTCCTCCTGGCTCTTCACTGCAATAAATACTCCAGGGGGATTGGGTTTTTTCGTTGTTTATTTTGTAAAGGGGATAGGAGAAAGGAATAGTGGGATACTCCAATTTAACTATTCACAATATCTGAGGACTTCTATCTTCACAACTCTGTTTGTAGATATGGAACAGCCAGGCTGGTTATTCATCCTCCCACTTTAGATGAATGGGGTTAAGTCTCTTGCCTTGTTTATCTTCTCTCACAAGGTGACTTAATGAACAATATTTTATGCTCAGGATACTCTTCCCTAGCATACTTTTTCTGCTGATACCCGTCCACTGACTATCCTATGAGTAGGGGCGGCCCCCCTCAGGTCAGGCCCCTTGACACGATTTCCTGTACTTACGATACTGCAGAAACAGGATCTCCAGTGTCTCCCCTCTCAGCTAGCTTCCCTGGACCTCTGGGTTCAGCTCCTGTCAACCACTCCTCCAGTCCTCAGAATGACCTCCTGAGATCGCATTGGCACCTCTGCAGAGGAGGAGGCAGCCGCCCCTCTCCCTTCAGGACTCTGCTCTCCAACAAAAGACCCCGAGCACATGTGCTCCTGGCTTTTATACAGTATCCCAGCATGCACTGAGGCGACCTACCCTTTGTCAATCATCAGGACTGTATCAAAAGCCTATGCACACATTCGTCAGGTTTCCTCCCACTGTCCAACATGCCTCCCTATTGGACCAGCGTAAAAACACTCTTTAGACTGAATAAATTGCAAACTAAGAACAATGAGCAGACCTCACTAACAGATCCTACTCCCTGGTAGGCAGAGAACAATATAGATTTACCTGCAGCCCCTCTGGTAAGTAGACAGAGCTCAAAACTATACTCTCTCACTAGCACCTACCTAGGAGGATGCTACAATCTGAAGGAGGGGAGGAGGGGCTTTCTTAATGTCGCACACCCTTACGTAGAGGTGCAGATAATCAAGGTTCCCCCACTCCTGCACAGCCAGGCACACCGAATCTTCACAAGCACCCCATAGACAGTTTTTAGCTTTGTTTTTGGTGTTTATTAGGGTCAACAACTTGGGTGGGGATAGGGAGTTTATGGGATGCCCACTTGACGGCAACAGGATCTTCAGGGACAAATTCCCATATACAGGCTCCTTCCTGGTGTAGCACCCTACAGGTAGGTGCTAGGTAAAGATATAGTGGGCCTTGTCTACCTAACAGCAGGGCTGTGATTTGTTAGGTAGGGTGTCAGGGCTTCCAGATGTGCCTACTGAAGGGAGAAGTATCCCCACTGGCTCTTGTGAGAGGCTTCTCATAGGGCAGTGTGGGAAGTCCAATCAGGGGACACATCCCAGCTTGTAACTACCCCAGGAGGCAGATTAAGCTGCAAAGGATTCTGGGAGTGGGTATAAGTTTGGGGGAAGTGCGTGACAGGTTGTCTTTGGCGGGAGCAGAGTCCCAGGAAAGAGAGTGCGGCTGTCTCTCCTCCTGTCTGAGGAAGGTGGATGTCTCGGGGTGTCGTCTGAGAGTCCAGAGAGTGCTGAGCTGAGGAGGATCCGGTGTGCCGAGAGCCTGCGGAGCGTGAGAGGGGTCCAGTCCCAGGAAAGCCTACACAGGTCGTGACTACTGCAGATTGCCCCTGGGGGTCTGCCTAGTGTCAGAGGGGACCACTCCGGGAGAGGCTCTGGAATTCAGTGTCAGCTAGCAGTAAAAGGGGTACCTAGGTTGAGGACCCTGAAGTTGTAAAGGGGGTACATAGTCAGTGTACCCTGAAGAGTTCCAGGTCAAAGGGGGCACCTGCAGTTTGGGCCCTGAACTGTGCAGAATGTGTCAGTACAGTGACAGTTACACAGAGTTCTACAAGATACTACCTCAAGCTGTCCAAAGCAGAGGAAAGTATTTGGTGGCTTACACAGCACAACAGTATCAAGAGTTTCTAAAGTTTTCAGTCTTGGGTCTACAGGACTATAAGTCGGGGATTCAACACTTTCTTGAAGTTACAGAGTGTTCTTAGAGTCAGTGAGCGTTGGCTGGTGCAGGCTAGCGTCAAGTAAGAGCCAACGGGCATTTTTCCAGGATCAAGTCCCAACTGTAATTAGTTAAAGCCGAAAGGAGTATCCCACTCATTCCCTTCTCCCATCCCATTAATTTCCAATAAAAAACCACAAACAGGGGGGCGTGGCTTGGACATGACTGAGTGAGGATGCACTGCTCTTCAGCTCCCGCATCCTGCCACTTTCATAGCCTCAAAACCGGACGAATCGTCTGCTCCAGCTTCTCCTGAACCCCCATGTCACAACGCAGGAGGGCTCAGTCACAGCCTCGGGGCTCGACAAGGTCATCTAAGACCTCCATCAGCTCTTTTTTCACAGAGGATCGGGGTCAGCGTACAGGCCCCTCCAAGATGGCGCTGGACCGCGACTCGCGGGAAGCCACCGCTCCTATGGCTGACGGCTGCTCTCAACCCGAAGCTTCTCCGATTCCCTCGCCTGTGCTGGTGAGTGACACTGCGCCCCCACCCTCCCCGGGACCTGCCGCTTCCCCTGACCGGGGCTCGGATGCTTCAGACCTACTTGGGGACAGAGACCTGCGCCAGCACATTTGGGCTCTCCCGACTAAGGCTGACCTAGACCGCTTTGTTAGCAGGGTGGAGACGGCCTTCAAGCAGGACATTGAGCAGCTGAAAACCGATACTGCCCATTTGGGATCCCGGTTGGAGTCCTTGGAACAGAAGGTAGAGGACTCCCTACCTGTGCTGACACTGTTCCAGGAAAGGTTTAGAGCGCAGGACCAGCGCATTGAGGCTCTCCTTTGCCAGATGGATGATAATGAGAACCGCAGCCGCCGCTCTAATATAAGGATCAGGGGGATGCCTGAGGCGACTGCTGCCAAGGACATTGTTCCCACTTTGCAGGATATCTTTCGGGAGATCCTGGACTTGCCCGCATCGGCCCCTATGGAGATCGACAGGGCCCACCGGGCGCTCCGACCGCCATCGCAGGACGTGGACAATCCCAGGGACATTATTTGTAAGCTTCACCGCTATGGCATTAAGGAACAGATTATGCAGAAGATGAGCAGACGCCCCTTCTTTGAATTTGACGGAGCCCGCCTGTTCTTCTATCAGGATCTCTCTAGACGCACCCTTATGCAAAGACGCTCTCTTCAGCCCCTATTGGAATCCCTGAGGGCCGCAGGAGCTACTTATCGTTGGGGCTTTCCTTTTAGCCTCCAAGCGGAGCGCAATGGCAAATCTGCGATGCTACGCACAAAGGATGATCTCCCTGGCTTTCTATCCCGCCTGGATTTGGGCCCTGTGGATTTTGTGGACTGGCGCCAGGACTTCAATGTTGCTGTCTTGCGGCCGGATGATCCCTGGCTCCCTGCCCGGGCTCGGAGGGGCTCTCGGGGTCGCAAACGCCGATCGGGTGGGACCTCCCCTGGCCCGGCCCCCCGTGGTGACCAGGCCTAGGCTCCTATTCTTGTGACTGCCTGCCCCCGCTTCCCTCTCTGACTCTCGTTCGGGCTGGCCTCCTCCCGAGGCTTCCCGGTGACTGCTGCTGGAATCGGTTTACATGGGGGAGGGGGCGGGGGAGGGGGGGTTTGTTTTCCTTTGTGGGGTTCGTTGCTCATTTCATGATTCCCGGTTTATTTTTTGCACTGTTTTGCAGGGGCTGTACAGGCTTCTGCTCCTCGTGTCTGACTATACTCCTCCAGTAGGCCATACCCTTGTCCCTGCGGGGTCATGGGAGTTAGCCCTTTTTTGGGCACCACGGCTGGCTCAGGCGCCCCCCCCCCGGGGGGGTCCGCAGGGGGCAGCCGTGTTACTGGACATGGGCCCGGGGGTGGGCTCCGCGCCCTCCTCTGACCCCATCGCCTGGCATACTTGCTCAGGTGGACGTGTTCTTCATGGACGTGTCTTTCAATGGATGTGTCAGGAACGCTCCCTGTGCACACTAAAGTGCTGTCATGAATCTGCCACCTAAGGGTTAACCTAGCTCAGACTAATTTCATTAATTGGCAATAGGCTGCCTTATTTAAAGAGGAAGTAAACCCTCCTCTACAACTTGTACCTATAGGCAAGCCTATGATAAGGCTTACCTATAGGTACTGTAAATATCTCCTAAACATGTACCGTTTAGGAGATATTTACCTTACATGTCGCCAGTGACGTCACTGGCGCATGCGCTCTGAAGGAACGGCCGATGGTGCCGTTCCTTCAGAGCCCCGTGCCGTGACTGTCGGCTCCCGCGCGCGTGCGCGGTAGTGACGTCACCGCGGCTCCGGCCAATCAGATGGCCGGATGCCGCGATCCCGGAAGACGGGCGACTAGACATGTCGCCCGTCATAGAGGTGAGTGAGCGGCACGGCGGGGGCTCGTTCTGAGGTAAGTATTGCATAATGAGCTAATATGCGATGCATACTAGCTCATTATGTCTTTCTTTTGCAGGGTTTAAAAAAAAAAAAAAAAATCAAACGAGTTTACAACCTCTTTAAGCACCTCAGAAGCACAGTGTCTTTGCTGTCTGATCTGAAGCTTCTCCTGTGTTCCTGAACCTGAAACCTGTTGTATCCAGTTTGATTCCTGTTTGACCTCCTGGCTTGTCCCTCACCTCGCTTGTCTGCTGCCCGCCCTGACCTCGGCTTGTTTGTGACCACTCTTTTGCCTTATCCTTGTCTGTTTATCTGCCACCAGATCCGGACCTGTTCACCTCCTGGCAGGGCAACCCCGAGGACCGCGACCTGGTGCTATACACGCAGCAAAATCCAACCTCACCATCTGAGGCTCTGGTGAAGACCGGTTGGCACTTAGATTCCGCACCTCGGGTTAGCCTGCGTCTACTGCCTGGGTGACTTGTCTGTGCTCCATCCCTCGTGAGCTAGAGGCTACCCTCTGCACATCAGGCTCACCTCCAGAGTCCTGACAGTATCAGACAGCCATGTCGCAGCCTGCAAGAGGGGCCTCACCATTGGATGAGATCTGCCAGCATCTCACAACTTTATCTCAAGCCGTAAAGACACTTCAGGAGGGCTACATGCATCTGGAGGAACGGATGCGTTCTGCACCTGGGAACCCCCCTGTGATGACAGATTCTTCTTCCTCGGTACCAGCAGAACCTACTCCAGGTCCCACAGTAGTGATGTTGCCACCTGAACCCCGGGTCCCTACACCCGAAAAGTTCTCAGGGGACAGAGGCAAGTTCAGGGCGTTTCGCATCGCATGTGAATTATATTTCTCTCTGCAACCTCTGACTTTTTCCTTGGAGGCTACCAAAGTGGGCTTTGTCATCTCCCTGCTCCTGGATGAACCACAGTCTTGGGCTCATCGGCTTATTGAAGAGCGCAGTCCTCATCTAAAGTACTTATTGTCTTTCTTCAGTGCCATGGCTCAGCTGTATGACGACCCTCAGCGAACCTCCACCGCTGAAGCTGCTCTGCATGCGCTTCAGCAGGGTCAAAGAGATGTGGAAGACTATGTAACAGACTTTAGGCGTTGGAGTTCCGACACCCAGTGGAATGACGCTGCATTACGGTATCAGTTTCGTTTAGGTCTCTCTGAAGGGCTGAAGGATTCCTACCAGCTCTGCTCCTGCAAACCTTGCTACGGATGTCCCGGAACCCATGCAGCTTGGGGTTAAGAGACCTGCCCTGTCTACTGAAGAAAGGCATCGCCAGCGACAGAACAATCTCTGCCTGTACTGTGGAGAAGCCGGTCACTACGTGCGCTCCTGTCCTGCGAAGCTACGTAAGTGCCTTTCCATCTCCCCATCCAGTGGTCCAGCACCCGCTTCCAGTGCTTCTCACCTAGCCTTCCCTGTCTCGTTTCAGCTTTCAGGAGGTAGCATATCAGTAACCGCGATTATTGACTCAGGAGCATTTAGTTGCTTTATCGACCTGTCATTCGCTGTTCAACGGGTATTCCACTTCAACCCAAGACCCAAGGACTTACCATCTTCCTGGCTGATGGTTCCCACATCAGTTCCGGACCTGTAACCCAGGAGACTCCTCCTCTCCTCATGATCTCCTCTTGTGACCATAAGGAACTAATAAGCCTAGACGCTATTGCGTCCCCCTTGTTTCCAGTTATCTTGGGGCTACCTTGGTTGAAGGCACACAACCCCCAAATCGACTGGACCTCTGGAGTCCTCAAGTTCCCGTCTACCTACTGCTTGAATTCCTGCCTGCCTGACTCTCTCAGCTCCTCCAGAACCTTGCTGTGCCTAGAATCTGATCCAGATTTATGCTCTGTTGTGCCTGAGGCTTATCATAATTTTCTGGACGTTTTCAGCAAACGTGGGGCTGAGACCCTTCCCCCTCATCGTCCTTATGACTGCCCTATAGAGCTGCTTCCAGGGGCCGAGATTCCGTTTGGTCGTATCTACCCACTATCCGAACGGGAGTTGGAGGTTCTTAAGGAATACGTGGACGAAAGCTTAAAGAAGGGTTTCATCCGTCCATCTACTTCACCAGCAGGAGCAGGAATCTTTTTTGTAGAAAAAAAGGATCACTCTCTCCGTCCTTGTGTGGATTACCGAGAGTTGAATAAAGTCACGGTTAAAAACCGATATCCTCTCCCCTTGGTTCCAGAACTCCTTCAGAGATTAAGGTCTGCTGTCTTGTTTACCAAATTAGACTTACGTGGGGCCTACAATTTGGTTCGTATCCGCGAAGGGGACGAGTGGAAAACGGCGTTTCCGTACCAGGTTTGGGCATTTCGAGTACCTGGTGATGCCCTTCGGTCTCTGCAACGCCCCGGCTACATTCCAGCATTTTGTAAACGACATCTTCAGAGACTGGCTTGACACCTTCGTAATTGTCTATTTAGATGATATTTTAATCTTTTCTGCATCTCTGGACCAGCATCGGGAGCACGTCAGGAACGTTCTCGGCCGCCTCCGCCAACATGGACTCTATGCTAAGGCCGAGAAATGTGAATTTGAACAGCAAAGCATCCAGTTCTTGGGCCTGATCATATCCACCGAAGGAGTTAGGATGGATCCTCAAAAAGTTTCAGCTATCCTGGATTGGCCGGCTCCATCTGACAAAAAGGGGGTGCAGCGCTTTGTTGGATTTGCAAATTTTTACAGGAGATTCATTAAGGGGTTCTCTACCATCATCTTCCCTATCACACAGCTTACCAAGCAGAACATTCGCTTCCATTGGTCCCCTGTAGCCCAGACCGCCTTCTCAGTCCTGAAAAAGCTGTTTACTACTGCTCCCATCCTGAGACACCCTGATCCCACCTTACCTTACCTCCTTGAGGTAGATGCCTCAGAAGTAGCTGTAGGGGCTGTTATCTCCCAAAGACAGGGAGTTAAAGACTTGGTACACCCTGTAGCCTTCTTTTCCCGCAAACTCTCTCCAGCGGAGAGAAACTATGATGTGGGCGATCGTGAACTTTTGGCCATCAAGGTGGCACTCGAGGAGTGGCGATATTTACTCGAAGGGGCACCACATCCCATCCTTATCTTCACCGACCACAAGAACCTTGAATACTTGAGATCTGCTAAACGGCTGAGACCACGCCAGGCACGGTGGGCTCTGTTCTTTTCAAGGTTCGCGTTTCATATTACTTACCGACCTGGTTCCAAGAACGTCAAACCGGACGCACTCTCCCGCATGTTCGATGACCCGAAGGAAATTCCTGTACCTGACACCATCCTGTCTGAAGGTAACTTTCTTCTTCCATTAACTAATCTGATGGCTCATATTAAACAGGCTTCTGTGAGTATTCCCTGTCTTCCTGAAATTTCTCTGGTACCTAAGGACGGTTTGCTATGGTTTGGGGACAAGATCTTCATTCCAGAAGATGTCCGAATGTCGGTTCTGGGTTCTTGTCATGACCATCCCTTGGCAGGTCACTTTGGAGTCCGTAAGACCCTTGACTTGCTGCAGCGTACATTCTGGTGGCCTGACCTGGAAAAAAGTTGTATGGACTACGTGTCTTCCTGTGCTGTGTATTCCCGAAGCAAGCCCGCGAGAAGTAAGTCATGGGGTCTCCTTAGACCACTACCAGTTCCTGATAGACCGTGGAGGATGATCGCCATGGATTTTATTGTGGAACTTCCTCCTTCTAAGGGATGCTCTGCCATTTTTGTTGTTGTGGATCGATTGTCTAAAATGGCCCATTTTTTGCCCCTCAGGGGTACTCCCTCTGCCAAGGAAACCGCAGAAGTCTTCATAAAAGAGATTGTTAGGCTTCAAGGGGTACCTGCAAATATTGTCTCTGACAGAGGGGTGCAGTTCACCTCACGCTTCTGGAAAGCATTATGCAGTCTGTTGAAGATTGAATTATCCTTGTCTTCTGCTTACCACCCACAGACTAATGGGCAGACCGAGAGGACCAACCAGACCTTGGAACAGTACATTCGGTGTTTTACCACCTTTGTTCAAGACGATTGGGTGGCCTTGCTGCCATTCGCAGAGTTTGTCTATAATAATGCTAAACATTCTGTTACTGGACAATCTCCATTCTTCTCAAACTACGGCTTCCATCCATCCTTCTTGCCCGATATCCCGTCTGACTCTGGAGTCCCTGCAGTACAGGACACTATTAATTTCTTTGCTCGCAACAGCAAATTACTGCAAGAAACCATACTTAAGGCACAAACGGCATCTAAGAAGATCTTTGATAGAAGAAGAAGGGGAGAATTAATTCTTCAACCAGGTGACCAGGTTTGGTTGTCCACAACTAACCTCCGTTTAGCCTGTCCATCTAAAAAATTGGCTCCCAGGTTTATTGGACCCTTTACGGTCAAGAGGAAACTTAATGAAGTTTCCTATGAGTTATCTTTACCCAATTCACTCCGCATTCACCCAGTATTTCACGTCTCCTTGTTAAAGCCTGCAGTTCCCAATGCCTTCCCTGGTAGGAGTTCAGAGCCACCCGAACCTGTAATCGTTGATGGAGATGTGGAATATGAAGTAGAAGCTATTGTGGACTGCCGGAAGAGAGGAAACCTGTTACAGTACCTTGTCAAGTGGAAGGGTTATGGTCCAGAAGAAAACTCTTGGGAGCCTGAATGAAACATCCACGCTATGGAACTTATCCAGGCTTTCTTTCGCAGTCACCCACAAAAGAGAAACCTATTGGGCACCCGGAGGTTGCCCTTAAGGGGGGGGGGCAATGTCAGGAACGCTCCCTGTGCACACTAAAGTGCTGTCATGAATCTGCCACCTAAGGGTTAACCTAGCTCAGACTAATTTCATTAATTGGCAATAGGCTGCCTTATTTAAGCACCTCAGAAGCACAGTGTCTTTGCTGTCTGATCTGAAGCTTCTCCTGTGTTCCTGAACCTGAAACCTGTTGTATCCAGTTTGATTCCTGTTTGACCTCCTGGCTTGTCCCTCACCTCGCTTGTCTGCTGCCCGCCCTGACCTCGGCTTGTTTGTGACCACTCTTTTGCCTTATCCTTGTCTGTTTATCTGCCACCAGGTCCGGACCTGTTCACCTCCTGGCAGGGCAACCCCGAGGACCGCGACCTGGTGCTATACACACAGCAAAATCCAACCTCACCATCTGAGGCTCTGGTGAAGACCGGTTGGCACTTAGATTCCGCACCTCGGGTTAGCCTGCGTCTACTGCCTGGTTGACTTGTCTGTGCTCCATCCCTCGGTGAGCTAGAGGCTACCCTCTGCATGTCAGGCTCACCTCCAGAGTCCTGACAGGATGTATGTTTATTTGTTCATGGTTTTGTCCTCCTTTTGTTGGTGCTATAACTGTCTCTCTCTGCCTCCCCTTACCCCCCTTCTCTTCCTCTCCACCCCCTCCCTTTTTTTCTTCCCCCTAGGTCCCGGTCCCCCCCCCCGCGCCTGGCTCCTTGTGTCCGCAGCAGTGCCCTTGGTGATCGTTTCTCTGACGTCATGGCTGAGGTTAAGGTAGTGTCCTACAATGTTCATGGTCTCTGCTCCCCCAACAAACGCAGCCGTCTGTGGTTGGAACTGAAGCGACTTAAGGCGCAGGTAGTTTTTCTGCAGGAGACTCACTTCACGGCCGCCTCTACCCCTAAACTCCCGACCCACTTGTACCCCCAGTGGTACTTGAGCCACTCTCCGGTGCCCAAGTCCCGGGGTACAGCTATTGCGATCCACAAGACCTGCCCCTTTCAGCTGACTGCGCACCTGACTGACCCGCAGGACCGTTTTGTGTTTCTCAAGGGTACCATCGGGGGCCAGACTTACACTTTCGCCACGTTGTACGCCCCCAACACCCAGCAGATTTCCTTTATTGACAGAAAAGATAAATTCGGATTCTGTGTTTTAAACCTGGAATCTTGCCAACATCCCTAATGAACATGGAACAAAAAATAACCCCTGAGGATTGGGACTTTCAACGGCAAGAACCAGGACTTGAGTATGAAAATATATAAATTTTATTACACGTATTACAAAGATGAAACATACATAATCACACATAAAATATATAATAAAAACAAGGTCATAGATACGTCTTGGAACCAAGAGGGTCTGAGGTGTCTGGATCGGACTAGACGCGTTTCGGTCCAATTGCCTTTCTCGATAGTCCAGAGAACACCAGAGCTCAGACTAGGAGCATAAAAGGTAACAATGAGTATGATGCAAATGGTGAGCATAGAATTAGATTTCACATGTATTAAACAATGTTAGAAACAATATATCACATAATTCATTATACACAGTGTTTGTCGTATTTAGATGTGAAAAAGGGGGGCAGAAATGCCTCTATGATTACATACCAGATATGTAAGACCTCTGTGGAATCCAGGACGTGAGACCAAAGGGATGGGCCTTAGTGGATGAGAAAAAGGCCTTCAATTGTCTATGGCCGCAAGTAGTATGCGCCAGTTTGGCTGGGTCTATGCAAGATAGGCTCAGAACAATTTATTAATGTTGTATGGGCTTCCAAAGGAGATTTGAATGGTTATAAGCCAAACACACAGTGGTTTGGCAAATGACAGTGAGACGAGAGCTCCACGATCAGAAATTCCCACGAGGATCTCCAAGGTAAGGTCAAAAACACACAGATCATCTAGATGGTTATGAAAAGGAAAAGTAGAAGGAAAATTAAATGGAGTATATCCATAATGAAGATTGAAATGGGAAATAGGAAAAGATATTGTTGGTAATGACTACCTGTGAATTAGTAGTAAAATGGAGGTGTCCCCCGATAGATATATAGTGCTGGGACGTATCCAGCACTGCATCCCTGTTGACCTAAAACATGTCAAGCATGAAAATATATGGAGTATCAGAGGACTAGCAGATAGGAGGTATATGCTCTTCCACATTTACTCAACGTGGCTAAACGCCATATCCCGATCCATTGGAAGACCCCCAGGGTCCCTAGTGAGGCAGACTGGCTCCGTAAAGTGAAGGAGATCATGGAGGCTGAGGAGTGGCTGGCGACCTGTAGGGGTACTAGGGAACAATTTGATGCAGCCTGGTCCCAGTGGCGTCTTTACGCCCCGGATTCTTTCCCCGCGTCCTCCAGTCTGGACGTGGCCCTCTTGGCGCTGGCTGATCTTGATTTCCGCCGGCGAGTCCAACAGGCTTCAGAGGTTTCTACTGCTTAGCTGGGTTTCTCACCTTGTTGGCGGTGCGAGTTATGGGCGCCAGGCGCGGACCTCCCTTTTTCCCTTTCCCCTCACCCTCTCCCCCTCTTTGTTCCTGACCTTTCCCTTTCCTTTTTTCATTGTTACTGGTTGGCAGAGCTTCCTTCCCCCTCCTTCTGATGCTCTGGGTGGGGGTCCTCATTGCTGGGGCGGGTAGGCCATGGTATGTAGATTTGTTTGGTGGTAGTGGGCTCTCTCTTTCCCTGCCCCCTCCGGGGAGTGGGGATGGGCCAACTGGGGCCGAATGCCCAGGCCTGGGAGTGCCCCGACCCCGTCAGTTTTGGTTAAGCAGCGGCCCAATACCGGCCAGGGGACTTCGCTCCCGCTCAGCTACTCTTCTAATGTGCGCTGGGGTTAAGGCGTGTTGACTCAATGTCATGTTTTTTTTCCTATATGCTTGTACCATGTCTCTGTACATCCGCTCTGTTTGCTTTTGTTACTCGTGAAATGTTGATTGTTCTTGCACTTTTATTTTTTCAATAAAAATTGATTATACAAAAAAAAAAAAAAAAAAACACAAACAAAGATGCCAGAGTCGTCACTGTCTCAGATGTCACACCTGGGGACTCAGCTCACATGGGCTGGCGAGGATTCCGGTACCAATGGCAGACCCACAACAGGCCACAGGCTACACTAGTTTTCCTCCTGCACACCGTTTGTTCCTTTCTTCCTCTGCACAGCTCCTTCTGGTACACTACTGATGGAACCGACAGGCAGGAACTTAAAGTCCCTTTTAGTAGTAGCACAATTGGAGTGAAGCAGCTCTCCTTGTGGCCACTGATCCCAGCACCACTGCTCCAGACTGCATCTGCCCCTTTCACTAGCCCACCCTGCTGACTCTGTGGAAATCTCTCAGGGGAAAGGCAGAAGACATAAGCCCACCATTGTCTTCAAGGGAGACCGGCTACATGTGGCAGTCTCCTCCGATTGTTAGTCTCCGGCAGTGTTGAATTACTCACTCTGTCCTCTCCTTGCTCCCTTGCCTCCAGCAACGATTCCTTCCTTGTGTCTTTGGCAGGATCTCTCCAGCAACTGAGTCCCAGCCCAAGGCAAGTCACCCCCCCCCCCCCCCAGACCAGGAGGTACCCCTCAGGGCTACCGACAGCTTCTTCAACACTGTATCTCCATCTTTCACCAAATTGCCCCTGCTGGCATGGCCCGTGCCTATTGTTGGGGCTGTCTCAGCCCCCTGCCGGCTCACTTCCAGGGATTAGCTGAGGCCCCACAAATATTCATGGCAGCCCCTCATAACCCCCTCCCTCTAGTTCTATAAGAATATCCAGCCTTCTAGACCAGAGGGAAGTACCAGGGAGAGCTGCCAAAATTAGTCATTCAGCCCTGGCCTCTAATAACCCTGACCCAATTTCATGATTCAGGTTATTCCTGGCCAGCAATATGCTTTTGTCTTACACTCACTTTCTAGGTTGTTTTTATAATTATTAAAAGTGTTTAAGCTAAAGTATTTTATAAATGTTTTGATATTAATTTATTATTTAGACACTAATGAAAGGTATCTAGAATTTTATATGCAGGGTCTGTTACCAATGTTCTTTGAATTAGAGTAAAACCGAGGCACATGATTTTTAATTTAATTTAGTATAATGTATGATATTTATGTATACACTTACATGTAAAAATTGTAAAAGTCTACCCAGTTATCCCATAGCCGAATAAAAATTAATTCACAAAACCAATTTTTCATATTAAAGGAAGTAGAGACACATGGGATTAGTTAAAACGTAGGCAGGAAAATTTCCAGTTGGGGCAGTCATTAGACCCTGAAGGAGATGTGACAATATGAGTTAAAGAAACAAGGGCTGCCGTAACATTGAGAATAGTAAAAATGGCGGAAGTATAGCTTCCGGTAATCGGTATGCTGATTGGATAAACAATATGGAGAAAGGGCAAAAATACCATAACCAGGATGGCGACACTAGCTTACTGATGATGCATGTGTATTGCGAAACGCGTTGAGGCTAGTGGAGTGAGGTTCGCGCTACTTTCAGTTCCCGACCAGCATCTAAATCGAGGCTTGACACGCATGCCGGCTTCAGTGCACGGAGCCAATTGGACCAAGTAAGGAATCAGTGGAACACCATTACATAGACCTGGGATTGTTACATATACCCGGAATTGTGTCAGTTGAATGCTGTTGCATATACAGTATTTCACAAAAGTAAGTACACCCTCACATTTTGTAAATATTTTATTATATCTTTTCATGTGACAACACTGAAGAAATGACCATTTGCTATAATGTAAAGTAGTGAGTGTACAGCTTGTATAACAGTGTAAATTTGCTGTCCCCTCAAAATAACTCAACACACAGACATTAATGTCTAAACTGCTGGCAACAAAAGTGAGTACACCCCTAAGTGAAAATGTACAAATTGGGCCCAATTAGCCATTTTCCCTCCCTTGTGTCATGTGACTCGTTAGTGTTACAAGGTCTCAGGTGTGAATGGGGAGCAGGTGTGTTAAATTTGGTGTTATCTCTCTCACTCTCTCTGGTCACTGGAAGTTCAACATGGCACCTCATGGCAAAGAACTCTCTGTGGATCTGAAAAAAAGAATTGTTGCTTTACATAAAGATGGCCTAGGCTGTAAGAAGATTGCCAAGACCCTTAAACTGAGCTGCAGCAAGGTGGCCAAGACCATACACTGGTTTAACAGGACAGGTTCCACTCAGAACAGGCCCCGCCATGGTCGACCAAAGAAGGTGAGTGCACGTGCTCAGCGTTATATACAGAGGTTGTCTTTGGGAAATAGACGTATGAGTGCTGCCAGCATTGATGGAGAGGTTGAAAGGGTGGTTGGGCCAGCCTGTCAGTGCTCAGACCATATGCTGCATCAAATTGTTCTTCATGGCTGTTGACCCAGAAGGAAGCCTCTTCTAAAGATGATGCATAATAAAGCCCACAAACAGTTTGCTGAAGACAACAAGACTAAGGACATGGATTACTGGAACCATGTCCTGTGGTCTAATGAGACCAAGATAAACTTATTTGGTTCAGATGGTGTCAAGTGTGAGTAGCAGCAACCAGGTGAGGAGTAAAAAGACAAATGTGTCCTGCCTACAATCAAGCATGGTGGTGGGAGTGTCATGGTCTGGGGGTTGCATGAGTGCACATGGGAGCTACAGTTCATTGAGGGAACCATGAATGCCAACCAGTACTGTAACATACTGAAACAAAGCATGATCCCCTCCCTTCGGAGACTGGGCCGCAGGGCAGTATTCCAACATGATAACGACCCCAAAGACACCTCCAAGACGACCACTGCCTTGCTATAAAAGAAGAGGTTAAAGGTGATGGACTGGTAAAGCATGTCTCCAGACCTAAACCCTATTGAGCCTCTGTGGAACATCGTCAAATGGAAGGTGGAGGAGCTCAAGGTCTCTAACATCCACCAGCTCCGTGATGTCATCACGGAGGAGTGAAAGAGGGCTCCAGAGGCAACCTGTGAAGCTCTGGTGAACTCCAAAGATATAATAAAATATTTACAAAAATGGAGGGGTGTACTCACTTTTGTGAGATACTGTATCTGGGAGACATTTATATTGATCAGGCCCATATTACACTGCCGTCTGGTGAGTGTGAAGTTTGGAAGGTGGCGGATATAAGCACTTATCAGTTGGGTGTATCACCATATGAGAAATTTACACACTATTATTGGCACAGAATGAATTAATGGACACTTTATTTTATGCAAATATTATAACTATATATTATTTGCACATTTGTTTGTTAGTGGTGTTGGAACACGTATATTGTACAATTTTGTTTTGTATGTTGTTTTGGGTATTAATTATCCACACACAGGTTAGCGCAGCTACTATAGATTTTTTTTCACACACTAGAGGGTGCTACATTAACTAAGCACACCGTCCTATCAGCATGTCTGAGCTAAGGGCAGATGGATTCTCAGAAGTAAATGCTACATTACTCATCTGCCCTTTCTCAGGATGGCCACAGCTAGAAGTGCCAGGGGGGTGTTTTTGAGGTGATTTCTAAACATAATAAAGCATAAAGACATGGATGGATGGATGAGTTTGCTTTGAATATTAAAAATGAAACAAACAGTGTTTTCAGTTTGTGGTGCTCTAATACAGTTTAGTTCTGCTTTACTATTTCACTTTGAAAACATGGATTTTTGTTGCATACGTTTGCAAAAATGTGTGAAGCCACACTGCCATGTCAATGCAGCTCTGATTGAGAACCAAAAGGAGGAATCTGCTGAGGGAATTGGTTTTTCACAAGGACCTGGTGATTCTCTTGGGAGGATGCACAAATGCATGAGAATACATAGAGAAGTTTTCCAGTCAGTTGCAGGTGCTTTTTCCAGTGTTGTCAAAGTCAGCTTAACCACTTAAGCCCCACGGAAGATTTTACCCCCTTCCTGACCAGGCCCTATTTTGCGATTCGGCACTGGGTGACTTTAACGGACAATTGCGCGGTCGTGCAATGCGCTACCTAAACAAAATTGACATCCTTTTTTTCCCACAAACAGAGCTTTCTTTTGGTGGTATTTGATCAGCTGTGCAATTTTTACTTTTTGCTCTATAAACAACAAAAGAGCGTAAATTTTGCAAAAATAACAATATTTTTCACATTTTTTATATGAAATTCCCCAAAAAAATGTAAAAATCAAAATTTTTTAACATTTTAGGCCAATTTGTTTTCTGCTGCATATGTTTGGTAAAAAAAAATCGCAATAAGCGTATTTTGATTGGTTTGCGCAAAAGTTATTGCGTTTACTAACTAAGGGAAAGATTTTTGTCATTTTTGTTGTTTTTTTTTAACGAGTAATGGCGGTGGACAGATCGGACCCTTGAGTGACATTTTTGACACTTTTGGGGTTACCAGTGACATTACTACAGTAATCAGTGCTATACATATGCACTGTTACTGTAAAAATTACACTGGCAGGGAAGGGGTTAACTTTATTGGTGATGCAGGGGTTAAGTGTGTCCCTAGGGGTGTGCTTCTAACTGTAAAGGGGCGTGGCTAGTGGTGTAACAACAGAGACATACAGGGGAGAATGACAGGCGGCTTTGTTTACATTAGCTGTCTGCCTTTCTCCCTCTGCACCGGACGATCGCGAGTGATCATCGGGTCCGCCGGTCACACGCACAGGGATGTGCAGGAGCGAGCGGGGGCGGGAGAGCGCCTCCGGCGGCACACGCTCGCCCCCTAGAGCCTCACAGGCTAGCGACGTAGTCCTACGTCACTTTGCCTGTGAGGGGCTGACCGCCGCAGCAAATAGTCGTGCGGCGGTCGGCAAGTGGTTAAAGGTCCTTTAGGCTTCGCTCACACTAGTGCGATTTCAGATGTGACTTGAGTCGCACAGAATCACAAGAAAATGGAAATCACATCGTTTTCAATGGTGCCCATTCACATCAATACACGCCACAGATTTGAAAAAGGTTCCTGTACTACTTTGGTGCGATTCCAGCACAATTATAGCCCCATCAAATATGCAAACCACATCCAAGTTGCACTACATAATCGCACTGATAATCTGATCAAATTCAGATCACAGCAGTCCATTTCTAGGCATTGACTCGGGCCTGGGGAAAACATCAGCCCACCTTACTACTAGGGATCTCTCACACACCTCCAGGGAACGGGGGGATGCTACAAGGGAAATCTACCCGATTGGAATCTATTGAGCAAATAAACACCTAAAAGAGGTTCTAGCCCTTCTCTGCTGGCTATAAAAGACTGAAAAAAACCTTTAGACTTCTATAGTTTAAGGAAACCTATGGTCACAGTATTCACTTTCATTTTAATAACATCCGCATTGTAATAACAATACAAACAATAGTTAAACTTGGAAATCCAATATAAGCTCATGTTATGAGTTCTGCCTGTCTCCAAGCCATCTTTTTCCACAACTTCTTGGATTCCCTTCATGTTTTGCAGTTTCTCCTCTGCGGTTTACTTTCTATTTCTAAAGACTACATATCCCATGGTACCTTGCAGTCTGCAAGCCGTGATTCTTGTACCAACTCCACCTCCTAAAACTCTTCATCTCAGCACCTCTGTAGTGCAAGCCCAACTCTGGGCAAAAGAAAAAAGTTTTCCCATGCAATAGGGCTGTGACCACACTGCACGGGTCAACTGCTCACTTTTGTCTAGGTAGGAAAATAAGGGTACGATTAATTAGAGGGTAAGGCCTACATCCTAATACTATAGAAGAAGATAGAAAGGAAACCCCCTAAGTGGGACTTTACTGGCCTAACTATATTTATACCATCAAAGTGAAAAAGTATAATGTCAACAAAGTATATGAAATCATACAAGTTTTATTAACATTTTTATTAAAAAGACACAGCAATAGTGGCTGGTGTATATAGAAGTCAACATAATACAGACAAGTGTATATAGATCTGTATAAATCCCTGGACTACCGTGATGAAAACACCACGGCAGAATAGGCAAGAAAAAATCCGACGCGTTTCGGAAGTTTATACTTTCTTCAGGGGTGTATATTTGATAATGATAACAGTTCACCTATGTTGACAAAAGTTTCATACATAGATTAGAGAATATTATGTTCTGCAGCACACCCACATATTGGAAAAAACAAGCCTCCATCCCAAAATTGTACAAAAAATACTTTACATTGCGTTTGCGGGACTTTAAATGAGGCAAATTGATCCTTGATTATATGAAATAAACATTTTAATATTTTAATAAAATGGAACATTAATGGTCTCCCATTATAACAACTGGATTATACACCAGTAGGAAAGGTTACTTCAATTTAAGATAAATGAATATACAAAAGATATTAATGATCATACATTTCAAGGCATACAACATAATTTAACATAGGTCAGATTGCAATTAAAACAGGTAGGTATAGTAAGAGCTGACATGTGAGGGAATTAATTCCTGAATCGCACATACTATATATTAGATGGTACATAGTGTTATTGGCATCTGATATGGCATTAAAAAGCATGATATCTTGGCATCCATATAACTCAATGCATTTTGTGGTTCTGTACCCACTTCGTCAGGAGTAAGATGCAATAAAGATATCTAAGCTGACATGTGAGGGAATTAATTCCTGAATCGCACATACTATATATTAGATGGTACATAGTGTTATTGGCATCTGATTAAAAAGCATGATATCTTGGCATCCATATAAGTAAGATGCAATAAAGATATCTAAAGATATAATAGAAGAATATTAGAAAAGATTCCCCATGCCACAGGGGATGGCAATAGCTCCCTAAAAATTAGATAAAGAAACAAAAATATATAGGATAAAATATTTACCTACCTAGAGCTTTCTTTTGGTGGTATTTGACCACCTGTGCAATTTTTATTTTTTGCGCTAAAAACAAAAAAAGAGCGACAATATTTTTCACTTTCTGCTTTTTACATTCTCAAAAAACATTTTTTTAAATCAACATTTTTTAACATTTTAGGCCAATTTGTTTTCTGCTACATATTTTTGGTAAAAAAAAAATCGCAATAAGCATATTTTGATTGGTTTGTGCAAACGTTATCGCGTCTACTAACTACGAGATAACTCACTAACTAACTCACATAACTAACTAAAGACTTATGTCATTTTTATTGTTTTTTTTTGTTTTTTACTAGTAGTGGCGGCGATCTGCAATTTTTAGCGGGACTGCGACATTGCGGCAGACAGATCGGACCCCTGACTGACATTTTTGACACTTTTGGGGGGACCAGTGACATTACTACAGTAATCAGTGCTAAAAAAATATACACTGCTACTGTAATAATGACACTGGCAGGGCAGGGGTTAACACTGTGGGTGATCAAGGGGTTAAATGTGACCCTAGGGGAGTGATTCTAACTGTGGCGGGGGGGCGTGGCTTGTGAAATGATCATAGAGACCTGTTATCCTATATAGAAGGATCACATGGGCTCTATGATCATTCCAGGGAGAAGAACGGTCAGCTGTGTTTACAACAGCTGACCGTTCTTCTCTCTCAGCGGGGAACGATCGCGGGTGTCAGGCGGCAACCGGAGACGTCTGCCCCGTGCATCGGCTTCCCCGCTACCGAGTGGGGGCTCACCCCCTAGCTGCAGGCGCGCGACCGACGTAGGTCTACGTCGGTTTGCGCAGGAGGTGGTTAATGAAGGAGAGCTATTTGTGTCTAAGATAGAGAATATTCACCACCTATTTACATTATTGAGGGCTTAGCAATGTACAATTCTCAATATAAGTCTAAACTCCGAACATTGCTTTGGGAGCATGTCAGGAGAATCGTGTGCACAGCTGTGCGCAAATATATGTGCATATGCATAACACAATCTGTGCACCCGCTCACAGAGTGAGAACTTTATGTGCGTCAACGCATGTATACTATGTGCATGCATGTAAGCATGGATGAGCGCACACGTTTAGCATAGATGTTTTGGCACTTAGTGGCCTATTATCACGTACCTGGTGAAGACTGGAATGTTGTGGAGGCCTCTCTTGCACCTCCCACCTAACACTCCTGAAGGTGGGAACAGAGAGTGTAAAGGCAAGGAGTGGCACGAGTGCCGTAGCAGCTGATTAGTGATGCCCACTCTGTAGGTGGGTAGAGCTGGTAGTCGCAGTCCTCGGAACTGGATGCAGTAGCAGCTTGGAACGTGAGTAGAACCGGGAGACCAGCAGCAGTCAGTGGCAACTGGGCAATGGGGTACCGAATCAGCAGGCAAGGAAGTCCAGAAGATAGGCCAAGGTCGTTAACAGCCAGGCAATGCAGTACAAGGTCAGCAGGCAGATCAGATCCGGTAAGCAAGCCAAGGTCGGAGTAGTAGGTAACAGAGCTGGAGCACGAGCAGAGCAAAGTCCAAAGTTAAGCCGGGTCATACACAGGTAAGCAGAAACAACAGATCAGGTCTCAGGAACACAGGAACAAGCTGAAGAACATTCAGCAACTGCTCACAGTAATAGAGCAGTTTAAATAGGCCACTGGGGCGCCAAGTGCTAATTGGTATGTGCACGTGTGCGCGCACGCGTTCGCGCACTAATTTGCGCATGCACACAAATATGTGCATGATGAACTGGTAATGCAGAAGTGACATTGGTCTTTAGCTTAAAAATATTAGCACTGTGCATTGTGCACAAGTCTGCACTGGCCTTTTGGTGATAGAAATCTGGTTTACCTTACATCTCTTTAAAGCTCTCCAGGAGTTCAGAAGACCACTCAATGGTTGTCAAATTCTGTTATCTGTGACAAGACCCTGTGCTTTTATCTGTGTTCTGACCCGACTTGTCTTGACTCTGCTTGTTCCTGATATCCCGAGATCCTGGCTTGTGACCCAACCTTATCTTCTGTCTGCTGATTTGATACATACCATGCTATTCTGATACTGACTTTGGGCTAGCCCTGACTCTGTTTCTGCCCCCTGATTCTGCACCTATGCTGCCCGGGTTGACTTCTTCCTGCCTGACTTTCCAGATCCAGCACCTGCTATTTCCTGAATTGTCTTCTGCATGAGCTCCAGTCCTGCACTCTTGTTATGCACTCTCTTCATCTCCTGCACTACACAGAGCATCTTCTGGCCAAGATCTTCTACAAGCACCAGTGCCACTCTGTGCACTATTATGTTTATGACTCTAGGAAAAACTGGACAGGAGATGTAAGGGAAGTCCTCTGAGTTGAGTTCTGAGTCAACACAGCCTCTACCAGATTCGAGACAGAGCATCAATAAAGCTGTATTAAAGTGGTTGTTAACCCACTATACTATGATCATGCCATCCCCTCTGTTATATAGTGCTATGTGTCCCTGTGCTATATACAGTGCCTTGCAAAAGTATTTGGCCCCCTTGAACTTTGCGACCTTTTGCCACATTTCAGGCTTCAAACATAAAGATATAAAACTGTAATTTTTTGTGAAGAATCAAAAGCAAGTGGGACACAATCATGAAATGGAACGAAATTTATTGGATATTTCAAACTTTGTTAACAAATAAAAAACTGAAAAATTGGGCGTGCAAAATTATTCAGCTCCTTTACTTTCAGCGCAGCAAACTCTCTTCAGAAGTTCAGTGAGGATCTCTGAATGATCCAATGTTGACCTAAATGACTAATGATGATAAATAGAATCCACCTGTGTGTAATCAAGTCTCCGTATAAATGCACCTGCACTGTGATAGTCTCAGGGGTCTGTTTAAAGCGCAGAGAGCATCATGAAGAACAAGGAACACACCAGGCAGGTCCGAGATACTGTTGTAGAGAAGTTTAAAAAGATTTCCCAAGCTTTAAACATCCCAAGGAGCACTGTGCAAGCGATAATATTGAAATGGAAGGAGTATCAGACCACTGCAAATCTACGAAGACCTGGCCGTCCCTCTAAACTTTCAGCTCATACAAGGAGAAGACTGATCAGAGATGCAGCCAAGAGGCCCATGATCACTCTGGATGAACTGCAGAGATCTACAGCTGAGGTGGGAGACTCTGTCCATAGGACAACAATCAGTCGTATACTGCACAAATCTGGCCTTTATGGAAGAGTGGCAAGAAGAAAGCCATTTCTTAAAGATATCCATAAAAAGTGTCGTTTAAAGTTTGCCACAAGCCACCTGGGAGACACACCAAACATGTGGAAGAAGGTGCTCTGGTCAGATAAAACCAAAATCTAACTTTTTGGCAACAATGCAAAACGTTATGTTTGACGTAAAAGCAACACAGCTCATCACCCTGAACACCCCATCCCCACTGTCAAACATGATGGTGGCAGCATCATGGTTTGGGCCTGCTTTTCTTCAGCAGGGACAGGGAAGATGGTTAAAATTGATGGGAAGATGGATGGAGCCAAATACAGGACCATTCTGGAAGAAAACCTGATGGAGTCTGCAAAAGACCTGAGACTGGGACGGAGATTTGTCTTCCAACAAGACAAGGATCCAAAACATAAAGCAAAATCTACAAAGGAATGGTTCACAAATAAACATATCCAGGTGTTAGAATGGCCAAGTCAAAGTCCAGACCTTAATCCAATCGAGAATCTGTGGAAAGAACTGAAAACTGCTGTTCACAAATGCTCTCCATCCAACCTCACTGAGCTCGAGCTGTTTTGCAAGGAGGAATGGGCAAAAATTTCAGTCTCTCGATGTGCAAAACTGATAGAGACATACCCCAAGCGACTTACAGCTGTAATCGCAGCAAAAGGTGGCGCTACAAAGTATTAACTTAAGGGGGCTGAATAATTTTGCACACCCAATTTTTCAGTTTTTTATTTGTTAAAAAAGTTTGAAATATCCAATAAATTTCGTTCCACTTCATGGTTGTGTCCCACTTGTTGTTGATTCTTCACAAAAAATTACAGTTTTATATCTTTATGTTTGAAGCCTGAAATGTGGCAAAAGGTCGAAAATTTCAAGGGGGCCGAATACTTTCGCAAGGCACTGTAAAAAAAATGCAGATTATACCTTATATCAGCAAGTGTTCTGGCACTCACGTGACTCCTCGGCTCTCTCCTCTGCCCGGCTATCAGCTATAGCGGGCATGGCCAAGCACTCCCACTGACGTCAGCCGGGGAGGAGAAAGGAGAGAGATTCGAGGAGTCACGTGAGCATCGGGAGATGCTCTGAGAAAAGGTATAATCAGAATTATTTTTATATAGCACTGGGACACATAACGTTATATAACAGAGGAGATGACATGATCATAATATACAGTAGATATGAGAGCAGTAGGAGGGAAGGATGGTGGAGTGGACAGAGCTGACAGATGGGGAGGGGAGAGGGAAGGAGGACACAGAAGACACAGGAGAGCAGAGAGGAGAGCTTCGGATGACGGAAACTGATGCTTTAAAGGAACAGGATCCATTTTTTTTTTTTTTAGGGTAACAAACACTTTATTGCCAAAACCTAAATGTAATATATTGCAGCTGACCAATCATTGGATGTTGTGGCTGCATTACTGCATTAGGTCTTTTTATTAGGCTTTTTCCCTCTGGTGATCGGTTAGTTATCCACCTCCTGTGTTAGAGTGCCACCACTCTGGATGAAGGAGCACAGGGGCACCTTTGGACAGCAGCATTGTCAGTCTAAGGATGGGGGGGCGGGGTGTTAGATGTACTAGCAGATTTAGATACACTGGCAAACTGAAGCATAACTCTTACTAAAAGTTTATGAGCAGTTCCCGCAACAGTTTTTAATCCTTTTGCGATAAAGGTTTTACATAAAAAAATAAAAGCGGATCACTGTAAGCACCCCCTCCAATTGGTAAATGGTTTGTCTTAACCCTGTACCTAAAACATCTGCAAAACTGCTTGTTTTTTTGAAAAAACAACAGACTTACTCGCCGAATCATTAGGTGAAAATAAAGGAAAAAAGAAACAAAACAAATTCAGCCACCACATCTAAGGATTGGTAACTACACTATAATAAATGTTTGCTTTTGACTCCTCTCACACGGGTGGTGCGCCCGACGGAGTCCATTTTTCTGAGCGGGGAACGATCCACCGATCCCCACGGAGCAGGCGGATGACAGCTCCTTCTCCGCTCTGTGTGCAGAGGCGGAACTGTCAGAGCCCCACTCTCCTCTATGGGAGATCGAATGATAACGGAGCAGATGCCTGTTTTCAACCAATCTTATCTGATTCGATCCTATTTTCCATCCGTCTGGTTTTCACGGACAGGATCGGATCAGATAGCAGTGGGTGTCAGCTGAGATGTCTCAGCTGACATCCGCCGCTCCATAGGGCTGCATGGAGCATCCGATCCGGTCCTCCTGAAAAACTGACAGGCGGAAAGGATCGGAAAGCCCGCGTAAAAGGGGCCTTTGGGTTTAATACCACTTTAATAATGATGGCTATCAGGGCTCAGGATGAGCCAGCCAAACCTATGAACAGTGGCGGCCCGTCCATCGGGGGTGCAGGGGCGCTGCCCCCCCCATCCATGCATCCGGACTCCTGATCTGCATGCAGAGCGCCGGACGCATGGATTTCAATGGGGTTATTTTTTTTCTTAAGCTTCTGATTAGAGCCAGAGGCTCTAATAGGCTTCAACAAAGGGTGGGCTTGGGGCGCAGAGCACTGCACCCTGAGCCCACCCAGTTGTGTGACAATAGCGAATGAATATTCGCTATTGTCACACTGATTCTCCTCCTGGCCAATCAGGAAGCGGGTCCTGAGACATGTTTCTCGATTGGCCGAAAGGAGAAGCTATGCTATTGGCCAAGGAGGAGGAGGGAGGAGATGCAGGCGAAGCCCGACCCACAGAGGGGACTGATGGGGAAGCTGCTGCTTGCCCTCCACATGTCAGTCCAGGGTGAGTGAGCCAGCTACCCTTATGGTGTGCGGGCTGGAGCTGGTGTGGTCCGGGGGGGTATGGGGTGGTCCCTCTGCCGCCCCCCCCGGCTCATGGAGGACCAGCCGCCACTGCCTATGAGTAACCTAACTTCCGCTTTCAAGCTTTTTTTCCCAGGATCCACAGCTCTCTGCACACAGCTGTCACAATTCTGACCACTAACCAGATGTAGAAAGGCCACTGGACCTTTACTGAAAAGTCATTAGTCGGCATGCTGGCTTAATTCCCTCTAATATTACCATTACACAATGAAGTAATTGAATCTACACCAGCAATCTGCCAGGTAACACAAATCTGTATGGTTATGATGAATAAATTAATTTTCTCTTAACAAAAGTAAGTTTCATAAAGTTTTGGAGTCAGTATGGTGTAATTTATTGCTGGGCTCTTCTAGGATGGCTGAAATTGTGATTTAAACCCATTAATGTTATTTAAACATTTAAACCCTGCGATATATAAATTCTTAGCTGGAACCGACAGTTTTGTTCTTCTAACATATCACTTTTAATGTGTTCTAGGTTTGCTCTTACTGTGCCCGATCTGGAATTTATAGTCATCCTGAGTCCACGGCAATGTTCCTAAACTTATTAACTTTACCATATTTCTCAGTACTTACAGGGCTGTAAATAGTGTTTTGGCATATATGTTTTATTCAGAGTGCCCTGTCTTCTGGTTAAAATTTAATTTTCATTTTCTAAATTCACACCTACCCTTTGCTTTTACTGCTCTTTATACTTCTTTAGATTTTTGCATTAAAAACAAATGGTCATAAAAGTGCCAATGGGTTCCAAAGCGATGTTTTAGTACAGTGATGAGGCGCCATAGGAGGATGCCGCTTGTTGTACATACGTAAAGTACACCCAGGGTGATCGAAGTTTAGAATGGAACTACTGAAAAAATTTCATTTTCCATTCCAAGTTAGACAGGAATTTAAATGTGCTCAGAGAACAGAGATACTTTTAAAAAGACTTTACCCTTAGAAGAAAAAAACATATCAGCAAACCTAGCTACTTTTGAATATATGGGACAGTTTTGGCCTTCAACCTTGAATTGCCTTAACTATGTTACCCATCTATGAACCAGATTGGGCACAGGCCCGCCCATGTAACTGCCAGGAATTTAAGGCTGCCCTGGGACCGCTAGAAATTATGTCCTGCTGTAGGGGCTATTTAAATAGGACCCTATCAGAGAAGCTGCAAGTTGTCTTGGTTAAAGCGGAGTTCTACCCAAAAGTGGAACTTCCGCTCATTTGCTTCCTCCCCCCCTCCGGTGCCACATTTGGCACCTTTCAGGGGGGGGTACCTGTTTTTTGACAGGTACCCTTCCCCGCTTCTGGGAGACGACAACGCGGCGCTGTCGCTCTGAAGTTTGGACCCCTCCTCCTTTACCCGCCACTGAGCCAATCCGAATGCACCGCGCGCTTAGCGCAGGCGCAATAGGGACCCGCCAGTGAAGCCGTAAAGCTTCACTGCCGGGTTCCCTTACCGGCAATGGCAGCGGCAGCACCCGACAGCCGATGGAAACATCGGTTGCGGTGCCAACATCGCTGGATTTCAGGACAGGTAAGTGTCCTAATATTAAAAGTCAGCAGCTACAGTATGTGTAACTGCTGACTTTTAATTTTTGGAGGGGAGGCTGGAACTCCGCTTTAAGTGTAGCAGGCTGTAGGTCCCTTGTATGGGAAGTCCCATCCAGATGTTTCCGGGAAGTACTGCATGTCCATAACTCCTGTTACGCATACCGGAAGCTTTTGAGTCATCGTCCGAGAAAATTAGTATCGTAAGTAACCTCTCCCATTTGCGAATATAATTGAGAGTTCCTAGCAACCAAACAAAAACGGACGGAACGTCGTCCAATTTTCGGATCGTGTGTACTGGGCATAAGGCACACCTGTGCATTAACCACTTGCCGACCAGTCACTGGGACTGTACTGCGGCAAAGTGGCTCGATTCCGTCCAGCGACGTAGATGTACGTCGCTGGACTCCTCCCCTTGTGGGCGGCGCTTGCGCGCCGCCGGAGACTCGCTCCCGCTGTTTTCAGTCACAGTGGAAGTCGGGCCAGGGGAGGAGCAGCGGCGATCGCCACTGCTCTTCCCCGATCGTCAGGGAATCGAGTCTGGAGATCCGCCCGCTTGTGTAAACAAAGCTGGCGGATCTCCTAAGTGACAAACAGTGACAGATTGCAGGGTTCAGCAATCTGTCCCTGTGCGATCTGTGCGATCTGTCCCTGTGTCACTCAGTCACCTCCTCCAACACACATCAGTAAGCACCAGGCATACATTAACCCCTCCCTCTCCAATAAAATTAACCCCTTCCCTGCCAGTGTCATTTTTACAGTAACAGTGCATATTTATAGCACTGATTACTGTAGAAATGTCACTGGTACCCCCAAAAGTGTCAAAAATGTTAGTCAAGGGTCCAATCTGTCCGCCGCAATGTCGCAGTCCCGCAAATAAAAAACCGCAGATCGCCGCCATTACTCGTTAAAAAAAAAAATACCAAAAATGACAGAAATCTTTCCCTTAGTTAGTAAACGCAATAACCTTTGCGCAAACCAATCAAAATACACTTATTGTGATTTTTTTTTACCAAACATAGGTAGCAGAAAACAAATTGGCCAAAAATTTAAAAAAATTTTGATTTTTACATTTTTTTTTAGGGGAATTTCATATAAGAAAATGTGAAAAATATTTTTATGTTTTCAAAATTTACGCACTTTTTTGTTTATAGCGCAAAAAGTAAAAATCGCACAGGTGATCAAATACCACCAAAAGAAAGCTCTGTTTGTGGGGAAAAAAGGACGTAAATTTCGTTTAGGTACGGCGTCACATGACCGCGCAATTGTCAGTTAAATTCGCACAGTGCCGAATCGCAAAAAGTGGCCTGGACGTAAGACAGCAAAATCCTCCGGTGGTAAAGTGGTTAATCATGCTGTCTAATCAGCATCTTGATATGCCACACCTGTGAGGTGGATAGATTATCTCAACAAAGGAGAAGCGCTCACTAACACAGATTTAGACAGATTTGTGAATAATATTTGAGAGAAATAGGCCTTGTGTGTACATAGAAAAAGTCTTAGATCTTTGAGTTCAGCTCATGAAAAATGGGGGCAAAAACAAAAGTGTTGCGTTTTATAATTTTGTTCAGTGTATAATAGTGCATCGTGAAGAGTTCTACTCAAGAATTGTCTTACATACCCCGTTGTGGAATTATTTTGCACTGTTGAAGAAATATAATGTCTCCAACAGAAGATGAGTATTGCAGCCAAATCCTCTTTTTTATATATATATATATCCTTGGGTATTGATTTGTTAATTTTTTTTTAAACTAGACCTCCACTTTAGGTAGACCTGTTTTTTTCTATGAATGGCATAACAGGTTCTATTTAACCGGTTTACGACCGCCCGCCACAGATGTACTGCGGCAGGCAGCCGCTCCCAGGCAAATCACCGTACATGTACGGCGCACGCTCTCGGGAGTCTAGAGGGCACGCTCCCTCCCCCGCACATCAGTGGGGAAGCCGATATAGCAGCAATCGTTCCCTGCTAAGAGAAAAGGACGGTCGGCTGTTGTAAACACAGCTGACTGTTCTTCTCCCTGGAATGATCATAGAGCCCATGTGATCCTTCTATACAGGATCACATGTCTCTATGGTCATTTCAGAAGTCCAACCCCCATACAGTTAGAATCACTTCCCTAGGCTCACATTTAACCCCTTGATCACCCACATGGTTAACCCCTTCCCTGCCAATGGCATTAATACAGCAACAGTGCATATTTTTAGCACTGATTACTGTAGTAGTGTCCAGGGCCACCATCAGGGGGGGGGACAGCCAATACACTTGTAAGGGGCCCAAACGTCTCAAGGGGCCCAGTCGCCTGGGCCCAGGGCCGGCTTGCATCCCCCTACAGCAGCAGAGTTAAATGAAACTTTTAGCAGGCAACCTCTGGCCTGTACACTGCCCACAACTAAGAAGAAGCACTACCTACAGACTGTAGCCCTGGACACAAGCCAGGGCACTGATTCCTCCTCCCCATGTCCCGGGTGGATACGTTGGAAAGGCCAGTGGGCAGGCCCTGGAGAATGTTGGTGGTCAGGCCCCAGGGGGCCAAGGCCTAAAGCTGTGTAAGGGGCCCCAAAATTTCTGAAGGCTGCCCTGGTAATGTCACTGGTACCCCCAAAAGTGTCAAAACTGTCAGTCAGGAGTCCGATCTGTCCGCCGCAATGTCGCAGTCCCGCAAAAAATCGCAGATCGCTGCCATTACTAGTAAAAAGAAAAAAAACTATAAAAATTACAAAAATCTTTCCCCTAGTTTGTAGACGCGATTACTTTTGCGCAAACCAATCAAAATACGCTTATTGCGATTTTTTTTACCAAAAATATGTAGCAGAAAACAAATTGGCCTAAAATGTTCAAAAATTTTGATTTTTAATTTTTTTTTTGGGGGGGGGGGGATGTCCTATAGCAGAATGTGAAAAATATTGTTTTTTTTTATTTTTCAAAATTGCTGCTCTTTTTTGTTTATAGCGCAAAAAATAAAAATCGCACAGGTGATCAAATATCACCAAAAGAAAGCTCTATTTGTGGGGAAAAAAAGGATGTAAATTTCGTTTAGGTACAGCGTCGCATAACGCATGACTGCGCAATTGTCCGTTAAAGTAACGCAGTGCTGAATCGCAAAATAGGGCCTGGTCAGGAAGGGGGTAAAACCTTCCGGGGCAGAAGTGTGTGAAATTCAAAATAACATTTATTACCTAATAATGAAAATTCAGATTCAAAATTCTAGACTCCGAGAAGTTTGGATTTGGCAGTTCTTGGACACTTTGGTAAATGAGGTCAAGAGTTATTGTAACATGGATTATAATTACAGAAAGTGACCACAATCAGGTATTCGGTGCTTCAGTGCCAAACCATACCTTGCTATGTTATACCTGAGCTCAGGTTTCCCAGCAGAATATTTTTATTCATGTGGTTTGCCATGTTCCAGCAATCTCGCCATCTACCTAAGAATCTCAGATGACAGAAACTTTGATGAGAGTGGAAATAATGATTGCCTAAGTAAAAGAACCAGACTTTTAACTTTTATATGTAACATGAGGATAGGCAATCTCAACTCTATTGTTTATAACAATGGAGTGATTCGAAAACAGCTATGATCATTTGTTATTCACCCAGCTCTAAGGTTCATTCACGGCAATGGAAATATATTCCACTGCTTGTAAAATTTTCTATAAACCAGCACTTCTCTCTGTCTATATGAGTTCACATAATCACTTTGAAAAATGTAAAAAATTTATTAGGATAAGGTTCTACACCATGGTGACTCAGAAAGGGCATAGAAGAAAATTACTGCATTCTAAAAGTTTCTTTAAAGAATTATTTTCATATGTAATAACTTTAAATATACTGCATTCTAAAAGTTTCTTTAAAGAATTATTTTCATATGTAATAACTTTTACATCATCAAAGAAAGAAAAGTTTTAGGCCATTTTCACGCCTGAGTGAAAAGTTTTATACAATATTGAAGCATAACATTTTTTCTCTGCGCTTTTAACACATCGTTCACGCAGCTTTTTTACTAGGCAAAAAGAGCTAATTTTGGGTGTTAAGATTATTTCTATTTTTCACCTGCCGAAGGCGAGAAGCTGGCTAAAGTGTGTAAAAAAAATGTAGACAGCACATCTTTGCCATACATGCACATCTCTCAAACCCTTTAAAGCCTCGTACACACGCACCAATTGTTGGCCGTAAATTTTCGGCCAACGTCCGATCAGCCGATTGTCGACTTGTTAGTATGATGCTTCCGACAACCGACTGCGACTTTTCGGCCGAACAAAATCTGGTGTGCATGCTATAACATTTTTGTTGGCCGTCACCAGAACGGCCGATTGTTCGTCAGTCAGTACAGATTTCGGCCGACAAAAGCCAGATGAGCAAGACTGGGCATGCTCAGAGAAGAAAAAACACACGGAAAGTAAACCAGAACATGACATCACTTCTGCAGTTGGTTGTTGTTGGCCGACAAAATTTGTGTGCAGTCTAGAGCACATTTCAACCAACACAACAACACTGGACAAAAGCGGCCGATCGGTCGGCCAACAATTGGTGCGTGTGTACGAGGCTTAAGACCCTATGAGGACAAATAAATATCTACTGATCTGCCAAAAATGCACTCAGCTCCTGATTCTTGCTGCTGGCTGACAATACACAGCATTTTTAAATCACAAGAAATTGTTTCAGCCCTGCCCAGTTGTCTTTTGCTTAACTACTAAAGTCCTCCCCCTCTCCTTATCTCCAAAGCATAGAGCGTAATTGTTCTGTAATCCAAGATAAGAACAGGAAGGGCTAACTGCTAGGATCCTGATGATAACACAGGGAAAGTGAACAGGATGCACTTATTAAACAGATAAAAAAAAAAAAAAAATGGTACATTAATACAATAATAAAACTATGATAAAAAAATGATATAGATAGATAGATAGATAGATAGATAGATAGATAGATAGATAGATAGATAGATAGATAGATAGATAGATAGATAGATAGATAGATAGGTAGGTAGATAGATATCTATATCTATATACCGTATTTATCGGCGTATAACATGCACTTTTTCCTCCTAAAAATGGAGGGCAAAACAGCAGTGCGTGTTATACGCCGATATATAAAAAAAAAAAAAAAGGCCAGGCAGCGCTGAGAGGTAGAGGGGGGTGGACCAGGCCGAGCAAAAGGAAGGACGAGCGGACGCTGTCATAGGAAGTCCCGCCTCCTATGATAGACAGCACAGTGGCCCAATATCAGGACGTGTGACGTCTATCATATGCGTCGGGACTTCAGATGACAGTCTCGCTCGCCCTCCCTTCTCCTCGGTCCGGCCCGCCCCCCCTCTGCCTCTCAGTGCTGCCTGGCCTTTTTTTAATATATCGCCACGCTGTGCGATGGCCCTGGCGAGGCTGCATTGGTGGACACTGCTCTGGCGAGGCTGCATTGGTGGACACTTCTCTGGCGAGGCTGCATTGGTGGACACTGCGCTGGCGAGGCTGCATTGGCTAACACTGCGCTGGTGAGGCTGCATTCATGGGCACTGGGCTGGTGAGGCTGCATTGGTGGACACTGCGCTGGCGAGGCTGCATTGGTGGACACTTCTCTGGCGAGGCTGCATTGGTGGACACTGCGCTGGCGAGGCTGCATTGGCTAACACTGCGCTGGCGAGGCTGCATTGGTGGACACTGCGCTGGCGAGGCTGCATTCATGGGCACTGGGCTGGTGAGGCTGCATTGGTGGACACTGCGCTGGCGAGGCTGCATTGGCTAACACTGCGCTGGCGAGGCTGCATTGGTGGACACTGCGCTGGCGAGGCTGCATTCATGGGCACTGGGCTGGTGAGGCTGCATTGGTGGACACTGCGCTGGCGAGGCTGCATTGGTGGACACTTCTCTGGCGAGGCTGCATTGGTGGACACTGCGCTGGCGAGGCTGCATTGGCTAACACTGCGCTGGCGAGGCTGCATTGGTGGACACTGCGCTGGTGAGGCTGCATTCATGGGCACTGGGCTGGTGAGGCTGCATTGGTGGACACTGCGCTGGCGAGGCTGCATTGGTGGACACTGCGCTGGCGAGGCTGCATTGGTGGACACTGCGCTGGCGAGGCTGCATTGGTGGACACTGCGCTGGCGAGGCTGCATTGGTGGACACTGCGCTGGCAAGGCTGCATTCATGGGCACTGGGCTGGTGAGGCTGCATTTGCTCTGAGTTCAAAGCTGTTTATTTCAAATTTAAGCTTTTTTTCCTAAAATTTACCTCCTAAAATTGAGTTGCGTGTTATACGCCGATAAATACGGGGTGTATATATATATATATAGCAAAAAATCCTACTTTTTTAAAATAACATTTCAAAGATACTTACTTTAGCTCATGGGTGTGTGATCTTCCACATCATCAAACTGGAACCTTCTTTCGAATATTAAGTCCTGCTAGATCATTTCATGCTATTCCCTTTTACAGGTATAGTTAAATAAAACATTAAAAATAAGTTCCCCTTTATGGTTTAAATTCCAGTAATAATCAGTTTTTCTAATTTTGGGCACTGTGCTGAATTTGTAAAGGCTGATCTGCTGGCAGCCTAAAGATTTACTGCTGCTCAGGAGCTCTTGGCTTCCTCCAAATGGCAGCCTCCAGTAAAAAGAAACAGGAGCAATGCTGGAGGCTATTTACAGCTCACATTCATTTTGGTAGCATTATTATTAATGTAGAATGTATGTTTCTTGCTAAAGAACATTATTTTTTATCAAGTTGTTATGGGTAAAGTTCTGCTTTAAGCTTTCCAGGTGGGAATAAAAGGTTTAAATACACTATACTGTCATACTGTCAAAACTATTGGGACACCTGCCTTTACACACAAGAACTTTAATAGCATCCCAGTCTTAGTCCGTAGGGTTTAATATTGAGTTGGCCCACCCTTTGCAGCTATAACAGCTTACCTCTTCTAGAAAGAGGCTGTCCACAAGGTTTAGGAGTGTGTCTTTGGGAATGTTTGACCATTCTTCCAGAAGCTCATTTGTGAGGTCAGGCACTGATGTTGGACGAGAAGGCCTGGCTCACAGTCTACGCTCTAATTCATCCCAAAGGTGTTCGATCAGGTTGAGGTCAGGACTCTGTGCAGGCTAGTCAATTTCCTCCACCCCAGACTCACTCATTCATGTGTTTATGGACCTTGTTTTGTGCACATGCCAAGACATTTTGGACAATTTGATGCTCCCAACTGGGAACAGTTTGGGGATGGCCCCTTCCTGTTCCAACATGACTGCGCACCAGTGCACAAAGCAAGGTCCATAAAGACATGGATGATTGATATTGGGGTGGAGGCACTTGACTGGCCTGCACAGAGTCCTGACCTCAACCCGATAGAACACCTTTGGGATGCGAGACTGCGAGTCATGCCTTCTCATCCAACATCAGTGTCTGACCTCACAAATGCACTTCTAGAAGAATGGTCAAACATTCCCATAGACACACTCCTAAACCTTGTGGACAGCCTTCCCAGAAGAGTTGAAGCTGTTATAGCTGCAAAGGGTGGGCCAACTCAATTTTGAACCCTACGGACTAAGACTGGGATGCCATTAAAGTTCATGTGTGTGTAAAGGCAGCTGTCCCAATACTTTTGGTAATATAGTGTATGTAAGAAATAGTTTAGATTTTATTCTAAAACCTAATGAAATGCTTTTTAAACAAAAAAAGGTTGAATCTCCTGCTCTTTTTAGATGATTTTCCCAAATAAAATGAATAGGCTATTAGCATGCAGTATTAGTGTGTTTCGCAATAATTGCATGCAAGAAGACATTTTGCATGTAAATTATTCATCCAGTGAAAAGAATCCTATCTAGAAAAAAAAAAGCATGGAACTGCTTCCATTTTTTTAAGACCCGATGAGGAGTCCAGAGTTTTCAAATCCACCCGCGTTTGTTGTGAGTCCAGCTCAGTGTTGCCAAGCGCCCGTAGATTTACGGGCAGCCCGTAAAGACAGGGCACTTTTCTCCTGCCCGTAAATGGCCGTAGATGGAGAAAAGTGCCTGTAAAACAATGGCTGTGGCAGCATAGTCAGAAATGCGCATGCGTGGCACGCAGCTTCGGAAATCCCAGAGTTTGCAGAGTCACTCACTGTCGCTGTCTGTTGGACTCCCTCGGACAACAAGTCCCGCCTGCGCAGTGAGCCCAGCCTGCCCCGCTCCCCGCCTCCTGTGATGTCATTTTTCCCACCAGTGCGGTCACACTGCCCCCAGCCTATATAGCTATGAGCCCTCCGAGCGGCATTTGCTGGACAGAGGACTGCGTGGAACATGGTAGGAGCTGAGGCTGGGGAGCGGAGCGGACCAGACGGACTCGGAGGCCTGAGCAGGCTCGTGGTGGTGGTAGTCGTGGTCTAGAGATTGGTCTGGTGGTGAGTGGACTGCAAGAAGAATGATTATAAAGGAGGTAAAGTAGGGATTAGGGAAACATTTTTTTTTTTTGTGGAAAGTGTGTAAACTGGACTGCTGCTTTTATGTCCTACCCTTACCCATAAAATCTTGTCAAAGCACATTAAGCACTTTAAGCTGCGGACAGTCCTCTCTCACTCTCTAGTGCTCTTTCTCTCTCTTTAGTGGCCTCTCTCTCACCACTCTAGTGGTCTCTCTCTCTCTCCCTCTCTCTCTAGTGGCCTCTCTTTCTCTCTCTCTCTCTCTCGTGGCCTCACTCTCTCTAGTGGTCTCTCTCTCTCTCTAGTGGCCTCTCTCTCTAGTGGTCTCTCTTTCTCTCTCTCTCCCTCTCTCTCTCTAGTGGTCTCTCTCTACTCTAGTGGTCTCTCTGTCTCTCTATCTCTATCTTGCTCTCTCTAGTGGTCTCTCTCTCTCTCTCTCTCTAGTGGCCTCTCTCTCTCTCTCTCTAGTGGCCTCTCTCTCTCTAGTGGCCTCACTCTCTCTAGTGGTCTCTCTTTCTCTCTCTCTCCCTCTCTAGTGGTCTCTCTCTACTCTAGTGGTCTCTCTGTCTCTCTATCTCTATCTTGCTCTCTCTAGTGGTCTCTCTCTCTCTCTCTCTAGTGGCCCCTCTCTCTCTCTCTCTCTCTCTAGTGGCCTCTCTCTCTAGTGGTCCCTCTCTCTCTCTCTCTCTCTCTCTCTCTCGTGGTCTCTCTTTCTCTCTCTCTCCCTCTCTCTCTCTAGTGGTCTCTCTCTCTCTAGTGGTCTCTCTCTCTCTCTCTCTCTCTCTCTCTCTCTCTCTAGTGGCCTCTCTCTCTCTCTCTCTCTCTCTAGTGGCTTCTCTCTCTAGTGGTCTCTCTCTCTCTCTCTCTCTCTCTCTCTCTCTCTATCTTGTGGTCTCTCTTTCTCTCTCTCTCCCTCTCTCTCTCTAGTGGTCTCTCTCTACTCTAGTGGTCTCTCTGTCTCTCTATCTCTAACTCGCTCTCTCTAGTGGGGTCTCTCTCTCTCTCTCTCTCTCTATTGGTCTCTCTCTCTCTCCCTCTCTCTCTAGTGGCCTCTCTCTCTTCCTCTCTAGGCTGCTGCTTCCAGCCAGCCATCTTGGACCAGCCTGCTCCTTCCAGCCAGCCGTCTTGGACCAAGTTACTGCCCTGAGAAAAGGGCTATAATCTAATTTTTTTCCCTCCTGTTTTTGTATGGGAAAATTTTACTAGACTTGCACCAGCCTGCTCCTCAACCATCCGTCTTGGACCAGCTTGCTCCTTCCAGCCAGCCGTTTTGCACCACCCTGCTCCTTCCAGACAGCCGTTTTGCACCAGCCTGCTCCTTACAGCCAGCCGTCTTGCACCAGCCTGCTCCTTCCAGCCGTCTTGGACCAGCCTGCTCCTTACAGCCAGCCGTCTTGCACCAGCCTGCTCCTTCCAGCCAGCCGTCCTGCACCAGCCTACTCCTTCCAGCCGTCTTGCACTAGCCTGCTCCTTCCAGCCAGCCGTCTTGGACCAAGTTACTGCCCTGAGAAAAGGGCTATAATCTAATTTTTTTCCCTCCTGTTTTTGTATGGGAAAATTTTACTAGACTTGCACCAGCCTGCTCCTCAACCATCCGTCTTGGACCAGCTTGCTCCTTCCAGCCAGCCGTTTTGCACCACCCTGCTCCTTCCAGACAGCCGTTTTGCACCAGCTTGCTCCTTACAGCCAGCCGTCCTGCACCAGCCTACTCCTTCCAGCCGTCTTGCACTAACCTGCTCCTTCCAGCCAGCCGTCTTGGACCAAGTTACTGCCTTGAGAAAAGGGCTACCTGCCTGCAAATACCACAACTACATATTACTGTTTTTGTATAGGTACATTTTACTATATTTGCCGTCTTGTGCATGCCAGCCTGCATCTTCCAGCCATCAGTCTTGGACCAGCCTGCTCCTTCCAGCCGTCTTGGACCAGCCTGCTCCTTCCAGCCATCTGTCTTGCACCAGCCTGCTCCTTCCAGCCAGCTGTCTTGGACCAGCTTGCTCCTTCCAGCCATCTTGCACCAGCCTGCTCCTCAGCCATCCGTCTTGGATCAGCCTGCTCCTTCCAGTCGTCTTTGACCAGCCTGCTCCTTACAGCCAGCCGTCTTGCACCAGCCTGCTCCTTCCAGCAGTCTTAGGCCAGCCTGCTCCTTCCAGCTAGCCGTCTTGCACCAGCCTGCTCCTTCCAGCAGTCTTAGGCCAGCCTGCTCCTTCCAGCTAGCCGTTTTGCACCACCCTGCTCCTTCCAGACAGCCGTTTTGCACCAGCTTGCTCCTTACAGCCAGCCGTCCTGCACCAGCCTACTCCTTCCAGCCGTCTTGCACTAACCTGCTCCTTCCAGCCAGCCGTCTTGGACCAAGTTACTGCCTTGAGAAAAGGGCTACCTGCCTGCAAATACCACAACTACATATTACTGTTTTTGTATAGGTACATTTTACTATATTTGCCGTCTTGTGCATGCCAGCCTGCATCTTCCAGCCATCAGTCTTGGACCAGCCTGCTCCTTCCAGCCGTCTTGGACCAGCCTGCTCCTTCCAGCCATCTGTCTTGCACCAGCCTGCTCCTTCCAGCCAGCTGTCTTGGACCAGCTTGCTCCTTCCAGCCATCTTGCACCAGCCTGCTCCTCAGCCATCCGTCTTGGATCAGCCTGCTCCTTCCAGTCGTCTTTGACCAGCCTGCTCCTTACAGCCAGCCGTCTTGCACCAGCCTGCTCCTTCCAGCAGTCTTAGGCCAGCCTGCTCCTTCCAGCTAGCCGTCTTGCACCAGCCTGCTCCTTCCAGCAGTCTTAGGCCAGCCTGCTCCTTCCAGCTAGCCGTCTTGCACCAGCCTGCTCCTTCCAGCCATCTTGCACCAGCCTGCTCCTTCCAGCCGTCTTGGACCAGCTTGCTCCTTCCAGACAGCTGTCTTGCACCAGCCTGCTCCTTCCAGCCGTCTTGTACCAGCCTGCTACTTCCAGACAGCTGTCTTGCACCAGCCTGCTCCTTCCAGCCAGCTGTCTTGCACCAGCCATCTCCTTCCAGCCATCTTGCACTAGCCTGCTCCTTCCAACCAGCAATCTTGGACCAAGTTACTGCCCTTAGAAAAGGGATACCTGCCTGCAAATACGACAGCTACATTGTAGGGTAAGTACACAACTTGTTTTGTGGGGTGTTTTTTATCCTTTAGGTGCTATACTCTCATTTTAGGTTTTCTCCCTCCTGTTTTTGTATAGGTACATTTTACTAGACTTGCCGTCTTGTGCCAGCCTGCTTCTTCCAGCCATCTGTCTTGGAGCAGCCTGCTCCTTCCAGGCGTCTTGGACCACTAGCCTGCTCCTTCCAGGCGTCTTGACCACTAGCCTGCTCCTTCGAGGCATCTTGGACCACCACCAACCTGCTCCTTCCTGCCATTTTGGACCAGCCTACTCCTTCCAGGCGTCTTGGACCACCAGCCTGCTCCTTCCAGTCTGCTCCTTCCAGCCATCTTGAACCAAGTTCGACTTGGCTACCTGCCACCTGCCTACAAATTCCACAGCTAAAACTCTCGTAAGCATACACTATAGCTACATCTTATGGTAAGTACACTATTTCGTTTTTGTTATGTTTTTGGTTTTTAACATTTAGTTGCTATGTCACATTTCAGGTTTTCTCCTTCCTGTTTTGTATAGGTTGTGGAGAAAAACAATTCCCAAGAAAAAGGAATTGATAAATAGGGAACGGGACGTTGCGGTACCAGGAAAAGTAATGGAAGGTGTGAATGCAAAGTCAATAAAACGTATCTTTTATTAAATTTAGATAAAAAATGATCACAATGCTGACATAGCAGCTAACAACCACAGATACAGAAAATTGTAACAATTGATTAAAAAAGTGTACACAGTATGAACATAATACAGAACACATGAAAAAAATTACTATTAGTCTTTTCCTTTTTTTTTTTTTTATTTCACATTGGCCAGATTGGAACATGTATTTGGGTTTTACCCCTTGACACTTATGTGCCTTTAGTCTGGGGCTTTCCTTTGCAATATATTCTTCCACCTACCCTGGAAAGGACCGGATTTAATCCCATATTCCTCTGGCAAACATTGGGGTAATTATAACCTACAATTTATTGAGTCATACCCCCTTTTCTTTTTGATGTTTTCTGTTTGGCTTCGATTGTTTATACATTATACTATACTATTTCTACATTTATTTTTGCTAGGGATATTTGTCTCATCCATGCTCTAGTCCCTTGTGAGTTCTGATGTGGATCCCATAGTCCGGTTTTCTCCCCCACATGCCTCCCAGTTACGGCTATATGCTACATTTCTTAATATAGGACTTTATGTTTTATACATTTTTCACTGGCATATAAGTTCCACCTATAAAATACTTTACAATTGTAGCACCCTACAAAGTAGGTGCTGGGTAAAGTATAGTGGGCCCTGGCAGCAGGGCCATGATTTTCAGCTGGGCTGTCATGTCTCCTAGGTGTAGCTGTTGAGACTGGGGAGTCTCCCCGCTGTGCTCCATGAGAGGGTTCTCATTGGGCAGTGGAGGAAACCCAGCCAATGGTGCACTCAGGCCTGTGTCTACCCCAGAAAGGTAGATTCTGCCACACAGCATTCTGGGAGTGGGTATAAGCTTGAGGGGAACGCATGACGCAGCGTCTTTGGCGGGAAGCAGAGTCCCAGGAGGGAGAGTATGGCTGTCTCTCCTCCTGTCAGCAGGAACGGGTGTCCCAGGTGGCTTTCCTGAGGTGATAGAGGGCTGAGCTGGGCTGCAGAGAGGATTCGGTGTGCCGAGGACCAGCAGAGTTGAGAGGGGTCCAGTTTCAGGAAAGCATTTCCAGTTCATGAGTACTGCAAACTGCCCCCTGGGGTCTGCCTAGAGAGAGAGGGGACCACTCCGATGAAGGTCGTGGGGATCCAGGAGCTAGCTAGCCAGTGCAGGAGTACAAGTAAAGGGGATGCCAGTGTTGATCCTGAAGTGAAGCAGAGAGGGTGCCAGTGTGTGGACCCTGAAGTGCTGAGAGGGTGCCTAGTGAGAGGACCCTGAAGTGTAGAGGGGGTGCCTAGTGAGAGGACCCTGAAGTGTAGAGGGCGTGCCTAGTGAGAGGACCCAGAAGCGTAAAGGGGGCGCCAGCGGTTTGGCCCTGAAGTGTTAAAGTGTACAGCGTGCAGTGTAGTGTTGAGAGTTGCAGCAGCACAAGCAGTTACAGGAGCTACTTCAGTCAGGAAGGACTGGGGGGAGCTGTATGTAGGACTTTTGAGCTACCCAGAGCATCAGAAGTCAAGTCTAAGTACAGTCCAGGACTTAATGAGTTGATCAGAGTGTCAGAAATCAAGTTCAAGTACAGTTCAGCAAGTCAGTGTTTTTTTCAAGCGCCAGCAAGCGTTGGTCGGCATCCAGCCGGCGTCAAGACAGCGCTGAAAAGCATTTTTTCACAAAGTGTTCCATTTGTACCTAGTTGAGCCAGAGGAGTATCCCACTGATTCCCTTCTCCCATCCCCAACATCAAATAAACAAACCAAAGATGCCGGAATGGTCATTGTCTCCAATCTCACACTTGAGTATTCAGCTTAAATGGGCTGAAGGTGTTTCCGGTAACCATGGCAGACCTATATTTAGGCCCAATGCCTGGAAAACCTGCTACACAATGGTTAACAATATATTATATTCATATTTATATGATATATCTCTGCAATGTATCAGTGCTGTTTCCATCTATGTACTGATTAAGTAGTATTGTTCTTAACTATCTGTTTTACTCTACATACAGATATGGTTTAAAACTCTGAACGAATATAACCCCCAGAAGAAGACCCTTGGTCGAAACGCGTAGGGGTTTCTTGGAGTCCATATTTCTTGCCAAATGAGTGCATTTTTTTTCATGTGTTCTGTATTATGTTCTTACTGTGTACACTTTTTTAATTTATTGTAATAATTTTCTGTACCTGTGGTTATTAGCTGCTATGTCAGCATTGTGATAATTATTTATCTGAATTTAACAAAAGATACGTTTTATTGACTTTGCATCCACACCTTCCATTACTTTTCCTGGTACCGCAACGTCCCATTCCCCATTTATCAATTCCTTTTTCTTGGGAATTGTTTTTCTCCATATTCAATTCTGGGATAGATACCACAGTTTGTAGCTATAGAGTGGAACTAACCATCATTATATTTTGTATAGGTTGATTTTCCTGAACTCTCATCCACCACTGTGACCTCTGCTATTGACTCCCAACACCCTCTTCTAAACTGGTAAGTGCATGTCAATTTGCAAGCCTTTTTTTTTTTTTCCGGGTTACACATCGATCAATTTGTGTAGATTTTTTTTTTTTGTTCTCCCCTAGAAATCAACATATTGAGAAGATAGCCATCTGTATGGCTCTTCAGCCGACACCACCACCCCCATCACCTGATTAGAGAAAATGATCTACAAAACAGTAAGTGCTTTTTGTGTTATACTAACGCCACACACATTTTAAGGAAAATAGGCAACAGATAGACAATGTGATTTTTTTTTTTTTTTTTTGTACACCCCCACCTGCAGAACTTTACATGTGATGCCTCGTAGTGATATTAAACTTTCCTTAGGTTCCTGTGATCAGTTAGCATGAACAGCTTTGGTTGGTTTCCTCAGGCAGGCATCTGCAGCACACAAGGTAGTTTTTATGTGCTAGCTCACCTTGTAATCAACACCTTTCAGGGCTTCTGATAGTCGTAGGTTGCACTGTCTGTACTCGGCAGTTTAAATATGGAAGAGTCACAAGCTCATGCAAAGAAACTTCACAAGGTTAGGCTTTGTTCCTTTGTTGCTTCTTGGCTGACAGATGTTCAGTTCAAATACTGGTTAAGAGCAGAAGCTGAATCAAAACAAAATGCAAAGTGTCTGTGGTGCATTGGATATGGTGGTGTTCGTGATGTACGTAGTCATTGCGCAAGTTCAAAACACAAGGCGATTGCTGCAGCTAGGCAAGTCAGCACTGGCATTGTTAGTTTTGCTAAACTAACGTCACCAGCTCCAGCAGTGTTGGCTCATAAGAAAAGGACTTCTAAATCTGAGCTAAAAATAGTACATTTTCTTGCACAAAAAAAATGCCATTAAGTTTGTTAGATGATCTTACTGCTAATGTCACTGACTGGTTTCCAGACTCAGAAACTGTCAAATCCATTAACTGTAAGCAAATTAAAGGTTCCATGTTGGTTAAGAATGTCATTGCTAAGTGTCTCAAAGAGGAGTTGTGCAAAAGATTTACATATTGTCACTTTTCATTACTGATTGACAAAACTACTGACATATCAACAAGCAAAATATTAGCTATGGTTGTCATTTATTTTGATGAAGAAGCTGGTAGAACCCAATGCTGATGCTATTTTTGAGCATATTAAACAATCTTTTTTAGAAGATGGTATACCCCTAAGAAATGTAATAGCTCTTGGTACACATGGTGCAAGTATAATGGTTGGTCCTAGAAACTCTGTGCTATCCCTCTTCAAAGTAGAGCAGCCTTATATTTTTCACATTCACTGTACCTGTCATGTTGCTGCCTTGTGTGCTGCAGATGCCTGTAAAGCCATACCAAAAACTGTAGAGCAACTTTGCACATAGTTGTAAACGTTTACAGTTGTATCATGAATTTCAGAAATTTGTAGATGCAGATTGTCTAAAGATTCTACAGCTTTGTGCTACCAGATGGCTTTCAATGCTTGATTGTGTCAACCGCATTCTGAATCAATGTGATGCCCTGTTAAGTTATTTTCAGTCAAGTGATAATACTAATCGCTTGGTAACTGTGGAAATAATAAGCATTAAGCTACAGGATCCTATCACTAAGTGCTAATTTTTGTTTCTTCAAGCAGTGTTACCAAATTTCACACAGTTCAATAAAATTTTCCAGAGCAATTGACCTATGTTGCCTGGCATGTACTTTAAGTACTGCCAACTGCTGAAAAGTCTTATGGGCTACTTTATCAGGCCAGACCTGTTGGTTTCCATTCAAAATGATGCACTGATTCAGTTTGACCACACTAATAGTGCAAACTTCAAATCAACAGATGCAATTTTCATTGGATACCAAACAAGACAACATTTATCTCCAGTAGATCATTTGTCAGCTGTTTACCAGTTCATGGTGCAAGTAACGACATTTTACACAAGAGCTGTAACTGCAATTAAAAAACGGATGCTTATTGGAAACCAAATCATTAAGTTGTTGGCTTTACTAAAATCTTCAAACAGGTCTACTGTAAATTCTGGAGACATTATAGAACTTGCCAAGCATTTTCCACAAATTGTTCCCCCATCTGAGTTTGACGCACTTCATACTGAATTTATAGAATACCAAGTGACAGATTTTAGTGATGATCCTGACACTCACACTTATGATTCTTATTGGCACATGGCAGGACAAAGCTGTAGTATAGATTCCGGCAGTCTGAGAATACCTAAATTCCCACATCTGGTTAAATTTGCAAAAACTCTGCTTTCCCTTCCCCTTCCCCTTCCCCATGGGACAGCTGAGGTAGAACCTGTGTTCTCATCTGTAAAGTTACTGAAAACTGATAACAGGAACAAACTTTCCACTCCAATGTTGGAAGGACTGTTGTCAGTAAAGAGTCGCCCAGGAAAAATTACTCAACACATGATTTAAAAGGTTGACGTCACAATGTATGACCCCAAGGTTGACACTTTATTAAACCGTAAACGTAAGACACTGTGTGTGTCTTCTGCTGCTGGTAAGGACAAAGATGTGGTGGTGGTGGAGGAAGAAGAATGACTGCAGAAGATCCATTTGATTACTTTCAGATGTACAACACATTTTAGAAGACAGGAATATTCTGTTCTGTTACATTTTTAAAACATGGTTTACTGTTAACATTGTAAAAAATTATAGGGATAACTATCTCCACAAAAGCTGCTAAATGTCTTTGCCAAAAAGTAATTTTGCTTCAGTTTTTTGAAGCAGTTATCTGTCACTATGTTAGGCTCACACTTTGCTCTATTGTCAAAGGGGCAAAAATGACACATTTACAAAATAGCAGTTATCAGTGGAACAGAAGGTGAAGGAGAACCTTCACACGGGGACACCTGTTCCATTGTCCACCATTGCTGTAAGGTAGAAAGTACATTCTTTCTTGCTATTTTGTAAAAATGCATTACTTTTGCTAGTTGATATGTTGAAAAGACTGTTTGTGTTTATTGCTGTCTGTGACCCAGACTAGGGGGATTTATTCTCTATTTTTGTCCTGTTTACTTCTATCACCAAAAGCAAACTTGATTCCAAAACAGACATAGAGAGGTGAATCTTCAGAATTTTGTGGCCATAAATACTGGTGATGCTGTCGTTTACCAGAGATTTCACCTTACTTTCTGTGGTGGCCATGGCATGGAACAAAACTTAAGGGGAATCTCTCCAGTTGGTTTACAGTGGGTATAGAAAGAAATCTCCCTTCCTTAAAAATCACATTTTTGTTTCTTTGAAGCCTGAAATGAAGACAGTCTGTTTTTGTTTTATCCAGCTGTATTAACTTATAGTACCCAAGTGAAACATATACCGCAACCATGTCAGAAAATAAAACAGAATCAGTGATTTGGAAAAGATCGCACACCCCCTTGTGTCAATAGAGTCTAGAGATGTGCAAAGTTAGTAGAGAGACATATCCCAACAGACCAAAGGCTGGAATTCAAGCAAAAGGGGGTCCAACAAAACGACACAAAGGGGTGATTTTTTTTACAACTCAGTGCTTCTGTTTGATATTTTTTAGTAACATGTTTGTGTTTTTGCCTGGCATCTTCTAAGAGGGGATGTTACTGGGGCTCCCCACTGACAACCAGTGTAAGAGGGGATGTTACTGGGGCTCCCCACTGGCAGGTAATGTAAGAGGGATTGTTACTGAGGCTCCCTCCCCACTGACAACCAATGTAAGAGGATGTTACCGGAGCTCTCCATTAACAACCAGTGAATATGGGATGCTACTGGGGGAAGACTCTGATGTACGAAGAATCTTTAATGTAAAGGGGGCCCTGTATCTGTCTTCATTTCAGGCTGCAAAGCAACAAAATGTGATTATTTTAAAAGGAGCTGCAGGTGACAAAAATGATGGGTTATATTAACCCACTCTTACTATATCAAAAATAACATAAATATTATTTTAACTTGAAATATACCCTAAAACACATTGTTAATTGCATATTGTATGTGTTTGGAACATAAATACTGATATTTGCACTTAAAAATGTAATTTTTGTAAGTTTTGGAAATGCCAGTACAAATTTGGCTGTGCCAGTAAATTTTGGGTGTTGTGTCAGTCAATTTTAATCTGGTAGGTTGGCAACACTGCTCCAGCTGCTGTTTATTACATTAGTATAGAGAGGGTCAGGATTTAAAGTGTATCTGTGGAGGTTTCACCAAGGTGCTTGGATATCTGTCCTGCTTACCTTTTTGAGATCATAGGTCCCCTAAGACCCAGGCCATTCTGCAATGCAAATTGTGACCAGCTTCTGTGGTTGCTGGCTCTGGTCCACCTCTTCTGTCTCTTTTCACTTACTATTGACCCATCGCTGTGATGGGTGGCCTCAACTAGCAATGGGAGAAGATGATGGGGAAGGGGGGAGGGGGGGAATACGATAGAGCAGGTGACCATGGAAGTTGATTGCTTATTGTATTACAAGGGTAAACCTAGCATACAGGCACCTACACGTAGTGGTGAGAGTTGTGGGAGTGGGTTGCAAATTTGTCAATAAGGACCCTTTTATGCGTTGCCACTCTTCTTCGTTCAGCAGGGGATCCATAAGTAAATCCCCTGCTGAATCAGAGATCAACAGAACAGATGTCAGTTTTCTGACACCCATGCCTATTCGGTTTGTGTCCACATTTAGGCTGGCCATACATTATACAATTTTCATTTAGATTTACCAAAAGCATATAATATGAGGTCAAACCTAAACACTTTCAAAGTGTATGCAGTCAGACAGGCCCTTGCATTACATAGTTGAAGGTAAATCTAAAGAAAATTGAATAAGAAAATTGTATAGTGTATGGCTAGCCTTACACAGCAGACAGGGGTGGACCTGTGATGGCTCTATGGGCGGCTGGATGTAAACGTACTTCTGTCCATTTACTTTAGGCTACCTCCAATCAGTCACATTAAGATCTGGAAAAATATTAAAAAAACACAGTCCTTTTCTGTTTTTTTTTCCCAGACTTGGACAGGCTCTGAGGTAGGCGGATGTTAATAGACACATGTCAGTTTACATTAGCCTGTTTAAGGACCCACATGGAGCTTCCAATCAGGTCCACCTGAAAAACCGACAGGTGGGTCTGAATGGAAAGTCTGTGTAAAAGGGACCTAACTCATTCATGGTTTAAAATGAAATATTGGAGCAAACACTGCACCATTGACTATGTATCCTGTACAAAGTTTCTGGAGCACCCAAGAATAGGACATGATTTGGCCTATGTTGTCATGACCTCTAGGATGGCGCATAGCTGCCCAGACAGCTTTAAATTTATGCCAGCTATTTATAGTCTTATACCCACCAAGCAAACCTCCACACCCTCTTCCTCCTGTGTACTGAACAAAAGCCAAACTAATTATACGAGGGGTCTTCAAAAGGTTTCTGCACTTTTATATTTTCGTTGGAAATGGTGAGGGCAGGAGGAATAATAATTGGTTGTGTCTGAGAGTGTCATATGACTAGTCTGTCTGGCAAGCCGGCTGACCTTGCAGTTTGGAAAAATTAGTGTAATTTGGTTTTGAAATTCTTAATAAAATGAGTTTAAAGAAAAGTGCGGAATCTTTTTAAAGAACCCTCGTAATATATTAAAAACATGCTACTGGTTATTTCACTGTGGTAATAACTGTGTCCCTGTGGACATGTTTGTGGTTATGTAAGTATGGCAAAAATTGTGTCCCTGTGGATGTTTATGGTTACAGCATTGCAATACCAATTATGCCTTTCTGGATACATTTGTATAATTTTTTCCATTATCCACGATCCTATTTTTAATACTAATAAAAAATGTTTAATCCAATGTGATTTCTTCATGTTTAAATGGAACAGTACATGTTTCCTGTGTGCACGTGTTAGGAAGGGCCGGGGGGGTGTCAATGTTCTGTTTTAATATTTTTATTGTGTTTCAACAAGAACAAAGGCAAGTAAAAAAAAAAGTAGATGGAGCATGGGTGAATGAGACACGGGATCCAAAATGACAGCCTGCGTGGTGATAATGTAGGAGAAACAACAGACGGGATAGAGCAAGACTGGTGGTCATGGGTAGAAGGCAGCTCCCAGGAGGTGAAGGAATCCCTACGCAGCATGAAAACAGAAACAAAAACAAAGGAGCGCCACTCTAAGTGCAGTATGCATAAAAACAAGTCTATTTATTTAGACAAATGGCACTTTACATGAGGAAGAACAATAAAGCGTATGTCAGACCCACCAGGGGTCAGAAGGGATGTGACACTGGAAGGAACGTGTGGAGCGAGTCAGGTTAATCCACACCAGGTGGTTAGTGAGGCAGGGAGCATCCAGCCAGTGTGAAAGCTGAAAATCTGGAACTCCATGAGGCAGCGAGCACAAACGGCAGAGTCCAGGCACGGCGTGACGTCAGGGGCGGGAATGCTGGGTGTGGCTAATGCGTTTCAGAGCCACCCACGGCACCTTTCTCTAAGCTCTAGAGAAGCTTTCAGAAAGGAGCTGTAGGAGCTCGTAAAATGCCATTTTAGTTTTAATCGTATTTTAGTCATCTGAATTGTTTTAGTTTTAATCGTATTTTCTCTATCGCTCATTGACAGACGTAGTCTTCTTGATTCTCAAGAGCTGGGTTATGTTGTCTCCGCAGGAGTAGGACTAGGCAGAAAGACAAAACGTTCTGGCTCCACCTTAGGGGCAGTCCCTGAGGGTATATCCTCCCTCTCTCTGCTACAGGGAATCAGTTTTTTTCTGTCTAGTCAGGAGTAAGGACCTAAGCTCCTTGCTGGGATCTTTTTGGTCCTGGCAAGATTTTTTCTTTAGAAGAAATATTTTTTAGGTAGTTTTTTCTCCAGTGTTTTTCCTGTGAGATCTTCAAGCAAAAAACGCCGGACTGGGCGACACTAGTGGTCACCCCAGCCGGCCTACGAGCGCGCGCAGACCATTGCATTGCGCTTGGTCGGCCGCGACACATTCAAGTAAGTATGCGGGGCCGGGCGACGGGCTGGATGTTGAGATCCAGTGGTCACCCCGGTTTCTGCCTACGAGCGCGTGCAGACCAGAGCTCCGCGCTGGGTCGGCCGCGACGGAGTCCCAGTGGAGGGACTGACCTTGCGAGTTAAAAGTCTCGCTTGGACGCCAGGAACCAGAGAGTCGAGGCGTCCGGAGTGGTCCACAAACCCCCACCCCGGTGGAGAGGGTATTGTGAAGAGAGGGTGCCTGTCGGTTCGGTATGGTGAGTAAACGTTCCCTTTTTTCTTTCCTCGTTATGAGGCAGTATGTATTATGGGCCCCTCCATACATGGTCAGTATATATCTGACACTAAAAGTCCCCCTTGTAAATACAGTATGTGTTTGTGGGAAGTGGACTTGGTTTGAGAGCTAACACTCTACCCAGCAGACTGTAGCATTACAGCAGACATAGGAGGTATAATCCTACCTTATTTGTAGTGTATCTCCTGTAGATCTATCAATCGCCACTCAGCAGAGATGCAGGTGGATGTGCTGGGAAAAACGATTTCGGCGGTCCGCCGCCATTTTGCCGTAGACCAGGTGCATGCATGTCCTCAGGTCACGCCGGCCGCCATGTTTTTGGAGTCTAATGTCTCCTATATGGGGGCGGCCATGTTTCATGAGCCCAGCTACCTCGTGGAGAGCTGGGAACGCCGGAAGGCGTACACAGGGGGCGGAGCCACGTCCTTCTACCCGGGAAAAAGCAACAGCTCCTTCCAGTCTGTAAAGACAGACGCTTACTGCAGTTGGTTGGAAACTTCACTGCATCGGTTGGTGAGCCTTGGGGGTCCCTCTCTCTCTCTGTGGGATCGAGAAGCAGGTACTCTGAGGGGCGCTATTGCGCTAGGGGGAGACACATAAAAAAAAAAGAGGTATTTTTTATTTAAAAAAAAAAAAAAAAAGTTTTTTTGTGTTTTCTGGCAAAGGTGTCCTGAATTATCATGGACCCTGCCACTCATGTATCTCCTCCGGATCCCCTCGAGGGGTCTGCGGGATCCTCCAGCACCCCACTGACGATTAAATCATTGTCCGCTATTATGGAAGCTTGTGTCCCGGGTGGAAGTGGCTTGTCAGGGACAGGGCGCAAGTAAGCGACCCCCGCCTAACCCCTTATTATCTGAAACCTCGGATTCAGACTCTGAGCCTATTTCTGCAGTTGCAGGTACTTCATCTGGTATTGGTGTCTCGTGTACTGTCTTTTCAGACAGTGAGGAGGATGTTTCGGCATCAGCCATAGCCAGAGAGGAAGCGTTGGTAAACGCACTCATGGTATCTGTTCAAGAGACCTTAAGATTACAGGGTATTCCGTCAGAAATAGCTGAAACTGAAATCCCTTTTGGGACTAAAAACGCATCTAGTGGCGAAGGTTTTTTTCCATTGCCCAAATGTTTTGGCAATCCAATCAAAGAAGAATGGAGCCTGCCAAAACGCATTTCTACTATTTCTAAACGCATTAACAGGCGTTATCCGTTTGAGGAAACCCTCATTAAGAAATGGACAGAACCACCTGTGGTGGATTCACCTATTGCTAGATTGAATAAAGCCACGGTTATTCCTCTAGAAGACGCTCCGTCTTTTAAAGATCCAGTGGATCACAAGATAGAAGCTATGTCTCGCACCATGTTTACCTTGATTGGATCAGCTTTCAGACCAATAATTGCTATTGGTCTGGTTTCGCAGGCTGTAACTGTATGGACCAAGTGGTTACGCCGGGACCTAGAAGAGGTCCCTCAGGCGGTATCAGATTTGTTGGAACAGATGATACAGGGGTTACAGTTTGTGTGTGATGCGGCGTTAGACGCCACTTCATTATTGGCGCGAGCATCTGTCTCAGCGGTGGTTCTCTAGCGTACGCTGTGGCTAAAAGGTTGGTTAGCCGACCAAGGTTCCAAAAAAGCATTGGCTAATTTCCCCTTTTTAGGAGAGCGTCTATTTGGAGCCAACTTAGATGAGATCATTAAAGATCTCACGGGTGGAAAGAGCACCTTTTTACCGCAAAATTTTAAAGGTAGAGGAACTCGTCAAAGACGAGGGCCTTCTTTTTCTGCTCACAAGAGGTTTTTTCGTCCAGCGGGTGAAAAAACTAAGTCCTCCAAAGCTCCTGCAGGAGGCGTCAGGGGTCGTTGGTCGGGCAAGCAAAAGCCCGCCCCCTCCAGACCTGAAGATAAACCATCCAAAGCCTGAAGGTGCGCCCCCACCCATAACTGGGGTGGGGGGACGTCTTCGCCGGTTCCCGGATCCATGGCTTTCCAGAATCCCGGACAAATGGGTTTGCGAAGTCATAAGGTCAGGGTACAAGATCGAGTTTCGATCTCTCCCACCGGCGCGATTCTTCCCTTCCAATATCCGACTATCCGCAGATCGTTTAGAAGATCTGCGGAGAGCAGTCACAGATTTACTACAACAAGGAGTGGTAGTCCACGTTCCTTGGACAGAACGGTTTCAAGGGTTTTATTCAAACCTGTTTACAATACCCAGGAAAGAGGGCAATTCTGGACTTAAGAGCACTCAATTCTTTCGTCAACATAAGAAGATTCAGAATGGAGTCCATTCGCACGGTAGCAGCCTTCCTGCATCCAGGGGATGTCCTAGCGTCCATAGACATCAAGGACGCCTATCTTCACATTCCCATTTTCGCAGGACATCAGCGGTTTCTACGCTTTTCCGTAGAGGAGAACCACTATCAGTTTGTGGCGTTACCTTTCGGTCTCGCCACGGCTACGCGGGTCTTCACAAAGGTGTTGGCCCCAATGTTGGCACTTCTGCGCCAAAGAGGTATATCGATCCTTGGTTACCTAGACGATCTTCTGCTTCATGCAGAGTCTCCTCAGACCTTGCTACAAAACATAGAAATTACTATGATTTCTTTACAGGAATTCGGGTGGCTGGTGAACCAGCAAAAGTCATTTCTGGTTCCCACCCAGAGGCTCGAATATCTGGGTCTAATTCTAGACACAGTCAGGACAAGAGTTTTTCTTCCGGTAGGGAAACTCCGAAAGATTCAATCAGCAGTCCAGTTGTTACTGTCCAACAGCTGGTCTTCCCTTCGGACTTGCATGAGGGTTCTGGGGTTGATGGTGGCTTCGTTCGAAGCAGTCCCATTTGCCCAGTCCCATACCCGAATTCTTCAGCAAGAGATTCTTCTCAGATGGAATCGGAATCCGGAATCCCTGGACAATCAGATCCGATTGAGCAAACAGACCAGAGAGTCTCTGGTCTGGTGGCTTCGGTCTCCGATGCTCAGCCAGGGAAAGTCATTTCTGCCAATATATTGGACGATAGTGACCACGGATGCCAGTCTATCCGGATGGGGAGGAATTCTCGGTCAGTTATCTGTCCAGGGACTTTGGTCCCCGGAAGAATCCAGGTTACCGATAAATGTATTGGAACTGAGAGCGATCAGACTTTGTCTGATTCACTGGACCGAGCAGCTCCAGGGCAGCCCGGTTCGGATCCAGTCGGACAATGCCACGGCCGTGGCTTATGTCAATCACCAGGGGGGCACCAAGAGTGTCCGAGCGGCCAAAGAAGTGGCTTGCATTCTTCGCTGGGCGGAACGATTTGTTCCAGCAATCTCTGCGGTGTTCATTCCGGGGGTGGAGAATTGGCAGGCAGATTATCTCAGCCGTCAGACCCTGGATCAGGGGGAATGGTCCCTCCATCCAGACGTTTTCCACCAGTTGTGCCTACGGTGGGGCACCCCGGATGTGGATCTGTTGGCATCACGATTCAACAGGAAAGTTCAGAGATTCGTGGCTCGCTCCCGCGATCCTCTAGCAGAAACCGCAGACGCACTGATCGCCCCGTGGGGGCAATACCAGCTAATATATGCCTTCCCTCCTCTCGCGTTACTGCCAAGACTTCTTCGCAGGATAGAGGAGGAAGGAATACCAGTAATCCTGGTAGCTCCGGACTGGCCTCGTCGAGCTTGGTACGCCGACATGGTCAGACTGGTGGCGGACGTCCCGTGGAGACTTCCTCTCAGGGAGGATCTACTGTCTCAGGGACCGATCTTCCATCCTGCTTTACGATCACTGGCTTTAACGGCCTGGCTATTGAGACCCAGGTGCTGAAGGACAAAGGTTTGTCAGCTTCAGTTATTTCCTACTCTAGTTGAAGCAAGGAAAGCGACTTCCAGAAAGATTTATCATCGCACATGGAAGTCCTACATTGCATGGTGTGAACCTTTGGGGTTCCGTCCTCGGTCTTATTCGATTAGTCGAATATTGGCTTTTCTGCAACAAGGGGTTGAGCAGAAACTGGCCTTGAGTACTATCAAGGGTCAGGTCTCAGCATTAGCCATCTTCTTTCAGAAGCCTTTGGCTACTCATTCCTTGGTGCGGAACTTCATCCAGGGGGTGCGACATCTGGCTCCGCCAGTGCACGCGCCGTTACCCCCCTGGGATCTTAATTTAGTGTTGTCGGTTCTTCAGAAACCTCCCTTTGAAGATATTAGGGAGATTCCTCTACCCACGTTGTCCCAGAAGGTGGCCTTCTTGGTGGCTATTACTTCTGCACGCAGGGTGTCAGAACTGGCCGCATTATCTTGTCGTTCACCATATCTGGTGGTTCATAGAGATAAGGTGGTTCTTCGTCCGAATCCATCCTTCCTACCAAAAGTGGTTTCAGAATTTCATCTGAATGAAGAAATTGTATTACCTTCCCTGTGTCCTAAGCCCAGTCATCCTCGGGAGTTTGCTTTACACTCCTTGGATGTGGTCCGGGCGATCAGTACTTGAAAACGACAGACTCGTTTCGCAAGACGGATTCACTTTTTGTGATCCCAGATGGACCCAAAAAGGGGTTGCCTGCATCTGCCGCGACCATTTCCAGATGGATCAGACAGACGGTAGTACAGGCTTATTCTATTAAGGGTCGGGAGCCCCCGTTCCCTGTTAAGGCGCACTCCACTCGGGCACTTAGTGCGTCATGGGCCTTTCGCCATCAGGCGTCAGTGGTCCAGGTGTGCAAGGCGGCTACCTGGTCGTCGGTGCATACCTTTACTAAACATTATAAAGTTGATGTAATGGCATCGTCTGATGCCTCGTTTGGCCGCAAGGTTTTGCAGGCCGCAATTTGAGGAGACCAGTGGTCTACCTCGAGGGTTTTTTCCGTTGGAAAATTTTTCTTTAGTCTCATTCTTTGTTTATAATGAGCCTTTAAAACTTCTAGTTTGGCACCAGTTGGGCCTTCTAGATTGGATTTGATTTTGTCAATCCCACCCCTCATTTGTGGCACTGCTTCTGGATGTCCCAGCTCTTGAGAATCAAGAAGACTACGTCTGTCAATGAGCGATAGAGAAAAATGGATTTTTGTAAGATCTTACCGTAAAATCCTTTTCTCTTAAGCTCATTGACAGACGTAGTACCCGCCCCTCTATCATTGAGTTGGGTTGGGTTAAATTCTCTGTACTGCTTTAAAACAGAACTGATTCCCTGTAGCAGAGAGAGGGAGGATATACCCTCAGGGACTGCCCCTAAGGTGGAGCCAGAACGTTTTGTCTTTCTGCCTAGTCCTACTCCTGCGGAGACAACATAACCCAGCTCTTGAGAATCAAGAAGACTACGTCTGTCAATGAGCTTAAGAGAAAAGGATTTTACGGTAAGATCTTACAAAAATCCATTTTTAGTTAACTAAAATTTTGTTAATTTAGAAGACGAAAAACATTACATAAACAAAAATAACACTGGCTAGTAAGTGTCAACATTTGCATGACAGTGCTTTGGGCTATCTGAAATTGTATGAATGTGCAGTCACAAAGGCTTTGTTTTCTAGTAAAATAACCAGTTTTACATTTGACACAGGGCAAAGGGCACACGAAAAGACAATGGGGTTTATTTACTAAAGACAAATCCACTGTGCACTGCAAGTGCACTTGGAAGTGCAGTCGCTGTGGATCAGAAGGGGACATGCAAGTAAAATAAAAAACAGCTTTTTTGCTTGCACGCAATTGGATGATAGAAATCTGCAGAGCTTCCCCTCATTTCAGATCTTCCCCCTTAGATCTACAGCGACCTCACTTCTAAGTGCGCTTGTAGTAAGCAGTGAAATTGCCTTTTAGTAAATAAACCCCCATAGTAAACTCTGCAGACTGGTTTGTATCTGGCTGGTTTTTTTTTAAATTCTTCTTTTAGAAGAAGCGGTATACATAGTGCCCAACTGTCCCTGATTTCGAGGGACTGTCCCTGATAGGTAATAAAGTCCCTCTGCCCCCCATTTTGGTCTGATATATATAGTTGTATATAAAATGCAGTATTTATTTTTCAAAAAGTGTTTCCCAGTGCTAACCCTTTCATCCAAATTCTAAATTGCTGAATTTGTCAATGTCAAAAGCCAGTATAAAGCAATAATAGGAGTTAAAAAAAAGCATTTGTGGGTTTAACTTATCTTTTTTTTTAATTAATTCTCCTTTAAGGGCGGCATGGCAGTGGGTGTGTCCTATACCTACTTACTTTTGCTAATAGGTGTCCCTCATTCCCATCTTAAAAAGTTGGAAGGTATGGGTATAACAATAACATATCCTTTCAACATATATTGTACATATCAGCATGAAATGCAGCAAATATTTTACACAAAAACATAAAGTTAAATACAAATAAATCAAAGCCATTGTGTTCTGGCGTAAGCAGTGTTTGATAAGGGTATAAATCACCATAATATACCGTTTCCTCATATGTTTTTTTGTTTTTTTCTTTTTTTAAAAAAAATGGGCAAACACCAAATGCCAGTGTAAAAGATAAAAAGTGGGGGGGGGGGGGGGTAACAAGAGAAATAGAGAGAGAGGTGGAAAGGCAATTTCCCTTTAAAGGCAAAGTTGCTGTATGACACGTCCATATATTAACAATCTTTAATTCTTTTCTTGACTGCTGAGGCGCATAGGCCCAGAAACAAAGTTAACATAATGACCCAACACCCCCTTGCCCCCTCCCCATATAAAAAACCACGCTTACCACAATCAAGTTGGAAAGGGCAAGGCCACAGCTTTTATTTATGTTCCAATAACAAACCAGAACACGTCTAGACCAGTGCCAGTCACAGTTGTACTGTGAGCACTCTTAGTCCTTAACATAAGTTCCAAAAAGGAGTAAGGAGAAGGGGCTCTCCTTACCATCAGTGCTTGACAGACAGCCTACCCCCCAATTTACAAACAGTGGCGTAACTTATTACCAGAAATTTAGTGCTGGCAAGGTCAAAACCGCCACGAAAGCTGTGACAGACTGACCGAACAACAGGGTGGGGGGGTGGTCAGCTCTTCACCGTGATTCTTCTCAAAAATGACCCAGAATTCCTTGGGAAGGTCCTCTTAACTGAGCTCGGGCCCATCCCCATCCCCATACCCAAGGCTCTGTCCAATCCGTTTGACCCATATATCTTCCTGCTTGGTCCCAACTCCTGGTCATGCCCCCATCAGTCAAGGCTCTCTTTCCCTACAGGGGTCAAGAGGCCTTCATTTGGATGCTTCAGTAATGGAGCACTTTTCCTGCATTTTAATTCCTTATGTCTTATAAAATGGGTCTATAGTAATTAATTCATTGCAATTTTAGAGTTTCTTTGTTGGGCTTGTACAGTTTGCTCTTTCTAGAAAAGTACAGAATATGTGTCAGTAGATAGAGCAGCCTGTCCCAACCTTTTTAACATGGAAGAACCCTTAAAATAACTTTCTTGCCTCTGGGAACCATTGCTTCTGTTTACGATAGCTTACGATACATTAGTGTGATGAGCAATGGGAAGAATGTTCCTTAAATTTGTGGTCAGTTGAGAGAATCTTGCCTAACGGGAAGCTAACAAGATAATTGGTTTTGGTTATCTATCTGAAGGGCAGGAATTGCTTACTTCTCAAGGAACCTCTAGCAACCTTTTGAGGAACCCTGAAATGCTGGGTTAGGACATCAAAATAAGAAAAATAAATGTTATATTCAGTCTATCACCAGGAAGTACAATACATTTCCAAACAAAAACAAATACATAAAAGCTTAAAATATACAAAAAAATACGAGTACCAGCACCTAAAGTTGACCATGCACCTGCAGAATATCTAGAGAGACACGATTTAAGCCCTTCATCAGCTTTTATAGAGACTCCCAAGCGAACATAGTTTTTATTGGCTATACGATACGGATATAGGGCCCAGACAGTTCACATATTTGAGATTAGTTATTGGTGCAGATGTAGGATCAGATTTCTGCATAGTGAACTGCACCAGAACAGCACACAGCTACCAAAACATGCTGCTTGTTCCAAACACCTAGAACTGAACATTTAGCAGAATAAGGAGGCAATTTCCCCTACAATTTTGGATCTAGAAGTAATGGATCAGAATGGTCATACTGTTTCCTTGAGCTTATCCCAACCTTGGTATTCACTTACCGCAAACTGACGTAAATATACGTCGGGTAACTTTGCGGGGTTATACCGGGATTATGCCTCTAGCTAGAGGCATCATCACGGTACCGTGGTTTAGAGCCAACGGTCGGCTTTCCATCGGTAACGACCGATGCGGCTCGATCGTTACCCGGGTGAGCTGGAGGGGACGCCTCCCTCCCGCCGCCTTCCGTGACTTTTAACGGGCCTCCCGTCCCACCGGGAGACCCGAGCACCCAGCCGGCACGTCCGCCGGCTGGATGGAGTCCCGATCAAAGCCGGAAATGGCTTCGATCGGGTCTCCGATGGCGTAACCCGGAGGCGGCGTCCATGACGTCACTTCCGGGTTACTGTGCTGCAAAAGGTGGCAAATTTAAAAATCGGCTGTATGCAAAAACGCGGTTTTCTGCGTTTTGCATACATGGAAGTGTAGTGGAGGGGTCGAGGGTCTTTTAGATCCTCGATCCCTCCATAAAGAGTACCTGTCACTGCATATTGGTGTCACAAGGGATGTTTACGCATGTTTGCTTGTGACAGCAATAAAAGTGATCAGATTTTTTTTTTTTTAAAAAACCTGTAATAAAGTTAAAAAAATAAATAAATAAATAGGAAAAAAAATTAAAAATTTAGCCGCCACCGTCACCGTTAGCTCGCGCACAAAAAAAAACATATATGGAAGTCGAGCCGCGAATGAAATCGCTGTTCAAACCACACATGTGAGGTATCGCCACGATCGCCAGAGTGTGAGCAATAATTCAAAAAAAAAAGCTACACTCTAACTCTAAACTGGTAACCGTTAAAAAAATTGAAAGCGTCGCCTATTGAGATTTCTATTGACCGTAGTTTGTCGGCATTCCGCGGGTGCGCGCGATTTTAAACCGTAACATGTTGGGTATCTATTTACTCGGCGTGACATCATCTTTCACAATATACAAAAAAATGGGCTAACTTTACTGTTTAGTGTTTTTTAAAATGCAGTGAAATGTGATTTTTAAACATTTTCCAAAAACCGCGTGACAAAAAATATTGCAATGACCGCCATTTGATTCTCCAGAGTCTTTGCTAAAATAATATATATAATGTTTGGGGGTTCCAAGTAGTTTTCTAGGAAAAAATACGGATTTTAACTTGTAAACAAAAAGTGTCCGAAATAGGGCTGGGGCTTAAGTGGTTAAACTATGTATGTCTATGACATCTAGCCAGTTAGGAGGTGAGAAGAGGGAAATATAAATTAAAGGAGAAGTATAGCCAAAGCTCGTTTGGCTGTACTTCTCCTATACAGGAGTGCAATTAATTTTGCACTCCTGTGACTGAAGTCCGCTCTCTGCAGAAGTCACAGAAGTCGGTCCAGGCACCGGGTCATCGCGACAATGAAGTCTGGATCTGCCAGGTGTCTGGACTGACACCCAGCTCAGCGTCTCAGTGAGCCGATGAGAGTCTGAGCCGGCCACTCCCCGCCCCTTCACAGCTCAGTGCTCCAATGAGGGAGGAGGGAGCAGAGCAGAGAGCTGCTGACTGATAGTCGGCAGCTCTCTGTTCAAGGAGCTGTGAGAACCGAGCAGTTGGAGGTGTTCGGTGACTCGGTTCTTAGTATAGAGGCGTCGGGGGACAGATGCAGCATTGGAGCGATGCTGCATCCACCTAGGTAAGTATTAATCTAAAAAAATACCCCAAACATATACTTCTCTTTTAAGCCTTGTGTAGATGTGGCTTGCAGTTGTGAAATTATTTATTACTAGTTGCAATGAGTTATAGCATTGCACAACTCATCAGTGCTTTTCGCACTGGACCTAAAACAGAAGAACATCCCTTTCTAAACCCATGGGCATTAATTTGGAATTTCCACAAGATTTTGAAGCTTGCCTGAAGGGAATTTGTGCCGATTCAGCCAGAAGAGCATTTGTGAAGTCAGGTTCTGATGTTGAAGGAGAAAACCTAGCTCGCAATCAGCAAGGTGTTCAATTGGGTTGAGATCAGGGCGTTGTGCAAGCCACCAACGTTCCTCTACACCAAACTTGTGAAACCATGTCATTATGAATCTGGCTTTGTGTCCACAAACAAATTTGGCCATAGAATGTATATAATGTCCCAATACAAACCACTACTGCACCCTAAATACCCTCTGTAGCAACATGGAAGCTATGACCCACAATACAATTCTTCATATCGAGAGGTCAGAACAGCATACTTGCCAACTGTCCCGTTTTTGCCGGGACAGTCCCGGCAAATAGGAGCCTGTCCCGGGCTATATACATTGTCCCGGCAATGTACTTATTTACACTTTGCACTTTATTTATATTTACATTTTTTGTATGGTCACACCTGAGCACATTTGACACTTTAGAATTGCAGGGAATTGTGATGAGAATTTTAAACTTTAGACAGAAGTAGTGCAGCTGAATGGAAGAATTATTCCAACTCTGCTACTTTGGCCTCAAGTTAAAAATTCCCTTTTCAATTTCCTGTAATTCTCTCTTTATTGAGTAGACCATATAATCTGATGATAAGTAGGTGGGGATTAATTATGCGGAGTGGGTGGAGCTTTAGGGAAGTGGGTGTGGTAAGTAATTGATCGCTGTGCTGCAAAGTGTCCCTGGAAATTGTTTTCAAATGTTGGCAACTATGGAACAGTGGCATAAAGGAGGTGCCGGGGATGGGGGTGGGGGTAAATTTCAGGATTTTTGAGTACACCAGAGGGCAGTTATATTGTGGTAATGTCAAGTGCTAGTACCTTATGGGAAGTCACAGCTTTTTGTTTTCTCGTTTTTCCCTGGCACAGGCACACTTAAATAAATAAGTCTGCCAATGTTATTCAGATGAGTGCACAGAACAGGCAACTGCTAGCTTGTTTATCATTAGGATTCACCTTTGCTGTCACAGAAAAGTCTTTCCACTTTAATGGACTACAGAAGTGAGGATCTTGTCATTAGAGCTGGGAGATTAATGATGCATTTCCCAGAAGTGATATAACTTGGATGCCTCCATATATATATAAAACCAGGGTCTGTAAATAAAATGCAATGCGCTATTTAATCTGTGCTGTAAGTTAAAGTGATTTACACACGAGGGTAAACTGAAGAGCAAACAGTAAGTACAGCATGTATAACACTGGAGGAAGGAACACGGAGCCAATCAGATTACAGCTAACATTTTTCTAATTCAGATAAGAAAATTAAAACTGCTATATAGAACACCAATGTCCACTCTTTAAATCATTTGCCAACGTGACACTGACAATAGAACAGGGATACAACCATCCACAAAAAGTAACTTTTCATTAAAGCCAAATTACAGCCCCCACATATGTATGTTTTCATTATTTCTTTTTTTAAGTGGACCTTCATTTCCAAATCCTTGATTGCAGTATAAGTAATCCTCCCCCGCTTACCCTTTTTTGGGTAACATCTTTTTTTTGTATTGTTAGTTTGGCCAGTGCCATCTTAAAAACATTAAAGGGCCCCCGGGCAATGCAGTGCACTGGGGCCCCGCCTACACAATCACAGACAAGAATAAAAATGCGAAATATCGATAAGGTGATATTTATTGGTACAGCAGTGCCAGGGTAATGACCGCTTCCAAGTTTGGCGGCTGGGTCCGGTGAACACACACACGGACGGGAGTCAGACTTGACTGTCCTGTGTGTGCCTGTTCCCGTGGAGATGGACAGGCATTACTGCAGTTTTGGGCTACCCCTCTACGGCCCAAGTGGCCTGACAGCAGCCCAGGGCCGACAGGCGCTTGCCACCTGTTAAGTTCGGTGGCGGGATGCACACAGGAATCTGGACTTATGCTTGACTGGGGCTGGGTCGCTGGACAGGTGGGGCCCCCGGGCAAGTGGGGCCCCCGGACAACTTCCCAGCGTGCCCATTCAGAAAGATGGCCCTGAGTTTGGCTGCCCTCTTCCCCCATTCCTGCCTAGGCCAGAATTATGTCAGTCTCTCTCAAGCAGTCTCCTCAGATATGTACATCAGATATCCCTGGAAGCATTGGCTTACGCTCTGTGGCTGGAGGAGGGCGGACTTGGCGGTATGTCATCAAGGGGCCGACTGCCTGAACACCCAGAAGAGACAGCCAGCTCCCGATGAAGTCAAGAAAGAAGATGGTGGAACCCAGCTTGTGCTGGTTAAGTGGCAGAAAACAACAGGAAAACACAGGAGTCACTGGACAGGTAAATATGTGAATCTAGGATATCCCAGCAAATTGGGCAAAAAAGAGTTAAAGACAAAAGGGGGTGAATTTTCTCTGCAAATGTCGTCTGGCTGGTCACATGTCATGCAGGTTTTTTTTCCTCTTTTCTGATGCTGGGAAATCCTCCAATGATCATCCTCCATCATAACACACCCTTGGGGAGTGGGTCCATGACACCCCAAGCTCAAAGAAAAAAGGTCAAATGACTCTGGTCATCATTCAGTGTGGCAGAAGACCAGCGCTGGTTCTCAAAATGTTAAAGTGTTTTTTACCCTAAAAAAATTAAATAAAGAGAGATCCTGTTCCCTTATAGCAGATTAAACAGCACAGTGATTGTGCTGTGTAATCTGCCCCTGTTTAAGCTGTAAAAAGCCTGGCTGATCCTGCCACTTCCTGTGTCCCTTTGTGTGAACTGACCACGATAATCATGGCTGCTGAGCCCTGGTCACCATGGTCAACCTGCGTGCCTCCGTCACCCGCAGCTCTCCTGTCCTACTCACCTCCTCCCTCCCTGCCTGTCATCTTAGTGTCCGCTATTAGTAGAAAATAAAATATTACAAATTGTCACTGCCCCGCCATTATATGTAGGCATACCACACTGTATAAGTGTTTTATTTAAACGAAGCTTGTAAATCCTTTTTTCAGCTATCTTTAGGCCAGTCATGTGACTCCCGGCCATCTTTTACTCTGATCCAGAGCTACAAGCGAGAGGGACTGAGCGGCCATGTGACTTCCCCAGCTGAAGTCAGAGGGAGATCTTGGCCCCTCCCGCTTTAGCCCAGAGATTGGAGTAGTAGACCAGCCGGGAGTCATGTGACCGGACTGAAGATTGCTGTAAAAAGGTATTTACAAGCTTTATTTTAATAAAACACTCTCCCCCTTTTTTTCACCTATTTTTATTGGGTGATGTCGTTATTCATTTTCTTTCTTTCTTTTTTTGTTTTGCATTGATCTTGCACCACTGAGATAGCCCACTTATATCTGGGTATAGTCACACTAAGCTACACATATATATATATTTTTTTTTACTTGGATTCTACCTACCAATATACCTCATGTGGTTTTGCATTCAATTTAGTAGCTCACTCAAACTCACTATTTTCCTGTGGGGTCATGAGGGTTTGGTGGTTGGTTGCCCTTCCCCCCTCCTTTTTGATTTTTCAATTTTTCTTACTTTTTTCTTCTTTTTTTTTCTGCTTATCCTTTTTTGCTTTACTTATGTTTTGCACACATGTTCATGTATGTACTATACATACATCTCACATTTTTTACATTTATTATTCTTTTCTTGTCAACACCTAAGTGGTAGTTTTATGTCCTGTATACTAACATATAAGACACATTTTCACAGCCATCATGTTGGAGGACTTGTTGGATTGCTCCATGCCTGCCATTCTGGCATGTCCTGTTTGCACTGCTGGTCCGTTTGAATCCCACACCCACAGCTCCCGGGTCAGACTTTTCCAGGCGACTACCATTAGGTCATGAGCATGTGATGACTTGCAGATTTGTAAGTATGGTTCCCCTTTTGAGTAATACCCAATGTTTGCAATAACAGAATACATTGTATTATGTGTGTCATATATTCTTAAACTATTTCTACTTTATAGACAGTTGTTTGTGCATCAACCCCTGAGGAAGTGGTGCTATGTCACGAAACGCATCAGTTCACATACATACATATAGTTATTACCCATTTTATTTCATTTTCAATAGTTCGTTTACAGTGGACCCTTAAGGTCACTTCCTTCATTCATGAAATTTGGAACTGTTAAGTTTTTAGGGAGGTCTAGTCGTGCAACTCCATCCCATAGTAAGTACCCATTGGCCTTCTTTGTCTTCTTCTGTACTCAGATTCAGATATGTATATCAACAGAAGTACTCACATGTATATATAAATTAGTGTATATATATATATATATATATATATATATATATATGCAGTATCTCACAAAAGTAAATACACCCCTTACATTTTTGTAAATGTTTTATTCTATCTTTTCATGTGACAACACTGAAGAAATTACACTTTGCTACAATGTAAAGTAGTGAGTGTACAGCTTGTATAACAGTGTAAGTTTGCTGTCCCCTCAAAATAACTCAACATACAGCCATTAATGTCTAAACCACTGGCAACAAAAGTGAGTACACCCCTACTCGACAATGTCCAAATTGGGCCCATAGTGTCAATAGTATGTGTGACCACCATTATTTTCCAGCACTGCTTTAAACCTCTTGGGCATGGAGTTCACCAGAGCTTCACAGGTTGCCACTGGAGTCCTCTTCCACTCCTCCATGACAACATCACAGAGCTGGTGGATGTTAGAGACCTTGCGCTCCTCCACCCTCCATTTGAGAATGCCCCATAGATGCTCAATGGGGTTTAGGTCTGGTCACATGCTTGGCCAGTCCATCGCCTCTACCCTCAGCTTCTTTAGCAAAGCAGTGGTCATCTTGGAGGTATGTTTGGGGTCGTTATCATGTTGGAATACTGCCCTGTGGCCCAGTCTCCGAAGGGAGGGGATCATGTTCTGCTTCAGTATGTCACAGTACATGTTGGCATTCATAGTTCCCTCAATGAACTGTAGCTCCCCAGTGCTGGCAGCACTCATGCAGCCCCAGACCATGACACTCCCACCACCATGCTTGACTGTAGGCAAGACACACTTGTCTTTGTACTCCTCATCTGGTTGCTACCACACACGCTTGACACCATCTGAAGCAAATGAGTTTATCGTGGTCTCATCAGACCACAGGACATGGTTCTAATAATCCATGTCTTTAGTCTGCTTGTCTTCAGCAAACTGTTTGCAGGCTTTCTTGTGCATCATCTTTAGAAGAGGCTTCCTTCTGGGATGATAGCCATGCAGACCAATCTGATGCAGTGTGCGGCGTATGGTCTGAGCACTGACAGGATGAACCCCCACCCCTTCAACCTCTGGCAGCCCTCATATGTCTATTTCCCAAAGACAACCTCTGGATATGACTCTGAGCACTTGCTCTCAACCTCTTTGGTCGACCATGGTGAGGCCTGTTATGAGTGGAACCTGTCCTGTTAAACTGCTGTATGGTCTTGGCCACTGTGCTGCACCCTGAGTTTCAGGGTCTTGGCAATCTTCTTAAAGCCTAGGCCATCTTTATGTAGAGCAACAATTCTTTTTTTTTTCAGTTCCTCAGAGAGTTCTTTTCCATAAGAAGCCATGTTGAACTTCCAGTGACCAGTATGAGAGAGTGAGAGCGATAACACAAAATTTAACACACCTGCTCCCCATTCACACCTAAGAACTTGTAGTACTAACGAGTCACATGACAACAGGGAGGGAAAATGGCTAATTAGGCCCAATTTGGACATTTTCACTTAGGGGTGTACTCGCTTTTGTTGCCAGCGGTTTAGACATTATTGGCTGTGTGTTGAGTTTTTTTGAGGGGACAGGAAATTGACACTGTTATACAAGCTGTACACTCACTACTTTACATTGTAGCAAAGTGTAATTTCTTCAGTGCTGTCACATGAAAATATATAATAAAATATTTACAAAAATGTGAGGGGTGTATTCACCTTTGTGAGATACTATATATATATATATATATATATATATATATATATATATATATATATACAGTATATATGTGTGTGTGTGTATACAGTATATCACAAACGTGAGATACGCAAAGTGTAATTTCTTCAGTGTTGTCACCACATGAAAAGATATAATGAAATAATTACAAAAATGTGAGGGGTGTACTCACTTTTGTGAGATACTGTAGATGCAAGTTCACACCAATTATGGATTGATTTTTGAAACAATGTACCTGGCTACAGAAGTAATATGTAAATGTTGACCAATCTGCTTGACCATATGGCAATTATGTCACTGTTGATCTGTTTGAAATTGTATTTACCAATTAGTCTTTTCTTATTTATTTTTTCACTGAGTGTGTTGCGCCTCATCTAAAGTCCCACTGGCAATTTATGTTTCTTTTTAATAAAACACTTATTAATACCAGTATGGTATGTCTAGATATAATAGAGCAGTGATGGCGAACCTTGGCACCCCAGATGTTTTGGAACTACATTTCCCATGATGTTCATGCACTCTGCAATGCAGTTGAGCATCATGGGAATAGTAGTTCCAAAACATCTGGGGTGTCAAGGTTCGCCTTCACTGTAATAGAGGGTCTGGCAGTGAATTCCATTGTTGTGGTAACAACCACTTTAAAACTTAGTACACACAATCAGAAAATTAGAGGAAAAATACGGCTTTCCAAGCAATTGTACGATAATCTGATTGTTAGTGCACAGCTTTTGAGAGCTGATCACGACAGTTCATGCGAAATTGTTTGAAGTGACAAACTTCTAATTTTCAATGAGATTAGCACGCAAAAAAAAACAAAAAAACGAATGATCTTTTGTCCGATTCTCTTATCGTGTGTATGAGGCTTAAAGTGGTTCTAAAGGCAGAAATTTTTTTTATCTTAATGCATTCTATGCATTAAGATAAAGAAAATCTTCTGTGTGCAGCAGCCCCCCTCAGCCCCTTAATACTTACCTGAGCCCCATCTCGATCCAGCGATGTTGCACGAGTAACTCGGCTGCTCATGACTCTCCCTCTTGATTGGCTGAGACACAGCAGCGGGTGCAATTAGCACCCGCTGCTGTCAATCTAAGTCAGTAAGTCAATCAAAAGACAGAATGGGTGGGGGGGGGGGCGAGCCACAGCTCTGTGTCTGAATGGCCACACAGAGCAGCGGCTTGGCTCGTGTGCCCCCATAGCAAGCTGCTTGCTGTGGGGGCTCTTGGCAGGAGGGAGGTAACAGAAATGCCGACGGGGGACCCAAGAAGAAAAGGATCTGGGCTGCTCTGTGCAAATCCACTGCATAGAGCAGGTAAGTATAACATGTTTGCTATTATTAAACTCTTGATTTTTTTTTCTTTAAAATCACTTTAAGTTTGCAGGAACAATGTCAATGAGAAGCTGTAGTTTTTACTTATTTTTATGAAAATTAGAAAGTGGGCTTTAATTGATCATTCATGAGACTGTTTTGAACATTTTACGCCAATGTACAGGGAAACTCTTCTGTTGAGCAAGATAATCTTAGCTTGTCATGCATTCTACCGTGTCAGAAGAATGCTGGGAACTATATAAACGTTAGGAGTAGTGTTGAGCGAACACGGACTGTATTATTCGTGTTCGTACCGAATAATTGGATTTTTGTTACCCGAACACGAACACGGACACTTTACTGTATATTCGGGTAAAAATCCGTGTTCGGTCGTTTTATTTCCGGGTTTTGCATGCTTTTGCGCTCTTTTCATGGCGGGCTTTCAACAGCCAATCAACAATCGTTTAACTGGTGTGCCTTAAGCCATCCCAGCCATGCCTGCAAATGTCTCAGTAGCTGTGATTGGCCGTCTGAAGCATGTGACCAAGTCTTTATAAGTTCGAGGCAGCCGCAGCGGCGTCATTATGCTGCTTAGATCAGGGACAGAGAACACATCAACGTACTGGCTGCTGATTAGGGAAAGATAGGCAGGAAAAAAACATTTGTGTCCGGATAGAATTGAGGGACAGGTCGGAGTGTTTAGGCAGGGCGAGTTGTAGGCATTTTAGGGAGAGAGTCTGCTGAATTATAGGGTCAGTGTGTTCTACAAACTACAATCGATATTGCTGTGTGGGGTGGGGTCTGCACTTAGTTCTCCTGATCTACGATCTCTTCTCAATCCTGTTAGGGACAGAGTCTGCTGAATTTTAGGGAAAGTGTGTTCTACAAACTACAATCGATATTGCTGTGTGGTGTGGGATAGGAGATAGGCAGGTGTCAGTGATCCACATCCATTTTTCTGTGTGTGGGCTGCAGTGAACACAATCTTTTTGGGGTGCAGTGAACACAATCCTTTTGGAGTGCAGTGAACAAAATCTTTGTGGGGTGCAGTGAACAAAACCTTTGTGGGGGTACAGTGAACACAATCTTTGTGGGGTGCAGTGAAGACAATCCTTGTGGGGTGCAGTGAAGACAATCCTTGTGGGGTGCAGTGAACAAAATCTTTGGGGGGTACAGTGAACACAATCTTTGTGGGGTGCAGAGAAGACAATCCTTGTGGGGTGCAGTGAACAAAATCTTTGGGGGGGTACAGTGAACACAATCTTTGTGGGGTGCAGTGAACAAAACCTTTGTGGGGTGCAGTGAACACAATCTTTGTGGGGTGCAGTGAAGACAATCCTTGTGGGGTGCAGTGAAGACAATCCTTGTGGGGTGCAGTGAACAAAATCTTTGGGGGGTACAGTGAACACAATGTTTGTGGGGTGCAGTGAACAAAACCTTTGTGGGGTACAGTGAACACAATCTTTGTGGGGTGCAGTGAACAAAACCTTTGTGGGGTACAGTGAACACAATCTTTGTGGGGTGCAGTGAAGACAATCCTTTTGGAGTGCAGTGAACACAATCTTTGTGGGGTACAGTGAACACAATCTTTGTGGGGTGCAGTGAACAAAACCTTTGTGGGGTACAGTGAACACAATCTTTGTGGGGTGCAGTGAACACAATCTTTGTGGGGTGCAGTGAACAAAACCTTTGTGGGGTGCAGTGAACACAACCTTTGTGGGGTACAGTGAACACAATCTTTGTGGGGTGCAGTGAACAAAACCTTTGTGGGGTACAGTGAACACAATCTTTGTGGGGTACAGTGAACACAATCTTTGTGGGGTGCAGTGAACAAAACCTTTGTGGGGTACAGTGAACACAATCTTTGTGGGGTGCAGTGAACAAAACCTTTGTGGGGTACAGTGAACACAATCTTTGTGGGGTGCAGTGAAGACAATCCTTTTGGAGTGCAGTGAACAAAATCTCTGTGGGGTACAGTGAACACAATCTTTCTGGGGTGCAGTGAACAAAATCTTTGTGGGGTACAGTGAACACAATCTTTGTGGGGTGCAGTGAAGACAATCCTTGTGGGGTGCAGTGAAGACAATCCTTGTGGGGTGCAGTGAACAAAATCTTTGGGGGGTACAGTGAACACAATCTTTGTGGGGTGCAGTGAACAAAACCTTTGTGGGGTACAGTGAACACAATCTTTGTGGGGTGCAGTGAACAAAACCTTTGTGGGGTACAGTGAACACAATCTTTGTGGGGTGCAGTGAAGACAATCCTTTTGGAGTGCAGTGAACACAATCTTTGTGGGGTACAGTGAACACAATCTTTGTGGGGTGCAGTGAACAAAACCTTTGTGGGGTACAGTGAACATAATCTTTGTGGGGTGCAGTGAACACAATCTTTGTGGGGTGCAGTGAACAAAACCTTTGTGGGGTGCAGTGAACACAACCTTTGTGGGGTACAGTGAACACAATCTTTGTGGGGTGCAGTGAACAAAACCTTTGTGGGGTACAGTGAACACAATCTTTGTGGGGTACAGTGAACACAATCTTTGTGGGGTGCAGTGAACAAAACCTTTGTGGGGTACAGTGAACACAATCTTTGTGGGGTGCAGTGAACACAATCTTTGTGGGGTGCAGTGAACAAAACCTTTGTGGGGTGCAGTGAACACAACCTTTGTGGGGTACAGTGAACACAATCTTTGTGGGGTGCAGTGAACAAAACCTTTGTGGGGTACAGTGAACACAATCTTTGTGGGGTACAGTGAACACAATCTTTGTGGGGTGCAGTGAACAAAACCTTTGTGGGGTACAGTGAACACAATCTTTGTGGGGTGCATTGAACAAAACCTTTGTGGGGTACAGTGAACACAATCTTTGTGGGGTGCAGTGAAGACAATCCTTTTGGAGTGCAGTGAACAAAATCTTTGTGGGGTACAGTGAACACAATCTTTGTGGGGTGCAGTGAACAAAATCTTTGTGGGGTACAGTGAACACAATCTTTGTGGGGTGCAGTGAAGACAATCCTTGTGGGGTGCAGTGAAGACAATCCTTGTGGGGTGCAGTGAACAAAATCTTTGGGGGGTACAGTGAACACAATCTTTGTGGGGTGCAGTGAACAAAACCTTTGTGGGGTACAGTGAACACAATCTTTGTGGGGTGCAGTGAACAAAACCTTTGTGGGGTACAGTGAACACAATCTTTGTGGGGTGCAGTGAAGACAATCCTTTTGGAGTGCAGTGAACACAATCTTTGTGGGGTACAGTGAACAAAACCTTTGTGGGGTACAGTGAACACAATCTTTGTGGGTGCAGAGAAGACAATTGTTTTGGGGTGCAGTGAACACAATCTTTGTGGGGTACAGTGAACACAATCTTTGTGGGGTGCAGTGAACAAAACCTTTGTGGGGTACAGTGAACACAATCTTTGTGGGGTGCAGTGAACAAAACCTTTGTGGGGTACAGTGAACACAATCTTTGTGGGGTACAGTGAACACAATCTTTGTGGGGTACAGTGAACACAATCTCATACTTCTGAAGCTTTGAGGGTGCTGCCTGTTCTATACTCCTCCTCCTCCTCCTCCTCATCCATCCTTTTAGGTGTACAAACAATAGTAATTGGGGCCTAGTGTGCTTCTGTACGTGTGAAAAACATACACTTTTTTTGATCATATTTCCTATTCCGCTATTCAATAAAAACCTTTGGGGCTCAATTAAATTGCGGAATAGTCTGTGTCGGTACGTGTGAGATCCACCTTTCCAAGTTTTTGGGGTTCATCTCATACTTCTGAAGCTTTGAGGGTGCTGCCTGTTCTATACTCCTCCTCCTCCTCTTCCTCATCCATCCTTTTAGGTGTACAAACAATAGTAATTGGGGCCTAGTGTGCTTCTGTACGTGTGAAAAACATACACTTTTTTTTGATCATATTTCCTATTCCGCTATTCAATAAAAACCTTTGGGGCTCAATTAAATTGCGGAATAGTCTGTGTCGGTACGTGTGAGATCCACCTTTCCAAGTTTTTGGGGTTCATCTCATACTTCTGAAGCTTTGAGGGTGCTGCCTGTTCTATACTCCTCCTCCTCCTCCTCATCCATCCTTTTAGGGGTACAAACAATAGTAATTGGGGCCTAGTGTGCTTCTGTACGTGTGAAAAACATACACTTTTTTTTGATCATATTTCCTATTCCGCTATTCAATAAAAACCTTTGGGGCTCAATTAAATTGCGGAATAGTCTGTGTCTGTACGTGTGAGATCCACCTTTCCAAGTTTTTGGGGTTCATCTCATACTTCTGAAGATTTGAGGGTGCTGCCTGTTCCATACTCCTCCTCCTACTGCTCAACCATCCTTTTAGGGGTACAAACAATAGTAATTGGGGCCTAGTGTGGTGGTGTACGTGCGAGATACATACACTTTTTTTGATCATATTTCCTATTCCGCTATTCAATAAAAACCTTTGAGGATCAATTGAATTGCGGGATAGTCTGTGTCGGTACGTGTGAGATCCACCTTTCCAAGTTTTTGAGGTTCATCTCATACTTCTGAAGATTTGAGGGTGCTGTCTGTTCCATACTCCTCCTACTCCTCATCCATCCTTTTAGGGGTAGAAACAATAGTAATTGGGGCCTAGTGTGGTTTTGTACGTGCGAGATACATACACTTTTTTGGATCATATTTCCTATTCCGCTATTCAATAAAAACCTTTCTAGGGCAAGATCTTAAATTACAGAAATATGAGTAGACCGTCAAATAAGGGCCGTGGCCTGGGTCGTGGTGCTGCTGGTAGAGCTCCTGTTGCAAGGAGAGGACGTGGTCGATCTGTGCCAGCTACACGCACAAGTGAAACACCTTCCTCAAGTGTGAGTAGGCGACAGAACCTGCATCAGTATTTGGTAGGGCATCATACGCCCCTAGAAGTGATGAGGCCAGAACAAGTGGAGGCGATAGTAGATTGGTTTGCTGCTGACAGTGCCTCCAGTTCCTTCACATTGTCTCCCACCCAGTCTACTGCAGAAAGGTCACAGTTGGCACCTGCAGCCGATGTCCAACCGTCTTTCACCTCACCCCCTTGCAAATCAGGCAAGCAGTCTGAGCCCCAAGCCATACAGCAGTCTCTTCTTCTTTTTGATGACTCTGTCAGCAGGGTTTCCCAGGGCCATCCACCTAGCCCTGCCCCAGAAGTGGAAGAGATTGAGTGCAGCGATGCCCAACCACTTATTTCTCAAGATGAGTACATGCAAGGATCATCGCAGCACGTCTCCGATGATGACGAAACGCAGGTGCCAACTGCTGCGGCGTTCAGCATTGTGGAGACCGACAAGGAGGGCAGGGATGAAGACTGGGTGGAAGATGATGTGGAGGACGATGAGGTCCTCGACCCCACATGGAATGAACGTCATGCAGGTGACCTGAGTAGTTTGGAGGAAGAGGCGGTGGTTGCACAGAGCCACCAGCACAGCAGAAGAGGGAGCAGGGTGCAGAAGCGGAGCGGCCGTGCCCTAGACACTACGCCCGCTACTGCCCAACGCAGCAAGGGAACGAGCGCACCAAAGTCAGCTCAAAGGAGTTCTCTAGCGTGGAAGTTCTTTAGAAAATGTGCTGATGACAGGACACGAGTGGTTTGCACCCTGTGCAATCAGAGCTTGAAGCGAGGCATAAACCTTCTCAACCTGAGCACAACCTGCATGATCAGGCATCTAAGTGCAAAGCACGAGCTGCAGTGGAGTACACACCTTCAAAACCAAGAAACGTCTCTGGCTCATCCTGCTTCCTCTTCTGCTGCAGTCTCGGCCGCTCCAGCCACATCTGTAGTGATACCGGCACCTGCCACCCCGCAAACAGACGATCTGTCAGCAACACCACCACCTGGGTCACCAACAAACCATCTCCACAATGTCCCGTGGAAGCGTTCAGCTTTCCATCTCCCAAACACTTGAGACGAAGAGGAAGTACCCCCCTACCCACCCGCGATCCCTGGCCCTGAATGCCAGCATTTCAAAATTATTGGCCTTTGAAATGCTGTCATTCCGTCTGGTGGAGACGCACAGTTTTAAAAACCTTATGTCGGTGGCTGTCCCACAGTACGTCGTGCCCAGCCGCCACTACTTTTCCAGGCAAGCCATCCCTTCCCTGCACAACCAAGTGGGGGAAAAAATCAGGTGTGCACTGCGCAACGCCATCTGTGCCAAGGTCCACCTAACTACCGATACGTGGACCAGTAAGCACGGTCAGGGGCGTTATATCTCCCTAACGGCACACTGGGTAAATGCAGTGGCGGATGGGCCTGAGGCGGATAGCAATTTGGCGCATGTCCTTCCACCACCGAGGATTGCAGGGCGCTTCAGTTTGCCTCCTGTTCCTAACTCCTCCTACTCCGCTTCCTCATCCTCTACCGCCTCCTCATCCGGACAGCGTAACACCTTCACCACCAACTTCAGCACGGCCAGGGGTAAACGACAGCAGGCAGTTTTACAACTTGCCTGTTTGGGGGACAAACCACACACCGCGCAGGAGTTGTGGAGGAGCATGGAACAGCAGACAAATGAGTGGTTGCTGCCAGCGAGCCTCAAGCCCGGCCTGGTGGTGTGCGATAACGGGAGAAATCTCATAGCAGCTCTGGGCCTAGCCGGTTTGACGCACATCCCTTGCCTGGCGCATGTGCTGAATTTGGTGGTGCAGAGGTTCCTTAAAAACTACCCCGATATGTCAGAGCTGCTGCAGAAAGTGCGGGCCGTTTGTGCGCACTTTCGGTGTTCTCACCCTGCTGCTGCTCGCCTGGCAGCGCTGCAGCGTAACTTCGGCCTTCCCGCTCACCGCCTCATATGTGACGTGCCCACAAGGTGGAACTCCACCTTGCACATGCTGGAAAGACTGTGCGAGCAGCAGCAGGCCATAGTGGAGTTTCAGCTGCAGCACGCACGCGTGAGTCGCTCTGTGGAACAGCACCACTTCACCACCAATAACTGGGCCTCCATGCGAGACCTGTGTGCCTTGTTGCGCTGTTTTGAGTACTCCACCAACATGGCCAGTGGCAATGACGCCGTTCTCAGCTTAACTATCCCACTTCTATGCCTCCTTGAAAAAACAATTCGGGCGATGATGGAAGAGGATGTGGCACAGGATGAGGAGGAGGAGGAGGATGAAGAGGTAACATTTCCAAGGCTTTCAGGGCAGTCATTCGCAAGGGGCTCCGAGGGTGGGTTCCTGCACACACAAACGCCAGGGACACAATTGTCCAGCAGGGGCACAGTTCTGGAGGATGAGGAGGATGAGGAGGAGGAGGAGCTGGAGGAGGAGATGGAACCATGTTCACAGCAGGGTGGCACCCAGGCCAGCTCATGGCCATCACTGGTGCGTGGCTGGGGGGATACAGAGGACACGGACGATACACCTCCCACAGAGGACAGCCTTTCGTCGCCTCTGGGCAGCCTGGCACACATGAGCGATTACATGCTGCAGTGTCTCCACAACGACCGCCGAGTTGCCCACATTCTAACTTGTGCTGATTACTGGGTGGCCACGCTGCTGGATCCCCGTTACAAGGACAACGTACCGTCCTTAATTCACTCACTGGAGCGATCGCAAGATGCGCGAGTACAAGCGCACGCTGGTAGACGCGATGCTGCTGGCATTCCCATCTGACAGCGGGGCCACAGTGGAAGCACAAGGCAGAGGAGGAGGAGGTCGCCAACTCAACCAGGGCACCGCCAGCACCTCAGAAGGCAGGGTTAGCATGGCCGAAATGTGGAAAAGCTTTGTCAGCACGCCACAACAAACAGCAGCACCAGCAGCTCAGATGGAACGTCTTAGCAGGAGGCAGCATTTTACCAACATGGTGGAGCAGTATGTGTGCACACGCCTACATGTAGTGAATGAGGGGTCTGGCCCCTTCAACTTCTGGGTCTCCAAATTGGGCACATGGCCTGAGCTTGCCCTTTACGCCTTGGAGGTGCTGGTGTGCCCTGCAGCCAGTGTATTATCTGAACAGGTATTTAGCACGGCTGGGGGTGTTATAACAGACAAGCGCAGCCGCCTGTCCAGAGACAATGTGGACAAGCTCACGTTCATTAAAATGAACCAGGCATGGATCCCACGGGACTTTTCCATACCTTGTGCAGAATAGCAATGGATACCGACCTTACCCAGCCATTGTTCCATTTTTGCTCTTTCTCACTCTTTTGGGGTGTACCCTCATTTAAAATTTGTGAAAAGAAGCAGTGTTGGCTACCTCGTCCTCCTCCTCAGGGCCAGATTAACGTAGGGGCTATTGGAGCTGCAGCTCCATGCAGGCCCCTACCTTTTATATAGGCCCCGGGTTGGCCATATTCACTGTGACCGCTCTTCTGTCACTTGTAAACACAGAAGTCTGGCTTCTATGCTCGCTTCCCCAGGCAGCACCCTCAGAACCTCCCCACACAGCGCGAAGGCCGGACAAGGAGGGACAGTTGCCGATGCATGGATGTGTTTATGGGCTTCAGAGACAGCATCCCATGTTGAATTAGGCATGCATGGCTGCACCCTTCCTCCTCTGGGTGCATGCCAAGGCACGGCCCTTAAGGCCCTTCAAAATCCTCAGCACCAAGACCATGATGCTCTTAATCCGGCCCTGGTCCTCCTCCACCGCCGCTTCCACCTACACCGCCCATAGGTGTGCGCAGCCTATTGCATTAGGGTGTGCACCCCAAAGTTGAAATACACATGCATGTGTTTGCCTACATGTACATGGCCCCGATACATTACTCTCCCTGCTGGCAAAGAGAAATAGAGCAGAGCAGGTGCGAGGGAGATCTTTCCCATCTCCTCACTGGCAAACAGAACGATAATGCTATGTGCCCTAGGTGATTAGGGTGTGCCCAGGTACACCAGGCACACCCTGTGCGCACGCCTATGACACCGCCACATCCACCACCACCTCAACCTCCCTCCTACTCCATATGGGCCTCGTCCTTCAGAGATGAAGAACATTGTTTTATTTTTCTGGTTTTTTTTTGTTGTTTTAAGTTATTTCCCTATCCACATTTGTTTGCAGAGCACTTGCCATGCTCTTAACTACGTTTTGCTGCCATTTGCAGCACTCTAGCCCTTTCCATTGGTGTTTTAGAGCCATTTTAGTGCCTTAAAGTTCGGGTCCCCATTGACTTCAATGGGGTTCGGTGTCCGGGAAAAGTTCGGTAAAAGTCCGGGACACGGACCCGGACTTTTTTTTAAAGTTCGGCCGAACCCGTCGAACACGGACATCTAGGTGTCCGCTCAACCCTAGTTAGGAGTATACTGATTAAACTGTAGTACAAATATATATTACCTAAATAATAACATAAAACATCCGTCTAAACAGTTTTTTGATAGATGCTGAAAACTTAAAGTATATCTGAAGCCAAAGCATTTGTTTTTTAGTTAGAAAATGTATTTTTATTGCTGTGTGTGTTTCCACCCGGGAGATTCAGTCCCCGTTCACACTGGGGCGACCTGTGAGGCGACCTGGTCGCCTGACAGGTCGCCGTAGGTCGCCTTCCATAGAGAAGCTGCGGACCCGTTCTAATAGGAGCGACACAAGTCGCTCCGACTTAGAAAAAGGGTCCGGAGCTTCTTTGGGGCGACCCGGAGCGACCTGCATAGACTTCAATGTTATGAAGTCCGTGCCGGCCGCTCCGAGGTCGCGGCGCGCTGCTCGCACCGCGACCTCGGAGGTCGCCCCGGGAAGTCGGATCGCCCCAGTGTGAACGGGGCCTCAGCCTCTAGATTTGTTCTGGTGATCATTGTCACAAGGATGGGAAGTGAGGGAAGATTTTACAGTTGTCTGAGTGGACATTTTCCATCACTTCAGAGAGATTTTGTTTTATTTCCCATTGTGTCTTTGAGGTAGGAAGTAAAGGGAAATCTCCCCATAGACCAGAGTTCCGTGGAACCCTAGGGTTCCTCCTGAGGTTGCTAGGGGTTCCTTGAGCAATGGGCAATTTCTGCCTCTCAGATAGGTTCCCAATGACACCATTGTTCCTTTTAGCTATCTGTAAGGGGGTAATCCTTCCCAATGACAAGAGTAAGGGCTCTTTCACACGGGCTTTCCGTGTGAGAGCTCCGCTGCGGTCCTTTTTTTTTTTTTTTCACGGAGAGGATGACATTTCTGTCATCTGCTCCGTAGGTCCGCATATCATCCCATCCGTTTGCGGATGATATACGGACATAATGTAATGTGTCTATGGGGATTGCGGATGTCAGCGGATGACACCGCTGACATCCGATTTTCCTTCCTTTCCGTTTTTTGAACGGAGGAAAAATAGGGTTCTGTTCCGTTCGAAAAAACGGAACAGAACTGAAAGGAAGGTGTGAAAGAGCCCTTAGGAGCATTCTTCCCACTGACTGTCACACTAATGAGTTGTAGATTTTTAGCAGGGGTTCCCTGAGACCAGAAATATATTTCAAGGATTCCTCTGTGTTGAAAAGGTTGAGAAAGGCGGCCATAGACAATAAAAATAAAAAGCTGAGGAGATTTTGCCCTCACCTGATTATTGATTTTTAGTTATGGGTTTAGATACATTTTAAAGTAAACCTGTAACCTGCTTGAACACATGGAACCTCCAGTGTTTGATATGAGTATTCACCACCCCAACACATCTCTGGATACCTCCAAGGACTTAAAGCTGACCACACACTGATCAACTGTCCAAAAACCATTCAGTGGATGGCCCTGTTGACATCCTCCCTTCTGACATGCTTCAGTCTGAAAATGGAAGGATCCAGACTGGACGAGAGAAATCATATAGTGTATAGGCAGCTTAAGGCTGTCAACTAACCTCAGAAAGCAAGTGGACCAGCAAAATCCAACTGCCGTGAGGCTAAAATGAGAGCAGTCCAAAACAAATTTGCGATGCATAGCACCTTGCTCCTGCGCTCAGAACCAGAGCCCCCTGACCACTTCTTCCACGGAACTTCCACTTGGAATCCTCAATGGCTAAGACCTTGCTGCCCTATAGGACTGGGTTAGTCCAAAAAGTGCTGCAAACTAAAATCAAAGAAAGGGCGCCCCGGCCTAGGGCATTATCCTCAATAAGGCTTTATTAGTAAAAGGTAAAAGTTACTACTCACAAACAATGGCATAAACCAGCATATCAAATCCAAACATCGAGACCAATATCTGTCAATGTCCACTGTTTTTGATGAAATGACGGCTGACGTGTTTCGAGGCTTTGCCTCTTCCCCAGAGACAAAAAATGAGAGCAGTATGGGAAGGACTAGAAGCCTTTAGCATGAGGGACAAACACATTCAAATAGCCCATACGAATTACAGTCAGTTTTCTGTGAGCTAAATAAAGAGTACCATGCATAGTGTGCCATAGTGCCGCACTGATTGGTGGACAAAAAATAAAGTTAGGATTTTTCAGACTTTACTGGTACCAGAGAAAGATGGTGAGACAAACTTGAATAACAATTATGTTTATTACAAAAAATAGTTTAAAAAACCTTAAAAAAAATTGTGAAATACTGTAAGTGCTTAATTAGATGATACAGGCCATACAGTTGAGGCTGCAACAATATTGATAGATGCCGACGCGTTTCACAAAAAAACTGCTTCCTCAGGATCTCAATGTCTTGACAGCAAAAAGCATTGGCATGTACTCCCAAAAGCCCAGTTACTGATGGCAATGTGCTGCATGGCGCACAATAGCGGTATGCTGCATGGCCCAAAATACCAAGCATCTATCAAAATGTAGTTCAATTATCTTGATTGGTCATTTCTAGAAAGAGTCAGCACAAAACATAGACCAATGATAAAGCACTAAATAAGGATATAAAATCCCCCCAGAGATAGCATAGCCTGCAGTACTGTAATAAGTTATTTGTTACACAGAAGTGGCCAGAAAAATATCCATTTCTCCCAAGTACTACTCAGTCTATAGGTGCATCTCCACAACAGCCAGAGATAGAAAAGTCATCAGCAAAATATGCAAAAGTTCTATCAATGCATATCCATAATTAAGGCTCACCAAATGCAGCAAACCGTCAGCAAACATGAAGCAGCTGCATATCACCATCCACATGAAGTGCTCTAGAATTTCCTGGTAGAGGGCTGCGCTGACTTTGGACTTGATAAAACACAGTGGACCAAAACCAGCAGATGACATGGCTCCACAAATCATCACTGACTGTGGAAACTTCACACTGGACCTCATGCAACTTGGATTATGTTCCTCTCCACTCCTCCTCCAGACTCTGGGACCTTTATTTTCAAATGAAATGCAAAATTGTCAACAGTCCGTGATGATTTGGGGAACAATGTCATCTGCTGGTGTTGGTCCACTGTGTTTTATCTAGTTCAAAGTCAGTGCAGCCCTCTACCAGCAAAATTCTAGAGAACTTCATGCTTCCCTCTGCTGACCAGCTTTATGGAGATGCTGATTCCATTTTCCAGCAGGACTTGGCACCTGTCCACACTGCCAAAACTACCAATACCTTTAATGATCATGGTAACACTGTGCTTGATTGGCCACAAACTTGCCTGACCTAAACCCCATAGAGAATCTGTGGGGTATTGTCAAGAGGAAGAGGAGAGACACCAGACCCAACACTGCAGACAAACTAAAGGCGGCTATCACAGCAACCTGGGCTTCCATAACACCTGAGCAGTGCCACAGACTTATTGCCTCCATGCCACGCCACATTGATGCAGTAATTCATGCAGGAGTATCTCGGTACCTTGAGATCGTGCAAACTTTTAACGGGTGTCTTGACTGAAAAAAGGCTGAGAAACATTAATTTCGAGTCCACATATAAGTGAAATGTATTTTTTTATTGAATAATCATTTATAAATGTAGAAGAGGATTAGTAGTTAATGAATTTTACAAGCAAAGGGCTTTCATAGTACATTTTCTATGGAGAAATGTTCAGAACCTGGAAATCAGGAACATTTGGACTTTCAAGAATGGTGACTTGACAGATAATTGCTGAAAATCTTTGTAATGGAAACAGAGTATTTTAAACCTGGCCGAGGTTTTAATAAATGCCAAACACAAAGCAAATTTCAGGTCATTTAACCAACCTTTGATTCACTAGAGGGGTCTGTAGGGAGCATTGTCTGCCACTCTTTATAGTCCTATAGTCCGGAGTCACCCTTTTTGTGCTTAGGGACCATGCTTACGGACCATTGGCCGGCACAGATGCCTGTAATCACACCACATTCTTTATCTATTATCCATTTAATGGTGATTAACTGACAGAGATAGAGATAATGCAGTTGGAAACAGAGGGATTAGATTGTTTATACAAAACCCCATCACTATATACTGGTTATCCAGGAATTATGAGCCATCTAGATCTATGTACACACCCAAAGCTTACATAGATCCCTATCTGAAATTATTAGACTCAAAGCTTAAAGACTGAAGGCAAAACTTTTTTTTCTTTTAGTTTTGGATAGAGTGGAGAGGGATCAGAATACCTGACACTTTTTATTAAGTATATGTTTGTATAGTGCATCGCTTTTCTAGATATATATATATATATATATATATATATACACAAAATATGTGCTACAAACAAATACTATCTGTTCATATTGCTGTCTGTCGTCCCTCTAGGGAAATTCACCCTCTCTATTTGTCCTGTTTACCATTACCATTGGAAGTGATTGTAACGTAAGAAGGTTTTTATCTTAAAGCGGAGTTCCACCCGAAATTTATACTTACCTCCATCTTCTCGCTCCCGGTCACCTGAAAAACAAATGGATAATCGCAATTTTTTTTTTTTTTTCACTTACCTTTTAGAGAAAATATACTCACCTTACTTCCTTCTTCCTCCCCTCGGCGGCCACGGCGATTCGTCACTTCCTGGCTTTTGCAATGATTCCTGGGAGCTGAACGTCATCGCTCCCAGGAATCATTGCGCCTGCACCGGCCCCGACGTCAGTTCCGGGGCGCGCGCGTCATTCCCTTCTAAACAGCTTCTGGGCATGCCCAGAAGCTGTGGAGGGATGACGCGCGCGACCCGGAAGTGACGTCGGGGCCGGTGCAGTGCATCGTGGGACCGAAGAAGGAGGAAGAGGACCGAAGAGGACGCGGAAGAGGATCGTGCTGGCTTCAAGCTGCCCACACCTGAGATGGCAGCGCTGGAGAAGACAATTTCAAGGTAAGTATTTCTCCTGAAAGGTAAGTGCAACCCGGGACAGATCAGAGGCTAGCCATTGTGGAATGTGCTAGCCCTGACTGTCCCGGGGGTATTTTTGTAAAAAAATGTATAACCAGGGTGGAACTCCGCTTTAATGCTTTTTTTCCATTAGGATAAGAAACCATCTGTGTGTAGCAGGTGTTATCACTCTCACTCTCTCATACTGGTCACTGGAAGTTCAACATGGCTTCTCATGGAAAAGAACTCTCTGAGGAACTGAAATAAAGATGGCCTGGGCTATAAAAAGATTGCCAAAACTCTGGAACTGTGCTTCAGCACGGTGGCCAAGACCATACAGCGGTTTAACAGGACAGGTTCCACTCAGAACAGGCCTCGCCATGGTCAACCAAAGAAGTTGAGTGCACATGCTCAGCATCATATCCAGAGGTTGTCTTTTGGAAATAGACGTATGAGTGCTGCCAGCAGAGGTTGAAGGGGTGGGGGGTTAGCCTGTCAGTGCTCAGACCATACGCCGCACACTGCATCATATTGGTTTGCATGGCTGTCATCCAAGAAGGAAGCCTCTTCTAGAGATGATGCACAAGAAAGCCTGCAAACAGTTTGCTGAAGACTAGCAGACTAAGGACATGGATTACTGGAACCATGTCCTGTGGTCTGATGAGATCAAGAAAAACTTATTTGGTTCAGATGGTGTCAAGCATGTGTGCCGGCAACCAGGTGAGGAGTACAAAGTCAAGTGTGTCTTGCCTACAGTCAAGCATGGTGATGGGAGTGTCATGGTCTTGGGCTGTATGAGTGCTGCCGGAACTAGGGAGCTACAGTTCATTGAGGGAACCATGAATGCCAACATGTACTGTGTGTGACCTACTGAAACAGAGCATGATCCCCTCCCTTCAGAGACTGGGCCACAGAGCAGTATTGCAACATGATAAGGACCCCAAACACACCTCCAAGACGACCACTGCTTCTAAAGAAACTGAGGGTAAAGGTGATGGACTGGCCAAGCATGTCTCTAGACCTAAACCCTATTGAGTATCTGTGGGGCATCCTCAAATGGAAGGGGGAGGAGCGCAAGGTCGCGAATATCCACCAGCACCCTGATGTCGTCATGTAGGAATGAAAGAGGACTCCAGTGGCAACCTTTGAAGCTCTGGGAAACTCCATGCCAAAAAAGGGTTAAGGCAGTGCTGGAAAATGGAAAAAATGGAATAGCCAACTAGCTATTAACAGCACAATTCCTCAATCTAAGCATGATATCTGTGTGATACTCAATGTGCAGAAAAAAACTCAAATGCAATCATATATATGCCCTGTGAGCAGTGGCGGCTGGTGCTCAAAATTTTTGGGGGGCGCAAACAGAAAAACGAGTGACCAGCTTGCCCCCAATCAATGCAGAGTGCCACAGCGTGCCCCAATCAATGCAGAGCGCCACAGCGTGCCCCCAATCAATGCAGAGCGCCACAGCATGCCCCCTAATCAATGCAGAATGCCACAGCGTGCCCCCAATCAATGCAGAGTGCCACAGCATGCCCCCAGCAATGCAGAGTGCCACAGCATGCCCCCATCAATGCAGAATGCCACAGCATGCCCCCATCAATGCAGACTGCCACAGCATGCCCCCATCAATGCAGAGTGCCACAGCATGCCCCATCAATGCAGAATGCCACAGCATGCCCCCCAATCAATGCAGAATGCCACAGCATGCCCCCCAATCAATGCAGAATGCCACAGCGTGCCCCCCAATCAATGCAGAGTGCCACAGCGTGCCCCCAATCAATGCAGAGTGCCACAGCATGCCCCCCAATCAATGCAGAGACCAGCGTGCGTGCTCCCTTCAATGCAGTGTGAGCTTCCCCCTGAGACCAATGCACTTACCTGGCGGCGGCTTCTTTTCAGTCCCGGCGGCTTCTCTTCAGTCCCGGCGGCTTCTTTTCAGTCCCGGGGGCGGCGGCTTCTTCTTCAGTCCCGGCGGCGGCTTCTTCTTCAGTCCCGGCGGCGGCTTCTCCTCTCCTCGAGACTCCGTCCTCTTCTGTGGCGGCGGGAAGGTGACCGGGCGGTGACAGTGAGTGACTGATGCACGCACCGGCACCGCCTCCAACGAGGTCAGCAGGGATGTCCTGAATCATGATTGGTTGGAGTCTGGACCAATCATGATCCAGGACATCACAAAAGGGGGAGTGTCGGAGGTGACCCCCCAGAAGGCCACCAATCGGCGCCTCTGCCGGGTGGAAACCCCCCCCCCCCCATAGCCACCAATGAGTCCGGCGCCCCTAGTGGGCTACAAATTGATTTTTTTATCTTTTTTTTTTCTTTTTTTTTGGGGGGGGGGGGCGGCCGCCACTGCCTGTGAGTATATGACAAGTAATAATAGTGATACAAGTACATAAAGTACCTAATAAAGTGCAAAATATACCATAATATAAAGTGCAGTAACTTATAGTGCAAGAAAATTGTCCAAATATATATAAAGTGCAACAGCTTATAGTGCAAATAATGTCCAAATACTAATAAAGTGCATCAACAATGAGTAATGATTCCCAGCAGCTCAAAGTCTCTTCAAGGTGCATATATCCTTTTCACAGGTACAAAAGTGCAAGGTGTTACTGTATATGCCAAGATGAGTAGTGATGGTGACACCCTCCATGTACTGGGAATTTGGAAAGAATGCACACTCACCAGACGTTGTTGATTTCTAATGCTGTACGGCAAGAAAGATCAAATAAAGCTTAAAGGATCATCCAGATCTGCAATCCAGCCGTCAGTGCCTGGAGGAGGTTGGTCCTATGGGTAGATGTATGGGGACTCAAGAGACTGACTTCTCATGTTGTATTATCTTTAAAAGGTTCATATATTTTATTTAAAAGTTTATAAAAAAAAAAACAATAGTGGTACAATAGTTAAATGCCAGAATAAAACCATAATATCCAAGCCCGGAGGGTTCCCATGTAGATATAGCTCACTCACTATCCTTGCAAATTAAGGGATTCCCTTGGGGACCCCCAGGTCACCAGAATTAGTGTCCCCATTGGAAGTTTTCCCCTTTATTACTTATTTGGGGGGACCCCAAAATTCTGGATTTTTTTTACTTTTACTTCCAATGGTAATGGTAAACAGGACAAATAGAGAGGGTGAATCTCCCAAGGGGGACCACAGACCGCAATACAAACAGATAGTACTTTGTTTGTAGCACATATTTTGTGTACGTACAGAAAAGCGCTGCACTATACAAACATATGCTTAATAAGAAGTGACAGGTATTCTAATCCCTCTCCACTCCAAAACTAAAAAAAAGTTTTGCCTTTACAGTAGTCTTTAAGCTTTAAGTCTGGTAATTTCAAATAGGGATCTGTGTAATCATTGGGTGTGTACATAGATCTAGATGGCTCATAATTACTGGATAACCAGTATACAACATTTTACAACATGTGCTTTTGTATAAAGATCAACTTTAACCCCTTATGGACCGGAAGATTTACCCCCTTAATGACCAGGCCATCTTTTGCGATTTGGCAATGCGTTACTTTAACGGACAATTGCGCAGTTGTGCGACGCTGTACCCAAATACAATTGATGTCCTTTTTTTCCCAGAATTTGAGCTTTCTTTTGGTGGTATTTGATCACCTGTGCGATTTGTATTTTTTGCGCAATAAACAAAAAAATAAAATGGCAATTCTGAAAAAAAATATTTTTTCACTTTCTGCTATATAACATTCCCCAAAAAAATAATTTAAAAATCAAATTTTTTCATCATTTTAGGCCAATTAGTATTCTGCTACATATTTTTGGTAAAAAAAATCCCAATAACTGTATACTGATTGGTTTACACAAAAGTTATCACGTCTACAAACCAGGGAAAAGATTTGTCATTTTTATTAAATTTTTTTTGTTACTAGTAATGGCGGCGATCAGCGATTTTTAGCGTGACTGCGACATTGCGGCGGACAGATCGGACCCCTAACTAACATTTTTGACAGTTTTGGGAGGACCAGTGACATTACTACAGTAATCAGTTTTTAAAAATATGCACTGTTACTGTAATAATGACACTGGCAAGGAAGGCATTAACACTAGGGGTGATCAAAGGGTTAAATGTGTCCCTAGGGGGTGTTTTCTAACTGTGAGGGGGATGGGCTTATGGAATCAACGCAGGGACCTGTGTTCCTAAATAGGAGGAACACAGGAGCCCTGTGTTGATTGCTAACAGAACAACGATCTACCGTGTCTATAAAGGCAGACCGCCATTCCGTCTTCCCGAGGAGTGATCGCAGGTGCCCGGCAGCAATCGTGCCGGCCCCACAGATCAGCTTCCCCTCTCGCGAATCACCGCGTGCGCCCCCACAATTGCTCCCAAGAAGCGATGTATGGGTACGGCGATTCGCGCAGCCGAGCCACCTTGCAGTAATATATCTGCGGTGGTTGGTCGGCAAGAGGTTAAAGCTGGTCATAGATAGTTCGAAATCCCGGCTGGTTCAGCAGAGAGAGCCAGAGATTCAAACCATGTATGGGCAGGGTGATTGTACCCAAGGTGATCGATTGATCAACCAGCCTGTCAGATTTTTCCTGCGATTATGGCTATAGCTGATAGCAATAATCACTGTGTGTTCTCTTGGCAGGGACGGCTCCCCGCACACACCCAGCCGAAAGAACCCAATAGCTCTGCGGGAGGGAAACCCCCATCAACATCGTCAGTTTTGCAGGAAAGAAAATTGCAGCATCTATGGCCGGCTTTAGGCAGACCATAGACGATGTGAACTTCTTTCCTGCAACACCGAGTTGCAGGAAAGTAATTCACATGATTCCCCCATAAACACAGAGAGTGCTGACAGAGGAATCTCTCCTGCCGAGACAACCCCCGCCCCCCCCCCCCACCCGCTCCCGCCACCTGTCAAGAGAAGACGGTGATTATCGCTAGCGGCTATAGAAGTCGCTTGCAATAATCGCAAGCAAAATCTGGCAGGCTAGTTATACCCAAGTTAATCGACCGATCAACTTGGTACATTTGGTAGATTTAGCAAATCTTAGCCGATTCCTCCTGAACTGACCGAGATTCAAACCATGTATGGCTGGCCTAAGTCTGGGTATACACTAGTAAATTTTGTTAGAAATGTTTCTAATTTCTAATCATTAATGGAGTCAAATCAACATTCGTTTTCAACTGCAGTGCCTGCAAAATTCAACGGAGCAGAATGGAAATTTTTTTCTCAAACAAATGAATTTCTAACAGCGAATATGGTTTCATTTAGTAAAGTCCAATCGTTCCATAATCGAGTGTTGAAAGCTAACAGAAATTTCAAGTGACTTTAATCAAGCCGTTGAATCCATTGAGAATTTTCGTATTCATTTTCATAATAACGTTTGTACAAATATTCATTCATTTTTTTGTATACTTTTTTTTTTGCATTCCTTTTTTTTTTTTTTTGCATATTTTTTTTGCCAAATTACATTGTAAAGCTATGTTCACATTGACCCGACATGGAAGTTGCATGACTTCCGATTTTGCCCCGGCTACTTTATGTTTGACTTCCATGTGACTTCAATGAATGGTATCTGACTTTGAGATGATTGTGAATTGTCCTTTGACCAATCAAAACAATTCCTTTGCCTCTGGCATGGATTAAACCTCACGTCAAATTTATAAAAGAAAAAAACAACGGTGTGGGGGTCCCCCCAGATCCATACACAGCCCTTTGAGCATAGTAAGGATATTGAGGGGGAATCCCATGCCAAAATGAACAAAAAAAAACGACGTGGGGTCCCCCCAAGACCATACCAGACCCCACAGTCTGGTATGGATTTTGAGTGAAAACCCCATGCCAAAAAAAAGAAAAAAAAACTGCATGCCCCCCCCCAAAATCCATACCAGACCCTTATTTAAGCATGCAGACAGCAGGTCAGGAAGGGGGGGGGGGGGGCGGGCACCCCCCACCCTAAAGCACCATGTCCCTATAGGGGCAAGGGCATCTTCTCAACAGCCCTGGGTGTTGGTTGTCGGGCTCTACGGGTAGGGGCTTATCTGAATGTGGAAGCCCCCGCATCCCACTCCCCCATGTAATTGAGTGTGGAGAACATTGTACCCCTACCCATTCACCCAAAAAAGGCAGCGTAGTGTTACAAAAAAACAAAAGATGCTTTTTGACAAGTCCTTTATTAAAAATTAAGAATGTCCCCCATCATAGCTCCACAGATGTCTTCTCAGTCCAGTACTGTGGCCAATGTCTTCTTTCTCCAGTTCTGCCATGATTTGGCTTGATGTTTCATCCATACCAGAAGAAAAGGAATTGTTTTGATTGGTTAAAGGACAAGTTGCAATTATCTCAAAGTCGGATCCTGTGCATTGAAGTCCGACATGAAGTTGCAGGGCAAAGTCGGATCAGAAGTCGGATCAGTGTGAACATAGCCTTACACAGTTGTCACCAGAATGGGTGTTCTCACTGGAGGATTTTTCCTCACCTCCTGTTCTTTTAACAACACTAAAATGTTGAATTTCCCCTCTCTTTCTCTCTTGGTGACAATGGTCATCAGGACAAATATAGACTGTTCCAGCATATGCGTGGTCAAAATGTAAATTCATATAGGTATTTCTACATTGTATTTCTAAAGCCAACTCCTAATAATCTGAATGACCTTGAAGTTTGTAAACTTACTTTGCAAAGATCCCCATACATTTACTTCCCTGAATTCTGTGACATGTAGTTACTATGGCCTGTAGGAGGCACTACTGTGTCACACATTTCACAGAGCCCGCCTTATTATCTCTAGAGGGGCTGGGGGAGGAGTTTTAGGCTTGATTCACACCTATGCATGTTGCTTTGGAGCGTTTCCGTAGTGCTTTTTGCTGTGCTTTCTACGTTTTTTTTACCACGATTTTTGTTTTGCATTTTTTTTATGTCTTTTTTTGGAAAATGTGTTGTTGGGCAGATTTAAAAACACAAATCGAGGCAAAATCACGGCTTTTCTGCAGCTTCTCCATTAAAATAGAATAAACTAAATAAGCACCGTTTTGCGTTTTAATCACTTAAGCCCCGGAGGATTTGGCTGCTCAAAGACCAGGCCCTATTTTGCGATTCGGCACTGCGTGACTTTTACAAACAATTTCGCGGTCGTGCCAAGCTGAACCTAAACGAAATTGACGTCCTTTTTTTCCCCACAAACAGAGCTTTCTTTTGGTGATTTTTATTTTTTTGCGCTATAAACAAAAAAAGAGCAACAATTTTGAAAAAATAACAATATTTTTCACATTTTTTTATATGAAATTCCCCCAAAAAATGTAAAAATCAAAATTTTTTAACATTTTAGGCCAATTTGTTTTCTGCTACATATTTCTGGTTAAAAAAATCGCAATAAGCGTATTTTGATTGATTTGCACAAACGTTATTGCGTTTACTAACTACGGGAAAGATTTATGTCATTTTTATTGTTTTTTTTTTAACTAGTAATGGCAATTTTTTTTTTGCGGAACTGCGACATTGCGGACCTTTGACTGACATTTTTTACACTTCTGGGGGTACCAGTGACATTACTACAGTAATCAGTGCTATAAATATGCACTGTTACTGTCAAAATGACACTGGCAGGGAAGGGGTTAACTTTATTGGTGATCAGTGGGTTAAATGTATCCCTAGGGGCGTGTTTTTAACTGTGGGGGGCGTGGCTAGTGATGTAACCACAGAGGCATACGATCCTACATAGCAGGATCGTATAGTCTCTGCAGTTACATCAGGGAGAATGACAGACAGCTATGTTTACATTAGCCGCCTGCCTTTCTCCCTCTCCTGAGCGGGATCGCGAGTGGCCGGCGGACATCGGAGCCGCCGGTCACACGCACGGGGATGCCCGTGAACGAGCGGGGGCGGGAGCATGAAAAAAAGGCATTGGTGTGAATGGAGCCTTAGGCAGCTCATGTACAGTAGTCCATAGAAATTGAGAAGTTACAAATCATGCAGGTAGTCCAGGAAGTTGTGAAGAGGCGGCCAGCAGACATGCAGAGCTCACAACATGAAAGGAGATTTTTCAAGTAAGCTTATTTTGGACAATCAAAATAACAATCAAATAACTATTGTTATTCCAATATTGATGTTATAAATTGAAAGTGGATGCTGTGACCACAGATGTCCTTTACCCTGCCCAGGGAGGACACAGACAGCAATTAAAACTTTACAGAGGTTCATATCTTTCCTTGTTCTATCGAAACTAAAAATAAAATAAAAACGCTTTGGCTATTCATGCACTTTAATTTGTCACTAAATCAATTGTTATCGATTTTGCTGTTGTGGGCTAATGAGACAGAAATGGGAATAAAAAAGAAGTAAAGGTACAAAACAAATAGTATTGATAAGATGTTATAAATATGGACTTTTAAAAACGTTCTGTGTACATAACATTGCTAGTCTTTGAGGTGGGGCAGTCGTGTGATCTTTACAGGTTCAACAAGTGAAGGTGACATCACGCTGTGAATTCCATTTGGAAGTCGTTACATGTGGACTTTAATCTTCCTGAACAAACCCTGACAATGGCTCACCCACGCCTTTCCATTGCAGTACAACCAGTCTATTGACATAAACCAATATTCAGTAAAACTTTTTTTTTTATCCTATCATAGGTCAGGTATGTTTGCTTTTCATATATGTTCTCATGACACAATAGGAAATTTTTTAAAAGTTTTTTTCATTTCTGGCTTTTGGAACTATTATCTCTAGGTTGCAGTTATTTTGTAAATATCTGTATAAATTTGAATCAAATCACTGGGCGGGTTCACAACAGGACATGTGTATTGATGTGAATTGCAGCAATGTGCACTGCATTTACATTATGAAGGACCTTTTTATTTATTTTTTTTTTAATCGGAAAACATGACCTTATTTTTTTGTTCAAATATCATTTTATTAATTTTTTCAACATACAATTTAAAACAGAGGCCCAACATATAAATCAAACACATTATCCCCTGAATACAGAGTAATTCATTTAACGTTTTCTCTCAATATTCACAAAGTATACATTTTAAACTACCCTAAGGAATCATATCCATTTTCATTTTTCCAAAATATGTATAGCCTGCTTTATTATATCAATAACGGTATATCTCTAATATCACATATTTTAATTATTAATTTATTATTTATTTTCTTCTTTTCTGTATTCCTGTACTATTGTTGCTCTATTCATTTTAAATTTGGCCTCTACTTACCAATTATCCCCTCAACATAACCCTCCAACACAACCCCAGGACACAAAACAAAAGAAAAAACGAGCGAAAAGAAAACAAAAAAAAAAAAAGGACATTTTCCCTTCTTTTCAAAGGGGAAGGGAGCAACTTCTCCTCCCTCCCTTTCAAGACGGAGGATACACCCAACTCCTTCCCCCTTCCTCCCGCATCTACCCTAGATCATTTAAAACGGAGTTCCGGGCACAGAAAACACTTTTCACTGAACATACCCCCGGGACAGTCAGGGCTAGTAAATTCCACAATGGCTAGCCTCTGATCTGTCCCGGTTCGCACTTACCTGCAAGATGAAATACTCACTCCATCTCTCTTGTGGGCAGCTGAAGCCGGTGCGGTCCTCTTCTGCGTCTTCTCCCGCGTCTTCTTCTCCCAGAATGCGCCTGCACCGGCCCCTCTCGTCACTTCCCCCGGAAGTGACGAGCGGGGCCGGTGCCGTCGCATTGATTCCTGGGAGCGATGACGTTCAGCTCCCAGGAATCATCGCGAGACAGGAAGTGACGGCGGAGCCGCGGCGCTGAGGGAGGAAGTACCCTGAGGTGAGTATTTTCGATCTTCAATTACAAGGGGAGTAAAAAAAAAAAAAAAAAGAACCTAACTATCCAATTCCTTTTCAGGTGATGGAGAACTAGCGGACGGGCACAAAAAAAAAAGATCGATTTTGTGCCCGGAACTCCGCTTTCATAGAAGTTCTTTACCTTCCTCCGAGGTTATAAACTGGTTCCATATACCCCATATTTTTTTATATCTATCCTGTTTATGTTGCGAAACATGACCTTATTTTAATTGATGTGAATGGCAAAATATACAAACCCGATTCCAAAAAAAGTTGGGACGCTGTACAAATTGTGAGTAAAAAAGGAATGGACTAATTTACAAATCTCATAAACTTATATTTTATTCACAATATAATATAGATAACATATCAAATGTTGAAAGTGAGACATTTTGAAATGTCATGCCAAATATTGGCTCATTTTGGATTTCATGAGAGCTACACATTCTAAAAAAAGTTGGGACAGGTAACAATAAGAGGCCGCAAAAATTAAATGTACATATAAGGAACAGCTGGAGGACCAATTTGCAACTTGTTAGGTCAATTGGCAACATGATTGGGTATAAAAAGAGCCTCTCGGAGTGGCAGTGTCTCTCAGAAGTCAAGATGGGCAGAGGATCAACAATTCCCCCAATGCTGCGGCGAAAAATAGTGGAGCAACATCAGAAAGGGGTTTCTCAGAGAAAAATTGCAAAGAGTTTGAAGTTATCATCGTCTACAGTGCATAATATCATCCAAAGATTCAGAGAATCTGGAACAATTTCTGTGCGTAAGGGTCAAGGCTGGAAAACCATACTGGATGCCCGTGATCTTCGGGCCCTTAGACCACATTAGATCACATACAGGAATGCTACTGTAATGGAAATCACAACATGGGCTCAGGAATACTTCCAGAAAACATTGTCGGTGAACACAATCCACCGTGCCATTCGCCGTTGCCGGATAAAACTCTATAGGCCAAAAAAGAAGCTGTATCTTAGCATGATCCAGAAGCGCAGGCGTTTTCTCTTGGCCAAGGCTCATTTAAAATGGACTGTGGCAAAGTGGAAAACTGTTCTGTTGTCAGACGGATCAAAATTTCAAGTTCTTTTTGGAAAACTGGGACGCCATGTCATCCGGACTAAAGAGGACAAGGACAACCCAAGTTGTTATCAGCGCTCTGTTCAGAAGCCTGCATCTCTGATGGTATGGGGTTGCATGAGTGCGTGTGGCATGGGCAGCTTACACATCTGGAAAGGCCCCATCAATACTGAAAGGTATATCCAAGTTCTAGAACAACATATGCTCCCATCCAGACATCGTCAGGGAAGACCTTGCATTTTCCAACATGACAATGCCAGACCACATACTGCATCAATTACAACATCATGGCTGCGTAGAAGAAGGACCCGGGTACTGAAATGGCCAGCCTGCAGTCCAGATCTTTCACCTATAGAAAACATTTGGCGCATCATAAAGAGGAAGATGCGAGAAAGAAGACCTAAGACAGTTGAGCAACTACTCAAGAGCCTGAATTAGACAAGAATGGGACAACATTCCTATTCCTAAACTTCAGCAACTTGTCTCCTCAGTCCCCAGACATTTACAGACTGTTATAAAAAGAAGAGGGGATGCCACACAGTGGTAAACATGTCCTTGTCCCAACTTTTTTGACATGTGTTGAGGCCATGAAATTTAAAATCAACGTATTTTTCCCCTAAAATGATAAATTTTCTCAGTTTCAACATTTGATATGTCATCTATGTTGTATTCTGAATAAAATAGTGAAATTTGAAACTTACACATCATTGCATTCTGTTTTTATTCACAATTTTTACAGTGTCCCAACTTTTTTGGAATCGGGTTTGTAGATCAGGCACTAAAATGCCACGGCAGGACTTTTTACCAGTGTGCTCTAATTCGGTTTGCTGTTTTGGACAATCTCTATTTAAAGCAGAAGTGTAAGCAGAGTATTATATTACCAATATCTTTATTTAAAAAAAAAAAAAAAACTAATAGTATTTAAAGGATAAGTCCAGTCAAAATCGAACTAATTGTAAAACTCTGTTTCTGTATTCTCTGAACAACCGGAGGGCCATAGTTTGGAGAACCCTGATAGCCCTTACCTTAACCACTTAAGCCCCAGCCCTATTTCGGACACTTTTTGTTTACAAGTCAAAATCAGTATTTTTTCCTAGAAAACTACTTAAAACCCCCAAACATTATATATATTATTTTAGCAAAGACTCTGGAGAATCAAATGGCGGTCATTGCAATATTTTTTGTCACGTGGTATTTGTGCAGCGGTCTTTAAATCGCCATTTTTTTTGAAAAATCACATTTTACTGCATTTAAAAAATACTAACCAGTAAAGTTAGCCCATTTTTTTGTATATTGTGAAAGATGATGTCACGCCAAGTAAATAGATACCCAACATGTTACGGTTTAAAATTGCGCGCACCCGTGGAATGTCGACAAACTACGGTCAATAGAAATCTCAATAGGCGACGCTTTCATTTTTTTTAACGGTTACCAGTTTAGAGTTAGAGTGTAGCTCTTTTTTTAAATTATCGCTCACGCTCTGGCAATCGCGGCGATACCTCACATGTGTGGTTTGAACATACGTTTTTTTTTGTGCGCGAGCTAACGGTGACGGCGGCGGCTAAAATTTTAATTTTTTTTCCTATTTATTTTTTTTTTTTTAACTTTATTATAGGTTTTTCTAAAAAAAAAAAAATCTGATCACTTTTATTGCTGTCACAAGCAATGTAAACATCCCTTGTGACACCAATATGCAGTGACAGGTACTCTTTATGGAGGGATCGAGGGTCTAAAAGACCCTAGACCCCTCCACTACACTTCCATGTATGCAAAACGCCGAAAACGGCGTTTTTGCATACAGCCCTTTTTTAAATTTGCCGCCTTTTGCAGCACAGTAACCCGGAAGTGACGTCATGGACGCCGCCTCCGGGTTACGTCATCGGAGACCCGATCGAAGCCGTTTCCGGCTTTGATCGGGACTCCATCCAGCCGGCGGACATGCCGGCTGGGTGCTCGGGTCTCCCGGTGGGACGGGAGGCCCGTTAAATGTCACGGAAGGTGGCGGGAGGGGGGATGTCCCCTCCCACTCACCTGGGTAACGATCGAGTGGCCCCAGAGTCGCATCGGTCATTACCGACGGAAAGCCGGCCGTTGGCACTAAACCACGGTACCGGGATGATGTCTCTAGCTAGAGGCATCATCCGGGTATAACCCTGCAAAGTTACCCGGCGTATATATACGTCAGTTTGCGGTAAGTGGTAAAGGTTCACAACTTCTTTAACATGCCGTTTAAAGGATAAGTCCAGTCAAAACCTAACTAACGCTAAACCTGCTCTTTGCCACAATGTAAGACTATTCTATCTAGCCCTGTAAAGCAAAAATCACTGTACTTACCTTTTCTACACCCGATCCGGTCCGGACTCCAGCGGCAGAAGCTGTGTGCAGGAGAGGGCCGACAACGGCTGTGAAATGCCTGGGAAGTGACGTCACCCATAGACTTACTATGGGGCTTCCATTATCGAGTGCCTCTCCTGCACACGCCTACACACTGAAGCCGCCACTGACAGATCCGCGTGGGACCGGACCGGATCGGGTGTAGAAAAGGTAAGTACAGTGATTTTTGCTTTACAGGGTTAGATAGAATAGTTTTAGAATGTAGCACAGAGCAGATTGATCGTTAGTTAGGTTTTGACTGGACTTATTCTTTAAAGAACATGTTAAAGAAGTTGTGAACCTTAAGTTATGGGCTATCAGGGGTCTCCAAACTATGGCCCTCCAGTTGTTCAGAAACTACAATTCCCATCATGCCTAGTCATGTCTGTGAATGTCAGAGTTTTACAATGCCTCATGGGACGTATAGTTCCGCAACAGCTGGTGGGCCGTAGTTTGGAGATACGTCAGCAGAAGGGAACCACAAGCGCTTAGGTTGGCTTGATAGGGATGGATGACAGTCTAACACAAAGGATTGTTCCACACAGTAATATGTAGATAAAAGTCATAAAAGTTTATTCCATCACAATAGGAATGGTTAAAATATGGCTGAGCCTTACACATCTAGATAAAACAGACTGACGATCAGGCATACTTGCCCGATAGTAGTAGGGAGCACAGGAAAGGCTGGATGGCTGTTGGTAGATCCATGCAGATGGCATGAGCAATGTGTGCCTGTGTGATACAGGGCAGCGTGAATCCCAAACTGACAAGCAAGGGTGGTCGGTGGTGACAACGGTCACCACGCCCAGGAGGCAGGCCCTGAGATCAGGAAGCGGTCTGTCTATGGAAAGCAAGCCAGAAACCGAGAGGTCTTGACCGGAGGAGGTTGAGACGTGAGAAACATATCGTCATGCTGAAGACGTCAGATCTATGACGAAACGCATCAAGTTGGAACGCACGCGGTGAGGTCACACATTTCAAGTGGAACGCAAGCCGGAGGTCCGGCATGCCTGTACCTTGCACGGCTCCCTACACTAGTGTGGGAAGTCACACAGGAGTTTTTGCTTGTTTTTACCCACCGCTGCTTACATTTAGATATATATTTTAATCTGTTTGCCCTGTCATGGGCTTTCAATAAAGATCTACATTTTTACGCTATGTGGAGTCCGTCCTCCGTTTTCTCTCCCTGCATGTATCATCCCATTTGGAGCTTCTCCAATTGGAGCACACAGTTTGGGTCCAAGGACCTACCAAGCCTATTTGATCCTATTGCCGTATGGCAAGGAGGATCAACAACATCTGGTGAGGGGACATTTTGAGTATATCCTGAGCATTTGGGGTGTCACTTCATCTTGGTGTGAGCATCATACTTTGGGAAGAAATTCCTAGCTACTGCTGTAATTAATACGGATCTTCATTATCTCTTGGACTATACGGATCATATGGTGTTACACCTATTAGAACTTTTCCTATTGGACATTTATGCCTTTATATATAGATTTTTGTATTTATTATATAGCACTTGGCACTTTATATTGATATTATTGAATCTGCACCATATTGGGTTATGGCACATTGTTTCATGAAATCACTGATATTGCTATTGCACAGTTCTAACACCATATTATAGCAAGTGCTGGTGCCAGCATGGATTAACCCATCCAAGCTGTACAGATATATAATAGGGACATGACAAATCACCTTTAACTAGATAAAAGAGCCAGTTTATTTTTTTTTTTTACATTTACAAATATTTTAAGTCAAAAATTTTTAAAACATTTTGAACAGAGTCGGAAATGGTAAAATCTTTTAGGTTTTTTTTTATCCATCTGTGCCCCACTGGCAAAATTTCACTTTACTGTTTGTCCTGTAGAGAGAATTATTAGGAAATGTATCCAAAGTAAGGGAAAACTTCTCTTGGGGCTCATTTACATGGACAGCAGTCCCCACTGCCCCTCTGATGCCATGCGCCCGCCTCTCCACTGCAGTTGATCAGGGGAAGCCTTGTTTACATTGATAAAAATACAATGTTCTCCTGAATGGCGAAAAAGAGCTCAGCCTGATTCCCTTTAATTCCGGCAGCAGATGTACTTCTGCCAGAGAACATTGCTACTTACTTTATGCAGCTACTGCTACAGCCCTGGTGCCCAACCTATGGCGCTATGGCACTTTTTGCGTGGCCCCCACGGCTCCTACAACCACTACTCTGTATCCAGTCTTTTACTCCTGAAGCATTCCCTTGTCTCCAACAACTCTTATTCATGTTTTCAGTCTTTAACCATCTGTTGTAGTATGCCTGTGGTCTCTGACCATGTCCTGTGGCATTTTTGCAGTCTCTGATCATCTCCTGTAGCATACTTGTAGTCTCTAACCATATCTTGTGGCATTTCTGCAGTCTCTGACCATCTCCTGCAGCATGTCCATAGTCTCTGACCATCTCCTGTAGCATGCCCATAGTTTCTGACCATGTCCTGTGCATTTCCACAGTCTGACCACCTTTAGTAGCATGCCCGTAGTCTCTGACCATGTCCTTTGGCATTTCCGCAGTCTTTAACAATCTCCTGTATCATGCCCTTAGTCTCTGACCATGTCCTGTGGCATTTCCGCAGTCTCTGTCCATCTCCTGTAGCATGCCTGTAGCCTCTGACCATGTACTGTGGCATTTCCGCAGTCTCTGATCATCTCCTGTAGCATGCTTGTAGTCTCTAACCATATCTTGTTTGCGTTTCTGCAGTCTCTGACCATCTCCTGCAGCATGTCCATAGTCTCTGACCATCTCCTGTAGCATGTTCATAGTTTCTGACCATGTCCTGTGCATTTCCACAGTCTGACCACCTTTAGTAGCATGCCCGTAGTCTCTGACCATGTCCTGTGGCATTTCCGCAGTCTTTAACAATCTCCTGTATCATGCCCGTAGTCTCTGACCATGTCCTGTGGCATTTCCGCTGTCTCTGTCCATCTCTTGTAGCATGCCCGTAGCCTCTGACCATGTACTGTGGCATTTCCGCAGTCTCTGATCATCTCCTGTAGCATGCTTGTAGTCTCTAACCATATCTTGTGGCGTTTCTGCAGTCTCTGACCATCTCCTGTAGCATGTCCGTAGTCTCTGACTATCTCCTGTACTGTAGCATGTCCATAGTCTCTGACCATCTCCTGTAGCATGCCCAGAGTTTCTAACCATGTCCTTTGCATTTCTGCAGTCTGACCACTTTCAGTAGCATGCCCATAGTCTCTGACTATGTCCTGTGCATTTCTGCAATCTCTAACAATCTCCTGTAGCATGCCTGTAGTCTCTGATCATGTCCTGTGGCATTTCCGCAGTCTCTGTACATCTCTTGTAGCATGCCCGTAGCCTCTGACCATGTCCTGTGCCATTTCCGTAGTCCTGTGGCATTTCTGCAGACTCTGACCATCTCCTATATCATGCCGTAGTCTCTGACGAGGTCGTGTGGCATTTCGCAGTTTCTGACCATCTCCTGTAGCATAACCGTAGTCTCTGACCATGTCCTGTGGCAGGTCTGCATTTTGACAGGTCAAATCGCATGACAAATCGCAGCCTATTGCCGGCAACGGCACCGCCCAAACCTGTACGACATCACAACCATTTTCAAACGTAGTTCCCGCATTACTTTTGGTGACTTTGGGGGGCGATTTCAATAGACATCTGTGCATGAACCTGCACAGATGTCTTTCAAATCACCCCCGAACTCGCAATAAAATGCGGGTTTGAAATCGTGCGTGTTCAGCTGAACTCGCACAATTTCAAACCTGCCTCCAATGTGAACAAGGGCTTAAGTGGTCGTCAAAAGTATTTTCAAATGTATGTCATGCTCATGTTAACTTAATTTTATCAATGGGAAAGTGCTTAAAAGTGTCTGGAATGCTCAGCAAGTACAGAACATGCATTTCAGAATTTTAAAATGAGTTAAGCTAGCCATAGATGGATCGAAAATTGGTTCAGTGGGGACCATCCAAGATTCGATCCATCTACTGTACCGGCAGGCTGATTGTACCAAAGTCGATCCATCGATTGACTTAGGTACATCAAGCATTTTGAACTTTCAGCATGTGATTATTGCCAGTGGCTATAGACGCTGTTCTCCCGACAGGGACGGCTCCTCACACCCCCTCCCCCACCTCCACCACCACTACCAGGGTAACACAACAGCCCCCTGGGAGGAATTCCCCCATCAACACTGACTTTGACATCATTATATTCCAATTGTCCAGTCTGGGATAACACAGTGGCTAAGGTCGGCCATACATGATTAGAATCTCAGCCGTTTCAGCAAGAACTGGCCGAGATTCGATTAGTTAATGGGCAGGCTGAATGTACCAAGTTGATCAATCAATTAACTTGGGTAGAACCAGCCTGCTGTATTTTCTTGTGATTATCTCTAGTGACTGCTCTTGTCTATAGCAATAATCACGGTCTTCTCCCGGAAAGGATGGCTTCCCCCAATACTTGATTGGATATAAATTGATTTAATTGTTTAGACGGGTGCGCTCGGGCTGAATATCAGCCAAAATCAGCCCGTGTGTACAGCTACCTGAGCGACAGAAGCCTGTCTCACAATCGGCTTCTGTCAAACAAGCATGCTGGAAAACCAGCATCCGATTGTCATCAAATCAGCACTCGCAACCAGTGGCCAGTGTGTTCTGGGGGGGGGGGGGGTCCCTTTGTCCCAACACAATAGCACAGTGGGGGGAGATATCCCTTGTGTTAGTGTGTTAGTACAGAGATCTGTCCATTTTTTTTTTTTCATTCAGTTTGCTGGGTTGAAGGAAAAAAAACTTAGTCTATACCAGGCTTAATGGAACTTATACAAATGGAGAGTAGCGTTTAACATCTCAGGCATGTCCTTGATATCTCTATATGTGATGTAGATAACATGTTAACAGAATAATACTGTAGAGCAGGGGTGTCAAACTCAATTTTATTGCAGGCCACATCAGCAGTATGGTTGCCCTCAAACGGCCGGTTGCGTCTGGGGTGAGTTACAGAATGCAGGGTTCAGGAGTGCATTACGTGCAAAATTCAGGACTAGGCTATGTACAGGGTGTAGAGTTCAGGAGTGCTTTACGTACAAAGTGCAGGTTCCAGGGGTACAGAGTGCAGTGTTCAGGAGTGTGCTGTGTACACAGTGCAGGGTTTAGGGGTGCACTGTGCACAGTTTGCAACCCCAACTCCCCCTCCCTCCAAACAAAGCTTCCTTCCATCTCTTTCACCTAACCTGGCCGAGCTTCTATTACCCCCTTGTGTAGGTGGCTCTATTACCCATGTATTTGCAGGAAGATTATTCTCTCTCTTCGATTCTGGAGATCTGTCCCCACCGTGCCCCACCGCAAGTTCATGCAGGAATCTGTTAGATCCAGGAGCCGCCGAGGGCAAAGCTGTCCCTTGTTAACACAGAAAGGCTTCTGAGTTTACAAGTGACAGCGGGTAGCAGGAGTGGAGGGTGAGAGCCGGAGGTGGAGGAATGAAGTTCCAGCCATGTTCAGGTTGCAAAACTGTGTGTAAGGGACATATGACAATGCCTGGAGGGTCACATTCGGCCCGTGGGCCTTGTCTTTGACATATGTGCTGTAGAGCATAGGTGTGCACACCCTATTGCATTAGGGTGTGCACTCCAAAGCTCAAACACACATGCCTTTCTCTGCAGCCTCAGCTGCACTGGACAGTGAATGTGCTGAGCGGCTTCCTGTTCATTCACCCAGGGCATAAGGGGAATTGGCACTGCAAGCAGTGATTAGGGTGTGCCCAGTCACACCCCAACCCCCCCCCCCCCCCGCATGCCTTTTCTGTAGAGCCATGTACACAGTGCAGTAACCAATCAAAATTAGACGTCAGAGATTCTGGCCAATCTGAAGACAATTTTTTGATCCTCCTTAATATGCAGACTTATTATAACTCTGAAAATTCATCAAATTCCAGTTCATGAATCCAGATTGGCAAAATTCATGAACTGGCTGACTTTTCACAGATCGGAGAGTGCTGCGTCAAAGTACCAAACTCTGGAGCAGTTTTTTCGCTGCTATATCTCTGACCATCAGGACAATTGGGTTGACCTGCTACCCTAAGCAGAGTTTGCCAGAAACTCTGCCATTAACTCGTCTTCTGGGATGTCTCCATTTATAGCCAATTATGGCTTCCAGCCCGTTGTGTTGCCTTGGTCGTTCTCGCCACAGGACATCCTGGTGTTGGAAGATCATCTTTGTGTCCTCCGTTCCTCTTGGGTGCAGATTCAAGAGTAGTTACGGGTCTCTGCACAGTGTCAGAAGCTCCAGGCAGACCGGAGAGGTTTACCTGCTCCTTCATACAAGGTCAGGGAGAGGGTGTGGTTGCCAACCAGTAATCTCAACCTTAGGGTACCCACTCCTAAACTGGCACCTCGTGTTGTTGGACCTTTTCGCATCCTTCGTAAGGTGAACCCAGTGGCCTATGCCCTTGATCTTCCTCCTGGCATGCGTATCTCCAAACTCTTTCACGTGTCACTTCTAGATTGTAAGCTCTAACGAGCAGGGCCCTCTAATTCCTCCTGTATTGAATTGTATTGTCTCCAAAAAAGAAAAATGCGATGCTTAGCACCTGGCTCCTGCGCTCAGAATCTGGTTCTCAGACTGCCTCTTTCCCAGGACTCTCACTTGGCATCCATAATGGCTAAACCTTGCTGCCCTCTATGACCGGGGTGGTCGACAAAACACTGTAGGCATAAACACAAGAAAAAAGGGCGCACCAGCCTAGCGCATTATTCTCAGTAGGCTTTTATAAATAAATCATTAAAATGTCTACTCACAAGGCTCTGAGGAAGAGGCATAGCCTCGAAACGCGTCAGCCGTTCACCTTGATAGGATATTGGACTCCAACATTATGGACATTGTTCGTCGGAGTTGACATGCTGGTTTACATCGCTTGTTTGTGAGTAGACATTTTAATGATTTATTAATAAAAGCCTACTGAGGATAATGCGCTAGGCTGATGGGCCCTTTTTTCTTGGGTTTATGCCTACATTGAATTGTATTGTAACTGTATTGTCTTCCCTCACATTGCGCAAACTGTTGGCACTATATAAATCCTGTATAATAATAATAATTGATAGAACTCATCCAAAAGGAACATCAGAAGTTCAGAATTTGCACATCGTTTTGCTCACCTCTCACCTTTCACTGCCTTATCTCTCAATGTTCTGAGCTCCATAAAGGTAATATCTATTTATGCAAACTTTTTAAATAGAAAAGATCCACCCTTGCTTGCCATATTATCAGCTAAGCTGCCGTCATTGAGGACAGAAAACAGATATGCCATCAATTTATCATGAATAAATACCTAATTTTCATGCAATGACAGACTCCTACATCTATCAGCATCTATAAAAATGGATGCTGTAAATATTAATGAACCAGTGAGCCAGACTTTATTGAAGTAGATATAAAACCCTAATCAATGACATTTCATTTACCAATGCCCTGTGCATCATACACAATTACCATTTCTTTTTTCAGTAAAATACTTGTTTTCATCCTTTGCTGCATGTCAGTGCTGCTGACCTCCTGCAGCCTCTTTGTAGCTACTTGTAGTCTCTATTGGAAACCGTGTGACAGGAGGACAACAAAGGAGCACAATATCAAAATGGGAACATAATGTTGTCACCCTATTGCAAGAAGTGACCAAACACGTACTTGTATCGCAGAATCACAGAGTAGAATTTTGATATAAGCTGCAAATTATAAGATATTGAAAATTGCTATTTGAAATACATTAACGTTGTTAAATCATAAAGCTGGATTCCAGACATGGGTATTTTGCATGGTCCAGCATACCCGGTGGATCCCTGTGGAGGCTGGAAATCACTGTAGTAGGCTTCAGGTATTGCACAGTGACCATTGTACCCATCCAAAAATAGTCATACCTGGAATCCAGCTGTAAAATAGTTCCAAAGTCAAAATGTTTTCTGTTTTTTTCTTGTTTTACCTAAATGCATTTTCTGCATTAAGGTAAAAATGCCTCACTACCTGTTCTACCCAACCTCCCACCCAGTGCTGGGACAAGGTCATCTAGAGCCCAGGGCGAACATGCCAAATTGCACCCCCCCTCAAGATGTATGAGCATTATGTGTCTGATCAAGCACTAATCTGGATTCTCACCCCCTGAGCATAAATCCCCCCTCCTCCCAGGGCCATCTTACCGAATGGGCACGCTGGGCAGTTGCCAGGGGGCCCACTTGCCTGGGGGGCCCCACCTACCCAGTGACCCAACCCCTGCCAAGCATTAGTCCCAATTCCTGTGTGCATCCCGCCACCGAACTCAGCAGGTGGCAAGCGCCTGTCAGCCCTGCGCTGCTGTCAGGCCACTTTAGCCGTGGAGGGGGAACCCACAACTGCAGGAATGCCTGTCTGCTTCCACGGGAACAGGAAAACACAGGACAGTTGGGTCTGACTCCTGTCCGTGTATGTATTCCCCGGACCGAGCCACCCAACTTGGAAGCTGTCATTAGCCTGGCACTGCTGTACCAATAAATATCACCTTATCCATAATTTGCATTTTTATTCTCGTGGGTGATTGTGTATGTGGGGCCCCAGTGCACTGCATTGCCTACATTGGCCTATAATGCTCTTAAGATGGCACTGCCCCCTCCCAGTACAAATCTGCCACCTGCTGAAATACTTCCTCCCAGAACAAATCTTTGACCCCCCCCCCCCACCTAAAATCCTTCCCACTCCCCATATGCCCCCAGCACATATCCCCTCATCCCGCAAAATAAAAACAATTACCCCTCCTAGCACAAATCTTCAACCCTTCAAGCACAAATCCTCTCCCCCACCCCAAAACCCCTCATCCAGCACAATAACCCCCTTCCCCAACCCAAATCCTACCCACAAATTTCCCCTCCTAGTACAAATCCCACCCCCCCAAAAAAATATTTCCCCTCTACCATATTACTTTTATAGAACAAATCCCCCCTCCTAGCACAAATCCCCTTCCCTATCCCCCTCCCAGCACAAATCCCCCCTCTCTAAATCACCACTCCTAGTACACCTCCCCAAATTTGCCCTCATAGAACAATTCTTATCTACTGCCGCCCCCCAAATAGCCTTCCCAACACATATCCCCTCTTCCCCAATCTCCCCGTGGTGCCCCCCCCCTCCTCACATAATACCACAGTGCCCAGGGCAGCCTCCCCTCCTGCCCAACCCTTGTCCCGGACCTGCTCCCATCTCTGAACACTTATCTGACCCCTGTTTCTGTTTCAGTGCTGCCCTGTCTGCAGAAACGCTCCCCTCACTTCCTATCCTCACAGGAGAAACGGAAGACAGGGGGAGCCACAGGCTCCTGCTGCTGCCAGTCAAACTCCTGTGAGAAGGGAGCAGGGACATGGCTTACCAGCGTTGTGTGTGTCTATAGACACACACAGCCCAGCTTGGGAGCGTGCCTGCTTTGCGTGCCTCCATAGCACCTAGCTTGCTGAGCACCCAGAGGAGAGAGTAGAGGACAGAGCCAGCAAGGGACTGCCAGAAGAGGAGGTAAGGGATCTTTCCATGCAATATCATTGCATAGAGCAGGTAACCCCCCCCCCCCCTTCCACAATACTTTTTAGTATCACTTTGAGCTTTAACATGTTAATGGAATTTAAATTGGCCATACCTAGATTTTATCTTTAAATGACATTTTAGTGATTGGGTTTACACCTACTTTAACCACTTGCCGACCGCCGCACGACTATCTACGTCGGCGGTCAGCCCCTCACAGGCAAACTAACGTAGGGCTACGTTGCTTGCTTGTGAGGGTCTAGGGAGCGAGCGCGCGCCCCCGGGGGCGCGCTCCCGCTCCCGCGTGGTCACGGACCCCCCCGCGCGTGTGACCAGCGGACCCGATGTCCGCCGGTCACTCGGCGATCGGCGGGGGAGAGGGAGAATGTCAGGCAGCTTGTGTAAACAAACTGCCTGTCATTCTCCTCGCTGCAAAGACACTGATAAAACGGATCTGGTATGTAGATCCGTTGATCAGTGTCCTTACAGCTAGAGCCACAGCCAATCACAGTAGAAACCACGCCCCTAGGGACACACACAGCCCCTCCCTTCCAAATAAAGTTAACCCCTTCACTACCAGTGTATTTTTACAGTAACAGTGCATATGTATAGCACTGATTACTGTAGAAATGTCACTGGTAACCCCAAAAGTGTCAAAAATGTCAGTCAAGGGTCCGATCTGTCCGCCGCAATGTCGCAGTACCGCAAAAAAAATCGCAGATCGCCGCCATTACGCGTTAAAAAAAAAACACCAAAAATGACAAAAATCTTTCCCTTTGTTAGTAAACGCGATAACTTTTGCGCAAACCAATCAAAATACGCTTTTTGCAATTTTTTTTACCAAACATAGGTAGCATAAAACAAATTGGCCGAAAATTTTTAAAAATTTTGATTTTTACATTTTTTTTTGGGGGAATTTCATATAAAAAAATGTGAAAAATATTGCTATTTTTGCAAAATTGACGCTCTTTTTTTGTTTATAGCGCGTGATCAAAAAATCGCACAGGTGATCAAATACCACCAAAAGAAAGCTCTGTTTGTGGGAAAAAAAGGACGTCAAATTCGTTTAGGTACAGCGTCGCATGACTGCGCAATTGTGCGTTAAATTCACGCAGTGCCGAATCGCAAAATACCCCCTGGTCGGAATGGGGGTAAAATCTTCCGGGGCTTAAGTGGTTAATAGCTGAATAGTTGTGGTAGGCTGCACTCCTACTTTTCCTTTTTAGCATTGTCTAAAGATCACCCCCACACCCGCATTATCTTGGAATGTTTTCTCATGCTGGTAGGGCCCCTCCCAACCTTTTATCTGCATTGTTTTTTTTTTGCATTCCATTGCACCTTTCATGACAATTTTGAGATATTCTTTACTGTAAGTCTCGGTTCACATATATGCAATGCGGAAACCCTGCAAATCCACTGCGGGTTCCCACATGGCATTCAAATCACAGGCAGTTCACACAGCCATATGCAAATCGCTGGGGGTGTCAATACAAAGTTAACAATACCCCCAGATCAGTTTGCATATCGCAGTGTGAACTGTCAGTTCAGACATGAATCGGATCGCATAGGTGTGAACCAACATGCGATCCGATTCTGCTGCGGACGCAAAAAAGGGTCCCGTGCAAGTTGTGTCCGAATCCGATGTGATTTCAGACATACAATCTGTATGGCTGAATTCGAATCGCACAGACATCGCATGTGATTTTCAGAGCAGCGCGCTCCGAATCACATGCGATGTCTGTCATCACACTGATGTGAACCGGGGCTAAAACACCACAAAATATGCTGGTGCTATATACATGTCATAATGACGTAAAATTACCTTGCCTTGGTCCTATGAAACTCAATGGAGGTTGGATCTACTCTTCCTACTTCTGTACACTAAATAAGAATGTCCTTAACCACTTTAGCCCTGGAAGGTTTTACCCCCTTAATGATCAGGCCATTTCTTGCGATTCGGCACTGCGTTACTTTAATGAAAAATTGCGCGGTCGTGCGACACTGTACCCAAATACAATTGATGTCCTTTTTTCCCACAAATAGAGATTTATTTTGGTGGTATTTGATCACCTCTGCGGTTTTTAGATTTTGTGCTATAAACAAAAAAAGAGCGACAATTTTGAAAAAAACGCCATATTTTTTACTTTCTGCTATAAAACATTCCCAATAAAAAAATTTTAAAGAATTTTATTTTTTTATCAGTTTAAGGCCAATTTGTATTCTGCTACATATTTTTGGTAAAAAAAATTCCCAAAAGCGTATTTTAATTGGTTTGCACAAAAGTTATAGCGTTTACATAGTACGGGATAGATTTTTGGACTTTTTATTCATTTCTATTTTTTTTTATTAGTAATGGCGGCGATCTGCGATTTTTAGCGGGACTGCGACAGCGCAGCGGACCAGAGTTGTATAAAGTACTCGAAACCCATACTTGAGTAAAAGTACAAGTGCTCGATCAAAAAGTGACTTGAGTAGAAGTGGAAGTGCTCGATCAAAAAGTGACTTGAGTAGAAGTACTAAAGTATTCAACATTTTTTGTACTTAAGTATTGCAAGTAGTTTTTTTTTAAATTTTGCTACTTAAGTACTGAAAGTAAAAGTACCAGTAGTTTTGAAAAAAAAATTGCTACTCAAGTACTGAAAGTAAAAGTACAAGTACTGTGTTATGTAGGTATTAAAGAAAGAAGTCAAAAGTTTGAACATCATATTGTCTTTTATTATTTCAAATGCAGCTTTTATTTATACATACAGTAGCATTTATTTTCGTATGCGCTGATAATACACATGTTTTGAGCTTCATGAAACCTGCCATCTACTGTTCTGGCAGTGGTAATTTTTATAATAGTAACGAGTAACTATGCAGCACAAAAAAAAAATATCGGAGTAGAAGTATTGAAATCATCGAAAAAATGTAGTAAAGTAAAAGTGGAACTCTAGGAAAGTACAGATACCGCCTTTCGGTACTTAAGTACAGTAGTGAAGTAGTTCTACTTAGTTACTATACATCTCTGCAGCGGACACATCGGACCCCTAACTGACATTTTTTACATTTTTTGGGGACCAGTGACACTAATACAGTAATCAGTGCTAAATAATATGCACTGTTACTGTATAAATATCACTGGCAGGGAAGGGGTTAATACTGGGGGTGATCAAAGGGGTTAAATGTGTGCCTAATATGCTTACTGACTGTGTGTGTGAGGGGAAGGGGGAAGGGTTCTGTGACAGACACAGCGAGATCGCTGTTTCAGCATAGCTGGAACTTCTGATCTCTCCCTGCCTGTCTGACAGAAGATCCGCCTGCTTTGTTTACATAAGCCGACGGGTCTTCTCTCGGTTTCTCCGACGATCGCGGGAGGGCAGCGGCAATCGCCGCCGCTCCTCCCGTGGCCTGACTCCCGCTGTGTCTACACCACATGCACTCAGTCACATAGTACTACGTGACTGGACGCAGCCGAGCCGCCCTGCTGCAGTAAAAAGGCGGCAGGCGGTCAGCAAGTGGTTAAAGTGACACTATACTCTGGTTGAAAAAAAAAATCGACCTCTTAACTCAAAAAAGGCCCTTCTATTGCTTTGAGTCATCTCCAAATTTCCAAATTCATTTTTTTTAGTTGCTGACTTCCTGTAAGAGGGTGGCTACGTTCATTCTCCATGGTCCCACTGTATGTTGGAACGTAGCCACCCTGTCAAGCTCACTCCCGAGATGGACTATGGACTATGGAGTTCGTAGTGTGCATAGAGCAGTGTACATGACCGCAACTAGCATGCACTACTTATTCCAAACAAGCAGAATGAGGGGTAAAGGAGAGGTTCAAGAGCTCACGGAGGATGTTACAAGGAGGCAGAAAAATACAGTAAGAAACAGTTTCATGAAAAAAAGATTACAGGACCATTATGTATGAGACGTGTACAGATTATTTTTGGAGAATAAGGATATTGTTTAGGCATTGTTAACACAGCCCTTTGCACGGATGTATGTTTAACCACTTGCCGAGTGCTCACAGTAATATTACTGAGGCAGAGCGGCTCACCTGGGTCCAGCGACTTAGACCGACATCGCTGACTCCTAGTGACTCCTAGACACAGTGGGAGTCTGGCTGGAGGAGGAGAGGCAGCGATACCCGCCTCCCTTCCCCGATCGTCAGGGGAAACTGTGAGAAGACCCGCCTGCTTATGTAAACAAAGCAGGCGGATCTTCTCAGTGACAGACAGGCAGGGATCACTAGATTCAGCGTAGCTGAACCTGCGATCTCTGTGCCTGTCACAAAACCCCCCCCACACACACACACACATGTCAGTAGGCATGAGGCATAGATTTAACCCCTTCATCACCAACAGTGTTAACCCGTTCCCTGCCAATGGCAATATTACAGTAACAGAGCATATTTAGAGCATTGATTACTGTAGTAATGTCACTGGTCCCCCCAAAAGTGTCAAAAATGTCAGTCAGGGGTCCGATCTGTCTGTCGCAATGTCGCAGTCCCGCAAAAAAATAGCAGATTGCCGCCATTACTAGTAAAAAAAAAAACAATAAAAATGACAAATCTTTCCTGTAGTTAGTAGACGCTATAACATTCGCGCAAACCAATCAAAATACAATTATTGCGATTGCAAATTGGCCTAAAATGTAAAAAAAACTAGATTTTTAAATTTTCTTTTTTGGGAATGTCATATAGCAGAATGTGAAAAATATTGTTTTTTTTTTTTTTCAAAATTGTCACTCTGTTTATAGCGCAAAATTTTTAAATCGCGCAGGTGATCAAATGCCACCAAAAGAAAGCTCTATTTGTGGGAAAAAAAGGACATCAATTTTTTTTTGGGTACATCGTCGCATGACCGCGCAATTGTTCATTAAAGTAACGCAGTGCCAAATCGCAAAATAGGACCTGGTCAGAAAGGGGGCAAATCCTTCCGGGGCTGAAGTGGTTAAGTACACATGTGAGATCGAGGTCTTAGTGCCACTTTAAGCTAGCCATACACTGGAAGAATTTTGTTTAAAAATAATTGTTTTCAAATTGTTCTTTCCATTTTTAATGGTTAGTGTGGTTAACTCCACATTTTTACTGCCATGAAGATAAAAAGTGAAGGAGAAGCATAGCTGCCAACAGTCACAGATTGCCCGAGACATTCATGGAAATCAGACCGATGTCCCAGTCTGGGCCTGTCCCGGGCAGAATCCGGAAAAATAGGCTGCGTCACAGACAGCGTGACACAGTTATCACAGCCAAAGACGTCGCCCGTGCAGGCACCCCCCCCCCCCCCCCACACTGACTCACGCTTTCAGTGTCCAGTATGGTCCTAGCGCAACTTGAGATTGGTGGAATAGGCTGAGGCTTATCTCTACCTTACTGAAGATAAGGGGGGAATGGTGGTGAACAGGGAGACACCAGAAGCAGGTACCCATGCCTCTCCCCAGAAAAGCTACAGCCACAGTGAGTCCTATAGAAAACTGTCTGCTGATTGTGCGGAGCCTGACTCCTCTGTGTCACTGCCATGTCCTGAGTACTCAGTACTCTGTGTATCTGTCCCCCCCCCCCCCACCATCCTGTCCCAGTATCTTCCACCCCAGCAGCCTGGAACAGCCCAGCTCTAATCATAACCCCCCTTCACTAACCCTATTTCCCCCCCTCCATCCCTCCCATACTCTGCTCACCCCCCCCTTCTCCACCCCCCCCCAACTCTATTCCCCCCAACTCTGCTCACCCCCCTCTTCTCGATCCCCCCAACCCCCTGCCCTACAAACTACTGACCTCTGTACACTGCCCTAGACTTGTGTGATCACAGACCGAGACATCGCATGTGATTCGCACCGCATTGCGATGTTTGTGCGATGCAAATTCAGCCATACAAGCTGTATGGCTGAAATCGCATCGCATTTGCATCAAAATGGTACAGGGCCTTTTTTTTTTGGTCCGCAAGATCGCATGGGTGTATGCGATTCGATTCCTGCACCATTTTACAGTTCGCACTGCGATCAGCAAAATGATCTGGGGGTGTAATTTCCTTTACATTGATATCCCCAGCGGCTTGTAGATGTCAGTGTGAACAAGTGTGCGATTCAGATGCGATGTGTGAATCGGAGCTGAATCTCAGGGTTTCCTGCATTGCACCAGTGTGAACCGGGACTCAGCGTTGATGGGGAAATCCCTTTGCCTGTGCTACTGTATTCTGACAGTGGGAGGTTTCTCCACCGTCAAAATACAATTATCATTGCCAACAGCTATAGCCGCCAGCAGAGATCGAAAAAAAAAAAAACACAAGCTACTGTTTTGAAGTCGACTGATAGATCAGCTTTAGTTCAATCAGCCTGCCCATAGATGGATCGAGATTTGCTGGTTGCTGCTGAACTGGCTGAATTTCAATCTACTGTATGTATGGCTGGCTTAAAGCCCCGTACACACGCACCAATTGTTGGCCGTAAATTTTCGGCCAACGTCCGATCGGCCGATTGTCGGCTTGTTAGTATGATGCTTCCGACAACCGACTGCGACTTTTCGGCCGAACAAAATCTGGTGTGCATGCTATAAAATTTTTGTTGGCCATCAACAGAACAGCGATTTTCCGTCAGTCAGTACAGATTTCGGCCGACAAAAATCTGATGAGCAAGACTGGGCATGCTCAGAGAAGAAAAAACACACGGAAAGTAAACCATCACGTGACATCACTTCTGAAGTTGGTTGTTGTTGGCCGAAAAAAATTGTGTGCAGTCTAGAGCACATTTCAACCAACACAACAACACTGGACAAAAGTCGGCCGATCGGTCGGCCAACTATCGTTGCGTGTGTACGAGGCTTTAGTGTTCTGTGTATCTGAGTTTTTTCTTTTCCTTTTTTCTTTTTTTTTTTTTTGTGTATTTGATTATTATTTGCTAGATGCACTAGCTTTAAACTTGAATTTTTTTTTTCTTTCTTTGAAAAACAAGACATGATAATGCCTGCAAAATAATGAGGCTAATGAAGGAGCTGTTCAAAAGAAGGAAGTCATTTGAAACCCATTGCACCTTTAAAAATCACCTTTAATTCTCCCCCAAAGACTGCAATACATTTTTCTAAAATAGTGAAATTTTGCTTCAAATATACAATAGTGAGCGCACCAAACAATAAAGCAGTTGGCATGCAAGGTGACTATACATAACCCTGCTGCCCATTTATTATCTATAGTGAAATTTAGCTGTCATCTAAATTTTACCAAAATTTGGGGGAAATTAAAACCTCCTGATTTTTGTCATGTTTTTCGCCCTTTGTAACCTCTTGATGACTGCCCCATGTACATTTACTGCGGGGCGGTGGCTCCTCCGTGAAGAATCATGTACGGGTATGTGGTTCTGCACTTCTGGGTCTGGTCTGGGCACTGCCGGCGACCCGCTCCTGCCCTGATTGGACACAGTGGGAGTCAATCATTAGCACCCGGCGATTGTTCGGGAGAGAAGCAGAATGGTCGTCTGCCTTTGTAAACAAGACAGATCGCTGTTCTGTCAGTAGGGAACGTAGTGATCCTGTGTTTCTGCTAAGCAGGAACACGGATCTCTGCCTTCCCACAGTAAAAGCACCCCCACACAGTAAGTAAACACTCCCTAGGCACACATGTAACCCTTTAATTTTCCCTGATGTTAACCCCTTCCCTGCCAGTGTCATTAGTAGAGTGACAGTGCAATTTTTTTTAGCACTGATCACTGTATTTGTGTCACTGGTCCCCAAAAAGTGTCAAAAGTCTCAGGTAGGTGTCCGATTGGTCCACTGAAGTCCTGCTATAAATTCACACTATGCATATGCACTGCACTGCACTGCTCTGCAAATCACATGCAATGTCTGTGTCATGCAAATTCAGCCACACAGATTGTATGGCTGAATTTGCATCGCATTCGGACCAAGTCATGCAGGGCCCTTGTGTCGCTCCTATTAGAACGGGTCCGCAGCTTCTCTATGGAAGGCGACCTACGGCGACCTGTCAGGCGACCAGGTCGCCTGACAGGTCGCCCCAGTGTGAACGGGGGCTTAGTGTTGCCACATGAAAATATATAATAAAATATTTACAAAACGTGAGGGGTGTACACACTTTTGTGAGATACTGTATATCCCATAGTTTGCAGACGCTATCATTTTTGCACAAACCAATCAATATACGCTTATTGGGAATTTGTTTACCATAAATATGTAGCAGAATACAGATTGGTTTAAATTGATGAAGAAATTAGATTTTTTTACATTTGTTTATTGGATGTGTTTTATAGCAGAAAGTAAAAAAAAAAAATATATATATATATATATATTTTTTTTTTTTAAATGTCTGTCTTTTTGATTTCAATAAATTTTTATTGAGAAAACAAGATTACAAAACAGAGTAATGCATTTGGAATCAACAGTGTAATAACAAACAATGAATCAGAACAATCTGTAACATTCATAAGACATTTGTCCCCTAGTACAAGAACTGAGTGGGATACCATGTCAGAACATAGCTTAGTATACCCAACCACTACCAATGTGGAAGCAGATATTCAACCTGGACCAAGGTGAAAATGTCTGTCTTTTTTTGTTTATAGTGCAAAGAATATTGATAAAGAAATTAGATTTTTTTTTTTTTTTTACATTTGTTTATTGGATGTGTTTTATAGCAGAAAGATATATATATATATATATATATATATATATATATATATATTTTTTTTTTTTTTTTTTTCTATCTTTTTTTTGTTTATGGTGCAAAGAATAAAAAAAATGCAGAGGTGATTAAATACCACTAAAAGAAAGCTCTATTTGTGGGAAATAAAAGACATAACTTTTATTTGGGTACAGCGTCGCACAACCGCGCAATTGTCAGCTAAAGTATCGCACTGCCGATTTGCAAAAAATTGCCTGGTCATGATGGCGCGGTAAACCTTCCAGAGGGCAAGTGGTTAAACACCTTATTATTATTATTATTATTCAGGATTTATATAGCGCCAACAGTTTGCGCAGCGCTTTACAACATGAGGGCAGACAGTACAGTTACAATACAATTCAATACAGGAGGTATGGCTACTTTTAAAAGACTCTTGGACATACATCTCCAAGATCAAAACATTCAGGGGTATGAGAAATGAATACGTCCACACACACCTACACAGGTTGAACTGGATGGACTATTGTCTTTATTCGACCTCAACTACTATGTGACTATGTAATCAGAGGGCCCTGCTCTTATAAATAATGAGTAATACTATTCAAATGGTAATTTGTTTCAAATGAAGGAAGTCCCTGCAAAGTCAGAAGAGTTGGGAGTTGGCCGCCGGCTATGGATTACTGCCCTTTACACAGATGCACCCGTTCTTCTTTGATCAGAATAATCCTTTGTCATAAATTCAAAGCTCTATTCCAGTTTATTAGAATGTGCTGTCTGCTTCCCTCTGCTGGCTCCGTAGCATCATTGCTCCTTCTGTCCCCACGTCTCCTGCACAGCAGGGAAGGGGTTATTTTTTTTCCTTGGGCAGAGAATCGGCTAAGTCCAAGGCTCTGATTGTCCCCTTTAAGTCCATCTCAGGTTTCTCAAGGAACTTCCTGAGTGACAGATGACATCACTGGAGGTGTGACTGAATGATGATGTGGAGCTGTGGCTTTGCTGGTCGAGCAAAGAGAGGAATTTCTGTAGCACAAGGCTATGAGTGTTCTGCTCTGTACTAAGTTCAGGTCATGAAGGGGATGTCTGTGGCAAAGATACAGGCAAAGTACAAGACAAGGCAAAGTGCAGTGACAAGAAGGATACACATAGAAATGAGAGGACTTCACAAGCATGCAGAGAGGCTGTGCGTAGCAGGCTGCCCGAGGGGTGTGGAGAGCTGAATTTGAATTGCATCTGCGACAGGCTGAAAGTAAAACGATGCCCGCATGGAAATCACACAACCACGTCTTCTCCTCTTGCTGCCCGTGAATGAGGAAGCCGACTGCTCTCGATGTCTTGAGGTTGATCTCTTTTTGGCGCTCTGCTGGTGAGTCCCAGTTCCCCCCCCTGACCCAAGGAAATTTTCAGGCAGTACTGGAATATAATGCACCCTCAGGAGAGGTGGCCCCATAGAGAGACTTGTAACAAGTGTCAGATCTTGCATGCTGATTAGACTTGTTGAACCGATTTGTATTCCCGTTGCTTTTGTCTGTTTTTTTAAAACTTCTTCTTAAACCTGCTGGAAAAAAAAAGGAAAGAAATTGACTTTTTTTTGTATTGCTGAATACAGAGGCATTTATGGCCACTGCTGACCGCTCTACTTGGGCACCGACGGTACACCTACGGCATCTAATGTTTGTTCATGTTGCATTATATAAGCAAGGATGAAAGGAGACAGTTTCATGTTTTTTCCAAAATTACGAGGATGGAGACCTTGTTGGAGGGGACGCTGGAGGGCTGTTAAGTCACAGATTCTTGCAGCCAGTTTGATCTGCATGGTACTTTTTGTATATGCATGTACACAGGATTTATTGCAAAGTCCCGTGGATTTTTCCTTGCTGTGGGGAACTACTTCTCCGCCAACACAGGTGACTCTCCTAATCTGGTACGAGCCCTTTGGCAAACTGAGACGGCTTGGAGATTGTCGTGTCCTTTTCAACATCACCGGTTGTCACCTAACCACCAACAGGAGCCTTGCACAAGAGGCTGACAGCATCTTGTTCCATCACCGGGACATTGGGGACTTTGGGGACTTTCCTTTCGAAAAACGGTTACCTTCCCAGAAATGGATCTGGATGAACTTTGAATCTCCGTCACATTCCCCTTGGTTGCCCTCCCTAAGTGGAATATTCAACTGGACCATGTCCTATAGGGTAGACTCAAACATATTTGTGCCATACGGCTATTTATTTTCCAGGAAACGGTCAAAAATATTAATTCCACGCAAGAAAAAGTTGGTGGCGTGGGTTATAAGCAACTGGAACGAGGACCACGAAAGAGTTCAGTATTACAACCAACTGAGGGAGTACATAGATATAGATATCTATGGACATTACGGGATGGATTTGAAACAAGATAACATTGTAAAAACTGTATCGGAATATAAATTTTACCTCGCCTTCGAGAATTCACTGCACACAGATTATATCACAGAAAAACTATGGCGGAACGCCTTCAAGGCTAGCGCGGTCCCTATTGTCATGGGCCCTAGTCGGTACAACTATGAGATGTTCATCCCACGAAACTCCTTCATCCATGTGGATGACTTCTCAAGTCCCCGCAAGCTGGCCATGTACTTGAAATTTTTGGATAAAAATATGCACATGTACAGGAGGTATTTCACGTGGAGGAAAAGGTACGATGTTCACGTGACCTCATTTTGGGACGAACATTATTGCACAGCCTGTGAAACTGTGAAGGCAGCTGGAAGTCAGCATCGAACGATCACAGATCTTGCAGGATGGTTTGAAAGTTGACAACACTATCTTGTTCTCTGAGTAATGAGAAGCTGTGCTATTGCATACGTTCCATTGTTTCATGAAAAATTGCTGATATCAGATTTAAAGCTCTGTTCCACTGCATGAGAGAAAATAAGTCTTAAGCACAGACCAAACTACAAACACGATACAGTTCCCTAGCCAAACACATTTCTTGGAATGTTTTGCACAGTGGACCCATCATGCTTGAATAAGGACTCAAATGTTTTTTTTTTTTTTTTTTGGGGAAGTGGGAGAAAAATATCTCTTTAAATGATAAATGTTTAAGTAATTTAATGTCTTCAGGTTCAGTAACACAATTATTTTCTATTTATACGTTTGTGATTTATAATGGATGTGTTTTTAACTTAAGATTTTCAAAAGTAAGTTATTTTTTGTGGCTAAATTATTATATTTTTTTTAATGAATGAATGAATATGCCATAAAGAAAATATGACTGTTAATGTTGGTGACATTGTAACCTATTACTTGAAAGCTTTAAAGGACCACTATGCATAAATGACATCATTTTCATAACGCATTTTATGTAAAAGAGGTTTTAATGGGAGTCGTCAACGCACACGCTGAAGTTTCACAAGAGAATGATTTTTCAAATATAGTGTCGGGTTAACCCCCCGGTTGGATATGTTTGGCAGCCAAGCTAGAGTAATAGTCTACAGAAGCCTTTCTCAACCTTTTTAATACAGAGGAACGTATTAAATAGTTAAATAGCATTAAATAGGAACGAAATAATTTTCATATCTTGGGGAACCCCTGCTAAGTTATTACATCTCCAGCTCCCAGCATCTTTGCATGGTCAGTAAGCTGTAAACATAAAACAATAAAGAATGTAATGTATATAGCATATTTGACACCCAGAGCAGTTTTAACACTCCTCTGCTCTATGAAAAAATCAGTAACAATCATAAAATGGAACAAATAACAATAATGGTAAAAAAAAAAAAACACCAACGGTTAAAATTGTAGTGCCCCTGACATTGGTGGTCAATTGAAAAGTGCCTTCATACAGTATATTGGTAGTCCTTGTAGTGGTGAAATACATTGGTGGCCTTCGGGAGAAGGACCCCTTATAGTAATGATGAGTGGGAAGAAGACAATCTTACATTGTTGACCCATGGGAAACTGCCCCCTTACGCTCAGCTAAGAAGAGAGTGGTTAGTGGGAGTTAAGCAGGAACTGGCTGAATTTTCGATCCATGTATGGGCAGGCTGATTGTACCTTATTGATTGACCCGTTAGAGTTTTGGCATGTGATTTTGGCCGCTAGCAGTAATCATTATGTTCTGTCAGGAGGGCTCCCCTGCCGGCAGAACACAATAGTGCTGCGGGAGGCTTTTCCCCATCACCATCAACACTTACAGTGTTGATAGGTAAATCAAGTGATTTTCTTTATTTTCACCCATGGTAGAAGAAAATAAAATAAAATCATCTATAGGCTTCCTTAGAAACTCTTCATTGCTCAAGGAACCCCTAGAGATCTCTGGAGGAACCCTGGTTCAGAAACCTTGATCTACAGAATAATGATGTATAAATGTCACATTTCTCCATTTCTATACAGGTCTGTCTTCACATACAGCTGTGAATTCTATGAGTAGTAATTAATATGATATATTGTTTTCTTTGTCTTCACTATAGTGGTCCCTTACAGAAATTGCTTGCTTATTCGGTTTTTGGTTGACTGCAGCTAGTCCAATCACCTAAAAGCTCTTTAAATTCATTATGATGCTCACCCATACCAAAGACAGGATGGACACCACTTGGTCTGTGTTGGGATGTCTATATCCATAAGTAAAGTGGGTTGATATACTGAAGGCAAATTAACTCTTCACTTTGAGGCTGGGTTCACAGTGCTGCCGTGCGAGACACCACATGTAATTCGCACAGGATTCGCAACACATTCCTGTGCGAATTACATGCGGTGTCTCTGGGGTGCGATTTGAGCCATGGATTTGTATGGCTCAAATTGCACCACATTTGCACCAAACTGGTACAGGACCCTTCTTTTGTCTGTTCCAGAATCGGATCGCATGGGTGTGATTCTGCATATCTTGCTTCTTTTTGCAAACCGATTGTGGGGTGACATTAACTTAATTTAATTGTACAGATAAATAAAAAAAAAGAAATAACCAACATCTCTATACTTATCTCCTCTGTGCAATGAAATTGCATAGAGCGGCAACGAACCTCCTCTTTTCGGGTCCGCTGCCCTGTGCTTCTGGCCCCTCCTCTCTGTCCAGTGCCCCCATAGGAAGCCGCTTCCCATGGGGGCACTCGTGCATACTCACACCCGAGCCCCGCTGCTGTGTCCATTGATAAAGACAGCGGGATTCTGCCCTGCCCCCCGCTACAACGTCACTATCTTTCATGGTTCCCCGGGCCCTAGCAAAGCCAGCGAGACTGGAAGTAAGGGGAGAGAAGAGCTGCAGACGTGCAGGGCTCTGGATCAAATGAGGGCTCAGGTCAGTAAAAGGAGGAGAGGGAGGGGAAGGGGGATGCTGACACCTACACATATTTTTCCTTAATGCAAGCAATGCATTAAGGTATAAAATGTTAAGGCTTTACAACCACTTTAAAGTGATTGTAAACGATTACCTAGTAAAATAACCCATTAAGTTTACAATAGAAATGAAAGGCAAAACATTTTTGTATAGATGTAAAAAAAAACATTATTAATACCTTTTTTCCCTTTTTTATAAGTGATCACATTCCCTCTGTTCTCAGCTGTATAAGAGCAGGGGGGAGGAGAAGCAGCAGCACACTGAGCTTGCCAGTGAATGACTGTGCAGCGGGGGGCGGGTCAGGACAAGTCTGATCATTGGAGGAGAGTACACTGAGTTCTCACAGCTAGCGAACCAACCACGATGTTCTCTCCTGCTTAGTGTGATCAGTTTTATTAGGAAAGCAGAGGGACTGGAAGGAACACCAGGGATTTCACATAAAGGAAGCAATACAAAGAACAGGATACTTTCTCATACAGCAGGCACATATCAGGAATATGAAGTGTTGGGGTAACAGACGCTTTAACATATACTCCGCATTCAATTTGCACGGACGGGTTGCGATTTAGATGCGGTGCCGAATCCGCAGCAAATTCACTGTGAATTCGCACCGCATCTAGTGTGAATCCAGGCTGAAAGGGAATTCGCCCCAGAGTTTAGTGAACGGGGTGAAGATCTGCATTATTCAATCATGTATAAGCAAAAATTATAGTTTATTTTTTATCTTGCACATGATTGGGTATCCTTCGCTCCATTCACTAAGCTCTGAGACAGCTTCTCTTGCAAAGTGAACAGTCTGTTTGCCATTAGTAAATCAACCATAGTTGCCAACATTTAAAAAAAATTCCAGGGACACTTTGCTGCACTACTTCTGCCTAAAGTTTAAAATTCTCATCACAATTCCCTGCAATTCTAAAGTGTGAAATGTGCTCAGGTGTGACCATACAAAAATGTAATATGGAAATATAAATAAAGTGCAAGGTGTAAATAAGTAACATACTATCTGGTATAATTAGGTTTTATCTTACTTATTTACACCTTGCACTTTATTTATATTTACATATTACATTTTTTGTATGGTCACACCTGAGCACATTTGACACTTTATTCACCTGTCATGTTACCAGATATTTTTGCACATAAGATTGTTGCTTTCATCCTACCTACCTTCATGCCTGTGAATGTGTCTTCACTCTCCAGGGGTCCTTCTCTACTCTGCTGTGGCGGCAGGCGCCAGCGAGGCGCTGCCGAAAACGAGCGCCTTTGATTCCACATTCTCACCTCCCTTACAGTGAAGAATCCCTTACGCAGTTTAAGGTTAAACTGCCTCTCCTCTTATCTCATTGTGTGGCCACGTGTCCTCTTGCACTCCTTGAGACTAATGGGCCATACACACTATAAGATTTTCTGAAGACTTTTTCCTTTAGACTTACCAAAACCATATAATATGAGGTCAAACCTAAACACTTTCAATTTGTATGCAATCTGGCAGGCCCTTGCACTACATAGAAAAGGTAAATCTGAAGGAAATCTACCAACAAAAGTTGGATAGTGTGTATCCAGCTTAAATCGTTTTTTTCCTATGCTGGGATCACCATTGAGGTATTTGTAAATCGCTATCATGTCCCCTCTCAGGCGTCTCCTCTCCAGGGAGAATAAATTAAGCGCTTGTAATCGCTCCTTGTAATTTTGGTCCTCCAATCCCCTAATACGTTTAGTTGCCCTTCTTTGGACTCCCTCCAGTTCAAGCACATCCCTTCTGAGGATTGGCAACCAGAACTGGACAGAATACTCCAGATGAGGGCGGACCAGGGTTTTATAAAGTGTCAGGATTATAGCTTTATCTCTGGAATATATCCCCTTTATAAGCGTTGCTAATATTCTGCTGGCTCTGGCAGCTGCAGATTGACATTGCATGCTATTGCTTAGTCTATCTTCTACTTGAATCCCCAGATCTTTCTCCATCCTGGATTCCCCCGGAGGTCCCCACCACCCCCCCCCCCCCAGAGCATAATTTGTGTTTATGTTTTTTTAGCCCCCATGTATAATACCTTACACTTCTCCACATTAAACCTCATTTGCCATGTAGTTGCACACTCTGTTATTTTGTTCAGGTCATTCTGTAAGATTTCTATATCTTGATGAGAGTTATTGCCCTGCCTATTTTTGTGTCATCCCCGAAAACTAAGATTGAGCTAATGATCCGTCCTCTATGTTATCAGTGAATAAATTGAACAAAATTGGTCCCAGGACTGAGCCTTGGGGACCCCACATACCACTCCTGACCAGTCTGAGTACGCGTTATTTATCACCACCCTTTGGACACACACCTGTAACCAGTTTTCTATCCAAGAACAAATCTTGTGGTCAATGCCTGCAGACGTTAGTTTGTAGATTAAGCGTTTGTGGGAAACTGTGTCGAATGCCTTAGCAAAATCCAGATACACCACATCCACAGGTCTCCCCCTATCTAGCTCACAGCTCACCTCCTCGTAAAATGTTAACAGATTGGTTTAGCAAGAATGTCCTTTTGTAAACCTGTGCTGATTATTGCTGATAATACTATTGTCCTTAGCAAATTCTTGGATATAGTCCTTTATCGTCCCTTCCAATAATTTACATACAATTAATGTCAAGTTGATTGGCACTTAGTTTCCCCGAATATGCCTCCACCCTTTTGTGAATATTGGTATCACATTAGCTTTCCTCCAATCACTTGGTACAGTTCCTGTCAATATACTGTCTGTGAAGATTAGGTACAACGGTCTACATATAACCCTACTGAGTTCCTTGAGTACTCTCAGGTGCAAGCCATCCGGTCCTGGTGATTTATTTGTGTTAATGTTATCAAGTCTTTCCTTGATTTCATCCTCTGTTAGCCACTATGGCATGTCCTGTGATGTGCTGTTAACCATTCAGTCATGGTTAGCATACACCTCCTTTTCGTATGTAAAAACCGAGGAGAAGAAAGTATTTAGTACAGTTGCCTTCTTTGTGTCCTCTGTAACCATCATCACATCATTGGTAATTATGTGTGCAACGTGCGCTGACCTCGCTTTTTTGCTATTAATATATTTACAGAATTTCTTAGGGTTTTTTTACTCTCCTCTATGTATCTCTGGAAGTAATTTTTAGCCATCCTGATTTCGTTTTTACATTTCTTGTTAGATTCCTTGTATTGGTGGAAAGCCGATAATGTTTCCTCCGATTTATATTTCTTAAAGGCCATTTTTTTCTCTCTAATAAGCATTTTTATATTACAGTATAGCCACCCTGGTTTGACCTTGGCTCTTCTATATTTATTTCCCATTGGAATGCACTGTGAGATATTTTTGTTCAATATGTTCCTAAAGCATTCCAATTTTTCCTCCATGTTCAATGTTCCTAGGGATAGGTCCCAATTTATGTTCTCTATTATTGAGCACATTTTAGGAAAGTTTGCCCTTCTGAAGTTTAGGGTCCTTATATTCCCCTCGTGCCTTGTTGTCCTATGGTTTACTCTAAATGTAATCATCCTGTGATCGCTAGAACCCAAGTTGTCCCATACCTCTACATCTGAGATTAGACCCAAATTGTTCATAATTAATAGATCTTTCTAAAACAGATACAATAAAACACTTTTATCGGTATATTTACCAGACTAAAAAAGACATTTTTGAATGTTAGAATTTACTTACAGTTTAACTAGGTTGTGACAACAGAATGTCTGCTTAAGTCTTCATGCACAATGCCCCATGCCACAAAAAAGTTAATCAACACCGAAACATGGAAGAGTGACAGCAGAAAAAGACCATGTGGTCCATTGAGTCTGCCTTTATTTTTTATTTTTTTGCAGCAGAGAACTAGGGATGTACATCTGTGCACGTTCCTAGTTCTCAGTCTGTTAAACTAGTAACTTGGCTATAGAATTATATCCATGTTTATTGATGTATACTGATGCTGATAAATGTGATCTGGTCATCTAACCCTCAATTAATTTTTCACTTGTGCCTACACATACATACTGGCTCATCCCTATAATGGGCAAACTCCTTGGCAAATAGAAGTGTGTATGATGTGGGCAAGCTCTGTCACTATCTCAGATTCGAGGGGAATGACACTGCTGCAGGTATATGTATATGCACCTGCACTATATAGTTTTTTTTAATTGAAGACTTCCTTGCCATCAGAATACAGCCTGTTGCGCTGATCGAGCAGGGCAGGTGTACAAAAATCCATCAGTACCCCAACTTCTGTACAATCACAGTGTCCATACATGGATTGAAATTAGGCTGTTCCCTGATCAACTGGCCAAAGTGTAATCCATGTATGGCCAGCTTTACATGTGACTGTGTAACTGACTTGTGCTTTCAGTCTTGACGCACTAGAACTAGCCCCAGTCTCACAGATGCTCCCTGGGAAGGCTACCTCTCCCACCAGTGTCTTCCAGGGAACTTGTTTCAGTATACTGCAAGATCTTGTGAGATCTCCGGTGAACAGGCAAGAGTAAAGTCTTCACCATCATGGGTTGAAGGGGGAGGCAACACATCCCAAGGAGTAGCGGGAGAGAAATTCCTCTGCCCTTAGTGCAAATTGGAGAGGAGAGGGAAACCATTGCACAGGTATTCCAGGAAAGCAAAGCCTGAAGTTGGAAGTAAAAACCTTTTTTTTTCCCATTGCCAATAAAAAACATTTCCAACTAAGCCTTTATTCAATTTGGTGAAGATCCGCTTAAAGGAATCATGTCAACAATATTACAGTCTTCCTTTTGAAAATGCTAGTTATCTGGCTGACAGTGATGCAATGCAACAATTCACCTTGAATTGCAGCAAGACAAGAAAAACACTTAGAAGAAGAGGTCATCAATGGCAGCTTACATGTCCCCTCAATAGAGCTTTCCTTTAAAGGAGAAGTACAGCCAAAGCTCATTCTGAACTCCTGTGACCCGTTTTCAACAGACAGCAGGCTGAAGTCCGCTGTCGGCTGATGCCACAGAGCTGGTCCAGGCTCGGGAAAGATCGCAACTGTATTGGGGGAACTGCCCACATGCCTGGACCGGCACCCGGCTCAGCCTCTCAGCGGGCCACTGAGAGACTGAGCCGGCTGTTCCCACCCCTCCACAGCCCAGCTCAGAGAAGCTCTAAGAACCGAGCGATCCGCAGTGTTTGATCACTCAGTCTTAGAGTCAGAGGGGGACCAATGCTGCATTCACCTCGGTAAGTATGATTCCAAAAAAAAAAAAAACATTTCCATACTTCTCTTTTAGGCCCCTTGCACATGCCATCTAGGGGCAGTGTGTCCCACCTGACATTTTACTGCATCTGTAATGGACAGGTGCAGAGCTCATTCCTGCTCCCGGCAGCCTGTAAAAATCTATGACATGCTGCGGGTCGACAGGGCTGAATGCTCTACTGTGCGTTCAGACAACGGTCCAAGAAGCTGATCTTCTGCTTTTCAGACCTTCATCCCTTAAATGCACAGGGCCTTAAATGCAGGTACTATTTAGTACAGTGTTTAGCCCCGTCCACCTGCAGCCTGTCCATCCCAAATGCATTAAACTACCAGGAGAGATGCACTGCTCCTAGTTAGCCCCTATGTGCAAGGTGCCTGAAGAGCTAGCAGGTGAATTAAAAATTCAGCCTATGCAAAACTATATATTATGTTGTGAGCAGACCTGCCCCCTGATCATGTCAGCAAGTTTGGAAACAACTATTTAAATGAGACATTTTTGAAGGCATCTTTTAACACTTTTTCCCCTTTTCTAAATAATTTTTAGAAATTTCAACTGAAATTGACACCTTTTCAAATAGAGGTAGATCTCAAAGGGACTTACATGACATATCAGTCATTTAGCCATTGGCAAGCAGTTTTGACCCCTGCCAAGCACCCTGAAAATGACAGCTCTGAGATGAATATTTTTTTTCAATGAGCCAGCGGGCTCATAAAAAGGAAAAAAAAAAACAATAAATTCCCAAATCCATAGAAGTGAGGTGGATGGAGGAATCCTCCCCGCTGTAATGTCTGGCCACAGCCTCTGATCAGCAAACATTTTCCAACATTTCCGTTCGACAGAAGTCGATTGTTAGATTGACTTCTGTCAGACGGGAACGGTCACACATGGACTGGGTGAGGACACCGCTGGATCTTTTGACAGGTAATTGTCCTGTTTTTTCAACAGATCAACAGATACAGTATATGTAGCTGCTAAAACTGAGAGAATGGGATTTTATCAGTGCAAAGAAAACCAAAATTGTATAAAAGGTAAAACAAAATTTATTAAAATCAATTTTGCATATAATAAAAACATAGCACAAAAATCATACAATTGGTGTTTGTATGCGGTGACTCCCGCTCAACATGGCTACTTCAGGAGACTTTAATGGGTCCCACATACAAAATTGCTATGAAATTGAATAACAACATATTAGTCACAGTAAACACATTACCATAGATACAGGTAGATTTCTACAACCGTACAAATTCTTGTTTTCTCAACAATGCATGTGAATCGATGACCATCAATTATGAAGCCCTCTAACCTAACTGCATATAATAATGACATGCTGCATATCAGAAGAGTTGTCAGGAAAAGATATCAGTGAAACAATCTGGAGGAATATGGAATCCACAGTAAAATTTATACACAAAAAGGGGAAACCCTGTACGGCAAGTAAAAAAATATTTTTTTGAAAAATGTATATAAGGCCAGGATATTGCAAAAACCAACCCACCACGAATGCCAGGTCTAGACCAGGGAAAGTGCAACCAAAATGGACCGGCAGACCAAAAAGGGAGGATTGCCAGAGAGTATGCAGATTAGGTCAATTCTAAGGATGTATCCTAGATTGAAATCTTCAGTAGATTACTTTAGGCCAAATATCTCTCCATCTAAGTTTAGAGATAAAGCATAAACAGTACTGATAAAAAGAAATCCTCCCGACAAGTTGGTCAGAGAGTAAGCAACTAGTAGTTAAAAAATTCCCCCACCAAGCTGGTCAAAGCATAAGGTTATATTAATGTTGGTCTAACATAACTTGCAGAACTAATTACCTGTGGTTAGTACTCTGGCATTCATAGGTCTCTCCTGGACAGGTCACTGCAAAATGTGACCGTCTTGGGGGGTATTTTTTTACCCCTCCCCACTGGCATCGGCATCTAATGGCGTTGAGTGAGGCACGGGCACCAAAAAGGCCTCTGTGCATGAGCAATGGCGAACGGATGTGACGTCACACGTATGCGCCATGAACATCTGGCGCTATGTTGGAAAATCTCCCCATAGGTAGGCCGGACAGGCTTAGATTTTTTCCTGTACAGCTCTTCAGCAACACCGCCCCAAAGGAAATGGGGCACTATGTGAAAGAGGAAAAACCTCCTGGGAAGCAGCAATGGAAGCAGCCAAAAACGGGGGCCAACAAACCGGGGCACAGAGTCAGGACAAAGGCTCTGAATTGATTGCTCTGGCTGGAAGTGTCCTGGGCGCCCGTACGGTCACCCATCCCCTCCATGGCCAATCCAATACACTGCAAGCTCCATCAAGTGGACAAAATAAAATATACATTCACATAGTAATAGACAAAAAAAGGGTATTAAATAAATTAACCATCTATATACTGTATTTTCTGGCGTATAAGACTACTTTTGAACCTCAAAAAAATCCCCCAAAAATTGGGGGTCGTCTTATACGCCGAGTATAATATCTCCAAGGTAACCTAAGTATAAGTATTACCGGTAGATGGAAAATTAGGGGGGTCGTCTAATACTCCCAGTCGTCTTATACGCCGGAAAATACGGTAAATATTTGAGGGCTTCCTGATAACCATCCAAAAGTCAAATGCATTTCTGAGTTACAACAATCAAGAAAGAGAAACACATTAATGGACAACAATTTGTGATTATGTGCTATACATAGAAGCAAAAAACGAAAAAAAAGCAAGAAGAAAAGTATATAGGATACATGTAATAGAAATCAAAAACTCTATATTGACAATATAATTTATAGATTTATAGATAGATAAAGCTTTTTAATTATTAGAGCATGGTTAGATCACAGGAAGGGATTGAAGCTAATGGATTTGTTTAGGCCTGGATATTTAGTCGCTGTCGACGTATGGATCCACTTAGTTTCATTCTGCAGAAGCTGCCTATCCACATCCCCTCCTCTATCATGTTTAGGTATATATTCTAAGGCAAAAAAATTCATTTTGGATGCTTGAAAGCCACAGTACAGGCCTATATGCCGGCTAATAGGAGTCTCTAATTTATTTTTTGTAACCAAAGAGACATGGTCTCTGATTCTATGGAATAACGGTCTTTTCGTTTTTCCCACATAGTAGGCCTTACATTCACATTCCATGTAGTAGACTACACTCACAGATTGACAGTTAACATAGAAATGGGTTTATATTTCTGTCCATTGGATAATATAATTCCTTTGGTATTCATCATGAAGCTGCAAAAATAACATTTATTACAAGGTGCTGTACCAGTAGTTCCCTGTGTGCCCCATGATGTACCCAAGGTTCTACTGTGAGCCCCATGATGTTCCCCATGTTCTGCTGTGTGCCCCATGATGTGCCCAATATTCTGCTGTGTGCCCCATGATGTGCACTGTGATCTGCTGTGAGCCCCATGATGTGCCCCATGTTCTGCTTTGAGCCCCATGATGTGCCCCAAATTCTGTTGTGTGCCCCATGTTCTGCTGTGTGCCCTATGATGTGCCCCATGTTCTGCTGTGTGCCCCATGATGTACCCAAGGTTCTGCTGTGAGCCCCATTATGTGCCCAATGTTCTGCTGTGTGCCCCATGATGTGCCCCATGTTCTACTGTGTGCTCCATGATGTACCCAAGGTTCTGCTTTGTGCCCCATGATGTGCCCCATGTTCTGCTGTGTGCCTATGATATGCCCCATGTTCTGCTGTGTGCCCCATGATGTGCTCAATGTTCTGCTGTGTGCCCCATGATGTGCCCCATGTTCTGCTGTGTGCCTTATGATGTACCCGAGGTTCGGCTGTGTGCCCCATGATGTGCCCCATGATGTACCCCATGTTTTGCTTTGTGTCCCATGATGTGTCCCACGTTCTGCTGTGTGCCCCATGATGTGCTAAAGGTTCTGCTGTGTGCCCCATGTTCTGCTGTGTGTCCCATGATGTGCCCCATGTTCTGCTGTGAGCACCATGATGTGCCCCATATTCTGCTGTGAGCAACAAGATGTGCCCTATGTTCTGCTGTTTGCCCCATTATGTGCCCCATGTTCTGCTGTGTGCCCCATTATGTGCCCAATGTTCTGCTGTGTGTCCCATGATGTGTCCTGTGTTCTGCTGTGTGCCCAATGTTCTGCTGTGTGTCCCATGATGTGTCCTGTGTTCTGCTGTGTGCCCCATGTGCTGGTGTGTGCCCCATGATGTGCCCCATGTTCTGCTGTGTGCCCCATGATGTGCCCAAGGTTCTGCTGTGTGCCCCATGATGTGCCCAAGGTTCTGCTGTGAGCTCCATGATGTGCTCCATGTTCTGCTATGAGCCCTATGATGTGCCCCGTGTTATGCTGTGTGTCCCATAATGTGCCCTGCTGTCCCCCATGTAATGTGCCCTATTGTACCCCATAATGTGCCCTGCTGTGCCCCCCTGTAATCTGCCCTGCTGTTCCCTGCTCCCCCTCCCCCCCGGTATTGTGTCCTGACCTTCTGTGCTCTGCCCTGCTGTCCCCTGTACACTGCTTATCTCTTAAAACCCAGAACTGAGCATCTGTGCAGAAGAAAAACAGCACAAGTTCCACATAAAGTAGGTCAATTCTAATATTTTTTTTTATTATTTAATGCTATTTCTTAAAATAATTTTTGTTATATCACAGCTCGCCGATCACACCAATGTTCTGTGAGCTGTAGATCTGAACGCTATCGGTTACAGCACACCTAAACTGTTAGCCCGCTCCTGAATCCCCAATGGTTGTCTTACCCATTTTTTCTTTTTAAAGCCCGTGGTGTGTGAACACACTCAAAAGACTTACACCCGGTGCATAAAAAGTGCACACACACAAACGTGAAGAACACAAAAACTGCACAGGGTGTGCGAAATGGTCTGGCCTCCGAAGAGGTTGGACCTAAACCTTGATCCCCTGGGGCGCAAGACTCCTGACAGGGACTGAGGTACTTCCAATGGTCTGTCTGGCCGAAACCAGGCAAACCCCGTTCTCTAGGGAGACTGCCGAAACAGCCCTCCCCAAGTACTAGGTGGGGCTCCCCTGAAGGGAGACCCCATGAGAGAGGGCGAACTAAGCCAGAAGGCCATGTCCACCCTCTCCCAAGACATTCAAGGTAGGCCTGAAGACCCACATCGTACTTGTCGTGCAGGAAGAAAAAGGTGAAAGTGAAGTGACACACTAACAAAGAAAATCACACACAAACAAAAAGGTGGGGGAAGGGAAGTGGAGAAGTGCATAGGTGCCAATGTGAAATACAAAGGCAGGCCATGGTTGTCTTACCCATATACCAGTTCATTTTTATTGCTTGAAATATTTTTCCCATAATTGGTGTGAGTGGGGTCTCATGTCTGAGTTTTTCCTAAGCCCTACAAAGCCTAGAGTGACCTTAGGGTGTCTGCATTCTGGGGAAGCAGTAAAGCAAACACCTTTGGACATCAGCATTAACCCTCAAACTACTACTTTGTCCAGACAGCTGGTCTGTTAGCACCTTCCCGCCCAGGCCTATAGTAAAATGGCGGGCAGGTGGTCGCACTGTTGTTCTTGGAGGACTTCATATGGCATCCTCCCAGAATGCGCCCCTGTGACTGGCTGTGTACAGATGACTAATCACTGCACCAGCCCGCTGTCAGTGTCATATGATCATTGTGACCAATCACAGCAGATCACATGACAGTTGTAAACATTGAATAGCTTCCTTTCATGCCATCTATTGTATACATCTGTGTTGCTAGCTGTGATCGGTCACAGTGAACACATGGCACAGGCAGGCCAATCACAGCCCATCTGATTAGCTTTGACCAATCACAGCTAATCACAACAAAAGACACAAAAAAAGAATGAACTAGTTTCATTCAGTAAAAATGGTTGCTTATACCAATGAAATTTATTGGTATATGCAATCATAATGTGTAAAAAAACATAAACAAAACCCTGATCACTTCCCAAGAGTAGTACAGTGCTACTATAGTACTTTCTTCTTTTTTTTTTTACATACTGTCACTAGCCAGTGTCCCTGATCACTACCACACCAATTATATGATAATGCTTTACTGCACTGGTGAAAGTATGTTAAAAAAAATAAATAAATAATAATTTCCAAATAATTGTGACAAAAAATTACAACTTCAGAAAACTTGTCAAGCCTCTTACTAAATAACTTTGACTGTCTTCTTTCCAAAAAAGGGTTATTTGGGAGGTATTTGTACTGTCCTGGCATCAAGAAATGACTCAGTACATCAGGATTGATCAATTTTCAGATACTGTATATACCATAGTTTGTGGACTCTATAACTTCCTACAGACTAAATAATATACACCGATTTGGGTTATTTTCACCAAAGAAATGTAGCAGAATACAATTTGACCTAAATTAAAAAAAAAAAGAAAGATTATTTGTTTGCAAAATGTAATAACAAAAACATAGAAAAAAAAAATTTACTGTCGTTTTTCGTTTATTTAGAAAAAACTAAAAAAAATCCAGTGATGATTAAATACCAGCAAAAGAAAGCTCTATTTGTATGAAACAGAAATTATAAAAATATCTTATTAGTACTGTGTTGCATGACCGTGCAATTGTCAATCAAAGTTTGACAGCAATGAAAGCTGAAAATTGGCATGGGCAGGAAGGGTGTAAAAGTTCCTGGTATTGAAGTGCTTAACCACTTCCCGCCCATCATATAGTAAAATGACGGCTGCAAATTGGATGTCCCATCCCGGCTGGGCGTCATATGACGTCCAGCGGGATAGGCCACTCTGCCTGCCCCCGGGGGGTGCGCAGAGCGGAGATCTGTGGTGCGGTGTGTCACTCTGACACACCGTATCTCCGACCCGGTAAAGAGCCTATGGCGTAGGCTCTTTACCATGTGATCAGCTGTGTCCAATCACAGCTGGTCACATAGTAAATAGGAAGTGCCGTTGATCGGCTTTCCTCAGTTTGCGCCTGACAGGCACGAGTAGAGGACAGCTGATCGGCGGCTCTCCTGACAGGGGGGGTCTATGCTAGTAATCAGAGCATTGATTACCAGTGCAGACCCGTGGGGGATGCCACTAGAGCCACCAGGGATTGTCTACCCATGCCACCAAGGATGCCAATCAGTGCTCAGGGAGCCTGTCAGTGCCCTCCTCATCAGTACTGCCCATCATTGCCATCTATCAGTGCCACCCACCAGTGCCCATCATTGCCATCTATCAGTGCCGCCCACCATTGTCCATCATTGCCCATCAGTGCCCCCTTTCAGTGCCACCTATCAGTGCCCATCAGTGTCGCCTAACAGTACCCATCAGTGCTGCCTATTAGTGCCCATCAGTGCCCCTATCAGTGCCCATTAGTACCCATCAGTGCTGCCTATCAGAGCCCATCAGTGCCGCCTATCAATGCCCATCAATGCTGCATATCAGTGCTACTTATCAGTGCCACATATCAGTGCCCATCAGTGCTGCATATCAGTGCTGCCTATCAGTGCCCATCAGTGCTGCATATTAGTGTCTCATCATCAGTGTCACCCCCATCAGTGCCTGCTAGTGCGACCTCATCAGTGCTCGTCAGCGCAGGAAAAAAAATATTTATTTACAAAATTGTATATCATAAACAAAAACCTTTTTTTTTTCTTTCAAATGTTTTTGGTCTTTTTTTATTTGTTTAGCAAAAAAGAAAAAACCTTGCGGTGATCAAATACCACCAAAAGAAAGCTCTATTTGTGGGAAAAAAATAACATAAATTTGGTTTAGGTACAGTGATGCATGACCGCGCAATTGTCATTCAAATTGTAACAGCACTAAAAGCTGAAAATAGGTAAGCTGAAATGTATTAAATTTTTGTTTTTGGGGTTAAAGTGGTTGCAAAGGCATAAGATTGTTTTATGATAAGGAGAATGGTGCAGTAAAAATGTATGCAATGGTTGCAGCATGCACCATGCAGCAAATTGAAAAGTTTAAAAGTGGTGCACATGCTGCCTCGCAGTAAAAAATGGGGTTAACAGTGGCAATGGAAAAAAGCCCTTTTGTGGGTGGGTCACTGGAAGGAAAAAATGCCCTTGTGTGGGTGTGTCACTGGAAGCATAAAAGTCCCTATGTCAGTGGTGTCACTAGAAAGAAAAAAAATGTTCCTGTGTGGATGGTGTCACTGGAAGGAAAAAATGCCCCTATGTCGGTGGTGTCACTGGAAGGAACAAAATGCCCCTGTGATGGTAGGGTTACCAGAAGTAAAAGATGTTGTTTCATCAGTATCATTGGGGAAAAAAATGGTACAGTGTCACTGTCAGTAGGAGTAATAAATATTGCAGTGTCGGTGGTCTCAGTTCGAAGAGGACTGCTTTGGAATCTCTTCCACAGGTAAAGGATGGAGAGGAGCTGGGGGGCTCTGTGGGGTGCATTAAACTAAGGGACCCTAGGTGGCTCTAACACCGGAGGGGAGCTGAAGAGCTCTGAGAGAGGTATGGTGGCTATGAAGCTTTGAAAGGAAGAGCAGAGCTCTGGGGCTGAGTTCCCCTGCCCCACCCTCTTTGTATTTACAGTTCAGACCTTCTTAGTGTGGCACCTCTCCAGGAATGAAGGAAACTTATCCTTCTGGTCTATGGTCACGAGGAGGTCTCTTCCCAGCAGGGCCCCCCACTCACAGTAGGCTGCCTTTGGAGTGAGGAAAAGCAGAATCCTCCCTCCAGGAGCTATCATGGGCCCCTGTTCTAAAATTTTACCATGAAAATTCCGGACCTCGTCACTTCCGGCTGGTGCGAGCCCCGGTGCGCATGCGCACAAGGTCCGAGGAAATTCTAAGACTTAGCAAACAGCTGATTGAGAGGAGGAGGGGCTGCTAGAGACCCCAAAATTCTATCGCAGGTAGCCAAGATGCTCCCCTATAGCTGATAGAAATTTGGGGTCTCGGGGATGAAAGGGCGCGGAGCAGTGACCCCGTGGGTCTCGGGGCTGAAAGGGCGCGGAGCAGTGACCCAGAGAACCGGGGACCACTGCTCCGCACCCTTTCATCCCCGAGACCCCAAATTTTTAACAGCTGTAGGGGAGCGTCTTGGATACCTGCGATACAATTTTGGGGTCTCCAGCACATATGGTTCGCCCGTGACAGCAATTTTCCTGCGGCCATGTGTGTGTCCCACCTCAGCCCCTCCTCCTCTCAATCAGCTGTTCGCTAAGTCTTAGAATTTCCTCGGACCTTGTGCGCATGCGCACCGGGGCTCGCACCAGCCGGAAGTGACGAGGTCCGATTTTTTCACAGGTCCGACAAAATTTTACAACACCCCTGCTCTGCCCCTTTCACATAAAGGACAAGCTTGCCTTGCTCCCTTCACGTTCTATCTCCGTGACAATGGCTACCAGGACAAAAAGAGGAGTGCATCTCTCCAGTAGGAACACTAACGGCAATACAAACTTGACAAAGACTCTAACCCCTTACCACTCTATCCAAAATTAAAACAAAAGTTTTGCCTTTACATATACTTCACCACTTTTTTTATTGCCCATGCAGGAGAAAGCAACAGGTTTGCTTTATTACCCCACCACCACCCGTCAGAATGTACTCGCCTTTCATCCATTTCCCTGCTATTCAGTCAGCCACTGGGAGTGAGGAAAGGAAGCTCTAAGGTCCGAGTCTTTCTAGTTGGAGCTTACACAACGCTAATTACTCTCTAAATGCCCCATGTGACACTGTTGGACCAAGTACCAAAGCGGTCACATAAGAGCAAGGGGAGTAAGTAACATTCTCCCCTATACCTGAAAGTGTTGCACCGAGCTCCTCCCTGTACTTCCACACAGGGCTCCCCGGAGTCCCCCCAGAAACAGCCTGCTCTGCACAGTTCTCCGGAGCCCCAGCACAAAGCTTTGTGGTTGCTGCAGCTACACAGGTCAGACTCTGCTCTAATTGTGGGATGCTGCCCCATTCATCAGCTATGTGCTGTTTAGGGAGGAGAAGCTCTACTATATAAGTGTCCTATCAGCAGTGCCAGTGCCTGCTACAAATGCCAAGGACCAGCAGTGTCCATGACGTGATGACAGAAAGAGATGCAAGATACGGAGGTTTGGATAGACCCAAAAAAAAATAGGGAAGGTGGGAACTGGACTGGAAAGAGACCAAAAAACAGATGGGTGGGGGGGGGGGGGCTGTACTTTGGAGAGACATAAAAGTGGAAGGAGAGAATAGAGAGAGATTGAAAAAATGGGGAAGGAGGGCTGGGGTCCAGGAATCTCCAAACTATAGCCCTCCAGCTGTTGCGGAACTACACGTCCCATGAGGCATTGTAAAACTCTGACATTCACAGACATGATGGGAATTGTAGTTCCTGAACAACTGGATGGTGATAGTTTGGAGACCCCTAGGCTGGACTTTGGGAAAACAAAAAAAAAAATGGAGGGGGGCTGGATTTTGGAGAGACAAAAAGAAATGGGGGGGCTGAACATTAAAGCGATAAAAAAACAGGAGGAAGAGAAGATCTGTACTTTGCAGAGACAAAAAAAAGGTGTGGTAGAAGGTGAGCTGGACCTTGGAGAGACCAAAAAACAGAGGAGGGGGGGCTGGGTTTTACAGAGACCAAGAATGGAGCGGGAGGGCGGGACTTTAGAAAAACAAAAAAAATGGGGTTAGAGGGGGCTAGACTTTGGAGAGACAGAAACATCTGTACATGTGTGCTGCTTCGTTCAGCTTATATTACCCATGGTGCCTAATGGCCCTCTACGTGCAGCCGCTTCTAGTGAACCCCTTCCTGAAACATCCATATATGAGGAAATAGGAGGGCACTTTGGGACAGGAGCTACCCCTAGAAACATGAAAGACCCTTTGGGTTTAAGCTCATAGAAGCTCGCTTTGAATTTTATACAAACAAAACACTTATAAACTTTTATGCAAAGGGACCATACCCCCAAGCAGCTACTCCCAACCTATGGGATGTGTTTCAGCCCTAGTCTACTACAGGTAATTTAAACTTTAGACCACCACAATGGTCTGGCGCCAAAGGGCTATACCTCTATTCTACTATCTAAACACCCAAATTCCCCCTACTCTTGTCTACTTGTACTATTTGCCTGGTCTCTCTTTCTCTATTTGTTCTTCAGAAAACTCAGGTTGACAATGACAAATTAAAAAAAAAAAACCTTCTCCATTTAGCAGAATGTGTTCTACATAGCTTAACCAGAAACTCCTGATGTCCTATGGATATTCCACCTTGCAAGTTGCAAATAAATAATCTGTTTAACCTGCAGAAGTTTAAACCATATAGTCACTATATGAAAATATTGTGGTACCTTTATTTATGTCAAGCTCTGGATTGGCTTATCCAAAAACGTAGAGAAAAAGGGTTTGTTGTATGGGCGCTTCCGTGGAATACAGCAGGCTTTAGGTTTTTATCCAAAAACGTCCTTATCCACTTGCTAAACCAGGCCTTTTTTTGACACTTGTTGTTTAAAAGTAAAAATCTGTATTTTTGCTAGAAAATTACTTGGAACACCCAAACATTATATATATATATATATATATATATATTTTTTTTTTTTTTTTTTTTTTTTCCTAGAGAAAAAAATGGAAGCAGCTGCAATTTTTTATGGTTATGCACGGTTTTTGTGCAGTGGTTTTTAAAACGCAATATTTTTGGAAAAAATTCACTTTGTGAAATAAAAACAAACAAAGCACAATAAATCCCAATTTTTTTGTAAAACATGAAAGATATTGTTAAGCCGAGTAAATAGATAACTAACATGTCATGCTTTAAAATTGTGCGCCCTTGTGGAATGGCATCAAACTATGGTACTTAGAAATCTCCATAACTGATGATTTAAAAAATCTCTACAGCTTACCAGTTACAGAGGAGGTCTAGTGCTGGAATTATTGCTCTTATTTGCGGCGATACCTCACATGTGTGGCGCGAAAACCGTTTACATATTTGGACGTGACCTACATATGTGTTTACTACTGTGCACAAGCACCCGGTAACAGGGCACTTTAAACATTTTTTTTTTCATTTATTTTACTACAGTTTTTTTTATTTTATGCACTGTCCCTTTAAAAACAATGTTTGATTACTTTAATTGCTATCGCAAGGAATGTAAACATTAACAATACAGAATGACAGATCCTCTTTATGGAGAGATCGGGGGTCTAAAAGACCCCAAATCTCTATTCTTTCCTTAAAAACGAAAGATAAAAAAAAAATATTTTTGATCTTTTGCTTTAAAAAAAAAAAAGGCTTGGTTTACATAGGACCGGAAGCAGAAGTAATGTCAGGACCTCATTCTGGTCCTCCTAGGCCATAGAGATGAGTGGAGGTCATCTTTCCTTTGCTCGTCTCTATGCTCAGCCGCTGCCCAGATCTCTCCTCTACCCTTAAAAGCAAAAGGTCAAAAAAATCTTTTTTATCTTATTCTTAAACAAAATGGCCTTGTTTACACGGGACCGGAACCGAAAGTGACATCAGGACGTTGCTTTGGTCCTCCTTGGCCAAGGATCCTCAAACTATGTTCCTCCAGCTGTTGTGGAACTACACATCCCATGAGGCATTGTGAAACTCTGACATTCACAGACATAACTAGGCATGATGGGAATTGTAGTTCCTGAACAACTGGAGGGCCATAGTTTGAAGACCCCTTTCCTAGGCCTTAGAGATGAGCAGTCATCTTTCATTTGCTCGTCTCTATGCCCAGCTGCAGCCAGCATTGGATCGGTTTCCGGAGCTACCGATCGGCCTGGTAAGCCTGGTAATGATGACCCTCCCACATCTTCTAAAAGCGGCCATTTGGACCACATTTATCACTTTTATCAGAAAGGCTGGCGTGTGAGGGAAAAAATTATACTAGGGTTATGGTGTCTAACTGCAGCCATAACCCCGGTATTTAATGTCAAAATAATGATGCATTTTCCCAGTTAGGCGCTCAGCAAGTGGATATTTTCCCTTCAAGACCCAATTGCTATAGTTAAAAGGCCATGTAGTGCACTATGGTTTAAAAAAAAGTCTCCTGCACAACAATTCAACAGGACAGTAAATCCCAAACCTGTAGGATTTACCTTAAACTCATGGTAGCGGTGAACCAAAACCTCATCCCTAGTAGACATAACGACAAAGCTTTGAGTAAATAGGCAGCAGGAAATAGGACACAGGTGGTGCTGTTGTTTCTCTTCTCCAAACATTGCGGCATTCTTCTCATCTGTCTTCTGCTCATTGCCTGGGGAGCTGTTGCAATCGTTTTGAACCTATTAGAAATTGTGTTAATCCCTTGTATTCTGCATTGAATCTCGTACTCCAAATGGCTTAATCTTCTTTATTCAGAGCAGAGAAAAAAATAAATCACGCAGATTAGACAGGGCTGTCACCAGTCTAAGGAAACACAGAGAAGTCACGCTGGGGGGGGGATCAGAGCCCTGCTTTCCCTGGGAAAAATAGGCTATCTAAAGCCCTGTTCACCCTTTAGCACTGCGGTTATATGCTTTGGTGGGACGCAGTTCTATTAAATTCTGAATGACACCTCAACACAGCATACCATCCATTTGTCTGTACTGCCAAAAATGCTGCATGCACCTCTTTAGGTGCATTTTGATATGTTAGGCAACTGGTTCAAATTAATATATAAAGTAGGTAGGTATCTATGCGCCACCAAAAGAGAAATGAGGAACGGAGGAGGGAGATGTAGGTATGTGAATGGAGCACCAGAGGTATGCAGCTAGTTCTGCAGTGTCACCACATATGATAAATTATAAATATAAGGATAAAACCAGCGCATAAAACCCCTATGACTGGGTGAACCATCAATCAAAACATAAATAACAATTAAAACAATGTGTAAATAGGTCTCAATGACTAGGTAAAACAATTGGTATCAGATAAGTTAGTAAAATCATTGCCACCTTAAAATCATCGGTACCCTTGAAAAAGTAACGTGATTTGTTACGCAACGCGTCGGGACGCCGTGGTGACGTCACTTCCCGGGTCTACGGCCGAGACCGGAAGTAGCTGTGAATAGCGCTGGAACCGCATCTGCGGCTGTTATTATCGATTGTGCCTGCAAACTTCTTTCTAAATGTGAGTGTAAAATTGTTATTTACCTGAATAAATGTTTTATTGAACCTACTACACCATGAGACCCTCTTTCCATCTTCTTCCCTGATTAACGAGTGTCCAAGTAATAGCTGCATAGCTAACATCTATACCTGAGATCAGCATAAGAGATCTGAACCCTGGTCCTGACTATATATTCACATCGTGAGGATCCTTCGATTCCTGGGAAACACCCTCCTGAAAAGTCCACAGGTTGACATAAGATACCTGAAACGCTCTTATGAGTGTTAAGTGAGGTGAGCGGCCATTTCACCTATTTTTGAGGAATTTGAGCTCACTAACACTCGCACTGGGATCACCGGATATTATTTTTCATATTTTCACCTATTATGAACTTCACCCACAATCTTCAGATGTTTTATTAATCGGACTTGATTACTTATACATTTTAATAGTGAACACTATTGGGACACTTTTTGCATATTTTGATTTTTCACACCCTGGAAAGAGTGGACAGTGGTTCACTCTTCATAGGGCTTTTGATTTTATTTTTATTTTTATTTTCAGCACAGTTTGTCATTTCCGTCTTTTATCCCACCCATATTCACTGGTAGTGATATCACCTGACACCTTCTTTTGATCCACAGTATTTCTGAAGAACCTTTATTGGTTTACTCTTCATAGGGCACATTCCCTATATCTTCTTTGTTCTTCCTGCATTCTGGAGCCTTTGATCAGTTCTCCTTTATAGAACTTGTGCAATTGCTCTTTTTGCTGCACACTCTGTGGGATTCACCACACTTTGAAAAGCTGACAATAGCTCACTTTTCATAGGGCACAGAGTTTTATTTACACATTAATTGTTTCAGTTGAAGCTATTGACCAGTTCTCCTACAGTGGAACTTGTGCAATTGCTCGTCTCTGCACATAACTTCATATATGCTTTCTGTAGCACGGGTCACTTTATAATTATCCCGTTTTTGGATCACCTTATAGATCAATTATTATCTTAGCACTTTTTTTGGCACTGGTCACTTCACTTTTATATTTGATGATTTTACTAACTTATCTGATACCAATTGTTTTACCTAGTCATTGAGACCTATTTACACATTGTTTTAATTGTTATTTATGTTTTGATTGATGGTTCACCCAGTCATAGGGGTTTTATTGCGCTGGTTTTATCCTTATATTTATAGTTCAAATTAATGCAGGGCTTTTTTTCTCAGAGAATAGGTGCAGGAACTCCCGCCTAATGAGTCACTCTTTGTTTCTGCCCCCTACCCACCTCTGAGCACTGTCCCTTGGTTCCACCTGCTACCTACCTCCCAGTATTGCTCCTTTTAGAGAATACAGAACCAAGTATTATTTTATACTACTAAGTGATTTGTACAGAATTTGTTAATAATAACAAGAAAGACAGTAAAATAATTCCCCTGCTGTGAGCAACAATAGACTCCACTCCAGCAACCGTAGACCCCCCCCCCCCAGAAATAATAGACTTCTATCAGCAACAATAGATCCCCAGTGCAACAATAGACTCCCCCCTCCCCAGCAACAATGTCCCCCCGCAACAAAATACCACCCTAGGAACAGTATATCCCTAGTAGCAACAACAGATCTCTCAGCAGCCAGCATCAATAGACCCTCCAGCAGCCAGCAACAATAGATCTCTCCCTCAACAGTAGATCCCTCCCAGCAACAACTGACCCTCCACCAGCAACAATAGCGTGGATCGCGCTGCGCTCGACCAATAATAAATGTTGTATATTATTTGGCTGATCTGAGCGGAACCTCCTCACGGTCTAAGTGGAGCTGTCTGGGTCCTTGGTTGAGCTGGTTGATTCACCCTCCGAGTTCTATATGCCTATATTTATGGTGTTCTGGTAAGCTCATTAGCGTGATTCACTTCCAGCGCGGTGTTAGTATTATTGAACGGTGGAGGCTTGCTTCTGAGCACTGTTACACTCATCCTTGGACTATATTTACAAAATTCATTGGACACTGTGATTCATGTTTTTGTTACTATTGGATGTCACTTTATTTAATTGTAAAAGCACATAAGTATTTGATATCACCTTGTATCATTTATATTTATCTTTATTTGGATACCCTTAGGGATATCCTCCTTAAAGAGAGGATGGCTTCTACAAATGGATAATGATCCTAAACACACCTCGAAATCCATGGGGGGTTACATCAAGAGGCATAAACTGAAGGTTTTGCCATGGCCTTCACAATCTCCTGACCTCAACATAATTGAAAATCTATGGATAGACCTTAAAAGAGCAGTGCGTGACAGACAGACCAGAAATCTCAAAGAACTGGAAGACTTTTGTAAGGAAGAATGGGCAAAGATACCTCAAACAAGAATTGAAAGACTCTTGGCTGGCTACAAAAAGCGTTTACAAGCTATGATACTTGCCAAAGAGGGCAGTACAAGATATTAACTCTGCAGGGTGCCCAAACTTTTGCAGACGCCATTTTTTTGTTTTCTGTAATTTTGAAAGTGTCAATGATGGAAATAAAATCTAACTTTTGTTGACATATTATAAAAATGTCTAATCTGTAATTTGATGCCTTTTGGAGATTTTTCCACCTTTCCTTGGCTTCTTTATGCACATTAATACAAATTTTTACCTGGGGTGCCCGAACCTTTGATCACCACTGTATCTACAGTAATTCTCCATGGACATGGGTGGTTTTTAAACCTTTAGAGCTTCTCATGCTGCAGGAGACAGCCAGTTGAATTTAAAGCTGCAGACAATACATGGGCCTTTTTTTTCCTTCTTTTCTTTTTATAAATTTAACTACCTAACCTCTGGAAGGTTTGCTCCCTTCCTGACAGGCCATTTTTTGCTATTCGTCACTGCGCTACTTAAACTAGTAATTGTGCGGTCATGCAACGCTGTACCCAAACAAAATTTGTGTCCTTTTTTTCACACAAATAGGGCTTTTTTTTGGTGGTATTTGATCACCACTGGGTTTTTTTATCTTTTGCGATATATACCAAAAATGTTGAAAAAAAATGATAATTTTTACTCTTCGTTATAACAAATATCCAATAAACTCAAAATTCGTCACAAATTTAGACCAAAATGTATTCTGCTACATGTCTTTGGTAAAAAAAAAAAAAATCCCAATAAATATATTGATTGGTTTGTGTAAAAGTTATAGCATCTACAAACTATGGTGTATATACTGGGATTTATGCAGCTTTTACTTTCTGGCTGTCTATTACATTTCCTGAGATGCTAAAATGCCAGGGCAGTACAAATCCACCCTTTTTTGATAGTAGACACCCGAAGCTATTTGCTGAGAGCCATGTTGAGTTTATAGAAGATTTTATTTTTTTCCCACTATTTTATTTTTATTTTTTTTCTTCACTTACAGTAAATGGTATATTGTTCACACATGCCATGGCTATATGTGGAATTACACCCCAAAATACATTCTGCAGCTTCTCCTGAGTATGGGGATACCACATGCGTGAGACTTTTTGGGAGCCTACCTGCATACAGGTACCATAAATCAATAACCGCCGGATTTCTAAGGGAGCAAATTGCTTATTTCACTTCAAAAAGACAAAGAAAAAAAGGGGGGGGGGGGACCTTTACCTGTGTCACATCCTAGTAATATTAATATTAATAGTAATATTAGTATATATGCAAAGTACATATGCATGTTACAACAAATACGTCTCATGTGAGTGCCATTAAAATCCACCACCAGCAGGACTGTGTCTTGCAAACCTTTTTGCATATATACTTTTTTCAACTTTCTCACTACCTATCTCAGTTTCGGAGGCCCTGAAATACCAAGGCAACACAACCCCCCCCCCCCCCCACCCCCCAAAATTACCCCTTTTCAGAAAGGAGACACCCCAAGCTATTTGCTGGGAGGCATGTTGAGTTTTGCCACAAGTTTCTGCAAAATGACAAAAAGAATGTTTTTACACAAAGTTGTCAATTAACCACTTCCGGACTGAAAGGATTTGCCCCCTTCATGACCAGGCCACATTTTGCAATTCGGCACTGCGTTACTTTAACAGACAATTGCGCGTTCGTGTGACGATGTACCTAAATAAAACTGACCTTTATTTTGGTGGTATTTGATCACCTGTGTAATTTTTATTTTTTGTGCTATAAACCAAAATAGAGCGACAATTCTGGAAAAAAAACAATATTTTTCACATTCTGCTATATAACATTCCCCAAAAAATTTTAAAAAATCAAATTTTTTTAACTTTATAGGCCAATTTGTTTTCTGCTACATATTTTTGGTAAAAAAAAAAAAAAAATCGCAATAAGCGTATTTTGATTGGTTTGCACAAAAGTTATCGCAACTTCGAGAAAGATTGATGTCATTTTTATTGGTTTTTTTTTACTAGTAATGGCAGCAATCTGCGTTTTTTTGCGGGACTAGTCTGCGACATTGCGGAAAACAGATCGGACCCCTGACTGACATTTTGGACACTTTTGGGGGGACCAGTGACATTACTACAGTAATCAGGGCTAAAAATATGCACTGTTACTGTATTAATGACACTGGAAGGGAAGGGGTTAACATTATGGGTGATCAAAGGGTTAAATGTGAGCCTAGGGGAGTGATTCTAACTGTGGGGGGCGTGGCTTGTGAAATGATCATAGAGACCTGTGATCCTATATAGAAGGATCACAGGTGCTCTGTGATCATTCCAGGGAGAAGAACAGTCTGCTGTGTTCACAATGGCTGACCGTTCTTCTCGCTCAGTGGGGAACGATCGTGGGTGTCAGACGGCAATCGGAGCCGCCTGCCCCATGCATCGGCTTCCCTGCTGACGAGTGGGGATGGGAGCATGCCGGCGGCGGCATGCGCTTGCCACCTAGCTGCAGGCGCGTGAGCAACGTATACCTATGGCGGTTTGCGCAGGAGCGGCTGCCTGCCGCAGTATAACTGCGGCGGGCAGACGTAAAGTGGTTAAATGATATATTGCTCACACATGTAATGGGTATATGTGGAATTACACCACAAAATATAATCTTCTGCTTCTCCTGAGTATGGGAATACCAAATGTGTGAGACTTTTTGTGTACAGGTGCCAAAAATCAATGATCACCTTCAGGATTTTAAAGGGCATAAATTGCTCATTTCTCTTCCTTACTACCTATCACAGCTTCGGAGGCCCTAAAAAGGCCATGATAGCACAACCCCCCCCCCCCCCCCCCCCCAAATAACCCCTTTTCTAAAAAGTAGATACACTGAGCTGTTGAGTACATGGAAGATTTTTCTTTTTGCCTCAAGTTCCTGAAAAATTACAAAATAAAATCAAATTTTTTTACAAAAATTATATATTGTTCACACACGTCATGGGTATATGTAAAATTACACCCCAATACAACTTTTGTTAATTCTCCCAAGAATGGGGATACCACATGGGAAAGACTAAAATGGTGTGTGTTGCAATTTTTTATGTCAGAGTATTTGCGCAATTTTTTAAAAGCAAATTGTTTGGAAAAAATACACTTTTTGAATTTTAATGCACAAAAACACAATATAATGCCCAATTGTTTTGTAAAATATAAAAGATGATCTTCTGCCAAGTAAATAGATACCAGACATGCTTTAAAATTGTGCACACCGGTGCAATGGCGACAAACTACGTACATTTTTAATATCCATATGCGATATTTTAACCACTTGCCGACCGCCGCACGACTATCTACGTCGGCGGTCAGCCCCTCACAGGCAAACTAACGTAGGGCTACGTTGTTTGCTTGTGAGGGTCTAGGGAGCGAGCGCGCACCCCCCGGGGCGCGCTCCCGCTCCCGCGTGGTCACGGACCCCCCCGCGCGTGTGACCAGCGGACCCGATGTCCGCCGGTCACTCGGCGATCGGCGGGGGAGAGGGAGAATGTCAGGCAGCTTGTGTAAACAAACTGCCTGTCATTCTCCTCGCTGCAAAGACACTGATAAAACGGATCTGGTATGTAGATCCGTTGATCAGTGTCCTTACAGCTAGAGCCACAGCCAATCACAGTAGAAACCACGCCCCTAGGGACACACACAGCCCCTCCCTTCCAAATAAAGTTAACCCCTTCACTACCAGTGTATTTTTACAGTAACAGTGCATATGTATAGCACTGATTACTGTAGAAATGTCACTGGTAACCCCAAAAGTGTCAAAAATGTCAGTCAAGGGTCCGATCTGTCCGCCGCAATGTCGCAGTACCGCAAAAAAAATCGCAGATCGCCGCCATTACGCGTTAAAAAAAAAAACAACAAAAATGACAAAAATCTTTCCCTTTGTTAGTAAACGCGATAACTTTTGCGCAAACCAATCAAAATACGCTTTTTGCGATTTTTTTTACCAAACATAGGTAGCATAAAATAAATTGGCCGAAAATTTTTAAAAATTTTGATTTTTACATTTTTTTTTGGGGGAATTTCATATAAAAAAATGTGAAAAATATTGCTATTTTTGCAAAATTGACGCTCTTTTTTTGTTTATAGCGCGTGATCAAAAAATCGCACAGGTGATCAAATACCACCAAAAGAAAGCTCTGTTTGTGGGAAAAAAAGGACATCAAATTCGTTTAGGTACAGCGTCGCACGACCGCGCAATTGTGCGTTAAATTCACGCAGTGCCGAATCGCAAAATACCCCCTGGTCGGAATGGGGGTAAAATCTTCCGGGGCTTAAGTGGTTAAAAGCCATTACAGGTTACCACTTTAGATTTACACAGGAGGTCTAGTGCTTGAAATTACTGCCCTCGATCTGATGTTCTTGGTGATACCTCACATGCATGGCGCAATTGCTGTTTACATACCGACATGAGACCGATGCTTGCGTTCGCCTTTGCGCGTGAGCACAGGGGGGGGGGGGTTGCTTTAATTCTTTTTTTTTTTAATTATTCGCTTTATTTTTTTAGTTTATTTTTACAACTGACCCTTTTTTTATCACTTTTATTCTTATCACAGGGAAAGTAAATATTCCCTGTAATAGCAATAGGCAGTAAAAGGTATTTATTTCTGAGAAATCTGGGGTCTATCAGAATCTAGATCTCTCCTCTGCCCTTGAAGCTTCTGACCACACCCGAATCTGTGTAATCTGATGCTTTCCCAATTTAAAAATGGCGCTGTTTCCGCGAAACCAAAGTGATGAAATGCTTGTAGCTTCCAGTTTCTTAGACCAAAGAGATGATTGGAGCCGTTCTAGTCTCTGATCAGCTCTATCGTCAGCTGGTGGAACTTCCGGCTGCATTCTCGGGTTCCCCTGTGGGACAGGACTTATATATATACTGTACTAGTGATCGACCGTTATGGTTTTTTTAGTGATGATGCCGATGCCGATACCGATATTTTGGCCATCGGATATCGGTATTGGCCGATATTTTCGGACACTTAATTAATTTTTTTAATTTTTTATTTTTCACAGGTACTGTTGTGGAGGGATCTGGGGGTCAAAAAGACCCCAAACCCCTCCTCTGCATTTAAAAGCATTCAAAACGCCAACTTTGGCTTTTTTGAATGCTCGCATTTTTTTTAATTTGCCGCCGAGTACCCGGAAGTGAGGTCATGACATCACTTCCGGGTTTTTTACATGGAGACCCGATCAGAGCCGAATGCAGCTTTGATCGGGTCTTCTCTTCGGCGACTGTAGGATGCCCGGGTCTCTCGGTGGGACGGGAGACCCGGGTGAGCCACGGAAGGCGGCGGGAGAGGGGGGGACGTCCCCTCCCGCTCCTTGTAATGACAGCCGAGCGGCTTCTCAGCCGCATTGGTGGTCATTACAAGGCAGCCGACCGTCATCTATGGACGCCGGTACCGGGGTGATGCCTCTAGCTGGAGGCATCACACCGGTACAGCACTTTCCCGAAATATTGGCAATATCGGTAACCTCAGGGGCCAATTCCGATATATCGGGGAAAGTGCATATCAGCCCCTGATATATCAGCATTGCCAATAATCGGTCGATCCCTAATATATACATACGTGATCCTGCCCTGAGCTGCCGCCCTAAAGCAGTAAAAGTGCTATAGGGTGGTCAGCAACTGGTTAAAGTACATTTCCTTCTAGCTTAATCTGCTTAACAGCAATTACATGACAAACTAATTCTTTGTATGGGGATAAGGGAGAGGTAAAATGGCGTTGCCCAATGTGCCTGATAGATAAATAAACAAAAGGCAAGGGGGATCAAATCCCAATGTGTGTCTCTATAAGGCCCCTTTCACACTTGTGCGACTTGTAATGCGATTTGGGACTGCAAAATCGCATGACAAGTCGTTCTCCATTATTTCCAACGAGTACCATTCATATCTGTGCGACTTAAAGTCCCACCGACTTCAAAGTAGTCCCTGCACTACTTTGGCACGATTTTGATTCGTTTTGAGGTCCAAAGACATTCAAGCCCAGTCAAACTCACATCAAAATCGCTGCAACAAAGTCGCTGCAAAATCGCGGTAAAATCGTGTGACTTTCAAGTCGCACAAGTGAGAGAGGGGCCTAAGATCACAATACAGTAAGTGTGTCATATACAATTGGAATAATACAATAAAGTGCTATAGATGAAGCAATGTAAACAATATATAAAGTGCTACAGTGAGAGGTGACTCACTAGTGAACATTTATAATAATACCAATGTGAAAAAGTTGGGGATCTCTGGGATTTGCAACTTATTTTATTTATTTCTTTAAACACTTTTATTGGAAACTTGTATGTGACACACTTACTGTATTGTGATCTTATAGAGACACACATTGGGATTTAATCCCCCTTGCCTTTTATCTATCAGGCAGGGCCGGACTGGGAATAAAAACCAGCCCTGGAAATAATTTCATACCAGCCCCATAGCATTATTATACCGACCCAACAGCATAGCGTCATTATTTTCTTGATCAAAAAAGGGAAAACCATGCATTTTAAAGCACATGTGAAGCGTGTATTATACAGTATGTAGATAAGACAGATATAAAATCACATAGGGTTTTATATCTATATGTATATAGATAGATACATACATACTGTACATAAGAGCAAATTACAGTTAAAAGTGGAGCAATTATCAAGAACAGTCCACTTATTGCGATGGCGATATATTACCAGAATAAAAAATAATCAAAGTCTGCCTTTACATGAGGGTGCGCAGAGTTCCCCCTTGCACTGTAATGGTGAATCCTGCAGACTGATGTAAAGGGAAACCCCAGGAACTCTAGAAATGTGACCAGAGACCACCTTCTGCAGAAAGAAGGGGGGTTACTGTATTCACTTCCCCCTTACGTCACTGACCCCTACTCAGACTGGTCTGGCGAGCTGTCACTGACCTCTTAGGTGCACCGTGCAGGGCTCAGTCAGTTGGTTCCAGCTTGTTGGCTCTGGGTTTATCCTATAGTCTTCTCTCCACATACATATTACTTCTCCCGTGACCCCCATCCTGGCAGCACTCCCACTCCTGACTCCTCTCCAGACTCCCCCTCAGAGACTGCAGACATGCTAAAAGACAAGAGATGGTCATAGGCTGTGCAGACATGGCACAGGAGATGTCAGAGGTTGCAGACATGGAACAGGAGATGTCAGAGGTTGCAGACATGGCACAGGAGATGTCAGGGGTTGCAGACATGGCACAGGAGATGTCAGAGGTTGCAGACATGGCACAGGAGATGTCAGAGGTTGCAGACATGGCACAGGAGATGTCAGAGGTTGCAGACATGGCACAGGAGATGTCAGAGGTTGCAGACATGACACAGGAGATGTCAGAGGTTGCAGACATGGCACTGGAGATGTCAGAGGTTGCAGACATGGCACAGGAGATGTCAGAGGTTGCAAACATGGCACAGGAGATGTCAGAGGTTGCAGACATGGCACAGGAGATGTCAGAGGTTGCAGACATGGCACAGGAGATGTCAGAGGTTGCAGACATGACACAGGAGATGTCAGAGGTTGCAGACATGGCACTGGAGATGTCAGAGGTTGCAGACATGGCACTGGAGATGTCAGAGGTTGCAGACATGGTACTGGAGATGTCAGAGGTTGCAGACATGGTACAGGAGATGTCAGAGGTTGCAGACATGGCACAGGAGATGTCAGAGGTTGCAGACATGGTACTGGAGATGTCAGAGGTTGCAGACATGGTACAGGAGATGTCAGAGGTTGCAGACATGGCACAGGAGATGTCAGAGGTTGCAGACATGACACAGGAGATGTCAGAGGTTGCAGACATGGCACTGGAGGTGTCAGAGGTTGCAGAAATGGCACAGGAGATGTCAGAGGTTGCAGACATGGCACAGGAGATGTCAGAGGTTGCAGACATGGTACAGGAGATGTCAGAGGCTGCGGAGGGGTCCAGTCTTATCCGCACCTGGTGTAGAAAGGCGCGTTTCACCACCCCGACCAAGATCAGTTCCCTTCTATAAAAATGACACCGCCCAGTGCCATTACGTCACTACTGGCCTTCCCCGGCCTAGCTGCAGCCATATACTATACGGGTGCCACCAGGGCTGGTGGAAAGATTTTTGACACCCTAGGCAACCCCCCCCCCCCAGCTAGGAAGCAGGGCCAAGAGGAGTGAGCTGGGTACGGGCCTCCTGTATGAGGCCCAGGCCCCATCAGTTCAGCAGGAGGGCCAGGCAGTAGGAGGAATCAGATCATGGAAAAGGGGGTGACTGGTGTGGCGGGAGGAAAATTACAGGAACCGATACCCTGTATGGGTCTCCCTGCAGCAGCTGAAAGCTGGCTTTTCCTCCTCCCTCTCCTGCTGCTTTGGTTCTTGCAATTGCCCCCCTCTATACTGATCACCCCCTCCTGTCCATGATCAGATTCCCCCTTTTCCCTACTGCCCAGGCTCCCCTGCATGTGTCCCCCTTACCTGCAGCGCTGCTGGCTTCATCTTCTCTCCCTCCCACCTGTTTTCAGTTGCTGCAGAGGGAAGGGGAGATCTGTTCTAGTAAACCACTGTTGATGACCACTTTCTGCCTGCTGTCCTTTGTGCCCCTACAGCAGCTCTGACGCTTCTTCTCTTTTTTCTGCTGCCGGCAGCTGCTGCAGGGTAGGGTAGAATAGCTTCAGGATAAAAAACAGGTCTGGTAGACTATACAGGGCCCCATAATTTCTAATGGCAGCCCTGGTTGTAGTGGTGAGGAGGGTGATATCAGTGGCAGTGCTGAAGGGGTGGGATAAGTGGCAGTGGATGTGGTGAGGGGGTGGGATCAGTGGCAGCAGTGGTGATGAAGATGGTGGTGGTGAGGGGGGTTGGGATCAGTGGCAGCGGGTGGTGGTGGTGGTGAGGGGATGGGATCAGTGGCAGCGGTGGTGGTGAGGGGGGGGTGGGATCGGTGGCAGCGGTGGTGGTGAGGGGGGGGTGGATCGGTGGCAGCAGTGGTGGTGATGAGGGGGTGGGATCGGTGGCAGCGGTGGGATCGCTGGCAGCGATGGTGGTAGTGATGATGGGGGTGGGATGAGTGGCAGCAGGGGTGGTGGTGAGGGGGGTGAGATCAGTGGTGGTGATGGTGAGGGGGGGTGGGATCGGTGGCAGTGGTGGTGGTGAGAGGGGTGGGATCAGTGGCAGGGGTGGTGGTGGTGGGGGGGTTGGATCAGTGATGGTGGTGAGGGGAGTGGGATTAGTGGCAGCTATAGTGGTGAGGGTAGATTAGTGGCAGTGGTGATGGGGGGTGCCATCCTCCCCACCGCTGCCCCCCCCCCATCCTATCAGGGATAAGATCTGTGGGGGTGGTGAGATCAGCAGGGGGCAGTGGTGATGGAGGATGGGATCAATTGCACTGCTGATTACTGTACTTACTTTGTCAGTTGATTCAGCCTCAGTGCCTCTTCACACACACGTGCTGCCCCGCAGGGACGCTTCTTCTGACGTGTCTCCCAGCAGAGAGCAGAGCTCCTCCCCCTCACTCTACTGGTCGTCAGCGTCAGCTGACTTTCTGCTTCCACCGGTGTAACGTTAAAAAACCATACCCCGTGGAGAAACCATACCCTCGTCACTTCCGGGCTGAAACAGCTGAGCAGCGCAGCAGTGCGCATGCTCAGAGCCCCGGATACGTGATTGAACATTAAAGAATTAGACAAGTGCGCATGCTCGGTGGGCATGAAATTCTCACGGCACTGTGTCTAATGTAAAACTTGCGGCGCTTACATTAAAACAGCTCATCTGAAACGTAAATCATCTCCGCTCTTCGCCCTGTCACTGCCCTCATCTCCGGTAATAAATATAAAAGCGGCGGTGGGTGTATGAGATGTAAATGTGACGGCGATCGCGGCTCCGTGATCCGCTTTTATATTTATTACCGGAGATGAGGGCAGTGACAGGGCGACGAGCGGAGATGATTTACGTTTCAGATGAGCTGTTTTAATGTAATCGCCGCAAGTTTAACTACCGTGAGAAATCCATACCCTCCGTAGCGGAACCGGAAGTGACGAGGGTATGGTTTTCTCACGGGTATGGATTTTTCACGGAACACCGGCACCTTCAGCTTCTCTCACTGAAGCAATGGGCGGAGACGAGAGGATAGGCGGTCTCATCTGCAGTGACGCTGCTCACTCAGCCAGCCTCCCCTTAGCAGCGAGCAGACAACGGTGGCCAGGCCACTCCCCCAGTCACACAGCGGCGGAACGGAAGTTGCGGGCGGGCGGCCGGCCGGAACTATCGGGCGGGTGGAACTTGCGGGCGGGTGGAACTTGCGTGCGGGCGGCCGGGCAGTCTGAACTTGCGGGCGGGCGGGCGGCCGGAACTTGCGGGTGGGCGGGTGAAACTTGCGGGCGGGCGGCCGGAACTTGCGGGCGGGCCGTCTGAGTGCTGCTGCTCTCAAAGCGGACCCAGGGCAGTCGGCCTACCGGGAAATCTCCCGGTATCCCGATAGGCCAGTCTGGCCCTGCTATCAGGCACATTGGGCAGTGCCATTTTACCTCTCCCTTATCCCCATACTTCACTATACAGTATATCCTATTTTGGAATACTGTATAGATAGGAGGAAGGCTGCAGCCATCACTTTGTCATACATTTTCTTTATCCTAGCAGGGATTCCCTCTTTTTGTCAAACTGTTTCTTTGTGTTTGAGTGTTTTTAAATCCTTTAATTTTTTATTTTCCTTTATTTTTATATTTAAAGGATAAGTTCACCTTTGGAATATGTTACATGTTCTGCCCGCTTTTAGGTTCCAGCATCTGCAGCCTCTCCCCCCTCCCTGTGACAGCGGGTGGGGGATCTTCTCCTTGCACTCGCTGTTACAATTTGAAAACAGTTTCCTGTGAATGAATGCCTATAAGTATTGTTAGCCATTGCGGCTTACGGCTTGTAGTTCTCAATGAGCTGCGAGGGAATTGGTGAGCTCTCTCGTAGGTCATTGATCTTTCTGTTCTCAGGTAATTGCCTATCCGTACAAGGTGCCAGCAGATATCTAAGCTGAGAGTCTGCAGGGGCCTAAGATTCCAATCACAATAAGATATTAAATGCACATTTTTTTACCTGCATAACAAATTTGTGTTTATTTATTTTTTTTGAAAGGTGAGCTTATCCTTTGAAAGCTGCTGTAGGGAAAGAATTGGGAAAGTTGACAAACTGCACAGGGGCAGACTGGAATCATTTAGGAAACTGCACTTTAATTCTAATCACTATTTCTATGGGTAATCAACCCCTTTGCTGCCTTTTTTTTTTTATATATTAAGGGTCTTTTCTTGTTTTTTTATTTTATTTTACGGTTGATTTGAGGTCAGTGGTCACTTTTTTAAATCAATATTTTTTATTAACTTTCATAAGAAATTACAAAAAATACCTGATCATTTCAGACAGGTTATCCTTCTTGAATACATACAAACGTATCATAAAGAATTCTGAAGTCCATAAGTGCTAATATAACAGCGTAAGGAGGCTTGTCAGCCATGTAAATCATAACTTACAGGCTGGGGGGTAGGGCTCGAGTGATATACTGTATGAGTACTATTCTGTACAGCATTAAACACTCCCCACCTCCACCACTAGAGTGGAGAATGGGCCTGTGACGTCACCAAGAAGCCTGAACACCCAAAGGCAAGTATGTAGGTCCTAAGGCAGTGTTTCTCAACCTTTTTTAAGTCAAGGCACCCTTTAAAATTATAGACAATCTCAAGGCACCCTTTGAAATTTTGAATAATCTCAAGTCACCCCATTATAAAATGTAAAAAACTATTCTAATAGCTTTACACAATGCAGCAACATCCACACCTAGGATACCCCAGGTTAGAGGTGATTTATTCTTCCAAAGCAAATATACTTTTGCACAATGGTACTGAGTAGTATTCCAATATTTCTCTTCTCCCTCAATTTATCCCCATCCGTCAGCTAATGTAACCCCATGTGCTTAGGTAGAGGGACACAGGAGTGTCAAACAAGGATGCTGTGGAGGCAACATATATCCTCCTTACTAACTGATGATGTCATTGGTTGTTAGGATGCCAGTGTCTAGAAAGTCGTAATGGTGCATAATGAAAACCCATGGCTTTGTGTATCTAAAAGGAAGGCTTGATACACCTGCTTGCTTGCATACGATTTTTGATCAATTTGTAGGCATTTTGCCAAGGCACCCCTGAAGAAACCTTAAGGCACCCTGGTTGAAAAAGGCTGTCCTAAGGGATGTATTCAATGATTCCTATTTTAAAACTTAAGGGGGCCTCAAGGGAAGGGGGTGACACTGAAGCTCTGTTTTAATCAGACAATTTTTCTGTGCCTATAGACTCCTTAAACGCTTGCCGACCGCCGCAAGTACATAAACTAGGGTGGTCAGCCCCGGCCAGGCAAAGTGATGTACCCGTACGTCACTCGCCTGCGAGCCAATAGGGGGCGAGCGCGCACGCCGCCGCAGGCGCGCTCCCGCCCCCGCTCGCTCACTCTGATCCCTGCGCGTGTGACCGGCATACCCGATGTCCGCCGGTCACTCGCGGTCGTCAGTTACAGAGGGAGAAAGGCAGGCGGCTAATGTAAAAAAGCCGCCTGTCATTCTCCCTTGTGTAACAGATGAGATCATACAGTCCTGCTATGTAGGATCGTAGATCTCTGCTGTTACATGAAAAGCCATATCCCTGCACAGTTAGAAGCATGCCCCTAGGGACACACTTAACCCCTCCTTCTCCAATAAAGTTAACCCCTTCCCTGCCAGTGTCATTTTTACAGTAACAGTGCATATGTATAGCACTGATTACTGTAGTATTGTCACTGGTACCCCCAAAAGTGTCAAAAATGTCAGTCAAGGGTCCGATCTGTCCGCCGCAATGTCGCAGTCCCACAAAAAAAATCGCAGATCGCCGCCATTACTCGTTAAAAAAAAATCTTTCCCTTAGTTAGTAAACGCAATAACTTTTGCACAAACCAATCAAAATACGCTTTTTTTAATTCTAATCACTATTTCTTTGGGTAATCAACCCCTTTGCTGCCTTTTTTTTTTTTATATATATATTAAGGGTCTTTTCATGTTTATTTTATTTTATTTTACGGTTGATTTGAGGTCAGTGGTCACTTTTTTGAATCAATATTTTTTATTAACTTTCATAAGAAATTACGAAAAATACCTGATCATTTCAGACAGGTTATCCTTCTTGAATACATACAAACGTATCATAAAGAATTCTGAAGTCCATAAGTGCTAATATAACAGCGTAAGGAGGCTTGTCAGCCATGTAAATCATAACTTACAGGCTGGGGGGGGTAGGGCTCGAGTGATATACTGTATGAGTACTATTCTGTACAGCATTAAACACTCCCCACCTCCACCACTAGAGTGGAGAATGGGCCTGTGACGTCACCAAGAAGCCTGAACACCCAAAGGCAAGTATGTAGGTCCTAAGGCAGTGTTTCTCAACCTTTTTTAAGTCAAGGCACCCTTTAAAATTATAGACAATCTCAAGGCACCCTCCCGCCCCCGCTCGCTCACTCTGATCCCTGCGCGTGTGACCGGCGCACCCGATGTCCGCCGGTCACTCGCGGTCGTCAGTTACAGAGGGAGAAAGGCAGGCGGCTAATGTAAAAAAGCCGCCTGTCATTCTCCCTTGTGTAACAGATGAGATCATACAGTCCTGCTATGTAGGATCGTAGATCTCTGCTGTTACATGAAAAGCCATATCCCTGCACAGTTAGAAGCATGCCCCTAGGGACACACTTAACCCCTCCTTCTCCAATAAAGTTAACCCCTTCCCTGCCAGTGTCATTTTTACAGTAACAGTGCATATGTATAGCACTGATTACTGTAGTATTGTCACTGGTACCCCCAAAAGTGTCAAAAATGTCAGTCAAGGGTCCGATCTGTCCGCCGCAATGTCGCAGTCCCGCAAAAAAAATCGCAGATCGCCGCCATTACTCGTTAAAAAAAACCAACAAAAATGCCAAAAATCTTTCCCTTAGTTAGTAAACGCAATAACTTTTGCGCAAACCAAACCGCTTTTTGCGATTTTTTTTACCAAACATATGTAGCAGAAAACAAATTGGCCTAAAATGTTAAAAAATTTAGATTTTTACATTTTTTTGGGGGGGAATTTCATATAAAAAAATTTGAAAAATATTGTTATTTTTGCAAAATTGTTGCTCTTTTTTTGTTTATAGCGCATGATCAAAAAATCGCACAGGTGATCAAATACCACCAAAAGAAAGCCCTGTTTGTGGGAAAAAAAGGATGTCAATTTCATTTGGGTACAGCGTCGCACGTCCGCGCAATTGTCCGTTAAAGTCACGCAGTGCCGAATCGCAAAACACCCTCTGGTGAGGAAGGGGGTAAAATCTTCCGGGGCTTAAGTGGTTAAAGTAAATCATGCCTTTCACCTTGCAATTTAATCTAACAGTGCTCCCCCAGCTGTCAAAAATCAGATGTGAGTTTTCACAGCTGCTACCTAGGGATTGCTAAAAGAACTGGGACATGAAAGAGAGAGCAATAACAGTTTACATCTCTATGCATAGGTACTGTTAGATGACGTAGCAAGAGAGATTACAGGAGTCAAAATAAATTGAATGTAATTTTGAAGTTAGAGGTTGTGCATGCAAGCTAACACATAGCTTTTTCAAAAATGAATTAGCGATAGCAGCCTATTTATATGAAGACAGATTTCCTTTAGGTTAGAATTGAAATGTTTATTTTTTTTTTTTTGAATGGGTTATACATGATTGTATATACTGTGGAAAATTGCTGTGTGATAATGGCTTTTTGCTTCCTCTGGTGTCTCCCTTTGCTGGTCATTAAAAAAATGAATATTTACTGGTAAATAACACACTGTATGATACTTAATTTAATTCCAGCTTAATCAATATTCTTAGAACAGCATGTCCAGGGGGAGTTTGCACAGACATTCAAAACAACCTTTGTTTTAATTGAATTAATTCTGAAGACTGCTTTACGTAAAGCCTAATGATTTTGTGTGTCTTTCCATTAGGCAGTTGGGAGATGAGGTTTTTGTGTTCTGTTTAGGAGGTAAAGGTGAGGGATGAGAAGGAGGTGTAGATTTGTGACCCCCCCATCAATCACTGCTTGACATCTTGCTTGGCACAGTCAACAAGAAAACGAAGGCTAGTAAATGGAAAGTGTCAGTGGCACCTATTGTTGTGAGCCCAGCCGTCTGTAAATGGCTTTGGCAGTAATAGCTGCTTCCCAGAGGATCCTGGCAAGATTGAACGGAATTGGATACAGTTCAGGTTTATTACAGATAAATCTGCTATCGTTATTTCACAATAGACTTCAGTGCTGCCTCATTTATCATGGAAGTTTGATAGTTTGAAGGCATGTAACACCTGTGTGAGGACTAGTGTGTGGGACCTTAAAGGAGAAGTATGGCCAAAGCTTTTTTGGCCATACTTCTCCTATGGGTCTAAGGAGTTCAGTTCATGCTGTATTCCTGTAACTCGTTTTCAGCCGACACTGGGCTAAAGCCTGCTGTCGGCTGACACCATTCAGCCAGTCCATGCACGGAAAAGATCCTGACCAAATGATTGGGATCCACCCAGATCCCTGGACCGGCACCTGGCTCAGCCTCTCAGTGATCTGCTGAGAGGCTGAGCCAGCCCCTCCTGCCACCTCCATAGCCCAGCACTCCAGTGAGCGCTGGAGGGGAGAGAAGAGAGCCGCAGACTGACAGTCATGGTTCTCTGCTCAGAGCGCAGGGGAGAACTGAGTGATCAGTGGTGTTTTATCACCCAGTTCTCACTGCAGAGGCGTTGGGGGACGGATGCAGCATCGGATTGATGCTGCATCCACCTAGGTGAATAAAATTGTTTTGTAAAGTCTCATAGTTTTTCACCTTTATGCATTAAGGTGAAAAACCTTCTGTGCTTCAGCTACCCCCCACAACCCCATTTTTCTTACCTGAACCTGTTCGTTCCAGCAACGAGCACAAGGCCAGCGACTCCAGCTGCTGTCTCGGGTCCTCATTGGTAGATTGATAACAGCAGGAGCTATTGGCCGTCAATCAAATCCAGTGACGCGGGGGCAGGGCCGAGTCCTGCTGTCTGGAGGGACATTTGTACCAGTGACAGATGTAAGAGAGGATTACCCTCAATTTAGAAAGATCTCCCTTGAATTCCAGTTGTTCCTACAGAATGATCAAGGTGTTTATTCTTTATTTCAGGGCAGAGAGTGGATAACTATTGTTTTATAGTCCAGTCAGAAGCTAAAATACATAAAGTGATACTAAAAGCAAAATAAAAAAAATCATATATGTATATGTATATATATATATATATATATATATATATACAGTGCCTTGCGAAAGTATTCGGCCCCCTTGAACTTTGCGACCTTTTGCCACATTTCAGGCTTCAAACATAAAGATATAAAACTGTAATTTTTTGTGAAGAATCAACAACAAGTGGGACACAATCATGAAGTGGAACGAAATTTATTGGATATTTCAAACTTTGTTAACAAATAAAAACTGAATATAGTTTTCAGACCACTGCAAATCTACGAAGACCTGGCCGTCCCTCTAAACCAGGGGTGGGGAACCTACGGCCCGAGGGCCGTATGCGGCCCGCGAAGTCATCTGGTCCGGCCCCCCGTGCAGCGGAGTCTGTGTCTCAGCTGATCTGTCAGAATGGAGCCGATGCTTCCTGTATAGTTCTGGCTCCGTTCTGACAGTCTGAGTGAGTCACAGGCAGAGTGATTTCAAATGCACTCCGCCTATGACCAATACAGACATCGCCTCTTCCTCCAGCGCAGCACCGCTGCACACTACACTTCTCCTAGCCAGCATTTTCCACCAGCAGCACACACAGCAGTACCAGCCAGAGCCAGCAGTACCAGCCAGAACCAACAGTACCCACAGCAGTACCAGCCAGAGCCAGCAGTACTTACAACAGTACCAGCCAGAACCAGCAGTGCCACCCAGAGCCAGCAGTACTTACAGCAGTACCAGCCAGAGCCAGCAGTACCCACAGCAGTACCAGCCAGAGCCAGCAGTACCAGCCAGAGCCAGCAGTACCAGCCAGAGCCAGCAGTACCCACAGTAGAACCAGCAGTACCCACAGCAGTACCAGCCTGAGCCAGCAGTACCCACAACAGTACCAGCCAGAGCCAGCAGTACTAGCCAAAGCCAGCAACACCCACAGCAGAACCAGCAGTACCCACAGCAGTACCAGCCATAGCCAGCAGTACCCACAGCAGAACCAGCAGTACCAGCCAGAGTCAGCAGTACCCACAGCAGTACCAGCCAGCAGTACCTACAGCACAGTACCAGCCAGCAGTACCAGCCTGAGCCAGCAGTAACCACAGCAATACCAGCCAGAGCCAGCAGTACTAGCCAAAGCCAGCAATACCCACAGCAGAACCAGCAGTACCCACAGCAGTACCAGCCATAGCCAGCAGTACCCACAGCAGAACCAGTAGTACCCACAGCAGTACCAGCCAGAGTCAGCAGTACCCACAGCAGTACCAGCCAGCAGTTCCTACAGCACATTACCAGCCAGCAGTACCAGCCAGCAGTACCAGCCTGAGCCATCAGTACCAGCCTGAGCCAGCAGCACCCACAGCAGTACCTGCCTGAGCCAGCAGTACTAGCCAGTAGTACCAGCCTGAGCCAGCAGTACCAGCCAGCAGTACCCACAGCACAGTACCAGCCAGCAGTACCAGCCTGAGCCAGCAGTACCCACAGCAGTACCTACAGCACAGTACCAGCCTAAATCAGCAGTACCCACAGCAGTACCAGCCTGAGTCAGCAGTACCTACAGCACAGTACCAGCCTAAATCAGCAGTACCCACCGCAGTACCAACCTGAGTCAGCAGTATCATCCAGCAGTATCCAAAGCAGTACCAGCCAGCAGTACCCACAGCACAGTACAAGCCAGCAGTGCCAGCCTGAGCCAGCAGTACCAGCCAGCAGTGCCAGCCAGCTATACCCACCAGCAGTACCAACCAGCAGTACCCATCAGAAGTTCTTTTCAAAACTTACCACCACAGAGTCGACTGCGCTCCAGACTGACCGACGCAAACCTGGAAAACCAGTTGCAAGTAGCAACATCATCAATACCAGCTAAAATCACACACCTCACCAAACAGAAGCAGTTCCAGCCATCACTTTAGGGGTGAGTTAATAAAATGTTTGAACAAATATAACAGGCACATTTTTAAGTTGATAATTTTGTACGGCCCCCCAAAGGATTTTATAAATACCCAAATGGCCCTTGGCAGAAAAAAGGTTCCCCACCCCTGCTCTAAACTTTCAGCTCATACAAGGAGAAGACTGATCAGAGATGCAGCCAAGAGGCCCATGATTACTCTGGATGAACTCCAGAGATCTACAGCTGAGGTGGGAGACTCTGTCCAGAGGACAACAATCAGTCGTATACTGGACAAATCTGGCCTTTATGGAAGAGTGGCAAGAAGAAAGCCATTTCTTAAAGATATCCATAAAAAGTGTTGTTTAAAGTTTGCCACAAGCCACCTGGGAGACACACCAAACATGTGGAAGAAGGTGTTCTGGTCAGATGAAACCAAAATCGAACTTTTTGGCAACAATGCAAAAGGATGTGTTTGGCGTAAAAGCAACACAGCTCATCATCCTGAATACACCATCCCCACTGTCAAACATGGTGGTGGCAGCATCATGGTTTGGGCCTGCTTTTCTTCAGCAGGGTGTCAGGATTATTGGGGGAACTAAAATAAAAGAAAATGGAAATATTTAAAAGCCATGTAGACTATATAGATTTTGAACAGTGCAGCATCCATTTTGTTAGGAGTTCATGGAAAGTTCATATATGTTCTTTTGCAAAATGTCTCTTACAAGAGACATCTAGAAATTCAACAGAAATCTTTGTGTTTCCTTTAAATCGTAAATAAGTGGTACATGGACATCTCATCAGATAAGACATAATGGTAGTGGCAGTCTGTCTGTAAGTATTTTAACAATGGATGCATTATACAAGATTTGAACAAGGAGGGGCAGGGGGACTTTTAAAAGGGATACCGTCGTTAGACCAATAATCAAAATACATATGGAATAAAACAGTCTTTATTGAAAGAAACCGTTATCATATAAAAAATTGCTGTATAAAAAACATAAATACTGTATGGCAATATTATAGGTAGCATACACAGTAACCCAGAGGGTAACATAGGTTTGATGTAGTGATGAACATTGATGTCCATACACTGGCCCAACATGTTTCGCGGGTAACCGCTTCTTCAGGGGCATATACACGGATAAGGGACATCACAAATGCTACCAAGAAATGAGAAAGAAAAAGCATGATGAGTGGAACAAAATATCACATACAACATAGTACATGTGATGCATACATATTCATTTGAGATGTAAGGGTCAAAAGGAGAGGCACATCAGAAGCCATGACACCCACCTGCAACTAGAACAATCCTGAAACCAAGAGGACAGACCAGGGATCGCAATTAGAGTGAATGTCCCCCCTGGCGGACATGGGAGCGGTCCAATCCTAAGGAAGGCCAAGTAATGAGGATAATAATGGTAGCATAATTATTCACTATATACCAAAGTGAAAGAGAGGAAGTATATATGGGAAACAATCTTACCACATATACAATCTCATAATCCGTCCAAATCAGAGGGCTGACGGGAGAAGTTATGCTGGTAAGTGAGAGGAGGGGATCAAACAATATATATATAGAGTCCAGTACCACCTAGATCAAATGTAAGAAAATTAGGGGTTACCATATGGGGTAAATATTTATTGGAAAAAGAACCAATGGTGACACCCAGGTATGAAAGAAAAACCTGGATGATGTGAAGGGTGATGAAGGAGTGGACACCATGTGTGTGTGTGAAAAGGTATGAAGAGTGAAACAATAGTGATTGTGAAAAATCATACAATTAAAGGAAAAGTGAGGGATAATTGATTGGTGGAGATAGGGGAGTGCAAGTGCCACCAACACCGCCATAGATTTATGGCATAATTAATGTGCTACCATAAATAGATACTAGGGAAGAAATGCAAGCCAAACCAACCCAGTGAAAAAAGGAAAAAATAAAAATGTGCATGCACGAGGAGTAAGAAAAGTAAAGAGTGCCAGTGTGATGGTTAGTTGGTGATAATCATAATAGCGTAGGGAAAGTGCTAGCTAGTTATAATGAAGTAAATAGTAATAGCCATTGTAGGTAGGTACCTAACACTCCAAGCAGCAGGGTGTCCCGTAGCCATGTGAGCTGGAATGGAAAGAGATGGTGCCTATAACACCTGGGAGACATCCGTGGTTGCAGATCGTTTCAGGAATCCTATACCATCCTAACAGCCTTTTTGACCCTCATGCTATATGGTATTCAGGGTCAACAGCATCTGGTGAGCGCAATTTTATTTTGGTGTTGGTGATGGGATATTAGTATCAAGATTTACCTCTCTGTTTTGGATTACTCCACGTGCACTTACCATTGTGAACTTTATATGGACTTTTTCGATTGTATTCAGTTACAGATTTTCACATTTACTGATCACATATGTCATTTTATTTGTTTGTATTGAGAACTGTTGCTGTTCCTCTCCCATTAGCGCTGCACTTTTATTTTATTTTCCTTTGCATCAACCTTTTTGTCTGTTGTTTGTGTCAGCAGCTTATACACTTGATTGGTTAGCGCAGTTTATGCACCCCTTTTGCTCCTCCATAGATAGAGGAGCCACTCCAAGATAGGAAGTGTGTTACTGGGTGAATCACCATGAATTCAAAGAGAAAAAAAAAAAAAACTAGAAAAAGATTAGTATAGAAATACAGTGCCTTGAAAAAGTATTCATACCTCTTGACATTTTCCATATGTTTTCATGTTACAACCAAAAATGGAAATGCATTTCATTGGGATTTTATGTGATAGACCTAATTACAGTAATTACAGCTGCAAGTCTTTTTGTACATCTAGGAGAGAGAATTTTTCCCCCCATTTTTCATTGCAAAAAAGGTCAAGCTCTGTCAGATTGGATGGAGAGTTTCAAGTCTTGCCATTGATGGGGGTTAGGTGCTGAGGACAGTGTGTGGCATTACACCAGATCAAGTGGTATTGACAGCAACATCGGAGAAGAAAGGTCTAGGTCCTAGGGGAAGATCTTGAGCGGGGAAAAAAGTGCATGCACAAGCGGTATTAGCGGCTGGATCCGGGAGTACTGTTGTCCCCTGGCCGACCTATTTTGGAGGGATTTATCCATTTGGCTTGTCTGACCTGCTGATAACACAGGGGTCAGACTGTGAGGTGAGCGCATATGTGTGTCCCTTGGTGGAGGAGATCAGCACTGGATGTTCAGCCTGTTTTTCAGCACTACCTGTGGATTCCTTTACTTTGATGGTGTATGGGACTTTTCCTATATATGAACCTTCCTTTACCCATTTTTATTGCATATTATTTTAAAGTCATGTGATTTGCACTGCACCATTTTATTGTAATTATAAATTCTCAATTGGATTTAGGTCTGGACTTTGACTGGGACATTCTAACACATTAATATGCTTTGATCAAAACCATTCCATTGAAGCTCTGGCTGTATGTTTAGGGTCGTTGTCCTGCTGGAAGGTGAACCTCTGCCTCCGTCTGAAGTCTTTTGAGGACTCTAACAGGTTTTCTTCTAAGATTGCCCTTTATTCCGTTCCATCCATCTTCCCATCAACTCTGACCAGCTTCCCTGTCTCTGCTGAAGAAAAGCATCCCCACAACATGATGCTACCACAGCCATGTTCCACGGTGCGGGTGGTGTGTTCAGGGTGATGTGCAGTGTTAATTTTCCACCACACATTGCATTTTCCTTTTAGACCATAAAAGTGTAATTTTGGTCTCATCTGACCAGAGCACCTTCTTCCACTTGTTTGCTGTGTCCCCCACATGGCTTCTCACCAACTGCAAAACAAGACTTCTTTTAGCTTTCTTTCAATAGTGGCTTTCTTAATCTCTAACTATAAAGGCCAGATTTGTGGAGTGCACGACTAATAGTTGTCCTGTGGGCAGAATCTCCCACCTGAGCTGTGGATATGGGCCTCTTGGCTGCTTCTCTGATTAATGCTCTCCTTGCCCGACTTGTCGGTTTAGGTGGACGGCCATGTCTTGGTAGGTTTGCAGTTGTGCCACTCTTTCCCATTTTGGATTATGGATTGAACAGTGCTCCATGAGATGTTCAAAGCTTGAGATATTTTTTTATAACCTAACCCTGCTTTAAAGGGCTTGTAAAGGCACAAGATTTTTTATATCTTCTTGCATTCTATGCATGAAGATAAAAAGCCTTCTGTGTGCAGCAGGCCCCCTAACACTTACCTGAGGTCCCTCTCTGTCCAGCGATGTCCACGAGTGTCTCAGCCGACCAAGATTCTCCTTCATGATTGGCTGAGACACAGCAGCGATGCCATTGGCTCCCGCTGCTGTCAATCAAAGTCAGATAGCCAATCAGGGGAGAAAGATGGCAGGGTGGGGTCTCAGTGTCTGAATGGACACCGGGAGCTGTGACTCAGCTTGGGTGCCCCCATAGCAAGCTGCTTGCTGTGGGGGAACTGAACAGGAGGTCCAGTATCACAGATGAGGGACCTGAGAAGAGGAGGATCCAGGCTGCTCTGTGCAAATCCACTGCAACAGAGCAGGTAAGTATAACATGTTTATTATTTTTAAGGGAAAAAAAAAATGAGACTCTGCAATCACTTTAAACTTCTCTACAACTTTATCCCTGACCTTTCTAGTGTGTTCCTCAGCCTTCATGATGTATATAGACACCTAGCCATATATAGGTGTGATAGTAGCAAAAATATATTACTGTAAATGATTTCATTAGCGCAAGCATATATTTCTGCTACTATCACACCTATATATGTCTAGGTGTGTATATAAATATATGTATGTGTGTATATACACCACTATACACAAGTTCAGATGTTTTGCCTGCCTCAACAGAACCCAAAAAAAACGCTAGCGTCAAAAAAAAAAAAAATGCCCAGGTTTGTTTTTGCTGGCATTTTTTGGGGGTTTTTGGAGGCAGGCAAAACATCAGAACTTGTGCACAGTACCACTATACACAAGTTCAGATGTTTTTCCTGACTGCAAAGAACCCAAAAAAATGCCTGCTATTAAACCGGCAAGGTGTGAAAACCAAGAAGCCAACCCCCTGTGCTGAAAGTGTTCTAATACAAATGATCTTTTTTTTATGGTTCTGGACATGCTACAGAGCTGAAACTTAACATGTACACTTTTTAGACCCCCCAGATACGAAATCCAAAGTAAAAAATCAAAAAATCTCTTTTTTTTTTTTTTTTTTAATTTTTCAATAATTGGCTTTTTTATCAAAAATGACAATTTTTAAGAACTTTTTTTGTGTGATTTTGTGTCTGGGGGGGTCTAAAAGGTGTACCTGTGAAGTTTCAGCTCTGTAGCATGTCCAGAACCAGAAAAAAAAGATCATATAGGTGTAAAAGGAGGGTCCCACATCCCTGTTCTACTGAAAAATTATCTTTTTTTTTTCATGGTTCTGGACATGCTACAGAGCTGAAACTTCACATGTACATTTTTTAGACCCCCCAGATACTAAATCCAAAGTCAAAATCAAAAAATCTCTCTCTTTTTTTTTTTTTTCAATAATTGGCTTTTTTTATCAAAAATGACAATTTTTAAGAACTTTTTTTGTGTGATTAATAGTTAATGGGGCATGACCTTTAGGGGCATTTATTGGGTTTTAGGGCTTAAAAATTGTGTTTTTTGATTACCGAAGTTCGGGTCCCATTGATTTCAATGGGGTTCTGAAATCCGGACCGAACTTTCGGGAAGTTCGGATGTTCTGGCCGAACCGAACTTTTCAAAAGTTCGATCATCCCTATTCTGAATAGACAAGCTGTCTGCTGATCTAGCGCCCCCCTCCCCCCAACACAAATGTATCTCGTGTGTCGAGAAGATTTCTCAAAAGTGACTCATGCTGATAACAGAAGAACGAAGCACCAGAGGGAAAGAACACTTAATGCTTTGGAAATATATATTACACACATATATATATATATATATATATATATATATATATATATATACAGTGGGTACGGAAAGTATTCAGACCCCCTTAAATTTTTCACTCTTTGTTATATTGCAGCCATTTTCTAAAATCATTTAGGTTCATTCTTCTTCCTCATGAATGTACACATAGCACCCCTGTCACGTACCTGGAGATGGAGCCTGACGTGGAGAGGAAGGCGATCTCTTACACCTCCGGCCTAGTACCCCTGATAATGCAAACAGGAGACACAGAAGCCTGGAGTGGCACAAGTGCCTAGAAGTTCAGATGGTGAAGGCTGCAGATGAGGTCCGTGCGTACTTGGATGCAGACTGGATCGTGATGCAGACAGCAGGTACTTGGCAGACTGACTGGTCACAGGCAGCAGATGCTTAGCAGGCTGGCAGATCACAGGCAGCAGAGTAGTCAGGTTCAGGCAGGAGTTGGCAACGGCAGACAGGCAGACAGGCAGACAGCAGGATAAAGCGGAGACGTTGTCGAAGAGCAAGCCAGGGTCGGTTCAGGCAGAGTTCAATCGTGGTCAGACGGATCAGGACAGCAACAGAGTAAACACCAGGAACAGGAAACAGGAAGCAGGAAGCTGTAGACCATAAGGGAAGGTCCTAGTGCAGCAGAGGTGTTTATATAGGCCATTTGGCGCCACTTAGTGGCAGGTGTGGAAAGTGAACAGGAATCCAAAGTCCATAGGTTTGGCTAAATAGGCTTTCTCCGTTGGTTAACAAACACTCTCCGTCTGCACATAACTATGTGCCTGGGCTTACTTCTTCTTCCCTGACACTGCCCCCCCCTTACGGGCAGCCTCCGGATGCCCAACTGAGTAAATTTCTCAGGGTACCTGCAGCGGAAGGCCTGAATTAGTTCCTGGGCGTGAACATTCGATTCTGGTTCCCACGAGTTTTCCTCAGGGCCATAGCCCTTCCACTTGATCAGATATTGAAGCTGATTCCTCCTTTTCCTACAGTCTAAAATGGCCTCTACCTCATATTCCTCTTCGCCATTGATGACCACTGGTTCAGGAGGACCTGAGTTCCGTTCTGGAAAGGGATTAGAAACTGTGGGTTTTAGTAGAGACACGTGAAACACAGGATGAATCTTCAGTGAGTCTGGCAATATAAGTTCATAGGAAACATCATTTATCTTCCTCTTTACTGGAAAAGGTCCCACAAATTTGGGACCAAGCTTTTTCATAGGACAAGCCAACTTGAGATTGGTGGTGGATAACCAGACTTGCTCACCTGGTTTCAAAATTAAATCTCCCCTTTTCTTCTTATCAAAGAATCTCTTGTTGTCCTCCTGTGCCTTAGAGATTGTTTCCCGCAAGATTCTGTTGTTATGTTGGAGAAATTCAAGGGTGTCTTGTACAGCTGGATTTGAAGAGTCAGGAACAGTATTGGACAGAAATAAAGGGTGAAACCCATAGTTAGCAAAGAAAGGAGATTGTTTTGTAGCAGAGTGTCTTGAATTATTGTATGCAAATTCAGCCAGCGGTAATAATGAAACCCAGTCATCCTGAGAAAAAGAAGTAAAACAACGGATATATTGTTCAAGAGTCTGATTTGTTCTTTCAGTCTGACCGTTAGACTGAGGGTGGTATGCAGAGGAAAATGAAAGTTCTATCTTTAGTTTTTCACAGAGAGCCCTCCAAAACTTTGACGTGAATTGTACTCCTCGATCAGAAACAATGTTTCCAGGAACACCATGGAGCCTCACAATTTCCTTTATAAAGACTCTGGCTGTTTCTATTGCGGAGGGAACCCCTTTCAAGGGCACAAAGTGAGCCATTTTGGAAAACTGGTCCACCACGACAAAGATGGCTGAGCACCCTTCAGATGTTGGTAGTTCTACCACAAAGTCCATCGAAATCATCCTCCAGGGTCTATCGGGGACTGGAAGGGGCCTAAGTAAACCCCAGGTCTTATTTCTGCTACTCTTGTTACGAATACAAATGGTGCAAGAACTTACATATTCCTTACAATCCTTGTCCAAATTAGGCCACCAGAACAGGCGCTGTACCAGATCTGTGGTCTTATGAACTCCGAAATGTCCTGCCAAGGGATGATCGTGGCATAGTTCCAGAACTGCTACTCGGACATTCTCTGGTACAAATATCTTATCCCCAGACCACAGTAAGCCTTCTCTAGCAGCAAGCGTTGTCCCAGGTGGAGAGGGAGCCCCCAATGAGGCCTGCTTGATTTGTGACAAGATATCTGTTTGCAGCAACAAAAAGTTTCCTGCAGATAATATAGTATCTGAAGTAGGTGGGTCTTTGGGGTCATCAAACATTCGGGACAAAGCATCAGGTTTGACATTCTTTGATCCTGGCCTGTAGGTTATATGAAACAAAAATCTTGAAAAAAAAAGTGCCCACCTGGCCTGACGTGGCTTCAAACGTTTGGCTGCCTTCAAGTACTCCAGATTCTTGTGATCTGTATAAATCAAAATTGGATGCGCTGCCCCCTCCAAGAGGTACCTCCATTCTTCCAGAGCTGATTTGATAGCAAGCAGTTCACGATCTCCCACATCGTAGTTTCTCTCAGCAGAGGACATTTTACGTGAAAAAAACGCCACTGGGTGTAACAGAGTCTTTGGGCCCTGGCGCTGTGACAGAACTGCCCCTACTGCGTTTTCGGATGCATCTACTTCCAAGACAAAGGATAACGCTGGATCTGGGTGGCTAAGAATGGGTGCTGATGTAAAGAGTCCCTTTAGAGTCTCAAAAGCAGCTTGTGCTTCAGGTGACCAACAGAACCGAATGCCCTGCTTGGTCAATTGAGTGATGGGGGCAATAATGGCAGAAAACCCCTTAATAAATTTCCGATAGAAATTTGCGAATCCGACAAAGCGCTGGACTCCCTTCTTGTCTGATGGTGCAGGCCACTCTAATATGGCAGAAACTTTCTGTGGGTCCATTTTGATGCCTTCAGTAGAGATGATCAACCCCAAGAACTGAATGCTTTGCTGTTCAAACTCGCACTTTTCTGCTTTGGCGTAAAGTCCATGTACCCTGAGCCGACCGAGGACCTTCTTGACATGACCTCGGTGAAGCTCCAGAGAAACAGAAAAAATCAGAATGTCATCAAGATAAACAATAACGAAAATGTCCAGAAAATCCTTGAAGATATCATTAACAAAGTGTTGGAAGGTTGCCGGTGAATTACATAGCCCAAACGGCATTACTAAATACTCAAAGTGCCCAAATCTGGTACGAAAGGCCGTCTTCCACTCATCTCCTTCTCGAATGCGTACCAGATTATAAGCTCCCCGTAAATCCAGCTTGGTAAATACTGTTGCTGATCTAAGTCTCTGGAACAATTCTGGAACTAACGGAAGGGGATACCGGTTCTTGACTGTAATTTTATTCAACTCGCGGTAATCCACACAGGGCCGGAGAGAGTGGTCTTTCTTTTCCACGAAAAAGATACCTGCCCCTGCTGGTGAAGTGGAGGGACGGATGAAGCCTTTACTTAAGCTGTCATCTATGTACTCTTTCAATGTCTCTAGTTCACGTACAGACAGAGGATAGATTCGTCCAAATGGGATTTCAGCCCCAGGCAGCAACTCAATCGGGCAGTCGTAGGATCTGTGAGGCGGAAGTGTGTCAGCTCCGCGTTTGCTAAATACGTCCAAGAAGTCATGGTAAACTGCTGGGACGGCTTGGTGTAATTCAGCATCAGAGTCCATGCATAGTAAGGGCAATGGTAGACCTGAAGGTCCTAGGAGGCAGTGTTCATGACAATATGAAGATTGAAAGTCCACTTTGCCAGTCACCCAGTCAATACTGGGGTTATGTGCCTGTAGCCAGGGTATACCCAAAGTGACTGGAAATAGCGGGGATGAAATAGCGTCCAAGCATAACAGTTCCTTATAACCAGATGGTGAGGTTAGGACTGGCAAAGGTATAGTCTGTTGAGTGACTGTTCCAGATCTTATGCTGGAACCATCGGCCAGATATACAGAAAGTCCCTGGGCTTTGGGCTGCAAAGGTATCTGATGCTGAGTGGCAAAAGCCAGATCAACAAAGTAGCTGCAGGCTCCTGAGTCAATGATAGCGGAGACTCGAACGGTTCTTCCTGAAAGCTGGAACGAGATAGGGAGAGCAACATGAGTGGAACTAGAAAGCACTGGTGGCAGATTAACAGGTAAGATGGTCAGACACTTACGTGCCTTTGCTGGACAGTTCTGCACATAGTGCCCCGCTTCCCCACAGTAGAGGCATAGGTTGTTCTGGCGGCGGCGTTGACGTTCTTCAGGCGTTAGAGAGGTACGTAGCAGCCCCAATTGCATTGGCTCAGGTTCCTTAGCTGTGGGTGAGGCAGGAGCGGCTGAAGCCATGTTTGCTCTTGGCGGGGCTTTCCATACGGGAAACGCATGACTGGAGGACCTTTCCCACCTTCGTTCCCTGAGGCGGCGATCAATCTGGATAGAGAGATTAATAAGTCCTTCCAGTGAGCTGGGTACCCCTACACGAGCCAGTTCATCCTTTAAGGGTTCAGCTAGGCCCAAGCGGAACTGGTAACGCAAGGCAGCGTCATTCCAGCAGGTGTCAGCACTCCAGCGCCTGAACTCTGTCACATAATCTTCCACTGCCCTGCGGCCTTGCTGAAGCGAGTGAAGGGCCGCCTCTGCTGATGCGGATCGCTGAGGATCATCGTAGAGTTGTGCCATAGCGTCAAAAAAGAGAGTCAGGGTGGACAGCTTGGCATCGTCTTTCTCTAGCAGATGGTGAGCCCAGGCTTGAGGTTCGCCTTGAAGTAATGATATGACGAACCCAACCTTGGTTGCCTCTAAGGAGAAGGTGCGAGGTTGTAAAGCAAAATATAATTCACATGCGTTGCAAAATGCACGGAATTTGCTACGATCACCAGAAAATCTCTCAGGCATAGGAACTCTGGGTTCTGGAGGCAGCATCAGGACAGTGGGTGCAGCTATGGCTCCTGAAGAAGCAACTGGATTAGCAGGAGTCGCTGAAGTCGCTGAAGTCGCCACTGCAGGAAGTGTCTGGATGCGATTTTCCAGTTGAGTGTACCCCTCTTGTAAGTCCTTAATGGCTTGTGACAATGCTGTAATGTGTTGGCAGATCTCATCCAGGGGAGATGCCCCTCTCTCAGGCTCCGACATGGCCTTATGGTACTGTCACGTACCTGGAGATGGAGCCTGACGTGGAGAGGAAGGCGATCTCTTACACCTCCGGCCTAGTACCCCTGATAATGCAAACAGGAGACACAGAAGCCTGGAGTGGCACAAGTGCCTAGAAGTTCAGATGGTGAAGGCTGCAGATGAGGTCCGTGCGTACTTGGATGCAGACTGGATCGTGATGCAGACAGCAGGTACTTGGCAGACTGACTGGTCACAGGCAGCAGATGCTTAGCAGGCTGGCAGATCACAGGCAGCAGAGTAGTCAGGTTCAGGCAGGAGTTGGCAACGGCAGACAGGCAGACAGCAGGATAAAGCGGAGACGTTGTCGAAGAGCAAGCCAGGGTCGGTTCAGGCAGAGTTCAATCGTGGTCAGACGGATCAGGACAGCAACAGAGTAAACACCAGGAACAGGAAACAGGAAGCAGGAAGCTGTAGACCATAAGGCAAGGTCCTAGTGCAGCAGAGGTGTTTATATAGGCCATTTGGCGCCACTTAGTGGCAGGTGTGGAAAGTGAACAGGAATCCAAAGTCCATAGGTTTGGCTAAATAGGCTTTCTCCGTTGGTTAACAAACACTCTCCGTCTGCACATAACTATGTGCCTGGGCTTACTTCTTCTTCCCTGACAACCCCATACTGACAGAAAAACACAGAATTGTTGACATTGTTGCAGATTTATTAAAAAAGAAAAACTGAAATATCACATGGTCCTAAGTATTCAGACCCTTTGCTCAGTATTTAGTAGAAGCCCCATTTTGATCTAATACAGCCAGGAGTCTTTTTGGGAAAGATGCAACAAGTCTTTCACACCTGGATTTGGGGATCCTCTGCCATTCCTCCTTGCAGATCCTCTCCAGTTCTGTCAGGTTGGATGGTAAACGTTGGTGGACAGCCATTTTTAGGTCTCTCCAGAGATGCTCAATTGGGTTTAAGTCAGGGCTCTGGCTGGGCCATTCAAGAACAGTCACGAAGTTGTTGTGAAGCCACTCCTTCATTATTTTAGCTGTGTGCTTAGGGTCATTGTCTTGTTGGAAGGTAAACCTTCGGCCCAGTCTGAGGTCCAGAGCACTCTGGAGAAGGTTTTCCAGGATATCCCTGTACTTGGCCACATTCATCTTTCCCTCGATTGCAACCAGTCGTCCTGTCCCTGCAGCTGAAAAACACCCCACAGCATGATGCTGCCACCACCATGCTTCACTGTTGGGACTGTATTGGACAGGTGATGAGCAGTGCCTGGTTTTCTCCACACATACCGCTTAGAATTAAGGCCAAAAAGTTCTATTTTGGTCTTATCAGACCAGAGAATCTTATTTCTCACCATCTTGGAGTCCTTCAGGTGTTTTTTAGCAAACTCCATGCGGGCTTTCATGTGTCTTACACTGAGGAGAGGCTTCCGTCGGGCCACTCTGCCATAAAGCCCCGACTGGTGGAGGGCTGCAGTGATGGTTGACTTTCTACAACTTTCTCCCATCTCCTGACTGCATCTCTGGAGCTCAGCCACAGTGATCTTTGGGTTCTTCTTTACCTCTCTCACCAAGGCTCTTCTCCCCCGATAGCTCAGTTTGGCCGGAAGGCCAGCTCTAGGAAGGGTTCTGGTCGTCCCAAATGTCTTCCATTTGAGGATTATGGAGGCCACTGTGCTCTTAGGAACCTTAAATGCAGCAGAAATCTTTTTGTAACCTTGGCCAGATCTGTGCCTTGCCACAATTCTGTCTCTGAGCTCTTCAGGCACTTCCTTTGACCTCATGATTCTCATTTGCTCTGACATGCATTGTGATCTGGAAGGTCTTATATAGACAATTGTGTGGCTTTCCTAATCAAGTCCAATCAGTATAATCAAACACAGCTGGATTCAAATGAAGGTGTAGAACCATCTCAAGGATGATCAGAAGAAATGGAAAGCACCTGAGTTAAATATATGAGCGTCACAGCAAAGGGTCTGAATACTTAGGACCATGTGATATTTCAGTTTTTCTTTTTTAATAAATCTGCAACAATGTCAACAATTCTGTGTTTTCCTGTCAGTATGGGGTGCTATGTGTACATTCATGAGGAAGAAGAATGAACTTAAATGATTTTAGCAAATGGCTGCAATATAACAAAGAGTGAAAAATTTAAGGGGGTCTGAATACTTTCCGTACCCACTGTATATATATATATATATATATATATATATATATATATATATATACATACATATATATACACAGTGCCTTGGCGAAGTATTTGGCCCCCTTGAACTTTGCGACCTTTTGCCACATTTCAGGCTTCAAACATAAAGATATAAAACTGTCATTTTTTGTGAAGAATCAACAACAAGTGGGACACAATCATGAAGTGGAACGAAATTTATTGGATATTTCAAACTTTGTTAACAAATAAAAAACTGAAAAATTGGGCGTGCAAAATTATTCAGCCCCTTTACTTTCAGTGCAGCAAACTCTCTCCAGAAGTTCAGTGAGGATCTCTGAATGATCCAATGTTGACCTAAATGACTAATGATGATAAATAGAATCCACCTGTGTGTAATCAAGTCTCCGTATAAATGCACCTGCACTGTGATAGTCTCAGAGGTCCGTTTAAAGCGCAGAGAGCATCGTGAAGAACAAGGAACACACCAGGCAGGTGCGAGATACTGTTGTGGAGAAGTTTAAAGCCGGATTTGGATACAAAAAGATTTTCCAAGCTTTAAACATCCCAAGGAGCACTGTGCAAGCGATAATATTGAAATGAAAGGAGTATCAGACCACTGCAAATCTATGAAGACCTGGCCGTCCCTCTAAACTTTCAGCTCATACAAGGAGAAGACTAATCAGAGATGCAGCCAAGAGGCCCATGATCACTCTGGATGAACTGCAGAGATATACAGCTGAGGTGGGAGACTCTATCCATAGGACAACAATCAGTCGTATACTGCACAAATTTGGCCTTTATGGAAGAGTGGCAAGAAGAAAGCCATTTCTTAAAGATATCCATAAAAATTTTGTTTAAAGTTTGCCACAAGCCACCTGGGAGACACACCAAACATGTGGAAGAAGGTGCTCTGTTCAGATGAAACCAAAATCGAACTTTTTGGCAACAATGCAAAACGTTATGTTTGGCGTAAAAGCAACACGGCCTATCACCCTGAACGCACCATCCCCACTGTCAAACATGGTGGTGGCAGCATCATGGTTTGGGCCTGCTTTTCTTCAGCAGGGACAGGGAAGATGGTTAAAATTGATGGGAAGGTGGATGGAGCCAAATACAGGACCATTCTGGAAGAAAACCTGATGGAGTCTGCAAAAGAAACCTGAGACTGGGACAGAGATTTGTCTTCCAACAAGACAATGATCCAAAACATAAAACAAAATCTACAATGGAATGGTTCACAAATAAACATATCCAGGTGTTAGAATGGCTAAGTCAAAGTCCAGACCTGAATCCAATCGAAATGTGGCAAAAGGTCAAAAAATTCAAGGGGGCGAACACTTTCGCAAAGGCACTGTATATACATATATATATATATATATATATATATATATATATATATATATATATATATATATATATATATATATATATATATATATATATATATATGTGTGTGCTTTGTTTGCTCAGATTCCATGACTGAGGTTTACAACCGCTTTAAATGCAAGCAGAGTATGTACTTACGAGAGACTACTCACATGGCTGGTACAAGTTTCACAGATGGTCACTGTCTGCCAAATTTGATCCTCCTTACAAGTCCCCCAGCATCATAGTAACCTCCGCCACATCATCATGCACTGTGCCAGACATGGGTATGCCCATAGCTTCATGCTTCACATGCAGCTGCATCACTACCCTGGGCCAACCCCATCCCCTTAGACCCTGCCCAAGAAGATGAAGGGGAAGGAGGAAGGAGATTAACTAGTTGCCGACCACCTGCCGTCCATTTACTGTGGAAAGGTGGCTCAGCTGCGCGAATCAACGTACCTGCACGTCGCTCGCGCCCGCTGGTAGGGTCTAATTATTTCCAGAACCTATCACTCGTCAGGTCCAGGCCAATAATTTATGGCCTGGACCTGAGGATCGGTTCTGGCGAATCACAGAACGCCCTTTGCCTGTATAATGTAAACACAGGCTCAGGAAATTATGCAATCTCTCCTTCTTGGGCCCTTTTCAGTTCCAGTGTGAGAGGAGAAAGCATCTCAGAGAGTACACAAACACTACACTGACATCAGTACACATAGGCATATATTTCACCCCCAGTTAACCCTTTCACTCCCTGTCACAGTATCACTATATACAGTGTACAGGTTTTTTAACTGATCACTGTATGAGTGTCACTGGTGACGCCAGTTAGCGTGAGCAGCAGTTAGTGGTAGTTAGCACCAGCTCCAGATAGGGAATATATGGCGGGTACCTTAAACCTAATAAAGTTTTAACCCCCTGATCACCCCTAGTTCACCACTTCTCTGCCCTGTCACAGTGTCAATATTACAGTGTACAGATTGTTTTTCTAATCACTGTATTAGTGTCACGGGTGATGTCAGTTAGCTTTCATTTTAGTTAGTGTCAATCCAGGATAGCGTCAGATTGCCTGCCATCTATTCAGTAATACATTTTAACACTTTGATTGCCAGTGACACACACTAAACACCTCCATTACTAGTATAGTGTCTGAACAGGTCAATATCTTTGATCAGATCAGAACTATACGAGCGTCCCCAATAGTATAGTATAGTGTTCCAAAAAATGCAACGTTAGCAGGATCAGCCCCGACACCTGCCAGCACCTGCATTTAGCCCCTCCGCCCAGCCCCTAAGAAGTGCAGTATCAGCAGATCACTGTCACTTCCAACACACAGCACACAAAACCGCAGCGTTAGCAGAGTCAGGCCTCATCTCTGGTAGCGCTAGCAGTTACATTTTTTGGTAGCGATTCAAAACAGTCCTTGACATCCAGGTGCTTTTTTACCTGTGAGTCACACTAGATACCTATAAATTTATTGGCCAAAATGTTCAAACAGAGGTACACTAGTAAACGGTGCACGATGCTGAGCATGACAGATGAGAGCGATTGGGCAGCATCACTGTCAGAATCAGGCTCAGTATTTGAACCTGTAGAGAGCAGCGGCACCCTGACAGATAGCACTGACGACAAAGTAGTGGTCCCTGCTAAGGTTAGGCGTACCCAACCCAATTCCCTCAATCGCATGGTTCTCATATGCTGCAGAGTGTCAGTACTAGTGCCGCTCAACCTTCTGCTGAACTGGCAAGCACCAACAGCCTAGTACATCCTGGTCATAGACAAACCAGCATTGCAGTAACACTTGATGAAGTGGTGAGTCCCATAAGTGCCGTTCAAGCTGCTGCAGTGGCTAGCACAAGTAGTGTCCCACAGCCCCCAAGAATTCAAAGACAGGCCAGTAGAGCCCATAGTGTCCATTCTAATGTGCTTGCACATCCTGATTAGGAGCCCACCACTTCTACAGTGCTTCCTCCATTCACTGGCCAACCTGGAATTCAGGTGGAAACAGCTGATTTTACTCCCCTTGGTTTTTATGAGCTGTTTTTTCACGGAAGATCTGTACAGATCTATTGTGGACCAAAACAATTTATATCTCGAACAATTTATCGCCACAAACCCAAATTTCACCCTTGCCAGAGAATTTGCATGGAAACCTATTATTGTTTCTGAATTTAGAACCTTTCTGGGCCTATCCCTCATCATGGGCATTACTAAAAAGAGTGGGTTGCGGTGATATTGGTCCACTGATTTATCATTTGCCCGTGTTCTCTGCTGCCATGGCCAGGACTAGATACGAGCAAATCTTGCAGTTCGTGCATTTCAATGACAAACACTGTCGTCCTCGGGGTGACCCTGGATATGACCGATTCCACAAAATTTGGCCCCTTGTAAATCACTTCAACCAAACATTTGTAGCCTTGTATATGAACCAAAGAACTGTCTGCGTTGATGATTCCCTGAGTACATTTTCTGGCCGCCTTGTTTTCAAACAGTTTCTCCCCAGCAAGCGTGCCAGATTGCCAGATATGGGGTCAAGATGTATAAGCTCTGTAACAGGGCAACAAGCTATACATGTAATTTTCAGATTTACAAGGAAAAAGATAGCCCCCCGACTGCTCAGACTTCATAGGGAGCAGCGGCAAGATTGTTTGGGACCCTTATTCGGAAAGGGGTATCATTTATACATGGACAAATATTACACAAGCGTGCCACTTTTTTAGACACCTTTTTGATTCTGATATTGGCGCATGTGGCACCGTGTGACATAATCGCCGGGGCTTAACCCAACGGCTTGTAGATGCCCGACTTAGACGGGGAGAGAGAGCCTGCTTGAAGTGTAATAAATTGTTTGCAGTGCAGTGGAAGGACATACAGAATGTTTTTGTTCTGTCTTCTATTCACGCAGATACGGCATTCCAAACACAGGGTCTCAAAAGATGTTAGATAGCTATCGCATTTTGTGAGACCCTAGCCTGGAATATTTAAAGTTTTTTACAATTACAAGAAAAAGTAAAAAAAAAAAAAAAAAAAAGTTAAAAATATAAAATAAAAAAAGCCAAAAAATAGTTGTTTTATTGAGTAATTTTCTGTTCATGCTGTTTTACTGTACTTTATAATATACTGCTATACTGTAATGTTTTATTGTTACTATGTTTTTCATAGTTAACTATAGTTTGCTTTGCAGATACCACTATTCTACTGTTTTATTGTACTGTGTACTATTGTATTGTAATGTTTTTATTGTAAACCATTGTTTGCTTTGCAGGTACGCCCATCAGCTGCAGCACTGATTTGTTTATCCTGACAGCAACAGCGTTTGCTTTCAGCATATACATAAATCAATGATTTCACCACCACAGTTAAAAAAAATAAAAAATAGGGGATGTGGTGGACACAGAGGGTGGATCTTCCCTATGCTTCGCTATATATATTTTTTTACACTTTTCTGGGCAGAGATTTCTTCATTCACATCGAACTTATGTTCTTTTTTTTCGTTCAGCCCCTGGGTTGAATGAAAAAAAAGATAATTGCATGTATGCCCAATATTAGAAGTGGGAGGATGCTGGGAGGTCAAATGGTGGGCATACCACACACTTTCTGGCAAACATTTCTTCATCCACATCGATCAATATGAATGGAGGCATCTGTTGGGTTTTCTTTTTTTTCGTTCAGCCTACAGGCTGCATGAAAGAAAAAAAAAAAAGAACCTTACAATATATGCCCAACAAGGACCAGCAACATACTTGTACTTCGCTGGACTTCGAGTGGTCATACCGAGATGATGCCTGCAGGTTTGGGCATCATCTTGGTATTGTTTGTTACAGTCAGCGGTCGGCTTTCATGTAAAAGCAATCCTAGTGGCTAATTAGCTGCTAGTAATTAGAATATAGTGCTTCGCTGTCTAAGATTCAAATCGTCAATTATAAATAATAAAAATAAATTATAATAAAAACCGTGTAACAAATATCAGAAAAAAAGTTGTTGGAATTAAGTGCTGCGCTGCCTGATTCAAAGTGTCAGTCATAAATAATAAAAAGAAATATATAAACCGTGTAACCAAATATCAATATACTATGAAAACATGCATATACTATGCTGAGAAAAAAACTGGTATAATTACCAATACTCTGTGATAAACATGCAAAAATTGTAATGAAAAAGGAGTATGCAAATAAAGATACAAATAAAAATGTAAATTATGTGGTTCCAAAGGTGTTCCTTCACCATAAATTTTGGAAATGAGTGTGTAAATAATCCTTATCTTCATCCAAAGTGTCACCTCTGTGTTCACTAGCCTCTCACCTGAATAACACTTGAATACCGCATATAGTTATGTTTCCAATGGGCCTGCTGTACTCCTTCTTCACCACTAGATGTCCTCTGTGGTTCAAACTAAAGCCGACTGCTTAATACACATTCATAGGTTTCCACAGATATTATCGTCATATAGTATGAGATAGGGGTATATGAAGAATAGTCTCATAGTGTAGTAGTTAAAACTATTTATTCAAATAAAGCTCATACACTTACATTTAAAAACAGTGTGTCCAATGTTTGTAACACGAGCACCGGGCTCATTCCGGGATTTATGTCACTTCCGGTATCTCCGTTTATGCCCTACGCGTTACTTCACGACCACGTGACTTCTTCAGGGGATAACAGAGAAGCCTATTGGTCGCCCTATATATAGTCTGTCTAATTAGCCTGGAATGGCGGCCATTTTATAGAAACCAAATGAAGATATAACGGAGTCTACTGATGCCATTGTTTCATTGCCAAACATAGAGATTAACTACAGGCGTAATGGGTTCAATGTTGACGCCATTTGTTTATAGTCAAGCAGAAAGCTGTAATATTCCACTAAATGTATACACTATAATATTAGCTGCTCTGACATCTATACCCCCTTAGAGGATTCACCCAGGATGTATTGAAGAAGATATAAATCCACATTTGGAATAATTAGAATACCGGGAACGAGGTACATCCTTACATATATTCACCTAGTTAGGAACAATGTATGATATACAAATATAATATAGACACCAATAACTCTCTATATAAAATGGAAAGAAACAATAATAAAAATAATAATATATATATATATATATATATATATACATATATATATATATATATATATACATATATATATATATATATATATATATATATATATAAAATAAAAAAAACCTATACCCATGTCTCATGTGGGTGTATGTATAATCCCTGGAGGACTGAACCATATGTTGGCCTACTAAAGCTATATGTTTCCTCATAATCATGAATTGAGTGGAGAATCTCGCTAGTGGGGAGAGTATGTAGGATATACATTAATGGCGAATGAGCCCACATGTGGCCCTCCAGAGGGAATATCCTCTCTCATCAACGTGGTATCTGAGAAGATGGTATTAAATCACCCAGAGAATGGGAGAAGGGATAAAAAAAAAAGAAGAAAAGGAATATATGCATTAGAAATCATTGATAAAACAATTAAGATCAAATTCAATATTTAACCCTTGAGGGGTGAGGGTGTTCATTAGGAAAATCCATTTCAATTCTAGTTGGCTGAGGGTCCTGATTTTGTGGTTTCCACTCCAGTGAGTTTTAAAGGGTTCTATGCCCCAGAATTTTAAATGGATAGGGTCCCTTTTATGTACTTTGTCAAAATATTTAGATGTGCTGTGCTTATCTTACCCTTTCTGAATGTTTTGTACATGTTTTTTCATTCTGATTCTGAGTGATCTTTTTGCTAGTCCGATATACTGCAATCCGTAGCTACATTCAAGAGCATATACTGCTCCCTCAGTTTTGCATCCTATCGTTAATTTTATATGTGGTTCCTGTATTAGTTGAGGTAAACTCAAAATTTTTTACGTGTACATGTGTAACATCTCCTACATGGAAAAAATCATTTCCCGGTGAAGAATGATAACATCTTTTTTGCAGGATCTATTACGTTTTTTAAAATTTTATCTCTAATGGTTGGGGCCTTTCTATATATGAATTTCGGTTTGGTTGGTAGTATGTTTTGGAGCAGTCCATCTCCTTGTAGAATGTGTCAGTGTCGTTAAACATTTTTTTCTACTTGTTTATGTTGAACACTATAATCAAGGATAATGGGGACTAGGTCCATATGTTGATTTTTATTCTTCATAAAGAGGAAGTAAAGTCACTCAAAAAAAAACGAGAAAAAAAAGCCCTGTAAAGAGAAAGGCATAATGAGCTAATATGCATCGCATACTAGCTCATTATGAAGTACTTACCTTAAAACGAAGCCCCCGTCGTGCCGCACCCGTCAGCGTCCTGCTTCCGGGTTCGCGTCCTCCGGCCATCTTATTTGCCGGAGGCGCGATTACATCACTCCCACGCGTGCGCGCGGGAGCCACCGTTCACGGCATAGGACTCTGAAGGAACGGCACGGGTGGCCGTTCCTTCAGAGCGCATGCGCCGATGACGTCATCGGCAGTATGCACTCTAAATATCTCCTAAACGGTGCATGTTTAGGAGATATTTATAGCACCTATAGGTAAGCCTTAATATAGGCTTACCTATAGGTAAAAGTTTGTGAAGTGGGTTTACAACCTCTTTAATATCCTTAATAAGTGCTGGCCTTTCTGTTTCATCTACTTCTTTAGTTTTCTCTTCGATGTATCCTCAATCGTATCCTTTATTTATGAACTTCCGTCCTTTTTCTATTTCTTGCTCTGCTAGTGCAATTTTGTCTCAGTCTTATCAATAGCCCTTTGGGTATATTATAAAGCCAATTTTTGTTTGGACAATTTCTCCATAGGTAAATAAATAATACGGTCTACACTTTTAAAGTGTGCTTTGGTGATTATTTTGTTGTTTTCTTTTATAATTTCTAGATTTTAATAGGATACTTTTTTTCTTACTGATATTCCATGGGAATTGGATGTTCCAATCTTTGTGGTTCAGCCTGTCTAGAAAATGTATTAATTTTCCATTGCTGCCTCTCCACAAGATGATTATGTCATCAATATATATCTTTTGTAAAGCTCTACTTCTATAGGTGTATCCATATAAACTGCATCTTCTTCCCATTGGGCCATAAATATATTAGTGACACTTGGTGCAAATTTGGCACCCATCGCTACTCCTGTTTTTTGTTCGCACCAAAAATAATTGTTTTTTTTAGACAGAAATCCAGCCATTTAATTATATATTTCCTTTGTATACATGGTATTGTAGTGTACTTCCTGAGTGCCCATTTTGCTGCTTCACGCGCCTGATGGTATTGAATAATTGTGTATATATAGAGAGTTATTGGTGTCTATATTAGATTTGTATATCATACATTGTTCCTAACTAGAGGAATATATGTAAGGATGCACCTCGCTCCTGATATTATAATTATTCTAAATGTGGATTTATATCTTCAATACAACTCCACTTTAAAGTGTTATTTAGATGAGCGGTTAGTGAACACAGAGGTGACACTTTGGATAAAGAGAAGGATTATTTCTTTACACACCAATTTCCAAATTTATGATGAAGGGACACCTTTGGAACGACATCATTGACTTTTTATTTGGATACTAAATTTTTCATTACTATTTTTGGATGTTTATCACAGAGTATTAGTAATTATACTAGTTTTTTTCTCAGCTTAGTATATGTCTGTTTTCATATTACGGTATATTGATATTTGGTTACACAGTTTATATCAATCTTTTTTAATATTTATGAATGACACTTTGAATCATAGACAGCGCAGCACTTTATTCCAACAACTTTTATTCGGATAATTGTTACACAGTTTTTATCAAAATGTATTTTTATTATTTATGATTGACACTTTGAATGATAGACAGTGCAGTATTATATTCCAATTACTTTTATTCTGATCGCAAACTTTGGATGAGCATTTTAGTGCAAGGATCAGTCTCCACAATAATCATTACACATACTTACACATGAGAGCGTGAGAGTTCACACAGTTTTAATTAGCTAACTCCTCCCCTTCCATGGTTTCTTGGGCTCTCCTGTTCCCACCAGGTTATCCCGAGAATGCAACCGGTTGTTCTGTCAGCTGACTATAGAGCTGATCAGAGACTAGACTGGCTCCAATCTTCAATCTAAGATACTGGAAACCATAAGCATTTTAAAATGTCAGTTTTGCCTGATAAAAACAGCACCATTTTTAAATTGGGAAAGCATCTTATCATCATCTTGGTGTGCTCAGATGCTTTAAGGGCAGAGGATGGATCTAGAATCTAATAGACCCCAATTTTACAAAAAAAAAAAAAAAAGGGAGTACTGTCACTACTTCTTGCTATCATAGGGGATATTTACATTCCCTGCGATAACAATAAAAGTGATATAAAAAAAAAAAAAAAATTTAAAAATGAAAGGGAAGGTTTAAAAATAAAATAAGAAAGTAAAGCAAATAAAAAATTAAAGCACCCCTGTCCCCCTGTGTTTGCGCTCTGTAAATCTAAAGTGGTAACCTGTAAAGGCTTTTAAAAATGTACGTAGTTTGTTGATGCTGCACGGACGTGCGCAATTTTAAAGCATGTCATTTTTGGTATCTATGTACTCAGCAGAATATCATCTTTTATGTTTTAAAAACACAATTGGACAATATATAGTGTATTTGTGCATTAAATTTCAAAAAATTGCATTTGGAAAGTCTCTGTCAATAACTGTGTGACAAAAAAAAATTGCAACGCCCACCATTTTATTCTGTTTGGCCTCTCATTAAAAATATATATACAGTGGTGATCGAAAGTTTGGGAACCCAAGGTAAAAATTTGTATAAATGTGCATAAAGAAGCCAAGGAAAGATGGAAAAATTTCCAAAAGGCATCAAATTACAGATTAGACATTCTTATAATATGTCAAAAAAGTTAGATTTTATTTCCATCACTGACACTTTAAAAATTACAGAAAACAAAAAAATGGTGTCTGCAAAAGTTTGGGCACCCTGCAGAATTTATAGCATGCACTGCCCCCTTTGCAAGGCTGAGACCTGCCAGTGTCATGGATTGTTCTCAATCATCATCTGGGAAGACCAGGTGATGTCAATCTCAAAGGTTTTAAATGCCCAGACTCATCTGACCTTGCCACAACAATCACCACCCTGGGATCTTCTAAGCAGTTGTCTAGAAAACTGAAACTGAAAATAGTTGATGCTCACAAAGCTGGAGAAGGCTATAAGAAGATAGCAAAGCGTTTTCAGATGTCAAAATCCTCTGTTCGGAATGTAATTAAGAAATGGCTGTCATCAGGAACAGTGGAAGTTAAAGCAAGATCTGGAAGACCAAGAAAAATATCAGACAGAACAGCAGGATTGTGAGAAAAACAATTCAAAACCCACGTTTGACTGCACGATCCCTCCAGAAAGATCTGGGAGACACTGGAGTTGTGGTACACTATTCCACTATAAAGAGATACTTGTACAAATATGGTCTTCATGGAACAGTCATCAGAAGAAAACCTCTTCTACGTCCTCACCACAAAAATCAGAAAAAAAAGAACTTTGCAAATGAACATATAGACAAGCCTGATGTATTTTGGAAACAAGTTCTGTGGACCGATGAGGTTAAAATTGAACTTTTTGGCCGGAATGAGCAAAGGTACGTTTGGAGAAGAAGGGGCACAGAATTTAATGAAAAGAACCTCTGTCCAACTGTTAAGCACGGGGGTGGATCAATCATGCTTTGGGGTTGTATTGCAGCCAGTGGCACAGGGAACATCTCATGAGTAGAAGGACAAATTGATTCAATAAAATTTCAGCAAATTTTGGATGGTAACTTGATGCCATCTGTGAAAAAGCTGAAGTTAAAGAGAGGATGGCTTCTACAAATGGATAATGATCCTAAACACACCTCAAAATCCATGGGGGATTACATCATGAAGCATAAACTGAAGGTTTTGCCATGGCCTTCACAATCTCCTGACCTCAACATAATTGAAAATCTATGGATAGACCTTAAAAAAGCAGTGCGTGACAGACAGCCCAGAAATCTCAAAGAACTGGAAGACTTTTGTAAGGAAGAATGGGCAAAGATATCTCAAACAAGAATTGAAAGACTCTTGGCTGGCTACAAAAAGCATTTACAAGCGGTGATACTTGCCAAAGGGGGCAGTACAAGATATTAACTCTGCAGGGTGCCCAAACTTTTGCAGACGCCATTTTTTTGTTTTCGGGTATTTTGAAAGTGTAAATGATGGAAATAAAATCTAACTTTTGTTGACATATTATAAGAATGTCTAATCTGTAATTTGATGCCTTTTGGGGATTTTTCCATCTTTCCTTGTCTTCTTTATGCACATTAATACAAGTTTTTACCTGGGGTGCCCAAGTTTCAGGAAAATTAAAAAAAACTTTTTTTTTCACAAAGTTGTCACTAAATGATATATTGCTCACACATGCCATAAGTATAAGTGAAATTACACCCCAAAATGCATTCTACTGCTTGTCCTGAGTACAGGGATACCAGATTTGAGACTTTTTGGGAGCCTAGCCACGTATAGGACCCAATCACCGCCTTCAGGCTTTCTAAGGGCGTGAATGGCTCATTTTACTTCCTCACTACCTATCACAGTTTTGGCAGGCCTTAAAATGTCAAAATATTGTCAATTCAGCTTCTGACCGGACTGGGTTCTGGGCGTACAGTGGGACCCTGGCCATAATGGCATGATTTCAATGTATCCACTCTCTGCCCTGAAATAAAGGATAAACACCTTGATCATTCTGTAGATTTTTTGGAACCTGATTCTTCCGGGAGTGTTGGGTTTCTATATTTGGATGCCCCTCAGAGCAACTTCACTGTTCCCCTATCCCCATTGGTACCACACCAAGAGCCCCATCGTGGTCTGCGCCAAAGTGGTTATGACAGCATTTAGGCACATACTGTGCCTCTGACTTATAGTTTTCTAGCAGTAGAAATTAAGCAAAGCAAAGCAAAAGCAAAGTAAGGTATTCAAATGCTTGCCACAATGTGGCACACAGGAGGCATTCCCAGCAGGTCATAGACTGCATTCAGCCTGAGCTTTGAAAGCATGCCACTGTCATACCTTGCAACTTTGGAAACCAAGAAAGAGGGACACCTTAACCACTTGCCGACCGCCGCACGACTATTTACTGCGGCGGTCAGTCCCTCACAGGCAGAGCAACGGAGTACTACGTCGCTAGCCTGTGAGGGTCTAGGGAGCGAACACGCGCCCCCGGAGGCGCGCTCCCTCTCCCGCGTGGTCACGGACCCGCCCGCGCGTGTGACCGGGGGACCTGATGTCCGCCGGTCACTTGGCGATCGTCGGTGCAGAGGGAGAGAGGCAGGCGGCTAATGTAAACAAGGCGCCTGTCATTCTCCCCTGTGTATGAATGGTGATCATACGGTTCCTCTATGTAGGACCGTTGATCACTGATCATACACCTCATGCCACAGCCAATCACAGTTAGAATCACGCCCCTAGGGACACACATAACCCCTCCCTCTCAAAAAAAGTTAACCCCTTCACTGCCAGTGTAATTTTACAGTAACAGTGCATATGTATAGCACTGATTACTGTAGAAATGTCACTGGTAACCCCAAAAGTGTCAAAAATGTCAGTCAAGGGTCCGATTCTGTCCGCCGCAATGTCGCAGTACCGCAAAAAAAATTGCAGATCGCCGCCATTATGCTTTTAAAAAAAAAACAACAAAAATGACAAAAATCTTTCCCTTTGTTAGTAAACGCGATAATTTTTGCGCAAACCAATCAAAATACGCTTTTTGCAATTTTTTTTTACCAAACATATGTAGCATAAAACAAATTGGCTGAAAATGTTAAAAAATTTTAATTTTTACTTTTTTTTGGGGGGAATTTCATATAAAAAAAATGTGAAAAATATTGTTATTTTTGCAAAATTGACGCTCTTTCTTTGTTTATAGCGCATGATCAAAAAATCGCACAGGTGATCAAATACCACCAAAAGAAAGCTCTGTTTGTGGGAAAAAAAGGACTTCAAATTCGTTTGGGTACAGCGTCGCACGACCGCGCAATTGTCCGTTAAAGTCAGTGTAATCGCAAAATAGGCCCTGGTCAGGAAGGGGGTAAAATCTTCCGGGGCTTAAGTGGTTAAGATGGAGAAAAAACGCAGAGCATGCCGTGACAAAAAATGGCATGGCTAAATTTCTCTGAATAAAGGGCGTAGCTTAAAGGAACTAGGTTTAATAGAGTCTGAGCCTACGTATTGTATACAACAAAGTCTGCAATCCTTGTAAACACTCCTCAATGGTATCTGTGCTAGAAATAGGTCTTAATTATTTAAACCTACAGGATAAAAAAAAAAAAAAATATATATATATATATATATATATATATATATATATATACACACAGCGAGCTAACCACTTTGTTTTAGCCTATTTTAAAGAACAATTTTGTTAGTTGCAAACTAATAAATAATTTGGTTAGGACTTTGTAATATACAGCATAGCTTATAGAGTGCAGGGGTCAGGTAAATGTGAAGTACTACACAGCAAAGAGAGTGTGGCAGTCAGGACAATGCAATGTACAACACAGTGTGCAGAGTGCATCGATAACAAATATTTATTGTTGGACCTCTCACAATGCTGGCCAGTAGAAGCAAAAAATGCCACAGTTTCAGTAGTGGGAGAAAAAAAAAAGAGCTCAGGATCAGTGGGAGGATAAATTGCCAGTGCTGGCAGTCAGTGGAAGGAAAAAATGCTGGTTGTCCATGGTCAGAGAGAGGAAAAAATTGCCTTGAGTTGTAAATCAGTGACAATGAAACATGCTTTGAGTCAGTGGCGCATAGGAGGAAGAACATCCTTATTGGTTCACGATCCATGGGGAGAGGGGGAGGGTCAACATTGGTGCCCATCAAGGGGTGGGGGAACATAAGTGACCAGTGGGGGGAACCATAGGGCTTAGCCAGGGGAATAGTGCCACGTGGGAGGTGAGGGGAAGCAATGGTGGGAGGGAAACCGTTTTAACAGGAGTTTGGGAGAAACAAAAGTGTCCAGTGGAGGTTGGGAAGAAACAACAGTGCCTGGCAAGAGGGTGGGGGGGGGGCACGATAGTGCTCAATTAGGGTTCCAGGAGAACAATGGTGCCCAGTGGGGGTGGGAAGTCACAATAGTGCCAAGCTGGAGGAGAACAAATGGTGACTAGCAGGGGTGGCGAGGAACAACAGTGCCAAGCAGGGTGTGGGGAGGCACAATAGTGCCCAGCTGTGGTCTGGGAAAACAATGGTGCCCAATGGAGACAGGGAGGCACAAAAGTGTCTAGGAGGAGCTGGGGGAGAACAATGGTGCTCAGCATGGGGTAGAGGAGTGCAATAGTGCAGTCACAGAAATATTTTTCGCTTTTTAAATATCAGGTTGTAAACTTAGGTTGAACTATTCCAAACATACATACATACATACATACATACATACATACACACACACACAACTAAAATGTACACCTACTGAGTAGTCAATGGCATTTCTTTAAGGCTACCACACCACTAGAGGGGTAACTATTGTCCATATGCTAATGCAAAAACAGTTAAGGTTGTATTTAATCCTATTCTCATTTCACATAATTCGAAGATATACTTAAAAAATACACAAACACTTTAATCACTGTACCTGGAGGAAAATGTTATATTCTAAAATATACTCCATTAAATACAAAATAAAAAGATTATGTTTATGTTTCTGGATGTCTAATTCATCCAGGAATCTTTTGACCATCTGTAAAAATCTATCATGGGAGATGAATAAATACAGTACATCCACTTTTGAAAAAAGGCCACCGCACCTCTATAGAAGTATCTATTGTCCACAAGCTCATGCAAAACAGTTGTGGTTGTACTGGGTCCTATATTTGCTTCACATCATTTCAAGATATGGGTGTAAAATCCAACAAATGTATATACAGTATACACAGATAAATATTGGCTGATAGCAGTGGTCATCCACAATCTCTAATAAATAAAATACCTTATAGATGATTCCAAGAGTGTGAAAAACAAGCTGCTACCAAGAGGCCAGAGAGACAAGATAATATCAAGGGCCTATAAAAAAAAAAAAAAAAAGGGAAGGAGAAATATGGGTAATATACTTTGCAATATAAGCTACAGCTTCTGCAGAAAAGATTTAGCCAACAAGTATCTATGGACCTAAAGCAATGGAGTCTTTTGGGTATTTCTTACAAATACGTCCCTTAATCCTGCTAGTCTAGTTTCATTACCTGGCTAGTAGAGATGAGCTTCAAGTTCGAGTCGAACGAAAGATCAACTCGAACATCCGGCAATCGTGTGTTCGCTGAACGTACGAACAAATGGGGTGCTCGGCGGGAAGTTCGCCCACCGATGAGCACCCCATAATGCATGATAATGTCTGATGATTGGCCAAAGCATACACATGACCTGTATGCTTTGGCCAATCACAGCACAATGTCCATGATTGGCCAAATGCAGGGTGCCTTTAGCCAATCATGGTGCAGGACTAAGTCCACGCTCCACACTATATAAAGCTGCTGCTTATACGGCAGCCGTGTATAGTGTTAGGCAGGATAGGAGTGAGATTAAGCAGGTGGTTAGTGGATCGTGCATTGTATCTAGTAATAGATCAGGCAGTGTAATATATATATATATATATATATATATATATATATATATTGTGGGAGATTAGCTCGGTGGCGGGTATGGATGACCCCTTGGGGGGGTGCGTTTACACAGGGAGATAGCCAAGAAGTGGTTGTAAACAACAGTTTGGTTTATTCTTGCAATTTACTTCACACAAGTGCAAGCCTCAAAAACATCCAAAATAAAATAAAACACAAAATAAATCCTTGCCACTGTGGGCGGCTACCTTCTCACATACAGGAACCTACCTACGGAGTCTGTCTCCAACCTACTGTTGGGCAGACTTTGCTGATCCTACAGCAGACCATCAATAGTCCATTTATTTTCTTTTCCCACAACAAATGTCCATTTAACATGTCCCTTTTCTCTTCACATAGAACACATTCCTTTGTTTGTCTCTCCACATAGCAACCATTCCTTTGCTTGTCTCTTCACATAGCAAACAGTTCATTTATTTCTTTCCACATAGAAATAGTCCAAGACCTCACCTTGAGTAGTCTTCAGTCTTAATTCATTTCCCCTTCACACAGGAATTGTCCATTGGTTTCTTTTCACATAGAAACGATCCTTGAGTAGTCTTCACACTTGTTACCCTCCTCAGCCCACATCGCTTCAGGAGGTCTTCCCCATGCTCACACAGCTTCAGGGGGCACACATCTGACTGTCCTCCTCTACCCACACGGTGTCAGGAGGCAGCAATCCTTCTCCCATGCCCACACGGCGTCGGGAGGCACACATCTGACTGTGCTCCTCTCCCCAGCTCACACAGCGTCAGGAGGCAGCAATCAATAGGACTTCCTTTGGACAAATTATAGAGGCCTTAACTTCCTCATTCCGAACAGCTGAAGGCCTTTCAACTTCCTTAGACAGTTCTGGCTACCTTTGCAGCCAACACCCTATAGTAATTGGTGAATTTTCTAAACCAGGTGGAAATGTATCTCCTGTCTGTGACTACATCCACAGATTTACCTGACTTCCTGTCACATACACCCCCCCCCCTCTTGTTTCAACCCTATGGTTGGGACACATATTTCTGCATTTTTGGCATCATTTCGCTCCTTCTCAAGTTTGTCCTGCATAACCATCTGTCCTATCCACCAAGGAGGACCGTGATCCATAGGCAACTCAATTGTGCTAGTCTTAAAGTCTTCAACATTCTTGAGACGCCTCTCTCTGCAATCAACAAATGATTTCCACAACACTTTGAGAACCTCTGCTTTACTTGGCTTTGGTCCAAGAAATGCCTTCTTGAGCTTGGCTTGCTCTAAGATGCTGTGCAGAAGGCCTTCCATTTGCGACAACAGGCTGTCACACATTTCTTCAAAGTGACCCCTGTTCATTTTTCCAGCGACATCATCAACTTTCCTTCCACCAACATATGGGTCAAAAGCAACAACACAGTCTATTACAGGTTTCTTCAATGCACTTTCTGCAATTACATTACTTTTCCCTTGTAGCTCCTTTTCTTTATCTGAACTCCACATGGAATGTATCTCAAGATCACGCTCAAACTTCTGCCACCTGTCTTTCACCAGTTCCATTTTGGAAATATTCCCTGACTTATTCATTTGCTTCAAGTTTTCACCAACAGCCTTAGTTTTCTCCACTAGGTGGCGTTTTTGAAGGAAATGTTTATTCCAGAGGGGTGATTCAAACAACATGTCATCAAATTTCTGATGCTCACTCAGGACAGACCCCAAAACACTGATCCTTTTATGAACTGCATCAGGCACACTATCCCCTCTTTGGGACAGATCCTCTGTTGCCTGTAATTCCTCTTCAAGTTCCTGCAACGGAATCTTCATCTCTTCTACTTGCTGTTCTAAGGCTCGCTTAGACTTTTCTAGCTCCTGAACGCTTTTCCCAACATCATCCTTGGAGCTGACTAAATCTTCCATCTCTGTACGCAGCTGTTGGTTAACTCTTTCTAGTTCAACCTTACACTCTAGAGCTTCCTCCAAGGAGCGAGCCAAGAACAGGGCTTTGCTCTCTTTATCACGCGCCTCCGTTTCTGCACGGTTGCATTCTTCTGCATATTTTGCAGACACAGTCTTCTCCTCACCAAGCATCTGATCAAACTTCTTTTTCACATTTTCAACATTTTCTAATGAACCAACGCTTTCTTCCATGCATTTTTTCATATCCGCTATCTGAGCTTGCAGTGTTGCGACTTGCTCTGATAGGTTTCTCTTTGCTTCCTCCTCCTCTTTTACTTGTTCCAGGAAGCCATTTTTCTCAACTTCCATTTGTTTTAGTTTTGTGATAAAACTCAGCCTTTGACACCTCTCTTCCTGTAAGAGTTCCTGAGTGTCTTGCAGCTGCGATTCCAAGATAGAGAAATCTTTGGCATTTTCTCTAGATTTGCTGTCTGCTTGAGAAAGCTGATTTGTGACATTGTCCAAATCAACCTGCAGTCGGTTTGCCTTCTCTGACAGCTTAGCACACAATCGGTCACCTTCTGACACCTTGACTTGCGATTCCTGCAGCTGTGCCTCTACTTTTTCCCTCTTGTGTTCAGAATCTCCTTTTCCCTTCATAAGAGCCTTCACCTCATTGGCTAGCTTCTGGGAATGAGACTGTAATTCTGCCACACAGGCTTCTTTCTCCTTTAACTGCTGCTGGACACGTTGGGCTTCATCTTTCCAACTTTCACAGTCCGTACGCAATTCATCTACCACATTGCTCAAAGTGGTGAGCTCATACACAGTACTCAGTAATTTAGCCTCTCTCTCACTTTTCTCCTTGTAGCTGAGAGACAAGGTATTTTTCAGAGAGACATTCTGTTCCTGCGCCCCCTGCAGGTCTATTTTTGTAGCTTCCAAAGACTGAAGACTTTTTTTCAGCTGATTACGCAACTCTAACATATCACCCTTACTTTGCTCCTTCAAAGTCTGAATTTCACTTTCCTTTTCCATGAGGATGGTATCTTTCTCCATTATAGTCTCTCTACGTTTTTGTAACTCGGAAAAAAGAAGAGCAGTGGATTCTTCCCACTGTAACACCTGAGCCTGCAAGTTTCTATGCTCCATCCTAAGCAACTCCAGGGCTCGTTCCTTTTCTTCCATTTTCCGTTGCAAGGCATCCAGGTCAGCCCTGCACACATACTCGGTTTCCTCCAAACTGATGGCCTCCATTTGCTGCTGGCGTCTCTGTTTCCAGCCTGCCATGCTCTCTTGGTGAGCCTGTTGTTGAGCTGCAAAGCTCCGCTGTTTCAGCATCTCCCCCATTTTGGGTTTACTTTTCATCTGAGAACACTGCGTCTCCATAACTGCTTCATTTGCACCAGTGTTGCTAGGGACAACAATCTTTCTCTTTAGCAGACTCTGTTCAGGCATGGATGGGGCTCGTTCAGACGGTAACATCCCCTCCATCCATAGAATCCGGTCTCTCATTTCAGCTATCTTTGCATCTTTCAGGCGTTTTGATCGCCCCATCTTCAATTACTCCACAATAAATTTTTCACAGTCCAGCAAAAAATTTTGAGACCACTGTCTCTTTAAAGCCAGTAGCTTTTCTCTCTTTTGCAGGATCTCCTTTCCTGCAGACACAGTTTGTGCAGTCTCATGCACCAGACAAAGTTCATCAACAATTTTGAGACCACTGTCTCTTTAACACAAGTAGTTTTTCTCTCTTTCAGGATCTTCTCTCCTGCACACACAGATTGTGCAATCTCATGCACCAGACAAAGTTCATAGAACATATGCACTTCTTTGCAGGGATCTCTGCTTCTGCCCGCATCCTCCACCATATGTGGGAGATTAGCTCGGTGGCGGGTATGGATGACCCCTTTGGGGGGTGCGTTTACACAGGGAGATAGCCGAGAAGTGGTTGCAAACAACAGTTTGGTTTATTCTTGCAATTTACGTCACACAAGTGCAAGCCTCAAAAACATCCAAAATAAAATAAAACACAAAATAAATCCTTGCCACTGTGGGCGGCTACCTTCTCACATACAGGAACCTACCTACGGAGTCTGTCTCCAACCTACTGTTGGGCAGACTTTGCTGATCCTACAGCAGACCATCAATTGTCCATTTATTTTCTTTTCACACAACAAATGTACATTTAACATGTCCCTTTTCTCTTCACATAGAACACATGTTTGTTTGTCTCTCCACATAGCAACCATTCCTTTGCTTGTCTCTTCACATAGCAAACAGTTCATTTATTTCTTTCCACATAGAAATAGTCCAAGACCTCACCTTGAGTAGTCTTCAGTCTTAATTAATTTCCCCTTCACACAGGAAATGTCCATTGGTTTCTTTTCACATAGCAACGATCCTTGAGTAGTCTTCACACTTGTTACCCTCCTCAGCCCACATCGCTTCAGGAGGTCTTCCCCATGCTCACACAGCTTCAGGGGGCACACATCTGACTGTCCTCCTCTACCCACATGGCGTCAGGAGGCAGCAATCCTTCTCCCATGCCCACACGGCGTCGGGAGGTACACATCTGACTGTCCTCCTCTCCCCAGCTCACACAGCGTCAGGAGGCAGCAATCAATAGGACTTCCTTTGGACAAATTATAGAGGCCTTAACTTCCTCATTCCGAACAGCTGAAGGCCTTTCAACTTCCTTAGACAGTTTTGGCTACCTTTGCAGCCGACACCCTATAGTAATTGGTGAATTTTCTAAACCAGGTGGAAATGTATCTCTTGTCTGTGACTACATCCACAGATTTACCTGACTTCCTGTCACATAATATATATATATACATATATATATATATATATATATATATATATATATATATACATATACATATATATATATATATATATATATACAGTGGGTACGGAAAGTATTCAGACCCCCTTAAATTTTTCACTCTTTGTTATATTGCAGCCATTTGCTAAAATCATTTAGGTTCATTCTTCTTCCTCATGAATGTACACATAGCACCCCATACTGACAGAAAAACACAGAATTGTTGACATTGTTGCAGATTTATTAAAAAAGAAAAACTGAAATATCACATGGTCCTAAGTATTCAGACCCTTTGCTCAGTATTTAGTAGAAGCCCCCTTTTGATCTAATACAGCCAGGAGTCTTTTTGGGAAAGATGCAACAAGTCTTTCACACCTGGATTTGGGGATCCTCTGCCATTCCTCCTTACAGATCCTCTCCAGTTCTGTCAGGTTGGATGGTAAACGTTGGTGGACAGCCATTTTTAGGTCTCTCCAGAGATGCTCAATTGGGTTTAAGTCAGGGCTCTGGCTGGGCCATTTAAGAACAGTCACGGAGTTGTTGTGAAGCCACTCCTTCGTTATTTTAGCTGTGTGCTTAGGGTCATTGTCTTGTTGGAAGGTAAACCTTCGGCCCAGTCTGAGGTCCAGAGCACTCTGGAGAAGGCTTTTTATCCAGGATATCCCTGTACTTGGCCGCATTCATCTTTCCCTCCATTGCAACCAGTCGTCCTGTCCCTGCAGCTGAAAAACACCCCCACAGCATGATGCTGCCACCACCATGCTTCACTGTTGGGACTGTATTGGACAGGTGATGAGCAGTGCCTGGTTTTCTCCACACATACTGCTTAGAATTAAGGCCAAAAAGTTCTATTTTGGTCTCATTAGACCAGAGAATCTTATTTCTCACCATCTTGGAGTCCTTCAGGTGTTTTTTAGCAAACTCCATGCAGGCTTTCATGTGTCTTACACTGAGGAGAGGCTTCCGTCGGGCCACTCTGCCATAAAGCCCCGACTGGTGGAGGGCTGCAGTGATGGTTGACTTTCTACAACTTTCTCCCATCTCCTGACTGCATCTCTGGAGCTCAGCCACAGTGATCTTTCGGTTCCTCTTTACCTCTCTCACCAGGGCTCTTCTCCCCCGATAGCTCAGTTTGGCCGGACGGCCAGCTCTAGGAAGGGTTCTGGTCGTCCCAAACGTCTTCCATTTGAGGATTATGGAGGCCACTCTGCTCTTAGGAACCTTAAGTGCAGCAGAAATCTTTTTGTAACCTTGGCCAGATCTGTGCCTTGCCACAATTCTGTCTCTGAGCTCTTCAGGCAGTTCCTTTGACCTCATGATTCTCATTGGCTCTGACATGCATTGTGATCTGGAAGGTCTTATATAGACAGGTGTGTGGCTTTCCTAATCAAGTCCAATCAGTATAATCAAACACAGCTGGACTCAAATTAAGGTGTAGAACCATCTCAAGGATGATCAGAAGAAATGGAAAGCACCTGAGTTAAATATATGAGTGTCACAGCAAAGGGTCTGAATACTTAGGACCATGTGATATTTCAGTTTTTCTTTTTTAATAAATCTGCAACAATGTCAACAATTCTGTGTTTTTCCGTCAGTATGGGGTGCTATGTGTACATTCATGAGGAAGAAGAATGAACTTAAATGATTTTAGCAAATGGCTGCAATATAACAAAGAGTGAAAAATTTAAGGGGGTCTGAATACTTTCCGTACCCACTGTATATATATCAGTTATTGCGTGATATATCAATCAAGCAGTGTAGTGTAGTGTAGGCCTGATTCTGATGACATTGCAAAGTTGCTTGCGGCTGTAACGTATTGTCGGCTCCTGGCAATACAGATTTAAATTTAACGGTGTGCCCCCCCCCCAGTCCATACCAGACCAAGATTGGAAAAACCCTTATCCGAGCAAGCAGCCTGGCTGGACAGGATATTTGAGCGAGCGCCCCCCCTCCTGAACCATACCAGGCCACTTGCCCGCAACATGGGGAGGTAGCCCAATAGAGTACCTGTCTCCTGTCCATCAAAGTATCCAGGTACCTGTCTCCAGTCCATCAGAGTACCTGAATACCTCTCTGCAGCCCATCATAGTACCCGAGTACCTCTCTGTAGCCCATCAGAGTACCCGAGTACCTGTGTCCAGCCCAGAGTACCCGAGTACCTGTCTCCAGCCCAGAGTACCCGAGTACCTATCTGCAGCCCATCAGATTACCCGAGTACCTGTCTATAGCCCATCATAATACCCAAGTACCTCTCCGAAGCTCATCAGAGTACCCGAGTACCTTTCTGAAGCCGATCAGTGTACCTGAGTACCTGTCTGCAGCCCATCAGAGTACCTGAGTACCTATCTGCAGCCCATGCCTCCTATATTATGTGTTGGGGTGTTTGCTTTCCAAAATAGGGTCATTTTGTGGGGGTTTCCATTGTCCTGGTGTTCCAGGGCCTTCAAAAGTGTGATAGGTTGTAATGAAATTATATGTGTAATTTATGCCCCTAGAACACCTGACGGTGCTCCTTGCATGTTGGGCCCCTGTATTTGGCTAGGCTGTGCCAAAGTCCCACATATGTGGTATTGCCATACTCAGGAGGAGTAGCAGAATGTTTTTTTGGGTGTAATTTTTGCTATGTAAATGCTATGTGTTAGAAATATCTTATAAATTTACAACTTTGTGTAAAAAAAAAATGCATTTTCATTTTCTTTCTACATTTTCCAAAAACTTGTGGAAAAAAATGAAATGTTCAAAAGACTCATTATGCCTCATAAAATATACGTTGGGGTGTTTGCTTTCCAAAATGGGGTCATTTTGTGGGTAATTCCATTGTCCTAGTGCTCCAGGGCCTTCAAAAGTGTGATAGGTCGTTAGGAAATTATATGTGTAATTTATGCTCCTAGAACACCTGACGGTGCTCCTTGCATGTTGGGCCTCTGTAAATGGCCAGGCTGTGTAAAAGTCTCACACATGTGGTATTGTCATACTCAGGAGGAGTAGCAGAATGTATTTTGGGGTGTAATTGCAAGTATGCCAATAAAGTGTGTGAGAAATAACTTGTTATTATGACAATTTTGTGTAAACAAAAAAAAAATGATTTCTTAATTTTTCTAAGAATTGTGGGAAAAAAATTACAACTTCAAAAAACTCACCATGCCTCTTACTAAATACCCTGGATTGTCTTATTTCCAAAAATGGGAAATTTGGGGGTATTTGTACTGTCCTGACATTTCAGGGCCTCAAGAAATGAGATCAGGTGTGATTAGGTGTGATCAATTTTCAATGATTAGCACCATAGCTTGTAGACTCTATGACTTTCACGCAGACTAAATAATAACCACTAATTTGGGTTATTTTTACCAAAGATATGTAGTAGTATACATTTTTGCCCACATTTATGTAAAAAGAATTACTTATTTGCAAAATTTTATAATAGAAACTAAAACAAATTTTTTTTTTTTCCAAACTTTCGCTCTTTTTTCACTTATATCGCAAAAAATAAAAAACCTAGTGGCAATTAAATACTACCAAAAGAAAGCTCTATTTGTGTGACAAAAATGATAAAAAATGTGATTGGGTACAGCGTTGCATGACTGAGTAATTATCATTCAAAATGTGAGAGCGCTGAGAGTTGAAAATTGGTCTGGGCAGGAAGGGGGTGTAACTGCACTGTATGGAAGTGGTTAAAATGAGGACTTTTGATTTTTCATGTTCAAGTCCCATGGACTTCAATGGAGTTCGCATGTTCTAACAAACTTTTCCCCTGTTCGCGGTGTTCTGGTGCGAACCAAACAGGGGGGGTGTTTGGCTCATCACTACTGGCTAATAGGATTACCCATACATTGCCTATACTTATCCTTGTTCTGTGACAAAAGAATATAATTTTGACTTGCAATGTGGAGATGCATATACATGTTTATGCGTTCAATGTTTGCTCTTTATGGGAAACACAAGTTGCTGTGTATACATCCATGGATACAAGGATGATTGATTTCACCTTCTGAACAAAGGGGAAAAAAAGGATACCATTGGTATTCCAAGAAAAATAGAGAAAAATGAAAAGGATATCAATCAGGTAAGATTTATAACCATGTATACAGCTCAACATGAGTCAACCTGAAATATCCTACAAAAAAACTGCCAGGGAAGATCTGAGACTTTATAAATTGATACCATTTAAGTCTTTAATAGCTTATTAAAAAAATCAAGTTCTTTAAAGGATGGTTTACTCTATAGTAAATATGGTAGTAAAACTAAAGAAGAATGTTGCAAATATAAGGGTACATATTGTAAGGGATCAGAGTGGTGAACAGCCAGCTCAGAGTCAGTCCAGTAAAAGTAAAATATGTTTTTTCTTTTCAGCTTTAAGGCAAAGCAGAAAAACTATAGGCTTGCCTTGAAATACAGCCCCACACACAGGTAAAGTACAGTCTCTGCAGCAAACAGGCTTTTGGCAATTGTGACCAATGGGTGAATGGCGGTGGTGTTACATTGCAAAATATATTAATAGTCCATACAAAAATATGCGCAACACTATAACTACAGTGCCTTGCGAAAGTTTTCGGCCCCCTTGAACTTTTCGACCTTATGCCACATTTCAGGCTTCAAACATAAAGATATAAAACTGTAATTTTTTGTGAAGAATCAACAAGTGGGACACAATCATGAAGTGGAACGAAATTTATTGAATATTTCAAACTTTTTTAACAAATAAAAAACTGAAAAATTAGGCGTGCAAAATTATTCAGCCCCCTTAAGTTAATACTTTGTAGCTCCACCTTTTGCTGCGATTACAGCTGTAAGTCGCTTGGGGTATGTCTCTATCAGTTTTTCACATCGAGAGACTGAAATTTTTGCCCATTCCTCCTTGCAAAACAGCTTGAGCTCAGTGAGGTTGGATGGAGAGCTTTTGTGAACATCAGTTTTCAGTTCTTTCCACAGATTCTCGATTGGATTCAGGTCTGGACTTTAACTTGGCCATTCTAACACCTGGATATGTTTATTTGTGAACCATTCCATTGTAGATTTTGCTTTATGTTTTGGATCATTGTCTTGTTGGAAGACAAATCTCCGTCCCAGTCTCAGGTCTTTTGCAGACTCCATCAGGTTTTCTTCCAGAATGGTCCTGTATTTGGCTCCATCCATCTTCCCATCAATTTTAACCATCTTCCCTGTCCCTGCTGAAGAAAAGCATGCCCAAACCATGATGCTGCCACCACCATGTTTGACAGTGGGGATGGTGTGTTCAGGGTGATGAGCTGTGTTGCTTTTACATAAAGTTTTGCATTGTTGCCAAAAAGTTGGATTTTGGTTTCATCTGACCAGAGCACCTTCTTCCACGTGTTTGGTGTGTCTCCCAGGTGGCTTGTGGCAAACTTTAAACAACACTTTTTATGGATATCTTTAAGAAATGGCTTTCTTCTTTCCACTCTTCCATAGGCCAGATTTGTGCAGTATACGACTGATTGTTGTCCTATGGACAGAGTCTCCCACCTCAGCTGTAGATCTCTGCAGTTCATCCAGAGTGATCATGGGCCTCTTGGCTGCATCTCTGATCATAGAAACTGAAGAAAAAGGAAGCCGCTCAGGTGTATTAGCCCAACCTGGTGCTGGTTAGATCCGCCATCCTGAAATGTGCAATAGAAAACGTGGAACCGCACCAAGCGCGGTTCCACGTTTTCTATTGCATCTCTGATCAGTCTTCTCCTTGTGTGAGCTGAAAGTTTAAAGGGACGGCCAGGTCTTCGTAGATTTGCAGTGGTCTGATACTCCTTCCATTTCAATATTATCGCTTGCACAGTGCTCCTTGGGATGTTTAAAGCTTGGGAAATCTTTTTGTATCCAAATCCGGCTTTAAACTTCTCCACAACAGTATCTCGAACCTGTGTAAAAACTAAATAGTTAAAACCCGCGCTAAAAGAGTGTGTAAATTGATATAAAATGTGAATAAAATGTGTGTCCTGAAGCTGCTGCTCACTAAGTAAAAAACCAGAATGTGCTAAAATCAATCAAAAGGCAGCGCTAACAGGCATACATAAATAAATATATCCGTGTATACTGTGATCAGAATATTAAAATACATATAAAATAAAGTGCATATTGTGATCAATAAATACAAAATCAATACATATTAAAGTGCAAAAATATATTGCAATCATGTGTCCATTGTGCAACCATATGCAAGGTGCAAAAATATAAATTAAAGTGCAGTCCAAAAAAGGTTTCCTTCAGAGGAACTAAAGTGCTGGAAAGGTGCTCAGATAATCCACATAGGTGCCCAAGTGCTCTTCAGGAAGAAAAAAAACCCTATGGGGATGCACTCACCAAATTAAGGATAAACACAAGCCTTAAGCAGATATAATATCCCCGGGACGGATGGATGTATCCAATACAGCCTCTTATGAATAGCTTTCTTAGTGACTCCTCTCCACTCTCTCCCCAACAGTATGTTTAAAAGAAGAGGAAGAAGCCAAACATATGACTATATGAGAGGAGTCACTAAGAAAGCTATTCATAAGAGGCTGTATTGGATCCATCCATCCGTCCAGGGGATATTATATCTGCTTAAGGCTTGTGTTTATCCTTAATTTGGTGAGTGCATCCCCATAGGGGGTTTTTTCTTCCTGAAGAGCACATGGGCACCTATGTGGATTATCTGAGCACCTTTCCAGCACTTTAGTTCCTCTGAAGGAAACCTTTTTTGGACTGCACTTTAATATATATTTTTGCACCTTGCATATGGTTGCACAATGGACACATGATTGCAATATATTTTGCACTTTAATATGTATTGATTTTGTATTTATTGATCACAATATGCACTTTATTTTATATGTATTTTAATATTCTGATCACAGTATACACGGATATATTTATTTATGTATACCTGTTAGCGCTGCCTTTTGATTGATTTTAGTATCTCGGACCTGCCTGGTGTGTTCCTTGTTCTTCATGATGCTCTCTGCGCTTTAAACGAACCTCTGAGACTATCACAGTGCAGGTGCATTCATACGGAGACTTGATTACACACAAGTAGATTCTATTTATCATCATTAGTCATTTAGGTCAACATTGTATCATTCAGAGATCCTCACTGAACTTCTGGAGAGAGTTTGCTGCACTGAAAGTAAAGGGGCTGAATAATTTTGCACGCCCAATTTTTCAGTTTTTTATTTGTTAACAAAGTTTGAAATATCCAATAAATTTCGTTCCACTTCATGATTGTGTCCCACTTGTTGTTGATTCTTCACAAAAAATGACAGTTTTATATCTTTATGTTTGAAGCCTGAAATGTGGCAAAAGGTCGAAAAGTTCAAGGGAGCCAAATACTTTCGCAAGGCACTGTATATAATATTGTTTGTATGTGTATAGAGAAAACACGAAGGGATTGCAGCATACACACTAACATATTATAGAAGCACACAGGATACACTAAACTGGGCTTATAGGCAATACTTCACAGCTCTAACCAGAGCTACAGTCCTTTACAGTGGTTTTATTTCACCCAGCATGACACAATCCCCAAGTGGAGCCTTCAGGGAGCATGGCAGGTATCTCTCTCTCTCTCTCTCTCTCCTGTACCATGTCCGCAGTCCTTGCACCATGCCCGCAACCCCTGCATCTCCTGTACCATGTCTGCAACCCCTGCACCATGCCTGCAGCCTCTGCATCCCCTGCACCATGCCCGCAACCCCTGCATCTCCTGCACCATGCCCGCAGCCCCTGACATGTCCTCCTGTTCTATGCCCGCAGCCTCTGACATGTCCTCCTGTACCATGCCCGCAGCCTCTGTTATGTCTTTGTGTACCATGTTCGCAGCCCCTGAATCTCCTGCACCATTCCTGCAGCCCTTGATATGTCCTCCTGTACCATGTCTAAAGCCTCTGTCATCTCCTGTACCATACCCGCAGCCCCTGCATTGCCTGTACCATGCCCAGAGCCCCTGCATCGCCTGTACCATGTCTGCAGCCCCTGCATCGCCTGTACCATGTCCGCAGCCCCTGTACCATGCCCGCAGCCCCTGCATTCCCTGTACCATGCCCGCAGCCCCTGCATCCCTTGTACCATGCCCACAGCACCTACATCCTCTGTACCATGCCCGCAGCACCTGCATCTCCTGTACCATGTCTGTACTTTTACCATTTTTAACTGGAATTTGCTTATATATATATATATATATATATATATATATATATATATATATAATGCTATGGGGCTGGTATGAAATTATTTCCAGGGCTGAATATTATTCCCAGTCCGGCCATGGGGGTGTCTCCCATAGACCAACTCCAAGGGGGAGAATCCTGTGGAGGCCTTGGGTACCTATCTTACAGCAAACAACAAGGAAGGCAACAAGTAATCCCAATCATCTCACGTACCTGATCAGAGGCCAAGGTGCTAAGAGGGCTCCCTTTGCAGCTAAGTGCAGTACACCCTTGAAGGTGGTACAGAAGGTGTATCACCCAAAGAAGCAACAGGGTACTGAAGAGCTGGGCCGGTGATCACCTGGTGGATGCTGGAGATAACAGGTTACACAGCAAGACAGATGGCTCTCAGGAAACTCAAGATGTACTTGGCAAACTTGTGCACACAGGAAACAGTAGTAGAAGCCAGGCTGAGGATCAAACAATAGCAGAAGCCTGGCTGAGGATAAAACATGGGTAATCCGTCCGGGGGCAAAGTCAGGTAGCAGAAACACGATCTTGGACGAGGACACAACAGGAAGGTAGGCAGGTAGTAATAGCAAGGTTTGTAATGTGAGCCGGGGTCATACACTGGAAGGAAGGCAGGTGAGTAATAGCAAAGCCTGTAAAGCAAGCAGAGGTCATAAACAGGTGATCAAACAGCAGCAAGGTTGATAGAGCAAGCCAGAGGGTCAACGCCAGGAAAGGAGATCAGACAGGTCAGGAACAAGCCGGGTCACAACAGGAAATCCAAGGAAAGTATACAGAGACCCAGGAACACAGGGAGTCTGACGACTATTCAGCAAATTGATGGAATCCGCAGCGGTCTTATATAGGCCAGCAAATAGCCTCTTATGTCACGTTATGCGTGCGCCATTGCGCAGGTGCCAATTCACCATTCTTCTGCCAATGCGCTTGAGTACGAGGGTTTGCCTGATGCACCCATCTCTAGTATTGGCAGCAATGTCAGTTCCTCCACAGCCATTTTCCTGACAGTGCCCCCCCCCCCCAAGGGGCTGCCTCCAGATGCCCAAATGGGCCAGTCTTTCTGGGTATCTGTTGTGGAATTCTTGCACCAGCTTAGGAGCTTGCACGTTACTTGCGGGCTCCCAAGAATTATCTCCATAGGGATACCCCTTCCACTTACAAGTAATACAGAAGCTGACATAATCCCTGCAATCCCATTTCCGGCTGGGCCACCAAAAGGAGCGCTGAACAAGTTCGGAGGTTTTCCGTATCCCAAAATGCCCGGCAAGCTTGTGGTCATGAAAAGTCCTCAAGACTTGATGTCTTACTTGTAGTGGAACAAAAATTTTGTCTTGATACCACAGAAACCTCTCTTGATTCCTCAAAGAAGAAACTTCTGGTTCAGTGCACTGAGCAGAGGCCTGTCTAATTGCTGTCTTCAGGTCAGGCTGGATGAGCGAAAAAAATTTTGCGCAGAAAGGATAGTACCTAGTTCCACTATTGCTAGGGTATCCGGAAACATTCGGGAGAGAGCATCCGCATCCTATTCTTGGAGGCTGGCCGGTAAGTAATGTGTAAATTAAACCAGAAGAAGAACAAGGCCCATCGGACTTGCCGGGATGGAGAAGAGCCTTAGGCCCTTGACTTTGGGACAAGATCACCTTGGTGGCTACTTCCAAGTTATCCACCTCTAACACATAGGGCAAAGCCGAATCTGGGTGCTGTAGTACAGGTGCAGAAATAAACAAATTCTTTTGTTTATCAAATGCTACCTGAGCTTCTTGAGACCATTGGAACCAAACCTGCTGGCGAGTCAACTGGGTGATGGGTGAGATTATGGCAGAGAAGCCTTTCACAAATCTTCTGTAAAAATTGGCAAAGCCACTCCAGTATTGCCTTCACTTTCTGTAGGTCCATTGCGATTCCATCTGTGGAGATAATAAGCCCCAAAAACTGGATAGACATCTTCTCAAAGTCACATTTTTTCTGCCTTAAAGTCCGTGCCTCCTCAGGGTTGTGATCACCTTCTTTACATGTGTTTGATGGAGTTCCAGAGTGGCAGAAAAAATGAGAATGTCATTAAGATAAACGATTACAAAGTTGTCAAGGAACTCTCTGAAGATATCGTTCACCAGATGGCAGAACGTGGCTGGGGCGTTACACAAGCCGAATGGCATGACTAAATACTCGAAGTGTCCAAATCAAGTTCTGAACGCCATCTTCCACTCGTCCAACTCACGGATACGAACAAGGTTATAGGCTCCCTGCAGATTTAATTTGGTGAAGATCCGGGCAGTCCGGAACCTTTGAAAAAGTTCAGGAATAGGGGGGAGTGGATACCGATTCTTTATGTAGCCCTGCCCCCAGGGGAGTGGCTTAGTGTAGACACATCCTCCTCACTTCGATTGCCCTTAATGATCTCCAACCCACCTGACACTGTTGGTTCTGTCATTGTAAAAGATCAAGACTATAAAACTTTGCAATAAAGAATCAAATTTACTGATCTTTGGTTTGCGTTTAGTAGAATGCACAAACAAGGTCAATAAACTAATTAATACAAGAACATTAATGACAAAATGGATTCTGAATCCCCAACCTATAACTGAGTAGGGTTTAGCACTCAGGATCAAAAGATACAATCCATATATATATATATATACTGTATATATATATATATATATATATATATATATATATATATATATATATTCGGATACATATATATATGCTAGAGGATTAATATCTTATAATACTGTAAATACACTATGTTTGAGTATAGAATGAGAGTATGAGTTGGGGGACTCCGCGCCTTGGGCCTATTTGGATATGATATGTAGTTAAGACTGCTGCCTCCCTATAATATAGTCCGAGGACTATATGGTGTATGAAAAGAAAGAGGTAGGGGGTGGCGCTGTCTGGTATTTCAAAGAGGGTGTTACTAGTACTATGACTAGTCACATATAACAGATATGAACCCAATATGTAAGTTTTCAATGAGGTAGCTTTTGTATCAAAGTGACAAGTGTATGTAATTCACCGTATGGGTGACAAATGCTGTATGCATAGAAAATTGATGTCAATGATAAGTGTGTACCAAGTGAAAATATTGCACAAACGTGGTATAATCAATAAATGATCACAAACAATTATAGGTGCAACCGTGCATGATGTGATAAACTTATATAAAGTGACAAGTGCTAAAGTGAATACTGTCTATGATGATCCAGTAAAAGTATATAAAACTTAATAAAACATAATACATATAAATATATGTGCAACCGTGCTTAAAAGTGACTCAAATAGTCCCCAATAATTAAAGTGACCTGTGCAAATTAATACGCGGTGATAAAAAAACAATATATGGCGTATCTGGTAAATTGGGGGAAATAAATAATTTAAATGGTGATGGTAAAGTGACAGGTGCTAAAAACACCCAACATGTGTATCCAATGTCCAAAAAATAGGTAAGTCTCTATCAAGCGAAATGGTGATGAGTGATGGGTGCCCGTATTAAAGGAAGCTTTAACAGATTTCTTTGTGTGTCCCGTACACACTAATGGATAACTCCGTGGTGGGTGATGAGGTGAACCGTGACCCCTATGATAGGTAGCGCACTCACCAGAGATACCCACCCCACACAGGGGTACAAGGCGGGTATGTAAGATGGGTAGATCTTCCCTCCTACTCCAGGTCCTGGGGGGGACAGCTGGAAAGGTCCCTGGTGATCCAAGGGTTAAGGGATACCGGCTGTATACTGTATGGGTCTGGTGGGGTTTCAGGGGTATTCACTCCGGGGGTCCGCGGTGTATATAGAGCAGGGGATCAAACGATAGAGAGGCACATAGTGTAAAACTGTAGGTACAGTGCTTTATTTGAATAGGCAGGGTAAAAGTTACTCACAAACATAGGTGATGTATAGGCAGGAAAGTCGAGCGTCCGGAGGAACGCTATGCGGTCCAAGCCTCGATGTGGGAATAGGAAGTGATGCGACACGCCGTACCGGTTTCGCAGGCTGCTGAGGACGTATCCAATACGAAACCGGTACGGCGTGTCGTATCACTTCCGGTTCCCACATCGAGGCTTGGATCGCATAGCGCTGTACGCTGAGGATCATCATAAAGTTGGGCCATAGCCTCAAAAAAAGTGTCCAGCGTTCAGTACAGGGTTCTTTTGTTTTAGTAAGTCATGGGCTCAAGTTTGAGGTTCCTCAGATAATAGGGAAATTATGAACCCCACTTTTACTGTCTCAATGGGAACAGTTCTAGGCTGAAGGGCCAAGTACAATAGGCAAGCATTTTCGAAGGCCCTAAATTTTTTCCGCTCACCGAGGAATCGTTCAGGCGTTGGTACCCATGGCTCAGGAGGAGAAATTATCACTGTGTGGGAGATGCTGGTGTGTTCCTGTGATGAGGAAGCTGATGCAGCATTAGCAGATAGTTGGCTGGAATTCACAGTAGTAGGAGAAACTGTTAGATGCTGCAGACGACCCTCCAAATGGAAATAGCCTTCTTGAAGTCTCTGTATTGCCTGAGTAAGAGCAGTGACTTGCTGGCACAGAGCCTCGAGCAAGGAAGCACCTCTGTCGGCCTCTGAAACGGCTGGATTGTTTGGTCACGTACCTGATCTGAGGCCAAGGTTATGAGAGGGCTCCGCTTGCGGCTAAGTGCTGTACACCCCTGAAAGTAGTACAGGAAGTGTAGCGCTCAAAAAAGCACAGGTTGCCAAGAGGGTACTGAAGAGCTGGGTCAGTGATAACCGGGTGGATGTTGGAGATAACAAGATACACAGAATGAAAGATGTCTATCGGGGAAACTCCAGATGTACTTGGCAAACTTGTGCACATAGGAAACAGTAGTAGAAGCCAGGCTGAGGATCAAACACGGGTAATCCATCTGGGGGCAAAGGCAGGCAGCAGAAACAGGAACTTGACCAAGGTCACAAAAGGAAGACAGGCAGTAGCAAAGTCCGTAATGCGAGCCAGGGTCATACACTGTAAGGCAGGCAAGTAATAGCAAAGTCCGTAAAGCAAGCCGAGGTCATACAGGTGATCAAACAGGAGCAAGGTTGGTAGAGCAAGCCAGAGGGTCAATGCAAGGAGAAGAGATCAGACAGGTCAGGAACAAGCCTGGTCACAACAGTAAATCCAAGGAAAGTACACAGAGGCCCAGGAACACAGGAAGGCTGACAAAACCCCAGCAATTTGATGGAATCAGCAGCGGCCCTATATAGGCCAGCAAATCATCTGTCACATTATGTGTGCACCGATTTGCCATTCTTCTGCCAGTGCGCATGCATACAGAAATGTGCCTGATGCGCCCATCTCTAGTATTGGCAGCAATGCCAGTTTTTCCATGGCAGTTTCCCTGACAAATCACAACCATCCTCTTCACTTTTTTTTTTTTTTAGCATTCCCTTTAGGGTTTTGTTGAACACACAGGCTACTGGACAGTTTTTAACATCACCATGCACACAGATGACCCTGACCTGTTCCCCTGGTACCAGTGTTCTCTGCAACCTATCTGCATGGAGCAGGCTGATGACACTCCTATAATCAAGGAGCGCTACTACCTCCTGTCTATTGACCTGCACCACACTCATGCGGATTCAGGCTGGTTGCAGCACACACTGCATAGGTATACAGGGAGCGTCGAACTCCATTGGTTCCTCCCAGCTTGGGTACTGGGCCGCCACATGACCCAGTTGGTGGCAGGACCAACAGCGAACCTCACAGGGTCCCCCCTGCTGGCTCTCAGGAGGCTTTGGCACTGTGGTGCTCCTGGCAGTTGTGTTATGCACCAGGGTAGACAGCATGCGGTCAATGGGTGCCATCCTGGTGCTGGAACGCACTTCCTTGGAACGGGTCAGCTCTCTGGTGACAGAGGGACTCTCCTGGAAGCTTTCTGCACAGATGTAGTGCTCGACAGCAGCAGCCATCTCATACAGGGACTGATGCACAGACTGAGCCACCCATCTATGGAGCGCCCTGGGCAGACAATACAAAAAGTGCAACTCTTTCCACAATCTTAGTGGATGTCTTCTCTTCAGGTTTCAGCCAGTCCTGGAACAAGTGCATCAGGTGGAACAGCTGCGCACAGGCAGGCTTCACGCTGTTAAAGTGCCAGCCACGGACTAGGCTTCCCCCTAAGGCGACAGTCACTCCCAGCCTTGCTAGGTTTTATGCTTTTAGCACCTTATAGTCCCGTGTTGATTCTGGGGCCAAGTCACAGTATGCCTGTTGGGGATCTGCAAATCAGAAAAGGAACCAGCGCATCTGCCCAGTCTTTCTCAGGCAGACCTTCCCTTGCTGCAATCCACTCAAACATTGCTATGTACGATTCACAATTGTTTGGGGCTGTCAATTTTTGCAGGGTCCGCTGCACTGCCTTCCATGAGTCACTCTTTACAGCGGGGTCACTGGTCATCATTTTAGCCTGCTGGGTATAACGCTCCTGCGTTTTATGAATGATGTGGATTTTCAGCTGCAGAAATATTCCACTTCAGTAGTCATGTAGAGAAACGCTGAGACACCAATCCCAACTCTCAATGACTCATCATGTGTGGATGATCTCAATTCAGCAAGTAAATACACACACTCAATAAGATGTTTCCTAGAGTGACTTATGTATATAGTAACACAGTGATGATAGGCTGAAGAGACAGGTTGGGTAGAGATGGTAGATGACAGACACTTGAAAGGAAATGTTCTTGAAAGTAAGATAGTAGCAGATGGGATGCAGATAGGTTTAGCAATCATGTATGGTAGCAGATGACAGAGTAGCAGGTGGACATACAAGAGAGATCAACCCAGTGCAAGAACAGGTGGTAGTAGGCTCAAGAGCTAGCAATCTTAGATAATGCAGATGTAGTAATAGTCCTTAGTATGCAGAGCTAGATAGTGTAAGCTTTAGTATGAAAGTTATAGAGGTTTCCCCTGTGGGGTACTTATCACTAATAGCAATGTAGCAGAGGAGAGGTTCGGCAAGAGCGGATGATCCGGTAGCGGGATACAGGGATCAGCGCAGCGTGGTTCCGACAGCGAGGTATGCTTGCAAGCATGAGAGCTTCAAGACAGGTTAGCATCAAGGCACAAAGCAGTTTGAACGAACACATGTGAGTGAGAGCCGGCGATCTAAATAGCCATCCAGTCCGGCGCTCAGTGATGACAGCATCAGTCTTAAAGGTGTATGCGCACCTTACCAAAAGAGAATGGTGGGGCGCATACACTTATGAAAGAGTAATTAGGGTACCCAAAGGTACCAGAACATTACAGTACCCCCCCTTAAGGCCGGCTCCTGAAGGCCTCTGGAGCTGGTTTGTCTGGGTACTTCGCATGAAAATTGCGGATTAATCTAGAGGCATGTATGTCAGAGGTGTTTAGCCAGGTGTCGTCTTGGGGCCCATAGTTCTTCCATCGAACCAAGTACTGAAGTCTTCCTCTGTGGATACGAGAATCCAGAATCTCTTTTATCTCATATTCTTCTCCACCTTCAACTTGTACAGGAGGAGGAGGTGGGATAGTAGGCCTTATTCCTTGGTCAGGAACATGGGGCTTCAGTAGCGACACATGGAAAATGGGATGTATTTTGAGGTCTATTGGCAATGTAAGCTGTACTGCAGCTTTTCCAATAAGTTTCTTGATTGGGAAAGGTCCCAAGAACAGAGGTCCAAGCTTTTTGCTAGGGATTTTCAGTCTTAAATTTTTTGTTGAGAGCCAAACGAGGTCCCCGATAGCGTACTGAGGAGAAGGTCTTCTGCGAAGATCATAGTACTTCTTTTGTTGACTATGAGCGTGTGCAATGGTAGTATTAAGCAAACCCAGAGAGTCCTTTATTTGGGTAAGATAGTCTGAAGCTACTGGGTTATTTGAAGGAAGGATGTGTGGGGGAAGAATAGAGGGATGAAACCCATAGTTCAAGTAGAACGGACTCTGCTTGGTCGTACTGTGGGTTGCGTTGTTGTAGGCAAATTCTGCCAGAGGGAGAAGATCCACCCAATCATCCTGTTGGTAAGAAGTGTAACAACGTAAATATTGCTCGATGCATTGGTTGACTCTTTCAGTCTGTCCGTTGGTCTGCGGATGGTAAGGAGAAGTGAGCTTCCGCTCGATCCGTAGTATGTGACATAGTTCTTGCCAGAACTTGGAAATAAATTGTGATCCACGGTCAGACAGAAGAGTTTTTGGGATACCATGTAACTTAAAGACATGTTTCATCAGGAGTTCTGCCGTTTGTTTGGACGAAGGTAGTCTGCGAATAGCAATGAAATGTGCCATTTTTGTCAGATGGTCCACTGACACTAAGATGGTATTAAATCCTTTGGAAGGAGGCAATTCCACTATAAAGTCCAAGGACACAACTTCCCATGGAGTTTGGGGTATTGGTAGACTGCATAGTAGACCGGATGGTCTCGTAGTGTCAATTTTTGACCTGGCACAGACATTGCATGAAGAGATGAATTTTTGTATAGATGTTTTCATGTCAGGCCACCAGAATTGCCTGGTAATCAGATTAAGAGTCTTTGTCATACCCATATGTCCTGCCATAGGCACATCATGCGATAATTCCAAGATCTTGGTGCGTATGGTAGGTGGTATGTAAAGTTTGTCGTTGTAGTAGAGGAAGCCTTCTGCATCAGTATTTAGTTGTGGTGGGGGTGAATCCAAACTTATACCATGCAAAACCTCTTCCTTCAAGGAACGGACAACTCCAATAATGCGTTTGTGAGGTATTATAGGAACGGAAGGGATTTCAAAGTAGTTTTCTTCAGTTAGTCGTGATAGTGCATCCACCTTTTTGTTCTTATCTGCAGGTGTGTAGGTCACTAGGAAGTTAAATCTTAGAAAGAATAGTGACCATCGTACCTGTCGGTGCGAGAGAGTTTTGTTAGTCTGAAGATATTGGAGATTTTTATGGTCCGTGTATATAAGTATTGGTAATTGGGTGCCTTCGAGTAGATGTCGCCAATTCTCCAGAGCCAATTTTATAGCAAGCAGTTCCTTTTCACCCACGGGGTAATTTATCTCTGGACTGCTTAGGGATTTAGAAAAAAAGGCGACTGGATGAAGTGGTGAAGTGTGAGTTGGTCGTTGGGAGAGTATTGCTCCTACTGCCATGTTTGACGCATCTACTTCCAGAATGTATTGGAGGGATGGGTCTGGATGGTGTAGTATGGGAGCAGAAGTAAACCTTGTCTTTAACAGGTGAAAAGCTTTATTTGCTTCATCTGACCATTTGAATGTTTTTTTAATGCTAGTGAGCTGTGTGAGGGGTCTCACAATGGCAGAGAAGTTTCTAATGAACTTCCTGTAGAAATTCGAAAATCCAAGGAATCGCTGTAGCGCCTTGCGTGTGGTTGGTGTAGGCCAATCCTGAATGCAGGATATCTTACTCATGTCCATCTCGATTCCTGTTTTGGATATGATGTAGCCTAGAAACAGTACCTCTTCTTTATGAAACAAGCATTTTTTCAGTTTCACATAAAGGTTGTGTGCAAGCAATCTCGATAATACTAGTCTTACATGTCTTATGTGTTCAGACAGGGATCGTGAATATATAAGTATATCGTCCAGATATACCACAACACAGACATCTAGTAAGTCTCTGAAAATATCGTTTATAAATCGTTGAAAAACTGCAGGGGCGTTGCATAGCCCGAATGGCATTACAAGATATTCGAACAATTCGTATCTGGTTCTGAATGCAGTCTTCCACTCGTGTCCATCACGGATTCAAATGAGATTGTATGCTCCTTTCAGGTCCAATTTTGAAAAATAGGTAGCTCCACGCACCTGCTCAATGAGCTCAGGGATAAGCGGTAGAGGATAGCGATCTTTTATTGTAATAGCATTCAATTGCCTATAGTCGATGATAGGCCTGAGACTTGAGTCCTTATTGCGGACAAAAAAGAGTCCTGCTGCTGTGGAAGAAGTGGAAGGTCTAATAAAACCTTTTTCCAAATTCTCATCCAAATAGTCTTTGAGATGGGAAAGCTCATCCTGTGAAAGAGGATAAACATGACCGAACGGCAATTTGCTATTTGGGAGTAGATCAATGCTACAATTATAGTCTCGATGGGGAGGTAGTGCTTGAGCATTTTTCTCAAGAAAAACCTCAGAGAGATCCTGATAACATAGTGGTGCAATCTCATCTGTCACCACAGACAGGATCTTCCCGAAAGACGGGAGGTTACACGTACCCTCGCAATAGCAAGAGAGGAAGGTCAGGGTCCGTTCCTTCCAATCTATGGTTGGTTGATGTGTGTGCAACCAGGGAAGTCCCAAAACAATGGGAAAGTGGGGTGAAGGTATTAGATCGAAGGTAGTGGTCTCAATATGAGACCCGTTATTAGTGACTAGGAGTGCCTGTGTCTGATCAGTGATCGGACCAGAGGATAAAGGAACACCGTTAATAAGACTCACTGAGACAGGTTTAAGTTTAGAAATAATAGGAACTTTATTTAAAGCAGCAAAACGTATGTCAATATAATTTCCACAAGATCCTGTGTCAATCATGGCCTTAGTAGTAATCCTGTTCTGGTCCCACTGTAATGTTAAGCAAACAGAAAGGTAAGGGTTAGTGATTGAAGTTGTCAATCCCCCTAGGAGGACATGTGAACACTCACCCTTCTTTTTGTAGACTAGGGGACAGACGTTAATCTTGTGATCCGGGGATGCAGATTACCAGATCGTCTTCTGGCTCTTTCCATAGTTGATAGAGGTGGGCGTATGGTTCCTACCTCCATAGGAACGGGGTCAACGGCCGAAATCCGAGAAGAACTGGATAATGGCATTCCCATTTTCTCAGCCTTTCTTTCTCGTAGTCTTCTATCTATGGTGATACTGAGTTGTATCAATGCATCCAGGGTTTTTGACAGATCCGCTCGGGCGAGCTCATCTTTAACGGCCTCTGATAGGCCAAGCCTAAATTGGGATTTCAGAGATGCATCATTCCATTCTGAATCAAGGGTCCATCTCTTGAATTCTGCGACAAAGTCTTCTACAGGTCTCCCACCTTGATTCAAGGATCTTAATTGAAGATCGGCAGTACTCTGCCTATTGGGATCTTCATATAGGCTAGTGAGTTCTGCTAGGAACAAGGCATAGGAGTTGAGAATCTGGTCGCTTTTCTCAAAAAGAGAGTTTGCCCAGGCCCGAGGATCGCCTGTTAGGTAAGAAATAATAGTACAAACCTTAATGTGATCAGTAAGGTAGGTACGGGGTTTTAGCAAGAAAAGTAACTCACATGCGTTTTTAAATTCGCGAAATTTTTTGCGATCGCCTGTAAATACCAAAGGAGGATTTATTTTGGGTTCAGGGGACTGAGCAGTGGTAAGTTGTGTCAGTCTAATTACCTGCTGCGACAGAGCCTGATTGTCTTCTTTTAATTCAGCAAGTGCGTGTATTAACGCAGGTACTTGCTGTTTTAATTGTGTCATCTGAGTGGTTATTTCTGCTGAATCCATTTGTGGTTCGTTCAATCTATAACGCTCCTGCGTTTTATGTATGATGTGGATTTTCAGCTGCAGAAATATTCCACTTCAGTAGTCATGTAGAGAAACGCTGAGACACCAATCCCAACTCTCAATGACTCATCATGTGTGGATGATCTCAATTCAGCAAGTAAATACACACACTCAATAAGATGTTTCCTAGAGTGACTTATGTATATAGTAACAGAGTGATGATAGGCTGAAGAGACAGGTTGGGTAGAGATGGTAGATGACAGACACTTGAAAGGAAATGTTCTTGAAAGTAAGATAGTAGCAGATGGGATGCAGATAGGTTTAGCAATCATGTATGGTAGCAGATGACAGAGTAGCAGGTGGACATACAAGAGAGATCAACCCAGTGCAAGAACAGGTGGTAGTAGGCTCAAGAGCTAGCAATCTTAGATAATGCAGATGTAGTAATAGTCCTTAGTATGCAGAGCTAGATAGTGTAAGCTTTAGTATGAAAGTTATAGAGGTTTCCCCTGTGGGGTACTTATCACTAATAGCAATGTAGCAGAGGAGAGGTTCGGCAAGAGCGGATGATCCGGTAGCAGGATAGAGGGATCAGCGCAGCGTGGTTCCGACAGCGAGGTATGCTTGCAAGCATGAGAGCTTCAAGACAGGTTAGCATCAAGGCACAAAGCAGTTTGAACGAACACATGTGAGTGAGAGCCGGCGATCTAAATAGCCATCCAGTCCGGCGCTCAGTGATGACAGCATCAGTCTTAAAGGTGTATGCGCACCTTACCAAAAGAGAATGGTGGGGCGCATACACTTATGAAAGAGTAATTAGGGTACCCAAAGGTACCAGAACATTACACTGGGTCACCGCGTTTTGTAATCCCGCTATCTGTTCAACCAGTAAGTGGTTTGTTTCCTGTTGCACAGTGACTGTCTGTACCAGAACCTGCTCCTAACGGGCCTGGGCCTGCACCAGGACCTACTCATGGCAAGCCTGTGCATTAGCCAATATCAGCTGCTTAACCAGGTCCTCCATAATTTGATCAGAAGATTTCACAGCCTGTACAGCTTTAATCCAGGACATGGAATTGGCCTGCACCCCACAAACTGCCCAATGCATTCCTCCACCAATTGTAAGATATTAGAGCGGTGAAAAGCCAGCTCGAGACAGCCCAGTAAAAGTAAAATGTGCTTTTATTCAGCTTTAAGACAAAGTAAACAGAAAAACGACAGGCTTGTCTTGAAATACAGCCCCACATACAGGTAAAGTACAGTCTCTGCAGCAAACAGGCTTATAGGCAATACTTCATAGCTTTAACCAGAGCTACAGTCCTTTACAGAGTTTTTATCTCCCCGAGCAAGACACAATCCAAAAGTGGAGCCTTTAGACAGCATACAGGTGTCTCTCTCAGCAAACAGCTCCACTGTCTTTCAGACCAGCTGACTAATAAGCAGGTCTGAAGGGAAAATACCTGCCCTCTTCAATTAACACTCTCTTAACTGCCCCAGGCTGACTCTCTACAATACCAATACCAAAGTTGTGCAATTTTATCCAGGTGGGAAGAGAAGTACCACTAGGAAAGTCCACACACTTTGTGGACTGTGAAATGCAAAGGGCGATTCACAGGATAAGCTGTATATGTGGAATGTTTTTTATTGGTAAAACTAAAACTAAGGCTCTCCGATGACACATAACATTAATTATGGTAGCAATATGTCCCCACTGGCACGACATGTATTTTGAACAGAATGGATGACATGGCTATTATGTTCTTGATAGAATATAAAAAAGTGAAAGGGGAGTATTGTGACCATAAGATCCTGCAGAGAAAATGTAGATGATTTACCTACTAAATGCATAGTTTTGAGTCACCAGGACTAAAGAAGTCTGTTAATTCTGGTTCATTTATATAGAAGTGAATAAAAATGTACATAACAAAATACCCCCTCTATTCTTTTCTTTGACTTTCAACTAGAAAATGCATATGCATTTTGCATTAAATATTTGCTCACTATGTAAAACATGGATTATATATATATATATATATATATATATATATATATATATATATATATATATATATACAGTGCTTTGCGAAAGTATTCGGCCCCCTTGAACTTTTCGACCTTTTGCCACATTTCAGGCTTCAAACATAAAAATATAAAACTGTAATTTTTTGTGAAGAATTAACAAGTGGGACACAATCATGAAGTGGAAAAAAAAAATATTGTATATTTCAAACTTTTTTAACAAATAAAAAATTGGGCGTGCAAAATTATTCAGCCCCCTTAAGTTAATACTTTGTAGCGCCACCTTTTGCTGCGATTACAGCTGTAAGTCGCTTGGGGTATGTCTCTATCAGTTTTGCACATCGAGAGACTGAAATTTTTGCCCATCCCTCCTTGCAAAACAGCTCAAGCTCAGTGAGGTTAGATGGAGAGCATTTGTGAACAGCAGTTTTCAGTTCTTTTCACAGATTCTCGATTGGATTCAGGTCTGGACTTTGACTTGGCCATTCTAACACCTGGATATGTTTATTTGTGAACCATTCCATTGTAGATTTTGCTTTATGTTTTGGATCATTGTCTTGTTGGAAGACAAATCTCCATCCCATTCTCAGGTCTTTTGCAGACTCCATCGGGTTTTCTTCCAGAATGGTCCTGTATTTGGCTCCATCTTCCCATCAATTTTATCCGTCTTCCCTGTCCCTGCTGAAAAAAAGCAGGCCCAAACCATGATGCTGCCACCACCATGTTTGACAATGGGGATGGTGTGTTCAGGGTGATGAGCTGTGTTGCTTTTACGCCAAACATAACGTTTTGCATTGTTGCCAAAAAGTTTGATTTTGGTTTCATCTGACCAGAGCACCTTCTTCCACATGTTTGGTGTGTCTCCCAGGTGGCTTGTGGCAAACTTTAAACAACACTTTTTATGGATATCTTTAGGAAATGGCTTTCTTATTGCCACTCTTCCATAAAGGCCAGATTTGTGCAGTATACGACTGATTGTTGTCCTATGGACAGAGTCTCCCACCTCAGCTGTAGATCTCTGCAGTTCATCCAGAGTGATCATAGGCCTCTTGGCTGCATCTCTGATCAGTCTTCTCCTTGTATGAGCTGAAAGTTTAGAGGGACAGCCAGGTCTTCGTAGATTTGCAGTGGTCTGATACTCCTTCCATTTCAATATTATCGCTTGCACACTGCTCCTTGGGATGTTTAAAGCTTGGGAAATCTTTTGTATCCAAATCCAGCTTTAAACTTCTCCACAACAGTATCTCGGACCTGCCTGGTGTGTTCCTTGTTCTTCATCATGCTCTTTGAGCTTTAAACGGACCTCTGAGACTATCAAAGTGCAGGTGCATTTATATGGAGACTTGATTACACACAGGTGGATTCTATTTATCATCATTAGTCATTTAGGTCAACATTGGATCACTCATCCTCACTGAACTTCTGGAGAGAGTTTGCTGCACTGAAAGTAAAGGGGCTGAATAATTTTGCACGCCCAATTTTTCAGGTTTTTTTTGTTAACAAAGTTTGAAATATCCAATAAATTTCGTTCCACTTCATGATTGTGTCCCACTTGTTGTTGATTCTTCACAAAAATTACAGTTATATATCATATGTTTGAAGCCTGAAATGTGGCAAAAGGTTGCAAAGTTCAAGGGGGCCGAATACTTTCGCAAGGCTCTGTATATATATAGATATATATGTAGATATATATATATACACACACACACACCTGTATATTTAAATTATATGTAGCAGGTTTTCCAGGCCTGTGGCCTGATGTGGGTCTGCCATTGTTACCGGTTACCTTTCCAGCCCATATGAGCTGTGGCCCTGGGTGTGAGGACTGAGACATGAACCACTCCAGCATCTTTGTTTTGTTGTTTTATTGTAGATAAAGGGGATGGGAGAAGGGAATGAGTGGGATACCCCTTTTAGGCTTCAACTATGTACACTTGGGACTTTGTTCCTCAAAATGCCCTTTGGCGCTTCCTTGACAACAGCCGGCGCCAGCCAACGCTCACTAACTCTGAGAACATTCTGCAACTTAATAGAAGTGCTGAATCCTCGACTTGTAGTCCAGAAGATCCAGAACTGTGAAATTATAGAACCACTGACACTGTTATACTGCAACAAGTCACTGAATACTTCCATCCGCCTTGCACTGGCTTGAGGTAGTATGTTGTAGAATCCTGTAAAGCTGTAAATCCCAACTGGCACACTCTGTACAATTCAGGGCCCAATAGCAGGTGCCCCCTTTAACCTTGAACTCTTCGGGGTTCACTGTCTAGACACCCCCCTCTGTACCTTCAGGGTCCTCTACCTAGGTACCCCCTTTCAGCTAGCTGGCACTGGATCCTAGAACCTCTTCCTGAGTGGTCCCCTCTGACTCTGGAAGACCTCCAGGGGCAATCCTCAGTACTCACGACCTGTGTAGGCTTTCCTGGGACTGGACCCCTCTCTCTCCGCAGGTTCTCGGCACACCGGATCCCCTCCGCTCAACTCAGCACTCTCTGGATTCTCAGGCGACACCCCGAGACATCCGCTTTCCTCAGACAGGAGGAGAGACAGCGCACTCTCTCTCCTGGGACTCTGCTCCCGCCAAAGACCCTGTGCCACGCATTTCCCCCCCAAACTTATACCCACTCCCAGAATCCTTAGCAGCATAATCTACCTTCTGGGGTAGTTACAAGCTGGGATGTGTCCCCTTATTGGGCTTCCCACACTGCCCTATGAGAAGCCTCTCACAGGAGCCAGTGGGGATACTTCTCCCTTCAGCAGGCACAACTGGAAACCATGACACCCTGACTAAATAAATCACAGCCCTGCTGTTAGGCAGACAAGGCCCACTATACATTTACTTAGCACCTACCTGTAGGGTGCTACATATATATGATATTTACCATGAAAGCTATTTCTGTGACTGTATAACAGGCCCCATGCACTGGTCTATGATATTTTAACCTACTTTTATGGTCCTAATAAATATATTTTTTAAATCATAGTTAATATCTAGTATGGAAGTTTTGGCTTGCAATTTATGGATTTTGGTAATCTATTTCCCTTGTAGAAAGTACACCGCTGAACAACCTTATGAGATCGATGGAAAAACACATTTTTTAAAAGTTTTTTTAGAGTCTCCCTGCTCTAAACAACATTTAAAAAAATATTGGCATTAGTTCTACTTTAAGATGTTTTCCTACAAAGCACAGGAAAGTGCTAAGGCAGGAACAGGCCTTGGGGTTATTTGGCATAGTTTTCCTGTTAGTAGCAGTCATGACATATTTATATATGTTGTACCTTATTTGATAGTTAGGAACTAGATCACAAAATATTTTTAAAATGTTATATAACACTGATTGGTAATACTGTTTATGATTTGTGTCATATTTCAACAAATATTGCATAGATACTCCTAAGACACATTCATACTTAGTCTGACGCTGCATCTGTCCCCTGCCGCCTCTAAGACAGAGAACTGATTGATCAAGGACTGCTGATCTCTCAGTTCCCGGTCTTCAGTGAGCAGAGAGACAGTGACTGTCAGTAATAAACTGACAGGGGTTATTGCCCTCCCTTATTTTATCTAAAATGAGAAAAAGTTTTGCCTATAGTTCTACTTTAAAGTGTCACTAAACCTACACCATTAAAAACTATCAATAAAGGGCCTATGATCTTACTTCACTTCTTTACAGAGAGAGAACAACCACTATTCTACAAAATTTCACCTCCACAAACAAATTCTTTAAGAGTTGGCGTAAATACATTGAGTACACTTTCTCTCCAACAGAAATATCGACCATAATGTCCTCCTTTCAGTACACTGAATGGTATCTACTGGCATCTATAACTCAAACGCTGGCCAAACTGAAAGTTCAACCCTCATAGGCTGGACTATTATATTTTTTACCCTACATATGATCAAGTTATCCTGTCGCTTTATTATCCTCCCCCCCCCCCTCTCTTTTGGCTTAAGCAATGGCTTCAAAAGACGTATAGTTCTATCATAAGTTTAGATTGGTTACTTTGATGTCACAGAGACCAGTATAGAGTCATCCGACCCATAGGGTGGTTCTCTCTTCACTTACCATGCGAGACAACATTCCCATATAGACGCAACTATAGCCGTCCTGTTTAATAACGTTGTTGTTTTCATTTTTTTGTGCTTTATATCATATTTGCATATACATACTATTCATGCTATGAATGTATATTGTGTCATGTTTATCCTGTACACAATTTTTTCTTCAATAAAAATATTAAAAAAAATAAAAATAAAAGGGTGTATTACATGCTGTTCATACTCACACAGTCACTATGATAATCATTTTCTGTATTCTGCAAAAACCTGGTTGATCCTGCTGCTCTCTATCCCCCCCCAACCCTTCTGTCCAAGTCCCCAATTCAGTGAGGGATTTTGCAGCTGTGGTGGCAACTCTGCACATGCTCAGTTCTCAGTGAGTTTCTATGCTGAGAATTTCTACTCTTTCAAATCTGAGCAGGCCATGTGACTATAGAGTCACACATGTGGTTGTATACACAATGGTAAATTACAGCTCACTCCCTCCCTTCTCCTCCATGCCCGCCAACCAGCTAGACACAATTAGGGTGGGATATTACATGTTGTTTATTGGAGGAATCACCTCTCTCGTATTCTAAGACACAGGCTCGAGGCATGACACAGCCTGCGACTGGCAGAAATCCGCCCATACCATGTTATTTCCACAAAATAATTAAGATTTGATTTTAAATATACTGTGTATTTGTATGCCAATGTAAACAGTTCGTGGATATTGTTTATTTATTTATTTATTTTTACTCTGTATTCAAAAGGCTGTTTTTTTTTTAACATGTGACCAGCAGCAGAGGACTAGAAGCTCCTCCTGCTTATGTTTCTCTGCAGGCAGGCTGGGAAAAAGCTGGATCATGTGACAGCTGAATATCACAAAATAGAAAAAAAAAAATTTTGTTTTTGGTTTTTTTTTTAATTAAAATAATTACAGTGCCATCTTTACACACAGAAATAGAAGGGACAATGTAAAAAGTTAAACAGTGTGTGCTTAGTATCACTTTAAGTATTTTTCACTTTTGAACATCTTTTATTTTACTGGTGCTTTGCCTGTTTTGTAATAACTTTTCTGTAAATGCTTTTCTTTTGTGCATTAGACATTTGTAAATGCATTTACCTTTTGAAAGATGAGAGTGAGAATGGTGTTCTAAAGGCCCTTAAATATATATGTTTGTTTATATTTTACATTTAAAAAAAAAAATCCAATAGTGATAGGGCCTTCATTGCAAAAACTATTGTCAGGACTACCAAACTCCAAAGTTCCTACCAATCTTCAGAATTCATCAAATGCACTGGGCTGAAGATAGCTGCTTCCACCATGGGCGTCCGCAGAACTTTTTTCAGGGGGGGGGGGGGCATCATTTTAAGGTCACCCATGCTCTTCCCCTTTTCAACAATGTCATGAAGGGGAGGGGCTTAGTCATTATACATATTTTGAGTATTTATTCTTAAAGAGCAAACAGCAGCATTTATTTTTAAAGCATTTGCTAACATTAAAAAAATAAATAAATAATAATTCATCCTGTTCCCTTAAAGCATGATATACAGCACAGTGCTTGTGATGTGTAATTTGGCCCCTTCTAGCACCTAAAATAATTGGCTGATCCTGCCTAGCTATGTCCTCCCTCCTGTAAACTGACCATGGTATACCATGGCTGCTGAGCCCTGACACTGTGGTCAGTTTACGTACCTCTGTCATCCGCAGCCCTCCTATCCTCCTCTGTCCTCTCTCCCCCTCTCTCCCTGCCTTTCTGCTCCTGTGTCAGTGGCCCCCCCTCCCCTCCTCTCCTGCTGCTGTAATTTAATTTAACGTTTCATATTCTGTCTACAATCTGTTTAATAATCCTGTGTTCCCCTGTGTCTGTGTTTTATAAAAATCAGCCATTCTTTACAAGTTTTCAGAGCGCCACTCACCGCTCACGTGACCCGCTGCCACTCTCCTACTCTCCTCTCCTCTTCCTCTCCTCCTCCCCACCCGACTAACATCAGTGAGGAATCCTCGGCCCCGCCTGCTGCAGGCAGCTGTCAGACGGGGAGAGGAGAGAGCCCTCTGAAAACTGGTAAAGAACGACTTATTTTTTTAAAACACAAACACATCCACAAACACGGGGGCACACAGGATTATTAAACAGAACCGGACAGGATGATATAAAGTGACTTAACAACCACTTTAAAGGGGAAGTTGAGATTTGGGGGGGGGGCATTTGCCCCCCCCCTGCCCCTACCTATGGATGCCCATGGCTTTCATAAAGAGTGACATTGTCCACCTGGCACATGCACAGAAGTAAAGACTTGGACTGGCTTGACTCGTTCCTTAACCAATGCAAAGCAATGAATTCTGAATAGTCGAAGAAGCTCCAGAGTTTAAAAACACTGCTTTAGCCACAGAGACATTTCTTCACAATGAAAGTACCACATTTAAAATACTTTGTTAGTGCAGATGCTAGAAAGCCAGAAAACCGGTATGGGTTGGTTTTGAAGCTATAATTGCACTTGTTTACTATCTTGGATTTCTACAAAGAACAAGGGGACTTAAATATTAGGCTTGTTATAGTCACAATTCAATCTTTATTAGTGCAGATCCCCTTGGTACACCCCCAAATGCCCCTTTATAACATGTCCTGACCACATCTGTTCCTCTGTTGAGCTGGGAAGATGATCACAGCAGGTCCCAAAGACTAGGAGACCTTTCAGGACCTACACTTCTGTCACATCGAGTCAAGCTGTATGTGCCAAGCAGCCAGCAGAAGCAACACGCAGGGTGATAGCAAAATTCAATTCAATAAATCATGAGCTCACTTCCACTATAGTAATTTGTCTTTCAAACTGGATTAATCATTTTAATGCTGTACTGGTTTTGAGTTATTACATAAAGCCCATCAGATTAAGAAAGCATTATTTCCAGAGAAGAATGCTGTCACTGATAATACAAGATAAATATATAGATGGAGTTACAGTATGCGAGTTGTATTCTTCTCCATTTTAATGACAGATGAGTTCTAATGCATGAAAAGATCTTCATTGTGGTAATCTTTAGCACAGTGTTCTTAATCTTTTAAACCTGGATACACTATATTAAGACACCTTTTTTTTTTACTTTGAAGGAGAATTTAGCTAGGATGAAAATCGCATAGGAGCTTCCAGAATGCCAGCCGATGTGCAACTGATATTTCTTTTTGATTATGAGCTCCGAGTGTACCAGCATTCTGAAAGTTATAAATCAGTCCCTTGTTGCTGAAGGCAAGTCTTTATTTGTTGAAACTTCAGTGCTAGTTTGATGTCCAGAACCTAAGGAAACAAAAATGTCTTGTCTGAGTTACGAGTCAAAAATATTCCGAAGTCTTTTTTCTTCCAAAAGGTAAAAATAGCAGCTGTAAAGTTCTGTTAAAAATATTTTTTTTTCCCTTAGAAGTCTGCTTGGAAACAAGGACGTCATTCCTCCATTCCCAAATGTTTTTAACTATTCCTTTTTTTAATTGCTTACAGCCTACTATGCTATTCTTTGAACTGTCATCCATTTAAAAAAAAAAGAAAATAATAAATAATCTCAGCCAACTGGTAAAGGAATAATGTAATTATTGTATACAAGCAGGCAACGTCTGAGTTTCACAGCTGCTATCTAGGGATTATCCACTCTATATTACCAAAAGTAATAAACATGCTTTAATGCGTAGGGTTCAATATTGAGTTGGCCCACTCTTTGCAGCTATAACAGCTTCAACTCTTCTGGGAAGGCTGTCCACAAGGTTTAGGAGTGTGTCTAAGGGAATGTTTGACCATTCTTCACAAAGCTCATTTGTGAGGTCAGGCACTGATGTTGGACAAGAAGGCCTGGCTTGCAGTCTCAGCTCTAATTCATCCTATATGTGTTCTATCAGGTTGAGATAAGGACTCCGTGCAGTCAAGTTCCTCCACCCCAAACTCGCTCATCCAAGTCTTTATGGACCTTGCTTTGTGCACTGGTGCGCAGTCATGTTGAAACTGGAAGGGGCCATCCCCAAACTGTTCCCACAAATTTAGAACCATGAAAATGTACAAAATGTCTTGGCATGCTGACGCTTTAAAAGTCCTCTTCACTGGAACTAAGGGGCCAAGCCCAACCCCAGAAAAACAACTCCACACCATAATCCCTCCCCACCAAGTGATTTGGACCAGTGCACAAAGCACTGTTACAGGGATGATACAACCCATTTAAAGTGTTGCTTTGTATCTGGCGGACCCTCATAGGTCTCTCCTGGCACTGTTTGCAGTGATTGACCGGTTTGGTCATTTATCTGGTTTTAGGGTGAACTGGAATAAGTCTAATCTGTTCCCCCTGGATCCACAGGCCTTACCCCCCCCCCCCCCTCACCTCTTGTCCTCTTCAAGTGGTCGACAATAGGGCTGCACGATATTGGAAAAAAAAGTATGTTGCGATATTTTTTTTCCCAACGATATATATTGCGATATTGAGAAAGCCATCAATCCAGGCTAAAGTCAACAATTACCTTAACATTGATAATCATTTCACAAATAAGCAAGCTTCATTACAAGTGACAAAAAGGTCACTTAATATTTTATTCCAAAATTAGAACATTTCTTGTAAAACACAAAAGCAGAACACATTTTTAAATAAAACAGCAGCTTTACACCAACCCCCCTGATTGGTTTACATTACAACAATATAACTTAATATATTTTTTATAAAACAACTTATAGGCATTTTTGGTTCACAATCTTTTTTGTTTTTAAGTCAACTTTTCTTAGCAAAAGTGCCAAAGTTAAACAGTGTTGGTCATCATAATCATGGCTAAACAAAATTAAATAAAACTTCTAAACTGAGTATTCTTTAGCATGATCATGCATGCTAGCTGCTTATGTATGCTGTATGCTTTTCTTACTCAAGGTTTTTAGCTAAGAACACAAGTCTATTAACCTTTGCAGGCTTGAGACAGGTGCATTGGCAAGTGACAATGTTGCCACTAGTACTGAAAAGTCTCTCTGACGGCGAGCTTGTCGCAGGAATACACAGGTATCTGCGGGCAAGTCTGGCGAGACGAGGAAAGCTTATTTTGTGTACTTTCCACCATGCAAGTGGATCCTCTTCTTTGTCTATTGGAGGTGTTAGCAGGTAGGTGTTTAACTCTGCTTCCAAAGCATCCTTTAGGGCCAGAGAGGAATCACCCTTTGCTGCAGTTTCACTCTGTTTAAAGAATCTTGCCAATGACTTCTTTGCCTTCTTTGCCTGGGGTTCAACTTCACTGGTAACGTTGGGCATCACGTCAGTGCTGCAGCTTGCTTTCTCCTGGCATTCCATCATCTGTGATGCCACTCTGGCCTTAACTTGGGTTTTCTTGTCTGCACTGATGAAGTCCATCTTGAACCGGGGGTCCAAAAAAGATGCCATATCTAGCAGCTTCTGAGTATCATCTTCATATTTCTCGTTGATGTAGTCCAGCATCTTCTTCTTTATGTTCTTGGTCAAGTCTGTGTCTTCATCTAGCATTTCCAGTAGTGAATTGTTGAAGAGCTGAAGAACTGGCTTTACAAAGGAGACACTTACATATTCATCCCCTGAAAGTGCATCAGTGAAATCCAGGATTGGGCCCAGTGACTTGCTTAGTGATTCCAGGACATCTATATCTTGCCAGGTTGGAATTAGATGTCGCAGCTTCTTGTCTGCAGACAGGACCTGAGTTAAAGCCTGCTGCTGCTCTAATATCCTGCTGATCATCATCTGTCTGGAACCCCATCTTGTTTGGCATTCTGAGATGAGGCAATGTGATGGAAGATTGAGTTCCTTCTGGAATTTTGTGAGGGCATCGCTGGCCTTCCAGCTGTGAGAGAAGTGGCTCACCAGCTTCTTGCAGACTCCTATAGCACGATCAATGCGGCCATCCTTTTTCACTGCATTTTCTAAGCGGAGAAAACAAACAAAACATTGTGAATGTGAACTTTAATTATTGAAGCACACTGTTTTATTTGAAACCATAAATGAAGAGCTCTTTTCCAAAACTCGATAAACGCCAATAATAATTTCCTTGTTTAAAATGTTTTAACAGGATAAATTGAATATTCTCAATGTGTGGGTCTAGGTAAAAATTTTAATTTTCCCTGAAAACTATTGAAATGGAGTTATCGCGTTTTGGAAAAGAGCTCCTCAAATATGCTCCTAAAACTATTTTTTGCCACGGATTCAATAATAGGTTGTTTAAATGTTTAGTGTATTTTTTTCTTACGTCATCGCTCCCAGGAATCAATGTGCCTGCAGCGGCCCCGCACGTCAGTTCTGGTGCAGGCGCGTCATTCCCTGCTAAACAGCTTCTGGGCATGCCCAGAAGCTGTGCAGGGATGACACGCCCGCACCGGAAGTGACATCGGGGCCGGTGCAGGGCATTCTAGGACAGAAGAGGACACAAGGGGACACTTCAGCGGCCCAGACCTGATGGCAGTGCTGGAGAAGAAATTTTCAAGGTAAGTATTTCATCTAAAAGGTAAGTGCGACCCGGGACAGATCAGAGGCTATCCATTGTGGAATGTACTAGCCCTGACTGTCCCGGGGGTATTTTTATCAACATTTTTTTTTTTCAACAGGAACACTTTAAGTAAAACGGCAAAAAAAATGTATATTTATTTAGATCATGGTCATTACTCACCAACTGCAAGATGTAGTCTGTGGCCGAAGCACTGTAGTCTGGTCCACTTGTTCAGATCGGCAGCTTTCAGCATGTTCGCTGCATTATCTGTTGTTATACAGACTTGACGTGTCTCATCTAAGCCCCAAGCGGACACCGCTTCTTTCAGGGCCTCTGCGATATTCTCAGCTGTATGACTTTCCGGGAAAAATGCCGTTTGCAAACAGCGACTTTTTAGCTCGAAGTCCTCTGTGATGAAATGGACCGTCAGACTCATGTAGGGCTCCGTTGTTCTGCTGGACCACAAGTCTGTTGTAGTTGCATAGTATTCCACGTACGACAGTTCTGCTTTAACCTTAGATTTGCATTTTTCATACAGTTCTTGTATTGCAACTTGGGAAAAATATGTGCGGGATGGTATAACATACCGCTTGTCAAGCTTTTGGATCATTTTCTTAAATCCCTCTTTGGTGACGGTATTTAATGGCAACATATCTTTAGCGATATGAAACGTTATTGCGTCTGTTATTGCTTTCTGTCGTTGAGAGCCTTTCTGGTAAGGTGTCACACTGGCAAAGGCATCACAAATATTTGTTTGAACTTGATGACATCCAGAATCAGATTTGACTTTGAATTCATCGTAAAGAACTTTGTGGTGCCGTTTTAAGTGATCAGACAAATTGGTGGTGTTTCCTTGTTTTGTGGCCACAGCTTTATGACACTGCATGCAAAGTACCTCTTTTTGGTAAACATCCTCCTTTATGTACCCAAAATACTCCCAAATACTTGATTTTGACTTTCTTTTTGGTACAAAATCATTTTTTTGCGGCGGATCCTCTTCGTTGCGCATTTTTAGTAGTGATGATGAATGTTGGCTGTGACTAAGCGGTGGGTGAGCGCCGTGAGCAGCGGTACAGCAAACCAATCACGTGTGACTTCTGACCATACAGGGTTAATGTTAATGAAGGGCAGTACTGCAGCCTTCTGATTGTAGTTGTACCATACAGGGTTAATGTTACTGTAGGGATTTAGTGCAGCAGCCTTCTTCTGATTGTACCATACAGGCCCAGGCCAGCCAGGGTTAATGTTACTGTAGGGATTGGAAGTAGTGCAGCAGCTGAGCAGCCTTCTTCTGATTGTACTACAGGGCCAGCCAGGGTTAATTTTACTGTAGTAGGGATTGGGAAGTAGTGCACCACTGCAGCAGCCTTCTTATTGTAGTTGTACCATACAGGGTTAATGTTACTGTAGGGATTCAGTGCAGCAACCTTTTTTTGATTGTACCATACACAGGGCCAGCCAGGGTTAACTTTACTGTAGTAGCCAGATTTGGGAAATACAAGTAGCGCAGCACTGCAGCAGCAGCCTTCTTCTAAATTTCATTGCAGTTGCTGCATCATACAGGGCAGGCCAGGGTTAATGGTGGACACTCCAGGACAGGTTAACGTGATGTGCCGCACAGTGTGTGTGACTAGTGTGCACTGAATAGAAATCGGGACTCACAGACAGTGTGGTAGAAGGTAGGAGTACAGCCCGAACATCCGTCCCTCATGTTAAGTCTACCCGTGCAGCTCTCATGACCGAGCGGTGAGTAGCGGCAGAGCGAACCAATCACGTCGCGAGTAGCGGCACAGGGAACCAATCAGGTGTGCAGGCACGCCTGATTGGTTCCCTGTGCCGCTGCTCACGGCGCGCTGTTCACCGCTCAGTCAGGGAGAGCTGCAGGACGGACATAACGTGCTGGACGCTCGGGCTGTATTCTTAAACTGTAAGTCCTCCCCAATATCGGCTGATCCGGCGATGCCCACGCCCGCAGAACGATATTCAATGTTACATCGAATATCGTTCAGCCCTAGTCGACAAGTTTAGATATTTGGAGATTGAAGTTCAATTCCCCTTATCTTGATTCTTTGCAAACAATCTGGACCCCCTGGTTGCTCGTCTTAAGGCCTCTTTGAGATTTTGGTCCACACTTCCCCTTACGGTGCTTGGTAGAGTTCATATTTCTAAAATGATTTTTCTTCCGAGCTTTTTATATATACTGGGCAATTCTCCGGTATATGTTTCCAGGCCTCGTTTTCGAGATATAGACTCGCTCTTGACCTCCTTTGTTTGGGGGGGTCAGGCGGCTATGGTGCCCTGCAGTTGCCAGTCGCTGCGGGGGGTTTTGCGGCACCCAACCTCCGTCTTTATTATATTGCCTCTCAATTAACTCATGCTCACTGGTGGTTTCATCCAGAGAAGAATAATGCCGCGGCAGCTTTGGAGGCAGCCACCCTAACTTCCTTTGAATCACTACAAAATTTGCTTCACCGTCGCTCTACCATGGGTAGGCTGAATACTACTATAATATCTGTCACTTTGAGAGTTTTTGTGGGCCGTGGAACTGGATGGTTCCCGGTCTTTGGAGAACTATTCACCTAACGCTCCCCTTTGGCATAATCCGAGATTGCGAGAGTTTTTTAGTCGAGATGATGGTCTCTTTTGGGCCAGGCATGGGGTGAAATCAATTTCGCACTTATATTTACGCAGTGTTTTTCGGTCCTTTGCAGATATGCAATCCTCCTTTGAGCCACCCTCTACTGCTCACTACCGTTACTTACAGCTGCGACATACGGCGGCCGCGCAGTTTGGCCTCCGCGATGTCTCACTTGAATCTACAACTCTGGAGAATCTCCTCTCCGACTCATCGCATGAGAAGTTGGTCTCTACGTATTACTCTAGGCTTTTGCATTCTTTCTCTCTCCACTGAGTCTCAGTGGAGAGAGAACATTCCGGCCCTGTCAGAAGAGGTGTGGCAAGATGTCCTTCCTGAACAAATTCCAGTAGTTGTCTCTTCTAGGGATAAAGTTATACAACTGAAGATTCTATACAGAGCCCACTTTACTCCTAAATGTTTGCATAGAATAGGTAAATTGTCATCCCCTCTCTGCTCAAAGTGTAATATTGATGAGGGTACCTTTTTCCATATGTTCTGGGAATGTCCATCTATCCGCAACTTTTGGTCCGCAGTCACAGCTTTTATTGCTGACATCACCCAGCTGCCTAATAGGGTTGAGCGGACACCTAGATGTCCGTGTTCGACGGGTTCGGCCGAACTTTAAAAAAAAGTCCGGGTCCGTGTCCCGGACTTTTACCAAACTTTTCCCGGACACCGAACCCCATTGAAGTCAATGGGGACCCGAACTTTAAGGCACTAAAATGGCTCTAAAACACCAATGGAAAGGGCTAGAGTGCTGCAAATGGCAGCAAAACGTAGTTAAGAGCATGGCAAGTGCTCTGCAAACAAATGTGGATAGGGAAATAACTTAAAACAACAAAAAAAAAAACAGAAAAATAAAACAATGTTCTTCATCTCTGAAGGACGAGGCCCATATGGAGTAGGAGGGAGGTTGAGGTGGTGGTGGATGTGACGGTGTCATAGGCGTGCGCACAGGGTGTGCCGGGTGTACCTGGGCACACCCTAATCACCTAGGGCACATAGCATTATCGCTCTGTTTGCCAGTGAGGAGATGGGAAAGATCTCCCTCGGACCTGCTCTGCTCTATTTCTCTTTGCCAGCAGGGAGAGTAATGTATCGGGGCCATGTACATGTAGGCAAACACATGCATGTGTATTTCAACTTTGGGGTGCACACCCTAATGCAATAGGCTGCGCACACCTATGGGCGGTGTAGGTGGAAGCGGCGGTGGAGGAGGACCAGGGCCGGATTAAGAGCATCATGGTCTTGGTGCTGAGGATTTTGAAGGGCCTTAAGGGCCGTGCCTTGGCATGCACCCAGAGGAGGAAGGGTGCAGCCATGCATGCCTAATTCAACATGGGATGCTGTCTCTGAAGCCCATAAACACATCCATGCATCGGCAACTGTCCCTCCTTGTCAGGCCTTCGCGCTGTGTGGGGAGGTTCTGAGGGTGCTGCCTGGGGAAGCGAGCATAGAAGCCAGACTTCTGTGTTTACAAGTGACAGAAGAGCGGTCACAGTGAATATGGCCAACCCGGGGCCTATATAAAAGGTAGGGGCCTGGAGCTGCAGCTCCAATAGCCCCTACGTTAATCTGGCCCTGAGGAGGAGGACGAGGTAGCCAACACTGCTTCTTTTCACAAATTTTAAATGAGGGTACACCCCAAAAGAGTGAGAAAGAGCAAAAATGGAACAATGGGTGGGTAAGGTCGGTATCCATTGCTATTCTGCACAAGGTACGGAAAAGTCCCGTGGGATCCATGCCTGGTTCATTTTAATGAACGTGAGCTTGTCCACATTGTCTCTGGACAGGCGGCTGCGCTTGTCTGTTATAACGCCCCCAGCCGTGCTAAATACCCGTTCAGATAATACACTGGCTGCAGGGCACGCCAGCACCTCCAAGGCGTAAAGGCCAAGCTCAGGCCATGTGCCCAATTTGGAGACCCAGAAGTTGAAGGGGGCAGACCCCTCATTCACTACATGTAGGCGTGTGCACACATACTGCTCCACCATGTTGGTAAAATGCTGCCTCCTGCTAAGACGTTCCATCTGAGCTGCTGGTGCTGCTGTTTGTTGTGGCGTGCTGACAAAGCTTTTCCACATTTCGGCCATGCTAACCCTGCCTTCTGAGGTGCTGGCGGTGCCCTGGTTGCGTTGGCGACCTCCTCCTCCTCCTCCTCCTCTGCCTTGTGCTTCCACTGTGGCCCCGCTGTCAGATGGGAATGCCAGCAGCATCGCATCTACCAGCGTGCGCTTGTACTCGCGCATCTTGCGATCGCGCTCCAGTGAGTGAATTAAGGACGGTACGTTGTCCTTGTAACGGGGATCCAGCAGCGTGGCCACCCAGTAATCAGCACAAGTTAGAATGTGGGCAACTCGGCGGTCGTTGTGGAGACACTGCAGCATGTAATCGCTCATGTGTGCCAGGCTGCCCAGAGGCGACGAAAGGCTGTCCTCTGTGGGAGGTGTATCGTCCGTGTCCTCTGTATCCCCCCAGCCACGCACCAGTGATGGCCATGAGCTGGCCTGGGTGCCACCCTGCTGTGAACATGGTTCCATCTCCTCCTCCAGCTCCTCCTCCAGCTCCTCCTCCTCCTCATCCTCCAGAACTGTGCCCCTGCTGGACAATTGTGTCCCTGGCATTTGTGTGTGCAGGAACCCACCCTCGGAGCCCCTTGCGAATGACTGCCCTGAAAGCCTTTGAAATGTTACCTCTTCATCCTCCTCCTCCTCCTCCTCATCCTGTGCCACATCATCTTCCATCATCGCCCGAATTGTTTTTTCAAGGAGGCATAGAAGTGGGATAGTTAAGCTGAGAACGGCGTCATTGCCACTGGCCATGTTGGTGGAGTACTCAAAACAGCGCAACAAGGCACACAGGTCTCGCATGGAGGCCCAGTTATTGGTGGTGAAGTGGTGCTGTTCCGCAGAGCGACTCACGCGTGCATGCTGCAGCTGAAACTCCACTATGGCCTGCTGCTGCTCGCACAGTCTTTGCAGCATGTGCAAGGTGGAGTTCCACCTTGTGGGCACGTCACATATGAGGCGGTGAGCGGGAAGGCCGAAGTTACGCTGCAGCGCTGCCAGGCGAGCAGCAGCAAGGTGAGAACGCCGAAAGTGCGCACAGACGCCCCGCACTTTCTGCAGCAGCTCTGACATATCGGGGTAGTTTTTAAGGAACCTCTGCACCACTAAATTCAGCACATGCGCCAGGCAAGGGATGTGCGTCAAACCGGCTAGGCCCAGAGCTGCTATGAGATTTCGCCCGTTATCGCACACCACCAGGCCGGGCTTGAGGCTCGCTGGCAGCAACCACTCATTTGTCTGCTGTTCCATGCTCCTCCACAACTCCTGCGCGGTGTGTGGTTTGTCCCCCAAACAGGCAAGTTGTAAAACTGCCTGCTGTCGTTTAGCCCTGGCCGCGCTGAAGTTGGTGGTGAAGGTATTACGCTGTCCGGATGAGGAGGCGGTAGAGGATGAGGTAGCGGAGTAGGATGAGTTAGGAACAGGAGGCAAACTGAAGCGCCCTGCAATCCTCGGTGGTGGAAGGACATGCGCCAAATTGCTATCCGCCTCAGGCCCATCCGCCACTGCATTTACCCAGTGTGCCGTTAGGGAGATATAACGCCCCTGACCGTGCTTACTGGTCCACGTATCGGTAGTTAGGTGGACCTTGGCACAGATGGCGTTGCGCAGTGCACACCTGATTTTTTCCCCCACTTGGTTGTGCAGGGAAGGGATGGCTTGCCTGGAAAAGTAGTGGCGGCTGGGCACGACGTACTGTGGGACCGCCACCGACATAAGCTTTTTAAAACTGGGCGTCTCCACCAGACGGAATGACAGCATTTCAAAGGCCAATAATTGTGAAATGCTGGCATTCAGGGCCAGGGATCGCGGGTGGGTAGGGGGGTACTTCCTCTTCCTCTCAAGTGTTTAGGAGATGGAAAGCTGAACACTTCCACGGGACATTGTGGAGATGGTTGTTGGTGACCCAGGTGGTGGTGTTGCTGACAGATCGTCTGTTTGCGGGGTGGCAGGTGCCGGTATGACTACAGAGGTGGCTGGAGCGGCCGAGACTGCAGCAGAAGAGGAAGCAGGATGAGCCAGAGACGTTTCTTGGTTTTGAAGGTGTGTACTCCACTGCAGCTCGTGCTTTGCACTTAGATGCCTGATCATGCAGGTTGTGCTCAGGTTGAGAAGGTTTATGCCTCGCTTCAGGCTCTGATTGCACAGGGTGCAAACCACTCGTGTCCTGTCATCAGCACATTTTCTAAAGAACTTCCACGCTAGAGAACTCTTTTGAGCTGACTTTGGTGCGCTCGTTCCCTTGCTGCGTTGGGCAGTAGCAGGCGTAGTGTCTAGGGCACGGCCGCTCCGCTTCTGCACCCTGCTCCCTCTTCTGCTGTGCTGGTGGCTCTGTGCGACCACCGCCTCTTCCTCCAAACTACTCAGGTCACCTGCATGACCTTCATTCCATGTGGGGTCGAGGACCTCATCGTCCTCCACATCATCTTCCACCCAGTCTTCACCCCTGCCCTCCCTGTCGGTCTCCACAATGCTGAACGCCGCAGCAGTTGGCACCTGCGTTTCGTCATCATCGGAGACGTGCTGTGATGGTCCTTCCATGTACTCATCTTGAGAAATAAGTGGTTGGGCATCGCTGCACTCAATCTCTTCCACTTCTGGGGCAGGGCTAGGTGGATGGCCCTGGGAAACCCTGCTGACAGAGTCCTCAAAAAGAATAAGAGACTGCTGTATGGCTTGGGGCTCAGACTGCTTGCCTGATTTGCAAGGGGGTGAGGTGAAAGACGGTTGGACATTGGCTGCAGGTGCCAACTCTGACCTTTCTGCAGTAGACTGGGTGGGAGACAATGTGAAGGAACTGGAGGCACTGTCAGCAGCAAACCAATCTACTATCGCCTCTACGTGTTCTGGCCTCATCACTTCTAGAGGCGTATGATGCCCTACCAAATACTGATGCAGGTTCTGTCGCCTACTCACACTTGAGGAAGGTGTTTCACTTGTGCGTGTAGCTGGCACAGATCGACTACGTCCTCTCCTTGCAACAGGAGCTCTAGCAGCAGCACCACGGCCCCTATTTGACGCTCTCCTCATATTTCTGAAATTTAAGATCTTGCCCTAGAAAGGTCTTTATTGAATAGCAGAACAAAAGAACAACAGTATCGCACGGGTGTATCTCACAGTCAAATATGCAAACTATGCCGCAATTTAATGTTTTTTACACCAAAAGGGTGTGTATTGAATAGCGGAATAGGATAAAAAACTGTGTATCTCACACGTACAAACACAGACTAGGCCCTAAAGGGAGGATGAGGAAGAGGAGTATGGAACAGGCAGCACCCTCAAATCTTCAGAAGTATGAGATGAACCTCAAAAACTTGGAAAGGTGGATCTCACACGTACCGACACAGACTATTCCGCCATTTAATTGATCCCCAAAGGTTTTTATTGAATAGCGGAATAGGAAATATGATCAAAAAAAGTGTATGTATCTCACACGTACAGAAGCACACTAGGCCCCAATTACTATTGTTTGTACACCTAAAAGGATGGATGAGGAGGAGGAGGAGTATGGAACAGGCAGCACCCTCAAAGCTTCAGAAGTATGAGATGAACCCCAAAAACTTGGAAAGGTGGATCTCACACGTACCGACACAGACTATCCCGCAATTTAATTGATCCCCAAAGGTTTTTATTGAATAGCGGAATAGGAAATATGATCAAAAAAAGTGTATGTATCTCACACGTACAGAAGCACACTAGGCCCCAATTACTATTGTTTGTACACCTAAAAGGATGGATGAGGAGGAGGAGGAGTATGGAACAGGCAGCACCCTCAAAGCTTCAGAAGTATGAGATGAACCCCAAAAACTTGGAAAGGTGGATCTCACACGTACCGACACAGACTATCCCGCAATTTAATTGATCCCCAAAGGTTTTTATTGAATAGCGGAATAGGAAATATGATCAAAATAAAGTGTATGTTTTTCACACGTATAGAAGCACACTAGGCCCCAATTACTATTGTTTGTACCCCTAAAAGGATGGATGAGGAGGATGAAACAGGCAGCACCCTCAAATCTTCAGAAGTATGAGATTGTGTTCACTGTACCCCACAAAGATTGTGTTCACTGCACCCCAAAAGGATTGTCTTCACTGCACCCCACAAAGATTGTGTTCACTGTACCCCACAAAGATTGTGTTCACTGTACCCCCCAAAGATTTTGTTCACTGCACCCCACAAGGATTGTCTTCACTGCACCCCACAAGGATTGTCTTCACTGCACCCCACAAAGATTGTGTTCACTGTACCCCACAAAGATTGTGTTCACTGTACCCCCCAAAGATTTTGTTCACTGCACCCCACAAGGATTGTCTTCACTGCACCCCACAAGGATTGTCTTCACTGCACCCCACAAAGATTGTGTTCACTGTACCCCACAAAGATTGTGTTCACTGCACCCCAAAAGGATTGTCTTCACTGCACCCCACAAAGATTGTGTTCACTGTACCCCACAAAGATTGTGTTCGCTGTACCCCCCAAAGATTTTGTTCACTGCACCCCACAAAGATTGTGTTCACTGTACCCCACAAAGATTGTATTCACTGCACCCCAAAAGGATTGTCTTCACTGCACCCCACAAAGATTGTGTTCACTGTAATCCACAAAGATTGTGTTCACTGTACCCCCCAAAGATTTTGTTCACTGCACCCCACAAAGATTGTGTTCACTGTACCCCACAAAGATTTTGTTCACTGCACCCCACAAGGATTGTCTTCACTGCACCCCACAAGGATTGTCTTCACTGCACCCCACAAAGATTGTGTTCACTGTACCCCACAAAGATTTTGTTCACTGTACCCTACAAAGATTGTGTTCACTGTACCCCACAAAGATTTTGTTCACTGCACCCCACAAAGATTGTGTTCACTGCACCCCAAAAGGATTGTCTTCACTGCACCCCACAAAGATTGTGTTCACTGTACCCCACAAAGATTGTGTTCACTGCACCCCAAAAGGATTGTCTTCACTGCACCCCACAAAGATTGTGTTCACTGTACCCCACAAAGATTGTGTTCACTGTACCCCCCAAAGATTTTGTTCACTGCACCCCACAAGGATTGTCTTCACTGCACCCCACAAGGATTGTCTTCACTGCACCCCACAAAGATTGTGTTCACTGTACCCCACAAAGATTGTGTTCACTGTACCCCCCAAAGATTTTGTTCACTGCACCCCACAAGGATTGTCTTCACTGCACCCCACAAAGATTGTGTTCACTGTACCCCACAAAGATTGTGTTCACTGCACCCCAAAAGGATTGTCTTCACTGCACCCCACAAAGATTGTGTTCACTGTACCCCACAAAGGTTGTGTTCACTGTACCCCCCAAAGATTTTGTTCACTGCACCCCACAAGGATTGTCTTCACTGCACCCCACAAGGATTGTCTTCACTGCACCCCACAAAGATTGTGTTCACTGTACCCCACAAAGATTGTGTTCACTGCACCCCACAAAGATTGTGATCACTGTACCCCACAAAGATTGTGTTCACTGCACCCCAAAAGGATTGTCTTCACTGCACCCCACAAAGATTGTGTTCACTGTACCCCACAAAGATTTTGTTCACTGCACCCCACAAAGATTGTGTTCACTGTACCCCACAAAGATTGTGTTCACTGCACCCCAAAAGGATTGTCTTCACTGCACCCCACAAAGATTTTGTTCACTGTACCCCACAAAGATTGTGTTCACTGTACCCCCCAAAGATTTTGTTCACTGCAACCCACAAAGATTGTGTTCACTGTACCCCACAAAGATTGTGTTCACTGTACCCCACAAAGATTTTGTTCACTGCACCCCACAAAGATTGTGTTCACTGCACCCCAAAAGGATTGTCTTCACTGCACCCCACAAAGATTGTGTTCACTGTACCCCACAAAGATTGTGTTCACTGTACCCCCCAAAGATTTTGTTCACTGCACCCCACAAAGATTGTGTTCACTGTACCCCACAAAGATTGTGTTCACTGTACCCCACAAATATTTTGTTCACTGTACCCTACAAAGATTGTGTTCACTGCACCCCACAAGGATTGTCTTCACTGCACCCCACAAAGATTGTGTTCACTGTACCCCACAAAGATTGTGTTCACTGCACCCCAAAAGGATTGTCTTCACTGCACCCCACAAAGATTGTGTTCACTGTACCCCACAAAGATTGTGTTCACTGTACCCCACAAAGATTTTGTTCACTGCACCCCACAAAGATTGTGTTCACTGTACCCCACAAAGATTGTGTTCACTGCACCCCAAAAGGATTGTCTTCACTGCACCCCACAAAGATTGTGTTCACTGTACCCCACAAAGATTTTGTTCACTGCACCCCACAAAGATTGTGTTCACTGTACCCCACAAAGATTGTGTTCACTGCACCCCAAAAGGATTGTCTTCACTGCACCCCACAAAGATTTTGTTCACTGTACCCCCACAAAGATTGTGTTCACTGTACCCCCCAAAGATTTTGTTCACTGCACCCCAAAAGGATTGTGTTCACTGCACCCCAAAAAGATTGTGTTCACTGCAGCCCACACACAGAAAAATGGATGTGGATCACTGACACCTGCCTATCTCCTATCCCACACCACACAGCAATATCGATTGTAGTTTGTAGAACACACTTTCTCTAAAATTCAGCAGCAGCCTCTCCCTAACAGGATTGAGAAGAGATCGTAGATCGGGACTAAGTGCAGACCCCACCCCACACAGCAATATCGATTGTAGTTTGTAGAACACACTGACCCTATAATTCAGCAGCAGCCTCTCCCTAACAGGATTGAGAAGAGATCGTAGATCAGGATTAAGTGCAGACCCCACCCCACACAGCAATATCGATTGTAGTTTGTAGAACACACTGACCCTATAATTCAGCAGACTCTATCGCTAAAATGCCTACAACTCGCCCTGCCTAAACACTCCGACCTGACCCTAAATTCTATCCGGACACCAATTTGTTTTCCCTGCCTGTCTTTCCCTAATCAGCAGCCAGCACGTATGTGTGCTCTGTCCCTGAGCTAAGCAGCAGAATGACGCCGCTGCGGCTGCCTCGAACTTATAAAGACTTGGTCACATGCTTCAGACGGCCAATCACAGCTACTCATACATTTGCAGGCATGGCTGGGATAGCTTAAGGCACACCAGTTAAACGATTGTTGATTGGCTGTTGAAAGCCCGCCATGAAAAGAGCGCCAAAACATGCAAAACCCGGAAATAAAATGACCGAACATACAGTAAAGTGTCCGTGTCCGTGTTCGGGTAACAAAAATCCAATTATTCGGTACGAACACGAATAATACAGTCCGTGTTCGCTCAACACTACTGCCTAATATTTGTAGCCCCCTTCGCTGTCTGTTGGGTTATGTAGATGATGAAGATGCTCCTGCCCGCACTAAATTGTTTTTATGCCTGACCTTCTTTTGTGCCAGGAAGGCTATAGCGCTACGCTGGAAATCTGCTATTCCCCCTGACGTTCCATTTTGGATTTCCCTTATTAACCAAGTACTGCCTCTTTGCAAAATGAACTACGAGGCTAGAGGTTGTCCTAAAAAGTTTCGCAAAATCTGGTCCTTCTGGGTAGATTCTGACCTCACTACTTCTGCGGTTACTGATTCTACTTAAGAGATGTCATTGCAGGTTTTCTAATTCTATACTTGATGAAAATGCTCTCCCTGTTGAGCTGAGGGGATCCGGTGTGCAGAGAACCTGCGGAGAGCGAGAGGGGTCCAGTCCCAGGAAAGCCTACACAGGTCCTGAGTACTGAATATTGCCCCTGGGGGTCTGCCAGAGTTAGAGGGGACCACTCCGGAAGAGGTTCTGGGATCCAGTGCCAGCTAGCTGAAGGGGGGAACCTAAGTTGAGGACCATGAAGGTACAGAGGGGGGGTGTCTAGACAGTGAACCCCCGAAGAGTTCAAGGTTAAAGGGGGCACCGGCTATTGGGCCCTGAATTGTACAGAGTGTGCCAGTTGGGATTTACAGCTGTACAGGATTCTACAACATACTACCTCAAGCCAGTGCAAGGCGGAGGGAAGTATTCAGTGACTTGTTGCAGTATAACAGTGTCACTGGTTCTACAATCTCACAGTCTTGGATCTTCTGGACTACAAGTTGAGGATTCAGCACTTCATTTAGGTTGCAGAGTCTTCTCAGAGTTAGTGAGCGTTGGTTGGCACCGGCTGGCGTCAAGGAAGAGCCAACGGGCATTTTGAGGAACAAAGTCCCAAGTGTACATAGTTGAAGCCTAAAGGAGTATCCCACTCATTCACTTCTCCCATCCCCTTTTACCTACAATAAAACAACCAAACAAAGATGCCGGAGTGGTTTATGTCTCAGTCCTTACACCCAGGGCCGCAGCTCATATGGGCTGGAAAGGTAACTGGTAACAATGGCAGACCCACATCAGGCCACAGGCCTGCAAAACCTGCAACATATGCTAACACTTAAGTTACAGTCTATAACCAGGTGTGTCAGGGGGGACTGAGAAATTTAAGGAGTTGTGGCAGAACAGAGGACCCATAAGATCCAGCAGCTCCTGTGGGGGTAAGCACTACAAAAACAATACATTAAAGCTTCTGATTCTATAACATTAGTGAAAATGTTTCTGCAGCTCCACTTCTATTGGCCCTTGAACTTGAAAATAGCACTGTGCAAGTGAACCTTAGTCTAGGTTCACATCTGTGTGTTTCCTGCCGGGCTGTATGCAAAATGCACCTGCATGGCAGCAACTTAAGAAATACATGGTGGTTTTGCACAATGCGGTTTCTTGCACTTGAAAATTCAAGTTTTTTTCAAATGTGTTGTGGTGCCACTGAGAAATAATGGCACCCCCCTCTACCCCTGCGTCTGCTAAAGAGCAGTGCGTTTTGGTTGCAGCTGGTGATACTGGTGATATTTACACGCATTCCCCCACCAGTGTTAGTGTTAACCTAGCCTTACCAACAGTCCAGGGGGCTTGCTTGCCTTCAATTTCATCCTAAAGTAAATCAGTATTTCTCTTTCATTTATTGATGGACACAGCTTCTCCATTATTCAGAACCATATGGTTATATTTCCCCCTACAGGAGTAGGACACTAGGCAGAAAAAAGACTTGGCAATGTCTATGGGCAGTCCTACATGGTATACTCCCCCTCTCTGCTATAGGTCTTCAGTTTTTTTCTGCCTAGTCAGGAATAAGTGAAAATTAACAAATTACACCAACACAGGGTGGTTCTGTGGGTGCATAATTGGTAAGAACCAGTGCCACATCCTAATGGTTACAATATATATACAAAAGGGTGGGAAATATGGACTTTATAGGTACAAACAGGGCCGGACTGGCCATAGGGCAGACCGGGCATATGCCCGGTGGGCCGAGGCCTCTGCTCTGGGCGCATGATTTTTATTAGTGAAGTGTCCCTGCGCTGAGTCCGCTCTGATGCCGGTTGCCGCTGGCCTCTCCGCGGCCGATTCCGCGGAGAGGGCCGGCCACCGCATTACCGGCCGGTGCCCGCTACCGCTTATTCTTCTAGCCGCCCGCCCCGGATGTGTCCCCAACTCCCTGTCACTCCTAAGGCACTGTTTGGGCTGGCCGCTCACTGCCGCCGTCTCCGCAGACACCCAGCGTCCAGGGGTGGACCAGGTGACCGTGTCATACTGTGAAGGGGGTGGAGCTAGATGGAACCCCTTCTGCCTGTCGGGTCTCGGGTTGAGAAGAAGCGGGAACAGTGTCTCTGGCTCTGCAGCCGCACGCACCGCAGACAACAACACACCACCCAAGCCAAGGCCGGCTGCAAGGTAAGGAAAGGGCATCCCATCCCTCCCCCCGCTCCCCTCTCCTGGATCCCACCATCCCTCCCACTGCCACCCCTCTCCTGGATCCCACCATCCCTCCCACTGCCACCCCTCTCCTGGATCCCACCATCCCTCCCACTGCCACCCCTCTCCTGGATCCCACCATCCCTCCCACTGCCACCCCTCTCCTGGATCCCACCATCCCTCTCACTGCCACCCCTCTCCTGGATCCCACCATCCCTCCCACTGCCACCCCTCTCCTGGATCCCACCATCCCTCCCACTGCCACCCCTCTCCTGGATCCCACCATCCCTCTCACTGCCACCCCTCTCCTGGATCCCACCATCCCTCCCACTGCCACCCCTCTCCTGGATCCCACCATCCCTCCCACTGCCACCCCTCTCCTGGATCCCACCATCCCTCCCACTGCCACCCCTCTCCTGGATCCCACCATCCCTCCCACTGCCACCCCTCTCCTGGATCCCACCATCCCTCTCACTGCCACCTCTCTCCTGGATCCCACCATCCCTCCCACTGCCACCCCTCTCCTGGATCCCACCATCCCTCCCACTGCCACCCCTCTCCTGGATCCCACCATCCCTCCCACTGCCACCCCTCTCCTGGATCCCACCATCCATCTCACTGCCACCCCTCTCCTGGATCCCACTATCCCTCCCACTGCCACCCCTCTCCTGGATCCCACCATCCCTCCCACTGACACCCCTCTCTTGGATCCCACCATCCCTCCCACTGCCACCCCTCTCCTGGATCCCACCATCCCTCTCACTGCCACCCCTCTCCTGGATCCCACCATCCCTCTCACTGCCACCCCTCTCCTGGATCCCACCATCCCTCTCACTGCCACCCCTCTCCTGGATCCCACCATCCCTCCCACTGCCACCCCTCTCCTGGATCCCACCATCCCTCCCACTGCCACCCCTCTCCTGGATCCCACCATCCCTCTCACTGCCACCCCTCTCCTGGATCCCACCATCCCTCTCACTGCCACCCCTCTCCTGGATCCCACCATCCCTCCCACTGCCACCCCTCTCCTGGATCCCACCATCCCTCCCACTGCCACCCCTCTCCTGGATCCCACCATCCCTCCCACTGCCACCCCTCTCCTGGATCCCACCATCCCTCTCACTGCCACCCCTCTCCTGGATCCCACCATCCCTCCCACTGCCACCCCTCTCCTGGATCCCACCATCCCTCTCACTGCCACCCCTCTCCTGGATCCCACCATCCCTCCCACTGCCACCCCTCTCCTGGATCCCACCATCCCTCTCACTGCCACCCCTCTCCTGGATCCCACCATCCCTCCCACTGCCACTGATGTCATCCTTATCCCCACCACCACTGCCACTGATGTTATTCCTATCCTTACCACCACTCCCACTGATGTCACCCCTATCCTCATCATTCCCACTGATGTCATCCCTATCCTCAACACCGTCACTGATGTCATCCCTATCCTCATCATTCCCACTGATGTCATCCCTATCCTCAACACCGCCACTGATGTCATCCCTATCCTCAACACCGCCACTGATGTTATCCCTATCCCAACCACTGCCACTGATGTCACCCCAATCCCCACTATCACTGATGTCATTCCTATTCCCACTGCCACTGATGTAACCCCTATCCCCACCACCACTGCCACTGCTGTCACCCCTATCCCCACCACCACTGATGTCACCCCTATCCCCACCACCACTCACTGCCACGGATGTCACCCCTATCCCCACCACCACTGCCACTGATGTCCCCCCTATCTCCCACCACCACTGATGTCACCCCTATCCCCCACCACCACTGATGTCACCCCTATCCCCACCACCACTGCCACTGATGTCATCCCAATCCCCACTACCACTGATGTCACCCCTATCCCCCACCACCACTGATGTCACCCCTATCCCCACCACCACTGCCACTGATGTCATCCCAATCCCCACTACCACTGATGTCATCCCTATCCCCACCACCACTGATGTCACCCCTATCCCCACCACCACTCACTGCCACGGATGTCACCCCTATCCCCACCACCACTGCCACTGATGTAATCCCAATCCCCACTACCACTGATGTCATCCCTATCCCCACTACCACCACTACTGATGTCATCCCTATCCCCACTACCACCACTGCTACTGATGTCATCCCTATCCCACCAATACCATAAGAAACTACATACACATTTTGGGGGCGCTTGTGAACAAAAACCATGATTTTACTACACGTGTAATATATGACCCTGCACACTGGAATGAGAGCAATAATTATAGGATCATTTTTCATAGTTAACTCTGAACTGATGACCTTTATGATCTTTAATAGCTTTGCCTATGGAAAATATAGGGTACTGAAATGTGTTGCTATTTTCGGGCATGCATAGTCTTAAGGTTTGACATGTTGGGTATTTATTTACTTGACACAAACTCATCTTTTATATTTTACCCAAAAATTCGGTAATATATTTTTAATGTACCCTAAAATTACCATTATCTCTTAGCCTGGGTTCACACTAAATGCGGACTGCATCTAAATAGCAACCCGTCCATGCAAACAGATTGCGGAGTGTATGTTAGGTTAACGACACCCCGCAATCGGTTTTCAAAACACAGTGCGATTTGCAGAATCGGATTGCATGGGTGTGCAGGCTAAATATAACTAAACATAGAGAAACCGGTAGTTGTTCATCATTGGTCATTTTGTTTTAAAAAAAAAAAAAAAAAAACATGGGCTGCTCAGCCTAAAATGCCCGGGCCTATTTTATGTCCCAGTCCGGGCCTGGGTACAAATATTAAAAAAATAAATTTTAATAATAACAATTCATATAAAATCACATGTATACATGATAAAGTTTCAAACTATCAAGCGCCAAGGGTAAATATTTAACCAGCAAAATTCATATACAAACAGTGTATTAACTATATAGATAAATAATACAAATGTGGGTTATGAACAGGTAAGATAAACTATGCCTTGAGTACTGCAGTCTGCCACAAACTGGGGGTAAAACTTCTTCCCATTTGGAAGGACAAACTGAATCATTGAGTATCTATGGGCAAAATTAGGAATGTCCACATCTGTAAATCCCCTTAGTTATTGTCTGTGTTTTTCCTGTCAGAGCAGGGACATAATGACTTCTGGTCAGTCTGTCACGCAGGGTTGTAGCTCGTCTAAGGACAATTTCAGGTTGGTTACGGATATATTTCCTAAGGGTAGAATCGTTGTGCAAAAGATGCCAATGGTTAGACAGAATATTTCTTAATTGTTGATGTTGACCCGAAGATTTGGTGGTAAACTTGACAGTTAGATTGGTGTTTTCCTTCCTATTGGGTTGATAAAGCAGTGAGTTGCGTGTTTGTTTGAGGGCTTTATTTTGTGCTTTACCTAAAAGGGATTTTATGTACCCTCTCTGTAACAGTCGTCTGCGTAACAAGTTCGCCTGATACTTGAAATCCGACAAATTAGTACAGTTTCTTTTTAACCTAACATACTGAGTATACGGGATAATACGAATTAGAGCAGCAGAATGTGCACTCTGCGCATGTAGAATAGTATTGCCCGCCGTTTCCTTGCGGTACAGGCTTGTGGTCAGGCAATTCTCATGATTTTATGAGATCTGAAGATCCAGGAAAGTAATGGTATTAAGGTGACTGTTTACAGTGAATTTTAGACTAAAGATTTGTTAAATGTTAAGAGTCCTCACAAATTCTTTAAGGAGTAGGCTGGTCCCTGTCCAGATGATAAGTATATCATCGAAATAGCGAAACCACATAATTGATAAACTCCCCCAAGGTATCACTGGAAAAGATTTCACGCAACCATCCCCCCAGGTACAAGTTGGCGTAGGCCGGTGCACAGCATGTGCCCATGGCCACGCCTTGCACCTGGAGGTAATGGGAGTCCTTGAAGATGAACCAGTTTTGGGTAAGAATATACCAAAGGAGTTTCAGGATGAACTCATTGATAGGATACTGAGTGCGTTCCTGTTCCACAAGGAAGGTGCATACTATTCTGACACCCTGCTTGTGAGGGATTCTTGAATACAAGGCCTAGACATCCAGGGTCACGAGCAGGGCATCAGGAGGGATCACCATACCCTCAATCTGTTTTTAACAAGTCAGCAGTGTCCTTCACATAGGAAGGTAATATGGTCACATGAGGCATAAGAAAAAAGTCCACAAACCTACACAGACACGATGGGTCTGCCAGGTGGTGACACAGGGTTTTTGTGAATTTTGGGCAGTGTATAGAAAGTGGCCTCCCGTGGGAGACGAGTGTTCGGATACATGTAGGTATCTTGGTCAATGAGTCCATCCTGATAGGCATTGCCAATGAGTACTTTATATTCTGCTTGGAACTGTGTAGTCTAGGCCAAAGAAATTGTCGATACCATTGTCTATTAGAAAGAATGTCCAAACAGTTTATCTAATGCTATGTAAAAGTGGAGCCTTCTATGTTGGAAAGACTATTCGTCAACATGTCCATGGTCTCCTTTCTAGTCCTGGAGTTTATCCCCCAGTACACTAGGGGGGAAGACAGGGATAGGTGAATATTACAAAAAGAAACCTTATGAATAGAGTTACTCAGTGCTATCTATCCACCAGGAATTAATGAGGCAGATTCATATAAGCCTTTTTTATGATCAATGTTAGCCCTGCCAGAATCCTTAATGAATTGATATACAGTACATACAATTAAATCAATTTGAACTTTCTTCCCATTTCCCCCAATGTAGACAATATTTAACTATCAGCTGGTTAACTAATTACCCTTGGCGCTTGATAGTTTGAAACTTTACCATGTATACATGTGATTTTATATGAATTGTTATTATAAAAATGTTTTAATATTTAAATATTTTTTAATATTTGTGCCCTTTAGGCTCCGTTCACATGTAGGGGTTTTTGGGGAGTTTTTCTGCTCTAGGATCTGCTCTCAAAACGCCCAACAAGACAAATCCTATTCATTTCAATGGCCCCTGTTCACATCTGAGCGTTTTGACGCTGTATACAAAACGCCCAACGCTCAAAAAAGTACATGAGCTTCTTTTTGGGCAGATTACAGGCGTTTTCCATTGGTATCTATTCAATCAAAAAATGCCTGCACAAAAAACGCCTGTAAATCGCGGTAAAAATCGTGGTAAAATCGCGGTAAAATCGTGGTAAAAAACGCCCGAAAACGCTACGCTCAGGTGTGAATGTAGCCTTAAAGTCTATATTTCTCACCTTTTTGTCTATATATTGTAGTCAGGAATAAGGACCTAGTTTCCTGCTGCGATCTCTGGTCCTGGAAATTTTTTTCTTTTAAATGGCATCTTTTCTCCTGTTTTTTTTCTTGTGAGATCTACAACCAACTGCCGGACTGGGCGACATGCTGGATAATCTAGATCTAGTGGTAAACCCAGTCTGGCCATGCAAACCACAGCTCCACGCTGGGTCGGACGCGACATAGCCTAACTGGACAGGGAATGGCCTGTGAGTTAAATTCCTTGCGAGGTCGCATATTACTGGGTCTTGGCCTGAGTCGCAGCATTCCTCCAGATCTACAGCCCCCCCCATTTAGTTGGTGAGGAGGTTCTGTCTGGAGCGGTGCCCGCCTGGTTCTTGGTATGGCGAGCAGCTGTCCCCCCTCTTCCTCTGGAGGGTTTTGGGGTGGACACGGGCCCCTCCCTGGGACGGTCCGACCTGTGGGTTCCCCATCTGACCCCCCAACTGAGGTAGTGTGGTGGGCTGGGATAGTGACTAGGGCTGGCATGCTGTACTTTACCGGTGGGAGGGGGCAGAGGGGTTTTCTGTACCCATGTAATGGTTCAGTGTTCACATTATCTATTGCAGCATTTTAAACCTTTATAATTGTCTGTTTATCGATTCATGTATTAACTGCATTGCCACAATACATCCGTTTAATCTACCATCCAGTTGCTTGTGGCCTACTTTAGGAGCATTATTATAGAGTGGTAGCATACTAACGCAAATGTGTAAATGGGGACCGAGCAGCTTATAGAGTCGTGGCAGAACAGACAACTCATCATATCAAGTGGGTGCTCCGGGGGTAAGCGCTACACCAGCAACAAAAAAAAGAAATTTGAAGGCGGCTGAGAGTGATAGAAGGTAGTGTTTTAGTTAAAGTGGCTGTAAATCTCAGATATAAAATATGGACAAAGTATATCCCTCTATAGTGTGTACTTGTCTCAATTAGAAGCACTAAGGGTAATTTCTGTCTGCTGCTTTGTTCATCTGCTATCAGCATGAGTGACTTCTGACAAGTTTTCCTGACACCAAAAGAAAAATGGTGATGGGGGAGGGAGCTCTAGTTGATTGACAGCCTTAGCTCTGTTCCTGTGTGGAGGGGGCTGTGTCTCTTCCCTCCAATCAGCTCACAGAGGGGGCTGTTTTCTAAATGATTGTTTATCGCAATTTTACAATAGACTTGTACACAACAGTATAATAACTTGGTAGCAGAAACAAAATAATTCCAGTGAAAAAAAAAAAGAGAAACAAAACGTTTGCCCTGTCAAACATGCACACTTCAAGAACCTCCAGCAGGAGGAAAACAGATGTGACCAGTGGGGCGGTGCCACCCCAAAGCATATGTATTACAACATTCTTGGCAGTTGGTGAGATCCCCCATTCTCCCTGATCAGGAGACTGAAGCCCAGAGAAACACCTATCTGGATATACCATAAAATAAGCTAGCAACACACTCTACCCCAGAAATGCATTACATACATTCAATTAAACAGCGCCAGGGAAGGAATAAGAAATACATAAAAACTCAATCAGAGACTGTGTCTCTAGATGAAATCCAGCCACCCCACACCTTTTGAAATTTGGCCAAGACCCCCCTACATAAATAGGTAGTTTTATAAAAAGGGACTGCATTGTTAACCAGTTCTGGACCGGAAGATCTTCCCCCTTAATGACCAGGCCATTTTTTGAGATTCGGCACTGCGTTACTTTAACGGACAGTTGCGCAGTCATGCGAAACTGTACCCAAATAAAATTGATGTTATTTTTTTCCCACAAATAGAGCTTTCTTTTGGTAGTACTTGATCACCTGTGCAATTTTTATTTTTTGCGCTATAAAAAAAAAAAAAAGACAATTCTGGAAAAAAAAACAATATTTTTAACTTTCTGCTATATAACATCCCCCCCCCCCCCCCAAAAAAAATATAAAAAATAAAATGTTTTCATCATTTTAGGCCAATTTGTATTCTGCTACATTTTTTGGGGAAAAAAAAGCTCCCAATAAGCATATTTTGATTGGTTTGCGTAAAAGTTATCACATCTACAAACTAGGGGAAAGATTTATGTTATTTTTATTTATTTATTTATTTTTTCTAGTAATGGCGGCGATCAGCGATCTTTAGCGGGACTGCGACATTGCGGCGGACAGATCGGATCCCTAACTAACATTTATGACACTTTTGGGGGGACCAGTGACATTACTACAGTAATCAGTGCTAAAAATATGCACTGTCGCTGTAATAATGACACTGGCAGGGAAGGAGTTAACCCAGGGGCAATCAAAGGGATAAGTGTGAGCCTAGGGGTGTTTTCTAACTGTGGTGGGAGGATGGGCTTGTAATATTAACACAGAGACCTGTGTTCCTAAATAGCAGGAACACAGGGGCTCTGTGTTGATACCAGACAGAACAACAGTGTGCTGTGTTTCAACAGCAGACCGCCGTTCTCTCTTCACAGAGAGCAATCGCGGGTGGCCGGCGTCAATCGCGGCCGCTGGCCCAGCGCCTCAGCTTTCCCGCTGTCGAGAGGGCACGGACACACACCTCCGACAATGGGCGCGCACCCACAGGAGTGCTTCCACGAACCGCCGTACAGGAACGGTGATTCGTGGGAACCTGTCGACCTGCCGCCGTATAACTGCAGCGGCTGTTCGGCAATTGGCTAACCAAATTGGTTTCCACAACGCCAATGTTGGGGCAGAGGACTTTTTCCAAGACAAAACTATCAATGCATTAAACAGTAAAAGGGTAAGAAGGTTGCGTATAGCTCTAGTGGTAGCCAAGGGTTCAACCAGGCTTAGTAAACAGATTTCAACTGAGAGGGGAATCGAGATGGAAGTGACTGACTGCATGCATGCTGCAATTTCTTGGCAAAAGGGTTTAATGTTAGGGCACTCCCAAAAAATATGCAAAAAATGTGCGACTGGCGTGGAGCAACTCCAGCATAAAGAGGAAGAAGGGGACTTCCCAAACATCATCCCAGTCGCCACAATCTAATCCAGGAGCTGCAGCTTCCCAAGCCAATCTACATGGCCCTAGCGATTGAACCGTTTCTGGAAAGCGGTCTTTATATATAGTGGATACTGGTTTGGTTAGCGTGTCACTACGGGTCAACAGTTCTAGGTCACTAGGTTCCAGGTTAAGAGGGTCAGATCCAAACTGGGACAAAAAGGCATGTCTCAGTCTAATATATCTGAAAAAAATGCGTATTAGGCAAATTGTAGAGCTCTTTAGAATTATCGAAGGTCATTAGGGAGCCGCGAGATACTATATGTTGTAATGTCTTAATACCATATTTAGCCCATACTACCGGATCAGGATAAACATAGAAATGTGATAAATTTGGATTTCTCCACAACAGAACATGAGGAGACAGCTGACTAGGACCAGACGGTGTAAACCCTTGCATCACATGCCACGCCTTAATAATTGAGCGCATAGAGGATTTAAAGAGGTTGTAAACATCAGATAAAAAAAAAAAAAAACCTGAAAGACAAAGGCATAATGAACTAGTGTGCTTCGCATACTAGCTCATTATGAAATGCTTACCTTAGAACGAAGTCCTCGCAGTGCCGCCCTCTCACCAGTGACACAGCCCACATGTTCGGCCTTCCTGCTTCCTGGTTCGTTTCCTTCGGACATCTGATTGCCCCGGAGGCGCGATGACATCACCGTTCATGGCAAAGGGCTCTAAAGGAATGGCCTTATTAAAGGCTTACCTATAGATACAAGCAGGGGCATTGCTAGGTGGGATAAAGAACAGGGGCTTCAGCCCCGAAGGAAAGTTTGATAACCCCTCCCACATTTTAAAACAGGTCCCGCCCAAGTTCCACCCAATGTCTCCTTACATTGGTGGTCAGTGGGAAGAATGTCTCCTTACATTGGTAGTCAGCGAGAAGAATACTACTTACATTGGTGGTCAGTGGGAAGAATGTCTCCATTCCTCCAAAATCCGCCCACTGGCCAGAGGTGTACACATTTGCAGTTTGTGGGCCGTAAAAACGCCATATTTGATCCCTATCCCCCCCCCCAACTGCACCCTCTTTAACTGCAGTGCTCAGTAGTGTACACATGTTGCAGCTGCAGCAGGAATTATTCACACTGTCACACAGGTGTAGCACCTGCCAAGTGTGACCCATTCAAGTGAATGGGGCCACTCTGCAAACACCTTGCAACTGTGAGCAATGCATGCTCATGTGGGGTCCTAGAGGTTACAGCAGGTAGTGAGGAGGTGATAAACGCCTCCTCACCACCTCCTTTACCCCCTTGGTTGCTGTACTGCACAAGGTTGCAGAGAACTTGCTCCTCACTTGAATGAGTCACACTTGGCAGGTGCCACATCTGTTAAGTATGACAGGGTGAATAATTCCTGCTGAGGCATGTGTACACTCCTGGCCACTGCAGTTAAAGGAGGTGTGTGTGTGTTTGTGGGGGGGTAAAACAGGGCTCAACTATGGCATTTTTACCATCCCCAAACTGTAAATGTAGGCAAGTCCTTACTGTCCTGAGCCCCCTATCATAGTTACTTTTTAGAAGACCCCTGGGGTGAGAACAGAGAGAGACTCTGGAGGGCAGAGGGATGTCGTGGGAGGAGGGCAGGGGGATGCCGTGGGAAGAGGGCAGGGGGACGCCGTGGGAGGAGGGCAGGGGGATGCCGTGGGAGGAGGGCAGGGAGACGCCGTGGGAGGAGGCAGGGAGACGCCGTGGGAGGAGGGCAGGGAGACGCCGTGGGAGGAGATCGGCGTGGGAGGAGGGCAGAGGAATGCAACATCTTTTTATTTGGGGGAGAGCGGGGTAAGAGGATATGTATTGGGGGGTGCTTTGGGAGAGGCGAGGATCCCCCTTCCCCCCCACTAGCAGAAGTCTTATCTCCTCCCAAAGCACCCCCCAATACATATCCTCTAGCCCCCCCATCACTCCACCATGTGTTCATCTATGCCACTTTCCCTCCCCCCCTTCCTGGTTACTGTGCCCCCCTCCACTGTATCTATAAACTATACACAGACCTCAGATCAACAGCGCGGCTCTGCCATTGAAATCTTCCTCCTCCTGGGCTCCTCCTCCTGTCTGTGTACATCAGAACATGAGGAGGGGGAGGAGGATCCTCAGTGAGATGTGTGGGCTGCCAGTGGGGACTGGGGGGAGAGGTGTGCACTATTATAGCATACCTGCCAACTGTCCCGTTTTTCCCGGGACAATCCCGGCAAATAGGAGCCTGTCCCGGGTATTTTACAGTGTCCCTGTTAATCAGGGACAATGTAAATTATTAAAAAAAAAAAATGTTTTTTATTTTTTTTTTTTTTTTATTTTGTGCCACACAGTGTTGCTCTCACCCCAGCTAGGAGTTGTAGTTCTGGCAGCAGGTTGTCTCTCTCTCTGTGCCCGCTCACTCTTCCCGCCTGTCGCAAATTTAACGTGTCAATATATTGCTCAAAAAATGAAAACAGACCTCAATCCTCAATGGGAAAAATCTCATGCTGGATATCTATACTGGTATGGACTGGGTAATGTGTTAGGATCTATACTGGTGTGAACTGGGTAATGTGTTAGGATCTATACTTGTATGGACTGGGTAATGTGTTAGGATGATATGGACTGGGTAATGTGTTAGGATCTATACTGGTATGGACTGGGTAATGTGTTAGGATCTATACTGGTATGGACTGGGTAACGTGTTAGGATCTATACTGGTATGGTCTGGGTAACGTGTTAGGATCTATACTGGTATGGACTGGGTAATGTGTTAGGATCTATACTGGTATGGACTGGGTAATGTGTTAGAATCTATACTGGTATGGACTGGGTAATGTGTTAGAATCTATACTGGTATGGACTGGGTAATGCGTTAGGATCTATACTGGTATGGACTGGGTAATGTGTTAGGATCTATACTGGTATGGACTGGGTAATGTGTTAGGATCTATACTGGTAAGGACTGGGTAATGTGTTAGGATCTATACTGGTAAGGACTGGGTAATGTGTTAGGATCTAAAAATAAAGTGTGAAATGTGCTCAGGTGTGACCATACAAAAAATGGAATATGTAAATCTAAATAAAGTGCAAGGTGTAAATAAGTACAATAAAACCTAATTATACCAGATAGTATAATCATACTTATTTACACCTTGCACTTTATTTATATTTCCATATTCCATTTTTTCTATGGTCACACCTGAGCACATTTCACACTTTAGAATTGCAGGGAATTGTGATGAGAATTTTAAACTTTAGGCAGAAGTAGTGCAGCTGAATGGAAGAATTATTCCAACTCTACTACTTTGGCCTTAAGTTTTCAATTCCCTTTTCAATTTCCTGTAATTCTCTCTTTATGAAGTAGACCCTATAATCTGATAAGTAGGCGGAGATTAATTTTGCGGAGTGGGCGGAGCTTCAGGGAAGTGGGTGTGGTAAGTAATTGATAGCTGTGCTGCAAAGTGTCCCTGGAAATTTTTTTCAAATGTTGGCAACTATGTTATAGGAGGATGATAGCTGCATGTGGGACACCGGGCTGCAGATGTCCCCTGTGTCCCCCTCCCCCCTCGGCAGTGCTGTGTGTGATACACTGACTGACCTGCTGCTGCACACAAGGCTCTGCGATGACTTCGCTGTGTCTCACTCTGAAGCTCTCTCATCAGGGCATTGGAAGGAGGTGGGTGGAGCAAATTCTAAGCGCAGGGGAGGAATTTAAATCCTCCTCCGCTCTGAATTCTGGGGCCTCGCTCTCTCCTGGTTGTCATGTGATGACAATGACGTCACTGGTTGCTAGACGCCAAGCGGCAGGCGATACTAGCAACCAGTGCAGGAGAGGCCGGGCCAGGATCGGATCGGATTGGGCCTGCCTGCCGCCTGGCCTGAACTTTGGTTGTTGTTGCTGGTTGAGATAGTGGAAGGACTGGTGAGGGCCACTGGCAGGACTCGGGGCTATCAATTCACTACCAGCACCAGGAGACCCGGGGCTTTTTGGGGGCTCACTCGGGGCTATAGCCCTAGTCAGCCCCCCCTCCTGACGCCACTGGGTGCAAGTTATAAGAGTGGGGGGATTTCAAACCTCTACTGTATACCGTAAACTAGATGGCAAAGAGCCTCATAGGATCCCACACAGACTGCCTTCAGGGATAGAGAAGTGTCGTCATAGGGAGTTGTTAGCCAGCGGGGGGGGGGGGGGCAAAAGCCAATTGGCCAGCAAGGAAATATTAAAAAATATTAGGAATCGCCAGGCCCCCTTCCCTCCACAGCTGTTGTAGTATAGCTAATTTATGGACACTAGGCTTTTATTGAGGTGCATTTAGGGGCTTAGACAATAAACTCCAAAGGCCCCAAAAATGTCAGTTTAGAAGCAGCAGTGTGCATAAGACCTCAGGAAAGTATGACAGTCCTAAATCAAATTGGATGCTCAGCAAAAATAAACTTTACCTACCCTTTCAAAACTAAGCCCTTGCCAAACCAGAAAAAAAGAATGAAAGCAAGATGTAACAATGCGGTAAAATTATATAAGCAGGCGATACTCCTACAAAGTATACAGTCCCTGGAGGTGGGAGGTCAGCAGTACTCACAGACAAATGCAGCCTTTCAGCAGACTGTAATCCACACCACAGGTAGCTATGTGCTTAGAAATCCCTGACTTCAATTCAGAATTTTAGAATAGTGTCTGTCTGTTCTGCTCCTTTCAAAGGTGACTTGCCTTTTTTTGTTTTTGATGTTACGCTGAGGCCAACTATTGTACCCTTTTTAATGTTTTTTGTTATTTGAATGATCAAGTTATTTTATATAAGGGGTTACTGTGACAGTCGTCAGTAAAACCTAGACAAGCGAGACACACAGATTTCCTTTTCAAGTATGTTCACCGGTTTGTTACAGAACTTGTATTTAAAGGATAACTCCACTTTCAAAAAAAAAAAAAAATAGCAAATTAAAAAAAAAGTAATACAGCGTATACAATTGTTACACAAGCCATACTGTAATTTAACTTCTTCAATACCAGACATTTTACCCCCTTCCTGCCCAGGCCAATTTTCAGTTTTCAGCGCTGTCACAATTTTAATGACAATTGCACGGTCATGCAGCACTGTACCCATGTAAAATTTTTATAACTTTTTTGTAACACAAATAGAGCTTTCTTTTGTTGGAATTTAATCACAGTTTTTTTTTTTAAATAAATGAAAAATACAAAAATGTTGAAAAACATTCATCTTTCTTTGCTTTCTGTTATAACATATTGAAAATAACTAATCTTTCTTCATAAATTTAGACCAAAATGTATTCTGCTACATTTCTTTAAAGTGGAGTTCCACCCAAAAGTAGAATTTCCGCTGATGTGCTTCCTCCCCCACCTCCGGTGACACATTTGGCACCTTTCGGTGGGGAGGGGGGAACGGGTACCTGTTACCTGGTACCCTTCTCCACTTCCGGGAGACAGTGCCGCAGAGCCGTCGCTCGGAAGTTCAGGCCCACCTCCTCCTTCCCCCGCCTGCTAGGCCAATTAGAAACTGCAGTGCACTTCACGCATGTGCAGTAGGGAACCACTGCCGGTTACCCTCATCACCAATGGCGGCGGCAGCACCTGAAAGCCGATCCTGAAAATCGGCTGGGGTGCCGACATCGCGGGCTCCCTGGACAGGTAAGTGTCTATATATTAAACGTCAGTAGCTACAGTATTTGTAGCTGCTGACTTTTACCTTTTTTTTCCCAGGGCGGAACTACTCTTTAACCACTTTAAGACCAGAAGGATTTGCGGTAAGAGCAGGGCCTTACAGGCATAAAAGAGAAGCAAACTGACCAGCGTGTGGAGGGCTCTTGTGGGGGCCAAGCCATCTACCAACCCCAGGAGACAGACCTTAACAGAATTAGGAACCGGAATCTTAACCACCTCCGCAATGCAAGCAAGCACGGATGCCCAATAATCCTGGACCACCAGGCACCGCCAGAAGACATGGCTAAAATCCGCCGGAGAATGCGAGCAACACCAGCACTCCGCAGATGATGTCTGGTAAATTCGAGCCAGTCTCGCCGGCGTATAATAGATCCTATGTAGGAACTTAAAATGAATCAGGCGATCCCTTGCAGAGACCAAGTAAGGGAAAGGGGAGCTCCACATATCATCCCAATCGTCTCCATCTAAGTCTAGTACCTCCTCCACCCAACGTTCTCTACACCTGCGCACCGCTAACGGAGTGGTAACAAACAGCTCCTTATACAACTCCGAGAGGGGTTTCCGCATATCCGCAGCCTGCACAACAGTTTCCAGCGTTGAAGTTTTAAGCTCCACACAGGAAGAACCAAACTGTGCCAGAAATGCATGACGGAGCTGAAGATAGCGGAATAGATATTGATTTGGTAGATTATACCGTGCCTTCAGGGCATCAAAGGGGCAAAGTTCACCACCAGAGGTAACATCCCCCAGCGTCTTGACCCCCCTAGACGCCCAGATAGCAGGATCAGGAATCGAGGCACAATGAGGAAACTTAGGATTCCACCATAAGGGGGAGGCCGGGGACACCCCAGTCGCTCCAGGCTCCATCAGCGCCCGCATATGTTCCCAGGCTTTGATGGTGGAGCGCATCGTACCCGTCAGTGTAAAGTTAGCCTTGGAGCCTCGATGTAAAAGAAGACGAAGACTCTCATAGGAACCCAAAAAAGTATGCTTAAGGTGTCCTGCCTAGCAGGGTGATGCAAAGTATGCTTGTGGAGTTCTGGCAAGCAGGAGGAACCCTGTCGCTCCTCAGCAAAAAGTAAGTGTGCAGAAAGTTCTACATGTTTAGTAAGAGAAAAAAGACAATGGTGTCTGCATGCAGTGTCCTTTGTTATAGGAGGTTAAGCAACTGCCCCCTCACCAATCCCAGTGACCTCTGGTATTGAAGAGTCACATGAGGGTTCCGCAGCAGGCCTCTGAAGAATTTGGCTCGAGAAATGGCGCTTGACCCCCAAGTCACACCACGCCGAAGCCCGGCTGGATCTGGCGTGGATGTGAGGAGAGCGGCCTGCAAGGCTGTCGCTGGATGACCAGAAGTGGCTGGCAGTGGTGCTTCTGCACCCGCTCGCGATGACTCTCCTTCTCCCTGTTGCACATGCCTCAACTCGGCTGCAGCACTGTCTGACACAGAGTCACTGCTTGCAGATCCAGGCCGTGATCCTAAGAGAGCGATTTTGTCTCCACACAGGCTTTTTAAATCCTCTCCCAGCATTTTGTTCTACTTCACCAGCCGCCTAGTATTTGTAGTCCATAGCAGTCTGACTGAGTACAGAACTTGGAATATTTGGACTACATATCTTGAGATGCTTTGCTCCATTCTTAGTTCTCATTCACCCTGCTGCGGGATGTGATGACAGAGTCCGGGCTGAGCGCTAGGAGGAAACAGCCACACTGTAGCAATATTGCAGAGTGTCTCCTGAATATGCAGGAAATATTAGCCAGTTCCTGGCTACATTATTTAGTCTGTAGGAAAGTTATAGAGTCCACAAACGATGATATTATATCTTTCTATTTCTATATATATATATATATATATATATATATATATGTATAAATCGATCAATCCTGATGTAGTGATGACATCTAATTTCTTGAGGACCAAAAACAGCAGGACAGTAAATATCCCCCAAATTACCCCTTTTTGAAAAGTCCAAAGTATTTAGTAAGAGGCATGGCGAGTACAGTATTTTGAAGTTGTAATTTTTTGTCACAATTTTTTGGAAAATTAAGGAATAAAAAAAAAACATTTTTTTACACACTATGATTGCTTTTAACTGAGAATTTTACAGTTAGCCCCCGTTCACACTAAGGCGACCTGTGAGGCGACCTGGTCGCCTCACAGATCGCCGTAGGTCGCCTCCCATAGGGAAGCTGCGGACCCGTTCTAATAGGAGCGACACAAGTCGCTCCGACTTAGAAAAAGGGTCCGGAGCTTCTTTGGGGTGACCAGGAGGCGACAGCCATAGACTTCAATGTTATGAAGTCCATGGCGGCCGCTCCGAGGTCGCGGCGCGCTGCTCGCACCACGACCTCGGAGGTCGCGGTGCGAAGTAGCGTCGCCCCTATGTGAACGGAGGCTTATAGGCAACCATTTTTTCCAAATGAAAACTTTTCATTCAGTGTTTACTATTGTGATTAGCTGTGATTGACCACAGCTAATCACATGGTACAGATGGGTTGTGATTAGCCCTGTCTGTACCATGTGATCACTTTGACCAATTACAGAGCTCATCACAATAGTACACATAGATGGCAATGAAACAAAACCATTCATTGTGTACAATTGTCATGTGATCTGCTGTGATTGGCCAGAGCGATCACATGATACTGGCAGTGGACGGGTGATCTGTCATTGACTGGGTCCACTGGACACAGCAGGTGACAGATCGCGCCGGAGCACGGCCCGTGGGATGCATGTGAGGCGGATGTCATATGATAGGATAATAGGGCTCCCGTCTGGCCCGTCATGTTACATGGGCGGGATGGGGTTATTTTTATTAAAAAATACAGTTACATATGAATCTGCAGTCCTGTCATTTTCTGTAAAATGTAATGCAATACGGCAACCTGGAGATATTCTGTACACCACTGACTCACTGATTTCCCCAAAAATCTGCACTAAGTCAAATTCTAGGGAATCCTCTGCAATTGGAATTTTAGTTTTGTTGAGATACTCAATACATTTATCCACCCAGAGGGGATTGTTTGTTTTTTTTTTCTTAACAAAAGTGAAGTTAGACTCTAACCTATCGCCTGGGCTAGCAAATTATTTGTCTAATGCTTTTTGTCTTTTTTATTTTTTATATTTTTTAATAAAAAGCTTTTACAGCAGATCTTCACTCACATATAACACTTCCTCTCTCCTCCTCCCCTCCCTCTTAAGCAATTGGAAAAACATTTTTTTTAAATGAAATACCTTTTTTTCCTACTTTTTAATGGATGCACCTCCTTAATCTAGCCACCTGCTGCCTCTTGGGATGTGAGGTAGATGCAGTATTTTGGTGTTTTAGAGCGATAAATTGAGCATTTCCAGACCCACAGCTGTGTCTCTCTGCCTATCTATAGTAAGCAGGAAATCGCGCTGTAGTGAGTTTTATACACGTTGGAGATTCCTGCACAGAAAATATCTGCACGTGATACCAGTATTGTGTTGTGAATAGGGCACATAGAGAACAATTGTTTTTTTTTGTGCCCTTGCATAACGTGTGAAGAAAAACTCATGTCTCTGCACATCCCATACGTGAAGGTCATACCTGGTGGAAATCTGTTGCAGTTTTCTGTATGAAAAGCTGCTATATTTCCTTTGTTAAACAGGTACAGACCTGCGCAAGTTTCTATTTAACTCTGAAACAAGTCCACCAGCTGGTGCATTGTAATGACACAGACAACTTAGTTAATTCCCCTGAATAAAGCCAACATTTTTTTTTTTGTAGTATTTTTACAATACAAATACGTTATAAAAGTTATGTTAATAATAAAGTAGTATTAAACCCTACGTGTTTTATTAGTTTAAAGCCCAAAACCGGGCAAAATTTTTTTTCTACCATGCCCAAGAGTGGGAGGAGGAGGGAGCAGCACAGGAGTGTCTTGCCCTCCTAGGCTTTGGGGTGCATAGGATAACTGCTCTCTTTGACTAGAGGGGAACACAGAGCCTATAATCACCCAATTCTTCAATCCTCTGGAAAACAGCATCTCCACCCGCGTCCAGCAGTGGACTGTTCCTTACGTCTTCACGTCCAGAGCTGGTCTATGGGCATGACAATGTCAGGAACATTCCACTGCCCAAGACTGCGGGAGGGCAGGTGCCACATGGACCGATCTTGCGGAGGATGGATAGGAGGATAATCAGCACGAGTTTACAAATGGGCGATCTTGTCAAACCAATCTCTTAGCATTCTACGAGGAGGTGAGCTGTGAGCTAGATAGGGGGAGACCAGTGGATGTGATGTACTTGGATTTCGCTAAGGCGTTTGATACAGTTCCCCACAAGCGCTTAATTTATAAAATAAGGTCTGCAGGTATCGACAGCAGGGTTTGCTCTTGGATACGGAATTGGCTAAAAGGCCGTGTCCAAAGGGTAGTAATAAACAGCGCATACTCAGACTTGTCTGAGGTAGTAAGCGGGGTGCCCCAGGGCTCAGTCCTGGGACCAACCTTGTTCAATTTATTCATAAACAGCATTGAGGACGGGATCAGTAGTTTGTTATCAGTTTTTGCAGATGACACAAAATTGGCCAGGGCAATAACTGCACAGCATGAAGCAGATATCCTACAGAATGACCTGGACAAAATTACGGAGTGGGCAACGACATGGCAAATGAGGTTTAATGTGGAGAAGTGTAAGGTTTTGCACTTGGGGACCAAAAACATAAAAACACAATACACGTTAGGAGGGGAACCCTTGGGGGAATCAAAAATGGAGAAGGATCTGGGAGTCTTAGTTGATGATAGATTAGGCAACAGCATGCAATGCCAAGCGGCAGCTTCCAAAGCCAACAGAATATTAGCATGCATAAAGAAAGGGATGTATTCCAGAGATAAGACTATAATCCTTCCACTTTATAAAACTCTGGTCCGACCGCATCTGGAGTATTCTGTCCAGTTCTGGTCGCCAGTCCTCAGGAGGGATGTGTTGGAGCTGGAGAAAGTCCAGAGAAGGGCAACTATACTGATTAGGGGGTTGGAGGACCTTACCTATGAAGAGCGGCTGCAATCGCTCGATTTATTTTCCCTGGAGAAAAGACGTCTGAGAGGGGACATGATAGCAATTTATAAATATCTTAATGGGGATCTCAGCTTAGAAGAAAAGCTGTTCATTCGAAGGAATTGCATGAGGACTCGAGGACATACAATGCGATTAGAGGAGAAGCGTTTTAACCTCAGGCAACGTGGGGGGTTCTTTACTGTTAGGGCTACAAGATTGTGGAATTGTCTACCACAAGAGGTGGTTTCTGCGGGTAGTATGGTGACTTTCAAAAGACTCTTAGACTTACATCTCAAGGATCAGGAGATTGAGGGCTATGTTAGATGATTACAGTCACACACACCTACACAGGTTGAACTGGATGGACTATTGTCTTTATTCAACCTCACCTACTATGTAACTATGTAACTATGTAGGATAGGGCGAGTATATTTTGGCTCCCCACATACCCACTGCATGGGGGAAAAAATTCCCAGAGTTCAGCACAATAAAAACAAACATTCCTCAACATTTATTACCCCAGCTAGTGCAGTTTTCAACTTTTAATGCTGCTGCTTCTCTGAACTTCTAGTCCTGACAGGGAAGTGTTTACAGTGGACAGTGCAGTCTTGGGAAAGTCTATTAGCTTGAAGAAAGGAGAGGGGAGAAGGAAGGAGCAGCAGGGGAGTGCCTTGCCCTCCTGGGCTATGGGGTTGTGCTTTTCTATTGATGACCACAGTGTGGGGAGGCACAGCTCTAGTCCCTGCATGTAAAGGTGGCTCCATAGGATGCTGCAAAAGAAAGGCCACCTTGAAATTGGAAACCTGGGACAGTGGTAATTTTACCAGCATAAGCTGGAACCTAGGCATGAATTAAATGATAGAAAAAGCTGTATACTCTGTAAGCCATTAAATCATCTGCTGAAAGTGCTTAAAAAATTGATATTATTAACATTTAGAAAGCAGTTATCCCGATGTCACCCATATTGGCACCCCTCTTCATAATTCCTGGACTCATTAAGTCTGCAAAAAAAGATGTTCTTAGACACTTTCTAGCAGTGGCCAAGATGGTCATTTCCCAATAACGGAACACAACCACCACACCTTCCATTGTCTTGTGGAGTGGGTGAACGAACTTGACTTCGTCAGGGACCTCAAACATCTGCTGTTGCAGGAAAATTATAGGGAAGAACAATTTAAAAAACTTTGACTGCATGGTCTATGTTTCATGTTTCCGCACCATTCCAGGATTGGATCAAGGAGGATATTTCTACAGCATCCAGTAAACCATGATGGAGTGACCACCATTCCTTTAGTTTCCTTTCTCCTTTCCTACTCCCCTCCTCCCCTGCTTCTTTTCCATCGCCCTATTTTCCAATTCGAGACACCAGCCATAGTGTTCAGTTACGACATCCTTGCCAATCAGCAAACCTGTCAGCTGACTGGTTGCACCTAGTGCTTTGTCTCTCAAGTAGGGTGACATCCAACAAGCTTGACAGAGCCATTACCTTCATTGGGTACCTGCTAGATGCTCTGAGATGGTGGTGCCCAATCCTGGGCCCTTAATGTCTTCCTCAATTGTAAGCCATAGGTTTATATAACACCTCCAGTGTATAAACTTCAACAATGTTGAAAGAACCGATTCCTAATATCTCTGTATTCCTTCTATCTGTTAAACTTGTTTACTTTGTATGCAAAATTCTGAATAAAATAAGATTGAATTAAAAAGCAGTTAGTGACGTTCTATGAAAACATGTTCCAGCAAAAAAAAAGGGTGCACTATATCATCCTGCACCGAAACCCATCTGGCTGAAAGGCGGTATAAGGGGTGAGATATGCTCTTCCCTAGGAAAATATGATTTGCACTTGAACTCCATCTTGTGATTTGTTATGTGCATGGAAATGAGATTGTTCCGTAGCAGCATCTGCTTCACACAACGGCTCTGCGCAGTCTGATTAAATTGTGCTTATGCTCACAGCGACATAGGCTCTTCCCTTGAAATTCGTATCGCCTGCTGGCATTTATTTGCATTGCTCGCCACACGTGAATGGGCAGGACTTTTTTTTTTTTCCTCTGTTAGTAAAATATGTACTCCAGCTGCCTGTTTATTGTGTATGTGTGATAAAAAAAAAAAAAAAAACCCCACAATATTGTGTATGGAATGAAATAGAGTGTGGGGCTATGCTATGTGCTCTGGAAACGTAAAGCCGTACCTAGCTGATTTACTGGAGGCTGCGTGAGCTGATTATAAAGCCTTGCTGATGAAGAACTAAGCAGACAGGGTCTATCAAAGCAATGTATAGTGCTGCACAAGCAGGGCCAGGCTTGTAAAAGACTCATAAAACCATGCAGGGACTTCATGTCACGTGGCATTAGTCTCTCCATCAAGGCTTTCTCTTACCTTCACCTAGTTGCAGCTTTCCTGTTTGGTCTAAAGAGACAACATGAAAAGTTCGGTAAGAACTTTTCTTTAAAAAACTTTTGAAATTGGAGGTTGTACATGATTGAAATATCAATCAGTTACCCTAAGGGTGTAGATATAGTAGTATAGTTAACAAAACTTCTGAAACTGCTTCCTTATCTAACACAACATTTACTGCCGGAAACATTTCGATCTTCTTCAGGCATTTTGCTTTGGGGGGTTATTTCTGACACTCACACATTTGCACTTTAACCACTTAAGCCCCGGAAGATTTACCCCCTTCCTGACCAGGGCCTATTTTGCGATTTGGCACTAGGTGAATTTAATGGACAATTGTGCAGTCATACGAGGCTGTACCCAAATGAGCTTTCTTTTGGTGGTATTTGATCACCTGTGCGATTTTTTGATCATGCGCTATAAACAAAAAAAGAGCGACAATTTTGCAAAAATAACAATATTTTTCACATTTTTTTTTATATGAAATTCCCCCCCAAAAAATGTAAAAATCAAAATGTTTTAACATTTTAGGCCAATTTGTTTTCTGCTACATATGCAATAAGCGTATTTTGATTGGTTTGCGCAAAAGTTATTGCGTTTACTAACTAAGGGAAAGATTTTTGTCATTTTTATTGTTTTTTTTTTTAATGAGTAATGGCGGCGATCTGCGATTTTTTTTGCGGGACTGCGACATTGCGGCGGACAGATCGGACCCTTGACTGACATTTTTGACACTTTTGGGGGTACCAGTGACATTACTACAGTAATCAGTGCTATACATATGCACTGTTACTGTAAAAATGACACTGGGAGGGAAGGGGTTAACTTTATTGGAGAGGGAGGGGTTAAGTGTGTCCCTAGGGGCGTGATTCTTACTGTGATTGGATGTGGCTGTGTGTGTTACAGCAGAGATCAACGGTCCTACATAGCAGGACCGTATGATCTGTGCTGTTACACAGGGAAGAATGACAGGCGGCTTTGTTTACATTAGCCACCTGCCTTTCTCCCGCTGTATCCGACGATCGCGAGTGACCGGCGGACATCGGGTCCGCCGGTCACACGCGCGGGCTGCTTAGGGAACGAGCGGGGGCGGGAGCGCGCCTCCGGCGGCTGGCGCTCGCCCCCTATTGGCTCACAGGCTAGTGACGTACCGGTACGTCACTTTGTCTGTGAGGGGCTGACCGCCGCTGTATATATTCGGGCGGCGGTCGGCAAGTGGTTAAAAACTACCATCCATCTTTAAAGTGGTTGTAAACCTCAGACAAGAAATATGAACAAAGCATATCCCTCTGTAGTTGTCTAAATTAGGAGCACTACTGTGTATGCGGTTATTATATGTAATGATCATATTCAGTATATGAATTTGTTTTTTTCATTTGCTGCCTTTATTTTATTTTTTTTTACAAATTTACATGCAGACCAAGTTGTTCAGCAAAAGTGACAGTTAATAGGGATGATCGAACGGTTCGGGTCGACCATCGGTTCGACCCGAACATTGGATGTTCGATATTCGGCCGAATACCGAACTTTTTGCGGCAAAAGTTCGGTATTCGGCCACCAGAACCGCCCAAAATGCACTGGGACAGGAACTGGGCTTTAAAAGCCCGTGATTGGCCCAGAAACGTCTGCAAAAGCCAATGAGGGGGCAGGAGTCTCCTAGGAACGTGATTGGAGTGACTACGGGGACCAGAGGCCAATCAGGAGTGAATACGCCCCACACTATATAAGATGGCCCCGCCTAACCCCTAGCACAGTTATCCAGAGCCTGTTGAAGAGAGTTGAAGCAGTTCTGTCTGACTCCTGCTTGCTACACCACATTTCCTATATATCGAGTGGTTCTAAAGCTCCATATAGCAGAATTGTATTTAGCTTACAGCCAGTGTAGTTAGATACAGCGATTGTGCTGGTTCTTAGAGTTACAAAAAAAAAAAAAAAACTTAAGGGACAGTGTCAGTCTTCTGCTGTATGGAGCTTTCTATTTAGTGGAAAGGGATATCTAGTGTAGTTAGGGAACTTTGTACTACATTAGTTAGATTTGAAAATTTAGTTTCTGTAGGGAACGTGTGAGGGTTCTGTTTAGTGAGCACGTGGCACAGTGCTGCTCTATCACAGCAGGTATACGTGCTTGCTAGGCAGAAAACTACAGTGACAACTTAACGCCTGTTGTTCAAAGCGTTAGGTGCACTGTACAAAAGCCTTTGCAACTGTGCGTGACACGCAACTGCTGTGCTGTATCCAGCGACAACTGTGGGTCGCATAGCAGTGTGCGTTTTTCACCGCACACAGTTGCCAACGCATCAGTGACAACCTAACGCCTGTTGTTCAAAGCGTTAGGTCCACTGTGCAAAAGCCTTTGCAACTGTGCGTGACACATCTGCTGTGCTGTATCCAGCGACAACTGTGGGTCGCATAGCAGTGTGCGTTTTTCACCGCACACAGTTGCCAACGCATCAGTGACAACCTAACGCCTGTTGTTCAAAGCGTTAGGTCCACTGTGCAAAAGCCTTTGCAACTGTGCGTGACACATCTGCTGTGCTGTATCCAGCGACAACTGTGGGTCGCATAGCAGTGTGCGTTTTTCACCGCACACAGTTGCCAACGCATCAGTGACAACCTAACGCCTGTTGTTCAAAGCGTTAGGTCCACTGTGCAAAAGCCTTTGCAACTGTGCGTGACACATCTGCTGTGCTGTATCCAGCGACAACTGTGGGTCGCATAGCAGTGTGCGTTTTTCACCGCACACAGTTGCCAACGCATCAGTGACAACCTAACGCCTGTTATTCAAAGCGTTAGGTCCACTGTGCAAAAGGCTTTGCTACTGTGCGTGACACATCTGCTGTGCTGTATCCAGCGACAACTGTGGGTCGCATAGCAGTGTGCGTTTTTCACCGCACACAGTTGCCAACGCATCAGTGACAACCTAACGCCTGTTGTTCAAAGCGTTAGGTCCACTGTGCAAAAGGCTTTGCTACTGTGCGTGACACATCTGCTGTGCTGTATCCAGCAACAACTGTGGGTCGCATAGCAGTGTGCGTTTTTCACCGCACACAGTTGCCAACGCATCAGTGAGAAATATGCCTGGTAGACCAAGAAAAGGCATACGTGGCCCTGCTGCGGAAAGGGGCACAGCTTCTAGGGTGTCTAGAGGCAGGGGTGGACGTGGTGGTCAGTCCTCAGCCAGGCCACCATTTGGATTGTTCTCCGGCAGTGGCCAAGCTATACGTCCACAGTATGTACAGGAGGTGGTGGACTATATGAACAAACCCTCATCATCGGCATCATCTGCAACTACAGTGACCCAGGCAGAGAAAAGTGGTCAGTCTTCTGCAGTTGTCAGAACAAATACAGATGAGTCCATGTCCACCTCATGTCCTCCCTTAGACCCAACTTCAGACATGGCAGAGGAGTCAGCTGAGCTGTTTGACCACAGTGTCGGCCATCTACTCCAGCCTGATGCTCAGTCCTTTATGGAGTCTGATGTTGGGTCTGAGTTTGAGGAGGAGGCAGAGCAAACAAGAGGGGAGAGCAGACGGCCCGCTCCATCTAAGGCCGCACCTGTTGTCTCCCAGGCCAGGCCTGATGCTCAGTCTTTGATAGAATCAGATGTTGGGTCTGAGTTTGAGGAGGAGGCAGAGCAAACAAGAGGGGAGAGCAGACGGCCCGCTCCATCTAAGGCCGCACCTGTTGTCTCCCAGGCCAGGCCTGATGCTCAGTCTTTGATGGAGTCAGATGTTGGGTCTGAGGTTGAGGAGGAGGCAGAGCAAGCAAGAGGGGAGAGCATACGGCCTACTCCATCTAAGGCCGCACCTGTTGTCTCCCGGGCCACTATACACACCTCATCTTGCTGGGCCTTTTTTGAGACATCCCATGCAGATAAAACAGTTGCGATCTGCAAGATTTGTAAGAAGGGTATAAAATGTGGCAAAAATGTCAACCACCTGGGTACAAGCTGCCTAAACAGGCATTTGACAACCCACCACTCGGCCCGTTGGCAGGAGCATTTAAAGAACCCACAAAAGGGCCAAAGATCGGTCAGTCGGCCTCCTAGTTCTCCTCGCGCTCCTCCTCATGCTCCACCTGCTCCACCTGCACATCAGTCTGTTCCTGGCCCTGCTATAGTCACTCGTCACCTGTTGGCAGCCTCCACTGGCAGGGATGATGATATAGCAGGCAGTGTCGCATCTACCTCCAGCACACCACCAGCTGTAACATCTAGACGCCAAATTTCGATTCCACACATGCTGGAACGAAAAAAAATGTATACTCCCCGCCACCCACATGCCCAGCGTCTAAACAGTAGTTTGGCTAAACTACTGGCTCTGCAACTATTACCATTTAACCTGGTAGAGTCTGCTCCCTTCCGTGACTTCGCAAAATGTGCAGTTCCACAGTGGCAGGTGCCAAGTCGGCATTACTTTTCCCGTAAGGCCCTGCCATCCCTATACCAACATGTGGAAGGCAATGTAGTGTCGTCCCTGGCCAAGTCAGTCAGCCGTAAGATACACTTGACGGCTGACACTTGGTCAAGCAAACATGGGCAGGGACGGTACATTTCTGTCACTGCTCACTGGGTGACACTGCTTGCCAGCGGAAGGGATTGTAGCCAGGGCTCGGTGCTGCAGCCAGTGTTGCCCCCACGTCTGCAAACAGCTGGTGGTGTCGCTGATCCGGGTAGATCGATCACTTCTACCCCCTCCTGCTCCTCCTCCTCTACCTCCTCCATGCCCTCCTCTGCAGAATGGTCCTTTGAATATGATGAGGTACCACGTAAACGTTCAAAGGGCCATTCTATGTCTCAGGCCAAAAGGTGTCACGCAGTGCTGCAGCTTGTGTGTCTAGGGGACAGGCAGCACACTGCCCCTCAGATTCTTGGGGCTCTGCAGGCACAGGCCCAGAGGTGGTTGACACCACGGCAGCTGCAGCCAGGGATGGTGGTTACTGATAATGGGTCAAACCTCCTGGCCGCCCTTCGTCAGGGAAAGTTAACCCATGTGCCATGCCTGGCGCATGTCCTGAATCTCGTGGTACAGCGGTTTTTGAACTCGTACCCGGGAATGCAGGATGTGCTAAGGATGGCAAGAAGGGTGTGCAGTCACTTCAGGCGGTCGTACAGTGCCACTGCACGTTTGGCCGAAGTGCAGCGCGAGTTTCACCTGCCGGTACACCGCCTCATCTGTGACATGCCCACCCGCTGGAACTCCACCTTGGCTATGCTGCAGCGCCTGTACACGCAGCAGAGGGCCCTCAATGAATACCTATGCGAGTACGGCACCAGCACTGGCTCTGCGCGTCTGGGCTTCTTTTCACCACGGCAGTGGCTTTTGATTAAGGATGCATGCGCTGTCCTCTCGCCATTTGAGGAGGCCACAAGGATGGTCAGCCGGGACAGCGCATGCATCAGTGACACCCTACCGGTACTGTTTTTGTTGGAGCACACTCTGCGTGGCATTATGGACAGGGCACTGGAGGCAGAGCAGCAGGAGGAAGAGGAGGACTTCCTTGCCTCTCAAGGCCCCCTTTATCCTGAGAATCCTGACCCCATTATGCCTAGCTCCCAGAGGCCCGAGCAGGATCCAGGGGTGAAAGAGGAGGAGGAGGACGATTCTGCGGGAACTTTTGCAGGGTTTGAGGAGGAGGAGGAGGAAGACATGCGGCAATCTGCAAGGCCTAGTTTGACTCCCTCGGGACACTTTGGAGTAGTACGTGGCTGGGAGGAGGAGGAGCCCGTTGAAGATAATGTCGTTATGAGTGACCCCGAGGAGTCAGCTTCTCAGGCCTTCGCTAATTTGCGACGCATGGGAAACATCATGCTCCAGAGCCTGCGAAAGGACCCCAGAATCAAGGCCATTAAAGAGACTAACCACTATTGGTTGGCCACCCTACTTGACCCCCGGTACAAGTGTAAAGTCTCGGAGCTTTTCCCATCCACCCAGAGAGTCCCAAGGATCAAATCCCTTGAGGACAGTCTCAAGAGGAATCTGGTGAACATGTTCCCCGACTCCCGTAGGGTGCAGGGGCGGGGACAACCTACCATGGATTCTACTGGTGGTCACGAGAGGAGCGTTGGAGAAGGCGTGCGGTTGACGGATGCCTTTCGGTCTTTTTTTAGTCCTCACCGCCCAGGCCTCTCAGCTGCCACATCGCATCGACACCGTCTGCATCACATGGTGGACGATTACGTGAGGGCACAAAGTGACACAGAGGGCTTTTCATGTGACAAATCCGATCCACTGGCATACTGGGTCTTAAGATTAGACCACTGGCCAGAACTGGCCCAGTATGCCATGGAGTTGTTGGCCTGCCCTGCTTCCAGTGTCCTATCGGAACGGGCATTCAGCGCAGCAGGAGGATTCGTCACAGACCATCGAACGAGACTCTCCACCGACTCAGTCGACCGTTTGACATTCATTAAGATGAATCAGTCGTGGATATCAAGCTTTGATGCACCTGATGCAGACCTTGTAGACTAGGCTATCGTTGTGATGTGGCAGTTGAGCCTCAGTTTAAGCCTGGACCATGGTGCCACCCTCAAACCCTCCTCTCATTCTCTTTACGTTCACAGAACCTCATTTTGGTTATGACAAAAACGACAATGTTTGCGCACCTGTTCCACAGGTGCACACCTTTACAATTTTTGGGCCTCCTTCAACACCAGCTCTTTGGGGTTAAGGTGGGGAGGCTATGCTAAAACAAAAACGACAATGTTTGCGCACCTGTTCCACAGGTGCACACCTTTACAATTTTTGGGCCTCCTTCAACACCAGCTCTTTGGGGTTAAGGTGGGGAGGCTATGCTAAAACAAAAACGACAATGTTTGCGCACCTGTTCCACAGGTGCACACCTTTACAATTTTTGGGCCTCCTTCAACACCAGCTCTTTGGGGTTAAGGTGAGGAGGCTATGCTAAAACAAAAACTACAATGTTTGCGCACCTGTTCCACAGGTGCACACCTTTACAATTTTTGGGCCTCCTTCAACACCAGCTCTTTGGGGTTAAGGTGGGGAGGCTATGCTAAAACAAAAACGACAATGTTTGCGCACCTGTTCCACAGGTGCACACCTTTACAATTTTTGGGCCTCCTTCAACACCAGCTCTTTGGGGTTAAGGTGGGGAGGCTATGCTAAAACAAAAACTACAATGTTTGCGCACCTGTTCCACAGGTGCACACCTTTACAATTTTTGGGCCTCCTTCAACGCCAGCTCTTTGGGGTTAAGGTGGGGAGGCTATGCTAAAACAAAAACTACAATGTTTGCGCACCTGTTCCACAGGGGCACACCTTTACAATTTTTGGGCCTCCTTCAACACCAGCTCTTTGGGGGTTAGGGTGGGGAGGCTATGCTAAAACAAAAACTACAATGTTTGCGCACCTGTTCCACAGGGGCACACCTTTACAATTTTTGGGCCTCCTTCAACACCAGCTCTTTGGGGTTAAGGTGAGGAGGCTATGCTAAAACAAAAACTACAATGTTTGCGCACCTGTTCCACAGGTGCACACCTTTACAATTTTTGGGCCTCCTTCAACACCAGCTCTTTGGGGTTAAGGTGGGGAGGCTATGCTAAAACAAAAACGACAATGTTTGCGCACCTGTTCCACAGGTGCACACCTTTACAATTTTTGGGCCTCCTTCAACACCAGCTCTTTGGGGTTAAGGTGGGGAGGCTATGCTAAAACAAAAACTACAATGTTTGCGCACCTGTTCCACAGGTGCACACCTTTACAATTTTTGGGCCTCCTTCAACACCAGCTCTTTGGGGGTTAGGGTGGGGAGGCTATGCTAAAACAAAAACTACAATGTTTGCGCACCTGTTCCACAGGTGCACACCTTTACAATTTTTGGGCCTCCTTCAACGCCAGCTCTTTGGGGTTAAGGTGGGGAGGCTATGCTAAAACAAAAACTACAATGTTTGCGCACCTGTTCCACAGGGGCACACCTTTACAATTTTTGGGCCTCCTTCAACACCAGCTCTTTGGGGGTTAGGGTGGGGAGGCTATGCTAAAACAAAAACTACAATGTTTGCGCACCTGTTCCACAGGGGCACACCTTTACAATTTTTGGGCCTCCTTCAACACCAGCTCTTTGGGGTTAAGGTGGGGAGGCTATGCTAAAACAAAAACTACAATGTTTGCGCACCTGTTCCACAGGTGCACACCTTTACAATTTTTGGGCCTCCTTCAACACCAGCTCTTTGGGGGTTAGGGTGGGGAGGCTATGCTAAAACAAAAACTACAATGCTTGCGCACCTGTTCCACAGGTGCACACCTTTACAATTTTTGGGCCTCCTTCAACGCCAGCTCTTTGGGGTTAAGGTGGGGAGGCTATGCTAAAACAAAAACTACAATGTTTGCGCACCTGTTCCACAGGGGCACACCTTTACAATTTTTGGGCCTCCTTCAACACCAGCTCTTTGGGGTTAAGGTGGGGAGGCTATGCTAAACAAAAACTACCATGTTTGCGAACCTGTTCCACAGGTGCACACCTTTACAATTTTTGGGCCTCCTTCAAAGCCAGCTCTTTGGGGTTATGGTGGGGAGGCTCCGCCAACACCAAAACTACCATGTTTGCGCACCTGTTCCACATGTGCACACCTTCATAATTTTTACGCCTTCTTCAACACCAGCTCTTTGGGCTTACAGTGGTATGGCTCCGCCAACACCCAAACAACAATTTTTGCGCACCTGTCACACAGATGCATATCATTGTAATTTTTTTCCTTACAAAGGCAATTATTGCTTTCATTACCAGCACTTTCATAGGGATATGGTGTCAAGGCATCGTCCGCACCACCAAATGCCCAATTTTTAAGCATCCTTTACTTCTATTCAAAGTCAAGAGACAACAGTATTCATCCAAAACATCTCTAATCTTGTTCACTCTGCACTACATTGTGGCCCCTACCCCTAACCCTCAATGTATCCGTGCATATATGTCTGTTTCTTGTGAGATTTCAAGTTAAAGTGCACCAAACACCATTTTACATGAAATAAAGTGCATCTACATACATCTTTGGACTTCTTGAAACATTTGGTAATAATTTTGGAAATACACCCGTTAATTATATGCACATTTAAAGAGACAGCACCTTTTCCCAAAAAAACCTCTAATCTTGTTCCCAGTGCACTGCATTATGTCCCCATCATACACATTGGCTGAGCCGTTGATTAGGAGCAAAAGAAAGGTGCGGTTAAGCAAAAAAGTCATTTCTGAAGGTTTAGTATGCTGTAATTCTGGTTCTGGACATGCTACAGAGCTGAAACTTCACAGGTACACCTTTTAGAACCCCCAGACACTAAATCCAAAGAAATCTCTTTTTTTTTTTTTTTTTTTTAATTTTTTCAATAATTGGCTATCTATCAAAAACGACAATTTTTAAGAACTTTTTTTTGTGTGATTAATAGTCCCTGGGGCATGACCCAGAACCCTAGGCACTTTTTAGGGGCATTTATTGGGTTTTAGGGCTTAAAAATGGTGTTTTTTGATTACAGAAGTTCGGGTCCCATTGATTTCAATGGGGTTCTGAAATCCGAACCGAACTTTCGTGAAGTTCGGGTGTTCTGGTCGAACCGAACTTTTCAAAAGTTCGATCATCCCTAACAGTTAACAGAGGTTGGAAAAAGGAAAGAATTTCCAGGTGGTGCTTTCTGTTACTTTTACCCACTTCAATACAAGGCACTTTTACCCCCTTCCTGCCCAAGCCAATTTTCAACTTTCAGCGCTGTCGCACTTTGAATGACAATTGCGCAGTCATGCAACGCTGTACCCAAACACAATTTTTACAATTTTTTTGAGGCAGATAGAACTTTCTTTTGATGGTATTAAAGTACCACTGGGTTTTTATTTTTTGCTAAACTAATGGAAAAAAGTTTTCTTCGTTTCTGTTATAAAATGTTGTAAATAAGTACATTTTCTCCTTCACTGATGGGTACTGATGAGACTGTACTGAGCGACACTGATGGGCACTGATGAGGAGGCACTAATATGCAGCAATGATGGGCACTGATATGCAGCACTGATGGGCACTGATAGGTGGCAATTATGGACAGCTTTTATGGACACTGATAGGCGGCAATGATGGGCATTGATAGGCGGCACTGATGGGCAGTACTAATAGACGGCACTGATAGGCGGCACTGATGCGGAGGCATTGACAGAAATCACTGATGGGAACTAAAAGGTTTTACTGATGGGCACTGATTGGCATCACTAATGGGCACTGATTGGCATCATTGGTAGGCACTGATTGGCATCATTCATGGTCACTGGTAGGCATCGCTGATGGGGCTGCACTGATAATCACTGCACTGATTATCAATGCAGATCCCCCTGTCAGAAGAGCTGCTTATCGTACTGTCAGCGTAACCGTTAAGAAAGGAATGCCGATAACCACCACTTTCTAGTTACGTTGTGATCAGCTGTGATTGGACACCGCTGATCACATGGCAAAGAGCCTACGTCAAAGGGTTTTTACCATGATCAAAAATGCAGTGTGTCAGATCCACACACCGCACCACTGATCGCCATGCTGCGCGCCCCCGGGAGTGTGCACGAGCGCCTTGTTCTGAAGGAAATCATATGACGTCCAGTCAGAACAGGAGAGCCACCGCCTGGCCGTCATTTTGCCATAGGCTGGGCGGGATGTGTTTCAAGTGGTTGTAAACCTCAGCTATAAAATAGATGAATAAAGCATATCCCTCTATACTCTATAGCAGGCATGTCCAACCTGCGGCCCGGAACCCCAGCCAATGCGGCCCACTGCCCCCTGACAATTTTTTTTTTGCTGGGGAGGAAGGAAGTCAGGTCGGGGGCATGTCCACAGCGGCTTTCAACTAACGGTAGGCAGAGGTTGCCTCGGAGGGGAGGGGGGAAGGGAGGCGAGCATGTGCAGTGTTTCTGACTCCTACCACCATGACCACTTCTTCAAATCACTGTAGTGGTCATGGTGGTTAGAGTGTTCCTTTAATATCTCTCAGAAGAAGTAAATCTCTGTATACTGATTCCATTTCATTTGATCATCCTCTTGTTGTGTTAAATTAGTGCGGGGGGTGTGGCGGTGCGGGAAGGGCGCGGCAGCATTTTATTACTTATATACCTTAACTAATAGTATATATTTTATATGCGGCCTGAGAAAATTTCTCTACACTCAGTGTGGCCCAGAGAAGCCAAAAGGTTGGACACCCATGCTCTATAGTGTGTACTTGTCTCTATTAAGAGCACTCAGTGTTCTCTGCTGCCACACCACACTGCACCTATCCACAAGAGGATCAGACATCTGACACATCCAAAAGTGTAATGGATGCTTGAGATGTTTTAACAAAAGTCTTTCTTCAACCGGGATATTTTCAGCAGTGCTGAAGAGGTAAATATTCATTTTGAAACATTAGTTTTTGTTTAACCACTTAAGGAGCAGGCCTATTTCTGACACCTGTTGTTTACAAGTTAACCTTCCTAGCGGTATTCCCGAGTGTGACTCGGGGTAAGATTTTAGAGCCAAAAGCGGTAACCCCGAGTCACACTCGGGGTAGCGCTAAGAAGATCGCTGGATGCTGGAAGAGGTTTTACTTACCTTTTCTCCGGGGATCCAGCGAAGAATGCTGGCGGTATGCGGCGGCGGAGCTCTCTCCCGATCGTCTGCGAGCCCCGGCTTCTGTCTCCGGCGACGTGACGTCCGCCGGGGGGTGGAACCGGCGGCAAATTCAAATGTAAAATGCACCAAACACACTGATACCGTTCAAAATAAAATAAAATCACATTACATTGCCCCCCAGTGCCCTTTCCTGCAGTTTTACTGTACTTTTTATGTAAATATATGTATATATATACATATATATATATACAGTATATGTATATATATATATATATATATATATATATACACGTATATATATACACATATACATATATATATATGTATATATATATATACACATATATATGTATGTATATATATATATATATATATATATATATATATATATATATATATACACACACACGTATATATATACGTAATTCTTGTGAATGAGCAGCCCAAACCAACTGTATACATTATATATATATATATATATATATATATATATATACGTATATACGTATATATATATATATATATATATATATATATATATATATATATATATATATATATATATAATATATATATATATATATATAATATATGTATACATAATATATGTATACATACATATATATATATATATATATATAATATATATAATAAATGTATACAGTTGGTTTGGGCTGCTCATTCACAAGAATTACATGCAAAATAATGGTACCGCTTTCAGCACCTAAAATCCAAAAGAATCATACCGCCAGGGAGGTTAAAGTCAGTATTTTTTGCTAGAAAACTATGTAGAACCCCCAAACATTATATATTATATATATATATATATATATATATATATATATATATATATATATATATATATAGCAGAGACCCTAGAGAAAAAAATGGAGATCGTTGCAATACTATGTCACACTGTATTTGCCCAGCGGTCATACAAACTCAATTTTTAAAAAAAAAATATATACTTTTTTGAAAAATAAGAAAACAGTAAAGTTAGCCAATTTTTTTTCTATAATGTGAAAGATAATGTTACGCCAGTGGCGGCTGGTGCTCAAAATTTTTGAGAGGGCGCAAAAAGAAAAATGTAATAGGTATTGCTTCGCGCCAAAAAACGCAGTAAAAAATTGCGTGACTTTGAAGTCATGGTACAGGCATGGCACAGGTGATGGTACAGGCATGGCATAGGTGATGGTACAGGAGATGGTATAGGCATGTCACAGATATGGTATAGGCATGGCACAGATATGGTATAGGCATGGCACAGGTCATGGTACAGGAGATGGTATATGCCCCCTTTAATGCAGGGATCAGCGTGCGTGCCCCCTTCAATGCAATGAACACTGTGCTGTGCCCCCTTCAATGCAATGAACACTGTGCTGTGCCCCCTTTCAATGCCGAGACCAGCGTGCGTACCCCCTTCAATGCAATAAACACTGTGCTGTGCCCCCTTCAATGCAATGAACACTGTGCTGTGCCCCCTTTCAATGCCGAGACCAGCATGCGTACCCCCTTCAATGCAATGAACACTGTGCTGTGCCCCCTTCAATGCAATGAACACTGTGCTGTGACCCCTTCAATGCAATGAACACTGTGCTGTGACCCCTTCAATGCAATAAACACTGTGCTGTGCCCCCTTCAATGCAATAAACACTGTGCTGTGACCCCTTCAATGCAATAAACACTGTGCTGTGACCCCTTCAATGCAATAAACACTGTGCTGTGACCCCTTCAATGCAATGAACACTGTGCTGTGACCCCTTCAATGCAATGAACACTGTGCTGTGCCCCCTTCAATGCAATAAACACTGTGCTGTGCCCCCTTCAATGCAATAAACACTGTGCTGTGCCCCCTTCAATGCAATAAACACTGTGCTGTGCCCCCTTCAATGCAACAAACACTGTGCTGTGCCCCCTTCAATGCAATGAACACTGTGCTGTGCCCCCTTTCAATGCCGAGACCAGCGTGCGTATCCCCTTCAATGCAATGAACACTGTGCTGTGCCCCCTTCAATGCAATGAACACTGTGCTGTGACCCCTTCAATGGAATAAACACTGTGCTGTGCCCCCTTCAATGCAACAAACACTGTGCTGTGACCCCTTCAATGCAATAAACACTGTGCTGTGACCCCTTCAATGCAATGAACACTGTGCTGTGACCCCTTCAATGCAATAAACACTGTGCTGTGCCCCCTTCAAAGCAATAAACACTGTGCTGTGCCCCCTTCAATGCAATAAACACTGTGCTGTGCCCCCTTCAATGCAACAAACACTGTGCTGTGACCCCTTCAATGCAATGAACAATGTGCTGTGCCCCCTTCAATGCAAAAAACACTGTGCTGGGCCCCCTTCAATGCAATAAACACTGTGCTGTGCCCCCTTCAATGCAATAAACACTGTGCTGTGCCCCCCCCCCATTAATGCAATAAACACTGTGCTGTGACCCCTTCAATGCAATGAACAGTGTGCTGTGACCCCTTCAATGCAATGAACACTGTGCTGTGCCCCCCTCAATGCAATAAACACTGTGCTGTGCCCCCTTCAATGCAATGAACACTGTGCTGTGCCCCCTTCAATGCAATGAACACTGTACTGTGACCCCTTCAATGCAATGAACAATGTGCTGTGCCCCCTTCAATGCAATAAACACTGTGCTGTGCCCCCTTCAATGCAATAAACACTGTGCTGTGCCCCCCTTCAATGCAATAAACACTGTGCTGTGACCCCTTCAATGCAATGAACAGTGTGCTGTGACCCCTTCAATACAATAAACACTGTGCTGTGCCCCCCCTTCAATGCAATAAACACTGTGCTGTGACCCCTTCAATGCAATGAACAATGTGCTGTGACCCCTTCAATGCAATGAACAATGTGCTGTGACCCCTTCAATGCAATAAACACTGTGCTGTGCCCCCTTCAATGCAATGAACACTGTGCTGTGCCCCCACAATGCAGAGTTCAGCGTGCGTGCCCCCTTCAATGCAACTGTGCTGTGCCCCCTTCAATGCAACTGTGCTGTGCCCCCTTCAATGCAATGAACAATGTGCTGTGCCCCCATCAATGCAGAGTTCAGCGTGCGTGCCCCTTTCAATGCAGAGCCCCACAGCATTGTCCCCAATCACTGCAGAGCGCCACAGCATTGTCCCCAATGATTGCAGAGTGCCCACAGCATTGTACCCCAATGATTGCAGAGTGCCACAGAATTGTACCCCAATGATTGCAGAGTGCCCACAGCATTGTACCCCAATGATTGCAGAGTGCCCACAGCATTGTACCCCAATGATTGCAGAGTGCCACAGAATTGTACCCCGATGATTGCAGAGTGCCACAGAATTGTACCCCAATGATTGCAGAGTGCCACAGCATTGTACCCCAATGATTGCAGCGTGCCACAGCATTGTACCCCAATGATTGCAGAGTGCCCACAGCATTGTACCCCAATGATTGCAGCATTGTACCCCAATGATTGCAGAGTGCCCACAGCATTGTACCCCAATGATTGCAGAGTGCCACAGAATTGTACCCCAATGATTGCAGAGTGCCACAGCATTGTACCCCAATGATTGCAGAGTGCCACAGAATTGTACCCCAATGATTGCAGAGTGCCCACAGCATTGTACCCCAATGATTTCAGAGTGCCCACAGCATTGTACCCCAATAATTGCAGAGTGCCACAGCATTGTACCCCAATGATTGCAGAGTGCCCACAGCATTGTCCCCCAATGATTGCAGAGTGCCACAGCATTGTACCCTAATGATTGCAGAGTGCCCACAGCATTGTACCCCAATGATTGCAGAGTGCCCACAGCATTGTACCCCAATGATTGCAAAGTGCCACAGTCAGCATTGTACCCCAATGATTGCAAAGTGCCACAGCATTGTACCCCAATGATTGCAGAGTGCCCACAGCATTGTACCCCAATGATTGCAGAGTGCCCACAGCATTGTACCCCAATGATTGCAAAGTGCCACAGTCAGCATTGTACCCCAATGATTGCAAAGTGCCACAGCATTGTACCCCAATGATTGCAGAGTGCCACAGTCAGCATTGTACCCCAATGATTGCAGAGTGCCACAGTCAGCATTTTCCCCAATGATTGCAGAGTGCCCACAGCATTGTACCCCAATGATTGCAGAGTGCCACAGTCAGCATTGCACCCCAATGATTGCAGAGTGCCACAGTCAGCATTGTTCCCCAATCAATGCAGAGTGCCACAGTCAGCATTGTCCCCCAATGATTGCAGAGTGCCACAGTCAGCATTGTCCCCCAATCAATGCAGAGACCAGCGTGCGTGCTCCCTTCAATCTACACTTACCTGGCGGCGGCGGGTTCTCCCCTCCTCGATCCGTTCGTCCTCTTCTGCAGTGGCGGCGGTCCCCCGAGCGGCGGTGACGGTGAGTGACGGACGCACGCACCGGCACCGCCCCCATTGTGACGTCACGATCGGATGTCCTGGATGATGATTGGTCCAGGCTGGAGACTGGACCAATCACAACCAGGATATCAGCAAAGTGGGGGTGCCCAAGCGCAATGACTTGCGCTCAGGTTACGCCCCCAGAAGGCAGCCAATTGTCGCCCTTCTGGGTCGTAAACCCCACCCCCCCCATAGCCACCACATAGGCCGGGGTAGCGGCGAACACAATTTTTTTTTTTCAAAACTTTATTTGTTCGTTTTGTAATTTTTTTTTCAAAACTTTATTTGTTCGTTTTTTTTTTCTTCTTGTTTTTTTTTCTTTTCTTTTGGGGGTAGGGGGGGGGGGCGGCGCCCTGGCGCCCCCTATGCACGGGCCGCCACTGTGTTACGCCAAGTAAATAGATACCCAACATGTCATGCTTCAAAATTGCGCACACTCGTGGAATGGCGACAAACTTTGGTACTTAAAAATCTCCATAGACTAAAGCTTTAATCATTTCAACAGGTTACCAGTTTGGAGTTACAGAGGAAGTCTAGGGCTTGAATTATTTATCTTGCTCTAACGTTCGCAGCGATTCCTCATATGTGTGGTTTGAACACCGTTTACATATGTGGGCGCGACTTGCGTATGTGTTTATCTTCTGCGCGCAAGCTCGGAGGGACGGGGCACTTTTTTTTTTCTTCTTATTTACTTTAATTTTTATTTTTACACTGACCCTTTAAAAAAAATGTTTTTAATTACTGTTATTCCTATTACAAGGAATGTAAATATCCCTTGTAATAGAAATAAGCAGGACAGGACCTCTTTATTGTGAGATCTGGGGTCAAAAAGACCTCACATCTCACATTTACACTTAAAAGCAATAGAAAAATAAATAAATAAATAAATAAAAATAAAAAAAACGTAATATGGCCCTTTAAAGCGGTTGTATCCTCAAAAAAAAAAAAAAAAAATCAAACCCTGCAGGACAAAGGCATAATGAGCTTGTATGCATCGCATACTAGCTCATTATGAAATAGTTACCTTAGAACGAAGCCCCGACACGGTCACCCGGACACCGCTGAGGCAGCTGACATCTTCCCTCGGCGTCTCTTCCGGGCTCAGGAGCCGCGATGACGTCACACCTGCGCATGCACGCGGGAGTTCACTTTCCGGCAAGGAGCTCTGAAGGTGTCAGCGGCTACGTGCAGGGCGAATATCTCCTAAACCGTGCAGGTTTAGGAGATATTCATTTTACCTACAGGTAAGCCTTATTATAGGCCTTATTTTAGGCTTACCTGTAGGTAAAAGTTAAAAAGCGGAGTATACTACCGCTTTAAGGCTGTTGGGCGGAAGTGACGTTTGACGTCGCTCTGGTACTCCAAGGCCATAGAGTCCAGTAAGGGCCATCTTGCCCTCATTCGACTTCCTGCCCATCAGCACAGGGGATCAGATCGTTTTCCCCACTACCGACGGCCCCGGTAAGTGGGAAAAACGACCAGGAAGCGTCGGGAGGGGGGGTGGGCCCCTCTCCCGCCGCCCATAAAAGCTTACCAGTCATTAGATGTGGTGGCTGCATTACTTTCTTTTGTAGGCTTTTTTCCCCTCTGTATTAGAGCGCCTCCTTTCTGGATGAAGGAGAAACAGAGATGCCTTTGGACAGCAGCATTGCCAGTTTGGGGGGAGGGGAGATACTACATGTAGTAGCAGATTTAAATACATCAACAAATTAAAGCCAAACTCCAGCTCAGACTTCATAGGGCTCTTTCACACGGTCCGCCTCCATAGGCGGATCCATGCTGCTCAGCAGGGATCAATCCGCCGATCCCCGCTGAGCCGGCGGATGACAGCTCCGTTTCCGCTTACAGTGCGTTGAGGGAGATGTCACAGCCCCCGCTGCTCTCTATGGGGGATCGGATGAGAGCGGACCGCCTGTCCGCTCTCATCCGATCCGATCCGATCCCTGAACGGATGGAAAAATAGGGTTTCCATCCGTCCAGATTTCACGGACAGGATCGGATACGGATGGCAGCGGGTGTCAGCGGAGGTGTCTCCGCTGACATCCGCTGCCCCATAGAGCTGCATGGAGGATCCGATCAGATCCGCCTAAAAAACTGACAGGCGGATCTGATCGGATCGCCCGTGTGAAAGAGCCCATAAGCATTTACAGCAAACATGTTGTGATTATGGTTTTACATAAATAAATAAAAACTGATTGTTGTAAATATCCCTGTCAGTGGTTTGTCTCAATCCTCTAACTACTACTTCTGCAGGACAGCTTGTTCTGTATAAAAAAACAATAGACTTACTAGCAGGATCTTTAGGTGAAAATAAAAGAAAAAAAGCTTAAAAAAAGAAAATGAATGCAGCTACCACATACAATATAAGAAGTGGTAAGTTTTAATTGAATAAAAGTTTGCTTTTGGGCTTCAGTCCCGGTTCACATATGTGCGATGTCAGACATCACATGTGATTCGGAGCGCACTACTCTGAAAATCACATGCGATGTGTGTACGATGCGAATTCAGCCATACAGATTGTATGACTGAATTCGCATTGCATTCGGACACAACTTGCACAGGACCCTTTTTTTGGGTCCGCATCAGAATCGGATCGCATGGTGGTTCACACGTATGCGCACAATACTCCAGGTGAGACCTCACTTGGAGTATTGTGCGCAGTACTGGAGGCCATATCTCCAGAAGGATATAGATACTCTAGAGAGAGTTCAGAGAAGAGCTACTAAACTAGTACATGGATTGCAGGAAAAAACTTACCAGGAAAGGTTAAAGGACCTTAACATGTATAGCTTGGAAGAAAGAAGAGACAGAGGGGATATGATAGAAACTTTTAAATACATAAAGGGAATCAACTCGGTAAAGGAGGAGAGCATATTTAAAAGAAGAAAAACTACCACAAGAGGACACAGTTTTAAATTAGAGGGGCAAAGGTTTAAAAGTAATATGAGGAAGTATTACTTTACTGAGAGAGTAGTGGATGCATGGAATAACCTTCCTGCAGAAGTGGTAGCTGCAAACACAGTGAAGGAGTTTAAGCATGCATGGGATAGGCATAAGGCTATCCTTCATATAAGATAGGGCCAGGGACTATTCATAGGATTCAGATATATTGGGCAGACTAGATGGGCCAAATGGTTCTTATCTGCCGACACATTCTATGTTTCTATGCGATCCGATTCATGTCTGAATTGACAGTTTGCACTGCCATATGCGAACTGATCTAGGGGTGTCGTTAACTTTGTATTGACACCCCCAGCGACTCGCATTTGGCAGTGTAAAACTGTAAATGCGATGCGGGAACCTGCAGTGGATTGTCAGGGTTCCCGTATCGCATATATGTGAACCGAGACTAATACTGATTTACCTATAATATATTCAGCATGATGAGCACATATTGTAGGAAATAAGCAAAGGAAAAGGTGCAAATGCAGAGAAACCAACTGGCATGAAACAACCAAATATCATATAATAAAGGATATACAGTGTCAGGTGATGATGCGGTGGTTACAAATTCCGCTACCGACACATGGTGCGCTGTCAGGTTACTATCACTCTTAGTGGTCTTACTGCATTTCTGTTCCCTGTATGTCTCTATTATCCTCTGACTGCTGGCCACAGGAGGTTTAAAGGCACAGTCCTTTCATGTAAGTGGATGTACTGTATGTTTAATTAAAGGTGCTTTTTATCTATTACTGATGAGAGAGAGAGGTGCATTTCCTCCTGATTCTGGCACAGAGATCAAGGCACAATCTGTACAGGAACAAGATGTAACATCGGAGACCTCCGAGAATATACATGAATATGATTGATTGGACTGAGGACTTTCCAAACAGAAATATTTCTGTTATTCATCACCGCGAGACAAGTTGGTGGTTGGGTGGTATATGCCAGTTGGTCTTTCTGCGCTTTTACCTTTTCTTTTTTTTGGTTTCATAAGTATTCATTTCTCGTGCTTTGCAGGGAGCAACACTTTTCACATTTAAAAAAAGTTGCTTTAACCACTTCTGGACCGAAAGGATTTGCCACCTTAACCACTTTAGGACCGGAGGATTTTCCTGCTTAACGTCCAGGCCACTTTTTGCAACTTGGCACTGCGTGACTTTAACGGACAATTGCGCGGTCATGCAACGCCGTACCCAAACGAAATTTATGTCCTTTTTTTCCCCACAAACAGTGATTTCTATTGGTGGTAATTGATCACCTCTGCGCTTTTCATTTTTTTGCGATATTAATAAAAAAATAGCGTAAATTTTGCGAAAAAATTGACATTTTCTACTTTGAGAGTTAAAAAATATCCAATATACTCAATTTTTGTCATATATTTAGGCCAAAATGTATTTAGCTACATGTCTTTGACAAAAAAATTCTCAATGAGCATATTTTTAACCGATTTAAGTCCAGGAGATTTTACCCCATTCCTGACCAGGCTATATTTTGCGATTCGGCACTGCGTTATTTTAACGGACAATTGCGCGGCCGTGCGACGCTGTATCCAAATTAAATGTATGTCCTTTTTTTTCCCCCACAAATAGAACTTTCTTTTGGTGGTAATTTGATCACCTGTGCGATTTTTAATTTTGGAAAAAAAGAGCGACAACTTTGAAAAAAAAAACAATATTTTTCACATTCTGATACTGTATACAACATTCCCCCAAAAAAAATGTATAAATCAAAATTTTTTAACATTTTAGGCCAATTTGTTTGCTGCTACATATTTTTGGTAAAAAAAAATCACAATAAGCGTATTTTGATTGGTTTGCGCAAAAGTTATTGTGTTTACTAACTACAGGAAAGATTTCTGTCATTTTTATTGTTTATTTTTTTTTACTAGTAATGGCGGCGATCTGCGATTTTTTTCGTGGGACTGCGACATTGCGGCGGACAGATCGGACCCCTAACTGACATTTTTGACACTTTTGGGGGGACCAGTGACATTACTACAGTAATCAGTGCTATAAATATGCTCTGCTACTGTAATAATGACACTGGCAGAGAAGGGGGTTAACACTGTTGGTGATCAAGGGGTTAAATGTATGCCTCATGCTTACTGACGTGTGTGGGGGGAGGGGACTGTGTGACACAGACACAGATCGCAGGTTCAGCTATGCTGAATCCTGTGATCTGTCACATAGGAGAACCGCCCGCTTTGTTTACACAAGTGGGCGGATTTCCTCGGTCTGTCCCCGCCGATCGGGGAAGAGAGGCGGTGATCACCGCTGCTCCTCCCCTGGCCCGACTCCCGCTGTGTCTGAATACAGCGGGAGGGAGCCTCCGGGGGCGCGCGCACGCCACCGAGAGGGGGCGGAATCCAGCGACGTAGGTCTACGTCGCTGGACCCAGGAGAGCCACTCTGCCGCAGTACACTCAATGTGAGCGGTCGGCAAGTGGTTAATGACCAGGCCATGTTTTACGATACGGCACTGCGTTACTTTGACTGACAATTGCGCGGTCGTGCGACGCTGTACCCAAATAAAATTGATGTCCTTTTTTTCACACAAACAGCGCTTTCTTTTGGTGGTATTTGATCACCTGTGCGATTTTTTTTTTATTGCGCTATAAACAAAAAAAGAGCGACAATTCTGAAAAAAAAAACAATATTTTTCACATTCTGCTATATGACATTCCCCAAAAAAAATGTAAAAATCTAAATTTTTTAACGTTTTAGGCCAATTTGTTTTCTGCCACATATTTTTGGTAAAAAAAACGCAATAAGCGTATTTTGATTGGTTTGCGCAAAAGTTATCACGTCTACTAACTACGGGAAAGATTTATGTCATTTTTTTTTATTTTTACTAGTTATGGCGGCGATCTGCGATTTTTTGCGGGACTGCGACATTGCGGCGGACAGATCGGACCCCTAACTGCCTTTTTTACACTTTTGGGAGGACCAGTGACATTACTACAGTAACCAGTGCTAAATATATGCACTGTTACTGTACTAATGACACTGGCAGGGAAGGGGTTACCAGTGTGGGTGATCAAGGGGTTAAATGTGTACCTAGGGGCATGTTTCTAACTGTGGGGGGGTGTGGCTTGTGAAATGATCATAGAGACCTGCGATCCTATATAGAAGGATCACATGGGCTCTGTGATCATTCCAAGGAGAAGAACAGTCAGCTGTGTTTACAACAGCTGACCGTTCTTCTCCCTTAGCGGGGAACGATCGCGGGTGTCAGGCGGCAATTGGAGACGCCTGCCCTGTGCATCGGCTTCCCCGCTGACGAGCCCCCCTAGCTGCCTGACGTATACCTACTGCGGCTTGCGCAGGAGCGGCTACCTGCCGCAGTATAACTGCGGCGGGCGGTTGTAAAGTGGTTAAAATGTTTGTAAAGCTACTTTTTTTTTTTTTAAAGGAGATGTACAGCCAAAGCTCATTTGGCTGTACTTCTCCTATGGATCACAGGAATGCAGTTCGTCTTGCACTCCTGTGACCCATTTTTAGAAGACAGCGGGCTGAAGCCTGCTGTTGGCTGACGCCACAGAGACAGCCTAGGCTCAGGTAAGATCGGGACAATGAAGTCGGGATCGGCCCACATGCCTGGATCAGCACCCGGCTCAGCCTCTCAGCGAGCCGCCACGAGCCTGAGCTGACTTTACCCGCTCCCTCCACAGTCTGACTTTCAGACCCTCGGGTCGACACCCAGGGCCGCATGGCAGCTTCTACAGAGGAGGGGCAGACACCCCCTCCCCCAGGGACCCCGCTCTCAAGCCGAAGACCCCAAGCACATGTGCCCCTGGCATTTATACAGTCACCCAGCATGCACCGAGGCACTTTCCTCAGCCAGCCACCAGTGCTGTAACAATGCCTGTGCACTCACTTGTCAGATTTCCTCCCACTATCCAACAGGCCTCCCTATTGGACCATTCAGACAAGCTGAGCTACACCTGAGCACCATGAGCAGACCCTATCAATCGATCCTGCTCCCTGGTAGACAGAGAGCACTCTAAATTTACCTGGCAATCTGCCATGTAAGCAAAAAGACCCCAAAACTATGCTCTCTTCTACCACCTACCTAGGAGGGTGCTACAACTGCCTCAATGCAGCGTGGCATGGGGATGATAAGTTTGTGGCACTGCTGAGATGTAGCTCATCTACATTGTTGGGTCTGGTGTCTCTCATCTCCTTCTTGACAATACCCCACAGATTCTTTATGGGATTTAGGTCAGGCGAGTTTGCTGGCCAATCAAGTACAGTGATACCATGATTATGTGACCAGGTATTGGTGGTTTTGGCAGTGTGGGCAGGTGCCAAGTCCTGCTGGAAAATGAAGCAGAGGGAAGCATGAAGAGCTCTGGAATTTCCTGGTAAAGGGCTGAGCTGAATTTGGACATGATAAAACACAGCGGACAAACGCCAGCAGATGACATTGCTCCCCAAATCATCACTAAGTGCCGGTTCATATATATGCGATGCCGGAACCCTGCGAATCCACTGCGGGTTCCCGCATCGCATTCAACTCACAGGCAGTTCACACTACCATATGCGAATCGCTGGGGGTGCCAATACAAGGTTAACGACACCCCCCAGATCAGTTTACATATCCCAGTGCGAACTGTCAGTTCAGACATGAATCAAATCGAATAGGAGTGAACACCCATGTGATCCGATTCTGCTGCAGACCAAAAAAAGGGTCGTGTGCATGTTGTGTCCCAATGCGATGCGAATTCAGCCATACAATGTGTATGGCTGAATTTGCATCACACAGACATTGCATGTGATTTTCAGAGCAGTGCGCTCCGAATCACACGCAATGTCTTTCATTGCACTATTGTGAACCGAGACTGACTGTGGAAAATGTTGCATTACATTTGGAAAACAGGATCCAAGAGTCTGGAGGAATAGTGGAGAGGCACAGAATCCAAGTTTCATGAGGTCCAGTGTGAAGTTTCCACAGTCAGTAATTTCCTCTCACTTCCTGTTTTGGCTATGATACAGAAAGTGAGGGCAAATCTCCCCAATAGGACACAGATGGCAAAAAAGTGAATAAAAAAGAGAAAGGGGTTATAACCCTCCCTTACACTACTCAAAATGAAAAAAAAAAAAGGTTTGCCTATTGCCTTGTACTTTAAATGTATTATATATTAAATATATCTATCTATATATCTATATATCTATATATCTATCTATCTATATATATATATATATATATATATATATATATATATATATATATATATATATATATATATTATTTAATGCTAAACTGCTAAACATATTGTTTAATTCTATATATTATTTATTAATTATTTTATGGTATATATATTATTTTATTCAATATTACAGTACTTTAAATGTATTATATATTAAATATATCTATCTATATATCTATATATCTATATATCTATCTATCTATATATATATATATATATATATATATATATATATATATATATATATATATATATATATATATATATATATATTATTTAATGCTAAACTGCTAAACATATTGTTTAATTCTATATATTATTTATTAATTATTTTATGGTATATATATTATTTTATTCAATATGCTGACTATATTATATATAAAATATTTTATTCTAAAAATACTATTTTATTCTATATATTGCAAATATAATATATTAAACATTTTAGGCTAACTATGTCATTTTATTCTAAATGTTACATTTTATATTTTAGGCTAAATTATATATTATAATATATAAATATATTATATATTTAGCCTATATATATAGATAATACATAAAATAAAATAATATATTTAGTCAAAATATTTCAAAGATAATATATAGAATAAAAAAATATATTTATCCTAAAATATTTTATATATATTATATTTAATATATAGAATAAAATAATATATTTAGTTTAAAATATTTTAAAGATAATATATAGAATAAAAACATATATTTATCCTAAAATATTTTATATATACTATATTTAATATATAGAATAAAAAAAATGTATCCTAAAATATTTCATATAAAATATATAGAATCAAAGTAATATAGTTAGCATAAAATATTTACGATATAATAAATGTAATATATAGAATAAAATAATATATTTATTATTATATATTAAATATATTTTAAATATATTATATATACACTATATATATATACATTATATATATATAGTATAATATATAGAATAAAATAATTTAGTTAGCATAAAATATTTACCATATAATATATTTAGTATATAGAAAAACATAATATATTTACAAAAATATTTACTATATATTTCATATATAGAATAAAATATTATATTTAGCATAAAATATCTAATATATAGAATTAAAACTATTTCATTCTATACATTGTAATTATATAGTAAACACTTTATATTAAATATATTATTCTATCTATTAAACATTTTATATTGAATGTATTATTTTATCTTTAAAATATACAGTATATGTTATACCAAATCATGTTATTCGATATATATAATATATCGTAAATATTTTACGTTAGGTATATATAGTAAGGGTTTCATTAGGGTTGTATTAGGGTTTTATTAGCGGCTCACTAGCCGCTCTAACATTGGCTCATCGGGCATCACGTGACCCTCCCCACCTTGCTCTAGGTGGCGCTTCTACCACATAAGCGTGTGGGTGTGGTCGCATTTTGGCGCGGAGCTCGGGGGCGGAGTTGGGCGTGTCGTTGCTTTTCTTAGCTGCGTGGTGAGCGGAGATCTGGTCATCCCGGGAACGGAGAACGGAGAGGACGGTGAGTGTGATTAGCGGTGCCCATGGCTGTGTGTAGCTCATCTCTGTGGTGTCCTGTGACCTCTCTGTGGTGTCCTTTGACCTCTCTATGGTGTCCTGTGACCTCTCTATGGTGTTCTGTGACCTCTCTATGGTGTTCTGTGACCTCTCTATGGTGTCCTGTGACCTCTCTGTGATGTCCTGTGACCTCTCTATGGTGTCCTGTGACCTCTCTGTGATGTCCTGTGACCTCTCTATGGTGTCCTGTGACCTCTCTGTGATGTCCTGTGACCTCTCTATGGTGTCCTGTGACATCTCTATGGTGTCCTGTGACCTCTCTGTGATGTCCTGTGACCTCTCTGTGGTGTCCTGTGACCTCTGTGTGGTGTCCTGTGACCTCTCTATGGTGTCCTGTGACCTCTGTGTGGTGTCCTGTGACCTCTGTGGTGTCCTGTGACCTCTGTGTGGTGTCCTGTGGCCTCTCTGTGGTGTCCTGTGACCTCTCTATGGTGTCCTGTGACCTCTCTGTGGTGTCCTGTGACCTCTCTGTGATGTCCTGTGACCTCTCTATGGTGTCCTGTGACCTCTCTGTGATGTCCTGTGACCTCTCTATGGTGTCCTGTGACATCTCTATGGTGTCCTGTGACCTCTCTGTGATGTCCTGTGACCTCTCTGTGGTGTCCTGTGACCTCTGTGTGGTGTCCTGTGACCTCTCTATGGTGTCCTGTGACCTCTGTGTGGTGTCCTGTGACCTCTGTGGTGTCCTGTGACCTCTGTGTGGTGTCCTGTGGCCTCTCTGTGGTGTCCTGTGACCTCTCTATGGTGTCCTGTGACCTCTCTGTGGTGTCCTGTGACCTCTCTGTGGTGTCCTGTGACCTCTGTGTGGTGTCCTGTGATCTCTCTGTGAGGTGTGAGGTAGGTGTCCTCCTCCTCCTCCTCCTCCTCTATGTCTCCTGTCAGAAATTCTTCAATATTTATTTGTTTGTTTTGACTGTTAATAAAACATAGAGAAAAGAAGTATAAAAGGAAACCAAATCTGAAAATTTTCCCACACCAACCAATCATATACTATCTTTTATATTTTGGAGAAATGGGAGGAGTCTGTGTTTCCAGCTCCCCTCTATGAGGCCTCAGTTAGGCCCTGAAAGGCAGGCGAGTTGTTAGCGCTCCTCAGTTTCCTTTCTGTCCTGTATATGATAATGCAGTGGCTAATGGCCTGATTCACAAAAGACTACTGGGGCATGATTTTATCGCGCGTCATCCGCACATCAAATGCTCATGGGGCGTTAAGGAAGCATTTATAACGCACGTTCAATGGGCGTCAAATGCACCAAACAATGCGCATTCAGATCGATATATCAAACACAGAAAAAGTGCATATGTGCAGCGTATTCGTTCTAATATTCATTAATCCATAGCGTCATTCTTATAAGGTGCAAATCAATTAATAAGAATGACGCTATGGAGTCATGAATAATAGAACGAATATACTGCACATATGCACTTTTTCTTAAAGCACTATTTAGATATTCACAAGAGTGATGTTTTGTATGATTATGATTGAATGCCTTATTTAATAAATTTTATGTTATTTATGAATGAAAATCATATATAACCAACTATATGTTTGATATATCGATCTGAATTGATTTACCACTGAAGCGCAGTACTAACCCCCCCCCACTTGTGTTTATCTTACCAGTAAACTCCTCAGGTACCAGTATTTGTACTTGCAGCATCAGGGGCTCACACTTTATATCATTTTAATTCCCGTGATAGCGCAAGAATCACACCCACAAATATAATGCACATTAACCACTTTACCACCGGAGGATTTTGCTGTCTTATGTCCAGGCCACTTTTTGCAATTCGGCACTGTGCAACTTTAACTGACAATTGCGCGGTCATGCAACGCTGTACCCAAACGAAATTTACGTCCTTTTTTTCCCACAAACAGAGCTTTCTTTTGGTGGTATTTGATCACCTCTCCGATTTTTACTTTTTGCGCTATAAACAAAAAAAGAGTACTTTTTGCGCTATAAACAAAAAAAGAGCAACAATTTTGAAAAAATAACAATATTTTTCAAAATTTTTTATCATTTTTGGCCAATTTGTTTTCTGCTACATATTTTTGGTAAAAAAAATCACGATAAGCGTATTTTGATTGGTTTGCGCAAAAAGTTATTGCGTTTACTAACTAAGGGAAAGATTTCTGTCATTTTTGGTTTTTTTTTTTTTTTTAACGAGTAATGGCGGCGATCTGCGATTTTTTTTTTTTTTTTTTTTTTTGCGGGACTGCGACATTGCGGCGGACAGATCGGACCCTTGACTGACATTTTTGACACTTTTGGGGGTACCAGTGACATTACTACAGTAATCAGTGCTATACATATGCACTGTTACTGTAAAATGACACTGGGAGGAAAGGGGTTAATTTTATTGGATGTATGCCTGGTGCTTACTGACATGTGTGGGCTGTGGGGAGAGGTGACTGAGTGACACAGGGACAGATCACATGTTCAGCTATGCTGAACCCTGCAATCTGACACTGTCTGTCACTTAGGAGATCCGCCCGCTTTGTTTACACAAGCGGGCGGATCTCCACACTCGATTCCCCGACCATCGGGCCCGACTCCCGCTGTGACTGAAAACAGCGGGAGCAAGCCTCCGGCGGTGCGCGCGCCGCCCACAAAGGGGAGGAGTCGAGCAACGTAGGTCTACGTCGCTGGACGATAACGAGCCACTTTGCCGCAGTAGCAGCAATGTGAGCAGACGTCAAGTGGTTAACGCTATAGGTAGGGTTGCAGCGATACCGTTTTTTATCAACGAGCACAAGTACTGATACTTTAAGCCAAATACTCGTCCACTCCGATACTTTGCGCTGCGACTTGCATCAATAAAAATAAAAAATTGGCGCAAATCACACTGCAAAGAATCACATTTGAACAAGAATGCGGTGCGATTCTTGTCTGAATTGCATGCGATTTCTCCCACTGCTCCTGCGTGTGTGTAAAAAGGCAAACGTGCCATCTAGTGGGCAGTTTACCCTTTCACGACCAGGCCATTTTTTGCAGTACAGCTCTGCATTACTTTAACTGACAACTGCGCGGCCGTGTGACACTGTACCCAAAAGAATCAATGTTCTTTTTTTTTTTTCCCCCACACAGAGAGCTTTCTTTTGGTGGTATTTGATCACCTCTGCTGGGTTTTTTTTTTTTTTTTTTTTTAGTGCTATAACCACTTCTGGACTGGAAGGATTTGCCCCCTTAATGACCAGGCCATTATTTGCGATACGGCACTGTGTTACTTTAACACACAATTGCGTAGTCGTGCGACGCTGTACTTAAATAAAATTGATGTCCTTTTTTTTTTCCACAAATAGAGCTTTCTTTTGGTGGTATTTGATCACCTGTGCGATATATTATTTTTTTTTTTTGCCAAAAAAGAGTGACAATTCTGAAAGAAAAAAACATTATTCTGCTATATAACATTCCCAAACAAAAAAAAAAGTAAAAATCAAACTTTTTCAACCTTTTAGGCCAATTTGTATTCCGCTACATATTTTTTGGTAAAAAGCGTATTTTTATTGGTTTGCGCAAAAGTTATCCTGTCTACAAACTAGGGGAAAGATTTATGTCATTTTTATTTTATTTTTTTACTAGTAATGGTGGCGATCTGCGATTGCTGCAGGCACAATTTTTTTTAAAGCCTGCTGCACCAAACTGCATGCTTTTCGGTGCTAGATGCGTAGGGGTGCCATTAAGAAGGCACGTGCGCGCATCTACAGAGGGCAGTGCATTTCTGTGTGGTGCAGGAAAACGTGTGCCCACACACATTCTTGTGTCACAAGTGGTGTAAACAAGCTCTAAACCATCTTGGGGTGCCATAACAGTCAACAACGACATGCAATACATTTGATTAAGGGCTCTTTCACACGGTCCGTCTCCGTAGGTGGATCCGTGCTGCTCAGCGGGGATCGATCCGCGAACCCGCTCAGCCGGCGGATGACAGCTCCGTCTCCGCTTGTAGTGCGGAGAGGGAGGTGTCACAGCCCCCGCTGCTATCTATGGGGAATCGGATGAGAGCGGACCGCCTGTCCGCTCTCATCCGATCCGATCCCCAGGGCGGATGGAAAATAGGGTTTACATCCGTCCGGATTTCACGGACAGGATCAGATGCGGGTGTCAGCGGGTGTCAGCGGACATGTCACCGCTGACATCCGCTGCTCCATAGGGCTGAATGGGGCGTCCGATCAGATCCGCCTAAAAAAACTGACAGGCGGATCTGATCGGACCGCCCGTGTGAAAGAGCCCTTAGAGTCAGCCTGACAAGTCACACTCCCTGGCGGTCCATTGACCGCTACAGGACCCGTTAAAATAGGAGCGACACAAGTTGCTCCTACTTAGAAAAAGAGACCTGTACTACTTCGGGGCGACCTCGGAGCGACTTGCATAGACTTCCATTATGTGAAGTCCCTGCAAGTCGCTCCGAAGTCGCGGTGCATGGTAATGCACAAGTCGCCCCCGAAGTAGTAAGGAGTTGTACCGCCCCAGTGTGAACCGGCTCTTAAAAAATAATTATTTTGATTTGTTTGCTGAAGTTTAGCCCCGGTTCACACTTGTGCGTGTGCGGGGTTCGCATGTAATATCGGAGCGCACTGCTCCGACATTACATGCGATCGGCTGTGCGGTGCGAGTTTAGCCATACAGTTTGTATGGCTAAATTCGCACCGCAGCCGCACCAAACACGCACAGGACCCTTTTTTCTAGCCGCATCAGGATCGGATCGCACAGCGGTTCACACTTGTGCGATCCGATCCTGTGCGAGCTGCACGATCGCACTGCGATATGCGATCAAACTGGGGGTGTCGTTAAGATTACATTGACACCCCCAGCGTATCGCATATGGCAGTGTGAACTGCCGGGGGTGCGTGTGCGATGCGGGAACAGGCTGCGAATTCGCAGCCTTCCCGCATCGCATATATGTGAACCGAGCCTTATGGAATATTTTTTTAAAAACAATGCTGCAAAACATTTGATGAGATTCTGTGCAGTGTGAAAGGACAGATACAGTATTTATGGACAGGGACAGAAAGGTTTATCCTAAAGTCTATGGAATGTGGAAATTTGGGACAATCAGTAACTGGAATTTGGCAGTAGCCCATCTTTTTTGTAGGGTTGTAGTTGTTTGATTGCAGTATTGTTTTTTTCTTTGGTTGATTGTTTTAGGTGTTTGTAAAAGGCATAAAATAGATCCTTTTGCACACAATAAGCCTTTTTTAGTACATTAAAATGGGCAGCATGCTAAGTGGAAATTTCTGGAGTTAGAGCACTGCATATAGTGGATACAAATTGATTGCTATAGGTCCTGCACTTTTTTTAGCCGTGGATAAAATTGGGCATACATTTGAACCCCTATCAATGTTTCTATTGTTGTCCCCACTAGTTAGAGTCACACTTTTGATTGATCCCTGTATCCATTTTTGCCAAGATAGAAAGTTATGGGAAATCCAAAATTTTACATTGTCACCAGAATAAGAGGTGAAGGGTCTGACAGGCATCTCGGAGGTAAATTTTCCTCAATTTGTAGAGATTTTCTCTCACCTCCTACTGTGTCTCCAGGGTAGGAAGTGACTAGAAATCTCCTTGGTGTAAGTATAACACAGGCTAAAATAATCAAACAGTTTTGTGTATTCATACCCTTTTAACTGCCATTCACTTTAACTACATTAAGACTGCCCGTCACAGATTTACTGTGGCAGGCAGCCTCTCCTGCGCGAACCGACGTAGCCCTACATCCCACCCCCCACTAGGCAGCGGGGATGCTGATGCATGGAGGCGGCGGCCGCGATTGCCGTCGTGAACCCGCGATCGCTCCCCACTGAGGACGGTCAGCTGTTGTAAACACAGCTGACTTTTCTTCTCTCTGAAATAATCACAAAGCGCCTGGGATCCTTCTATATAGGATCACAAGTCTGTATGATCATTTCACAAGCCCCGCCCCCATACAGTTAGAAAACACTCCCCTAGGCTCACACGTAACCCTTTGATCACCCACTAGGTTAACCCCTTTCCCTGCCAATGTTATTATTACAGTAACAGTGCATATTTTTAGCACTGATTACTGTAGTAATGTCACTGGTCCCCCCCAAAAGTGTCAAAAATGTCAGCCGCAATGTCTCAGTCCCGCTAATCACAGAAAAAATCACGCCGAAAAAAAAAAAATGACATAAATCTTTCCCCTAGTTTGTAGACGCGATAACTTTTGCGCAAACCAATCAAAATACGCTTATTGTGATTTATGTAGCAGAATACAAATTGGCCTAAAAGGATGAAAAATGTTGATTTAAAAAAAAAAATTTTTGGGAATGTTCTATAGCAGAATGTGAAAAATATTGTTTTTTTTTTTTTTCCAAAAATGTTGCTCTTTTTTTTATTTATAGCGCAAAAAATAAAATTTGCACAGGTGATCAAGTACCAGCCTACTTGATCCTATTTGTGGGAAAAAAAGGACATCAATTTTATATCGGTACGGTGTTGCACGGCTACGCAATTTTCGGTTAAACTAATGCAGTGCCGAATCGCAAAAAATGGCCTGGTCATTAAGGGGGCAAATCCTTCCAGTCCAAGCAGCGGTTAATGAATTTACTACTGTCCCTCCTGCAGGAAACATTTTTTTGAGGAGTGAAGCCTATATTTTCACCTATTTTATGTAGGAGAGCATGACAACATCCCTTGAAGATTCCTGGGATACCTATTTCACACATCCCAGAAGGCTTTGGGACAATGTAGGGCACAGGGGGCCAGCTGCTTGGACCTGAGAGAGACAGCTGACTCCCGATGACTTCAGCAAAGAAGGTGGCAGCATTGTATTTCGGTGGAGTGCTGTAGGACAACGCTGGATTTGCTGGGTGGCGGCGGCGGGTAGGTTATTTAGACAAGGTAAGACCGGGGTGGAGCGGTAATTGTTAACAATCTTTGTTTCTCTGTTAAAGCATGACTGAAGTTGGAACAAGGTATACCATGTACCTTTATAATGAATAGTTCTGATTCTTACCTTCATTAGAGTTTTGATGTTTGTAAGTAGTGCCATTACTTCATGAGTCTCTCAAGTTGGTTGTCATTTCGATTGATTTGACACATTGGATTTCCAATTAGAAAAACGTTTATGGCATTTATTCTTACCTGAACCGGAAAATCTTTCTAGTTTACATCCATAAAATGACAAATCTAACTGAAGGAATAGAAATTCATACTTTTCTTTGATGACTTCATAGAAATTAAAACGAACGCAGCAAGTTGTTGCACCTTTGATTTTATAACTGCTGTCTTCTGTGGGTGTGCAGAGTTCCGTTTCATTATCTTTCAGAAACAGATCTGCGACTCTTCAGATAAAACTGTTCAGCAGGATGAAAATAAATGCAACTTTGATTTATTGTGGTAGTGAAATTGTCATTGCAATTTATCCTTGTAGTAAGTACATCATGAAACGGTAGAACTACATCGTTAAATCAGAGCACTGCCGATAGACTTTAAAACTGTCACGGCCTGATAAGGTGGGTGCAGGGGTGTAAGAAGGAAAAAAAAAATGTACAAGCTCAACAGTAAAATAATTATGGCGACACTAAACAAAACAGGCGTGTGACAGAGTCAGTAATTGACTTGCATAAAATGAATTTTAAAAGAAGTAAATGAAAGCAAGGGTGATTAATGAAATAGAAGAAAGTTGTCTTTGACTTTCTCAAGGGAATGGAAGCATACCACTATACCCACCATGTAAAACGCTTTATCATTTGAAAATTGTTATGATACATTTTATTTTTTCAATTTTTTGGGTGTAGGATAAGTTTTGGACTTTTTCTAAAGTGGAACCTTAGTCAGAAAATGAAGTCCTGCTAGATCACTTTAGGCTTGCCCCTTTTACAGGTATAGCTATCAGGGCCGGTGCAAGGATTTTTGCCGCCCTAGGCAAAAAAAAAAAAAAATCCCCCCCCCCCCATATGCCCTACCTTCACTACATCAGCCAAGAGCCAGAAGATCTCTGCATTACGCAAGTGTGAGCACAGTGATTGATGTAGGGGAGGTGGAAAGCAGTTTAAAGGAACACTGATGGGGGGTCATTTCTGCTGTGACCTGTGTACAGTCCCCACCAACCTCAGCTTCTCCTCCCGGTTGGCGGTCGGTAAGAATGCAGCTTTACCGCCATCCATGTGAATAAGGTCATCGAGACAGCCAATCACAGATCACCATCAGTCAGATGAGGTCAGCATTTGTGTAGATGGGGTCTGGGGACACTGTCCGCCATACACCCCCCCATATCAAACAATACAGCCCCTCCATATCACAACACACCCCCATATCACACAATACAGCTTGCTCAAAACAACCTCCCCATATTATGCAATACAGCCCCCTCATACAATACAGCCCCCTCATACAATACAGCCCCCTCATATGATACAATGCAGCCCCCTCATACAATACAGCCCCCTCATATGATACAATGCAGCCCCCTCAATAATATACAATGCAGCCCCCCCATACAATACAGCCCCCTCATATGATACAATGCAGCCCCCTCAATAATATACAATGCAGCCCCCTCATATGATACAATGCAGCCCCCTCAATAATATACAATGCAGCCCCCCCATACAATACAGCCCCCTCATATGATACAATGCAGCCCCCCCCCCATACAATGCAGCCCCCCCCATACAATACAGCCCCCTCATAGGATACAATGCAGCCCCCTCAATAATGTACAATGCAGCCCCCCATACAATACAGCCCCCTCATATGATACAATGCAGCCCCCTCAATAATATACAATGCAGCCCCCCCCATACAATACAGTCCCCTCATATGATACAATGCAGCCCCCTCAATAATATACAATGCAGCCCCCCCATACAATACAGCCCCCTCATATAATACAATGCAGCCCCCTCAATAATATACAATGCAGCCCCCCCATACAATACAGCCCCCTCATATGATACAATGCAGCCCCCCCCATACAATGCAGCCCCCCCATACAATACAGCCCCCTCATAGTATACAATGCAGCCCCCTCAATAATGTACAATGCAGCCCCCCATACAATACAGCCCCCTCATATGATACAATGCAGCCCCCTCAATAATATACAATGCAGCCCCCCCATACAATACAGCCCCCTCATATGATACAATGCAGCCCCCCCATACAACGCAGCCCCCTCAATAATATACAATGCAGCCCCCCCATACAATACAGCCCCCTCATATGATACAATGCAGCCCCCCCATACAATGCAGCCCCCCCCATACAATACAGCCCCCTCATATGATACAATGCAGCCCCCCCCCCATACAATGCAGCCCCCCCCCATACAATACAGCCCCCTCATAGGATACAATGCAGCCCCCTCAATAATGTACAATGCAGCCCCCCATACAATACAGCCCCCTCATATGATACAATGCAGCCCCCTCAATAATATACAATGCAGCCCCCCCATACAATACAGTCCCCTCATATGATACAATGCAGCACCCTCAATAATATACAATGCAGCCCCCCCATACAATACAGCCCCCTCATATGATACAATGCAGCCCCCTCAATAATATACAATGCAGCCCCCCATACAATACAGCCCCCTCATATGATACAATGCAGCCCCCCCCATACAATGCAGCCCCCCCATACAATACAGCCCCCCTCATAGGATACAATGCAGTCCCCTCAATAATGTACAATGCAGCCCCCCATACAATACAGCCCCCTCATATGATACAATGCAGCCCCCTCAATAATATACAATGCAGCCCCCCCCATACAATACAGCCCCCTCATATGATACAATGCAGCCCCCCCCATACAACGCAGCCCCCTCAATAATATACAATGCAGCCCCCCCATACAATACAGCCCCCTCATATGATACAATGCAGCCCCCCCATACAATGCAGCCCCCCCCATACAATACAGCCCCCTCATATGATACAATGCAGCCCCCCATACAATGCAGCCCCCCCCCATACAATACAGCCCCCTCATAGGATACAATGCAGCCCCCTCAATAATGTACAATGCAGCCCCCCATACAATACAGCCCCCTCATATGATACGATGCAGCCCCCTCATACAATACAGCCCCCTCATATGATACAATGCAGCCCCCTCAATAATATACAATGCAGCCCCCCCATACAATACAGTCCCCTCATATGATACAATGCAGCCCCCTCAATAATATACAATGCAGCCCCCCATACAATACAGCCCCCTTATATGATACAATGCAGCCCCCTCAATAATATACAATGCAGCCCCCCATACAATACAGCCCCCTCATATGATACAATGCAGCCCCCCCCATACAATGCAGCCCCCCCATACAATACAGCCCCCTCATAGGATACAATGCAGCCCCCTCAATAATGTACAATGCAGCCCCCCATACAATACAGCCCCCTCATATGATACAATGCAGCCCCCTCAATAATATACAATGCAGCCCCCCCCATACAATACAGCCCCCTCATATGATACAATGCAGCCCCCCCCATACAATGCAGCCCCCTCAATAATATACAATGCAGCCCCCCATACAATACAGCCCCCTCATATGATACAATGCAGCCCCCTCAATAATATACAATGCAGCCCCCCCCATACAATGCAGCCCCCCCATACAATACAGCCCCCTCATAGTATACAATGCAGCCCCCTCAATAATGTACAATGCAGCCCCCCATACAATACAGCCCCCTCATATGATACAATGCAGCCCCCTCAATAATATACAATGCAGCCCCCCCATACAATACAGCCCCCTCATATGATACAATGCAGCCCCCCCATACAACGCAGCCCCCTCAATAATATACAATGCAGCCCCCCCATACAATACAGCCCCCTCATATGATACAATGCAGCCCCCCCATACAATGCAGCCCCCCCCATACAATACAGCCCCCTCATATGATACAATGCAGCCCCCCCCCCCATACAATGCAGCCCCCCCCCATACAATACAGCCCCCTCATAGGATACAATGCAGCCCCCTCAATAATGTACAATGCAGCCCCCCATACAATACAGCCCCCTCATATGATACAATGCAGCCCCCTCAATAATATACAATGCAGCCCCCCCATACAATACAGTCCCCTCATATGATACAATGCAGCACCCTCAATAATATACAATGCAGCCCCCCCATACAATACAGCCCCCTCATATGATACAATGCAGCCCCCTCAATAATATACAATGCAGCCCCCCATACAATACAGCCCCCTCATATGATACAATGCAGCCCCCCCCATACAATGCAGCCCCCCCATACAATACAGCCCCCCTCATAGGATACAATGCAGTCCCCTCAATAATGTACAATGCAGCCCCCCATACAATACAGCCCCCTCATATGATACAATGCAGCCCCCTCAATAATATACAATGCAGCCCCCCCCATACAATACAGCCCCCTCATATGATACAATGCAGCCCCCCCCATACAACGCAGCCCCCTCAATAATATACAATGCAGCCCCCCCATACAATACAGCCCCCTCATATGATACAATGCAGCCCCCCCATACAATGCAGCCCCCCCCATACAATACAGCCCCCTCATATGATACAATGCAGCCCCCCCATACAATGCAGCCCCCCCCCATACAATACAGCCCCCTCATAGGATACAATGCAGCCCCCTCAATAATGTACAATGCAGCCCCCCATACAATACAGCCCCCTCATATGATACGATGCAGCCCCCTCATACAATACAGCCCCCTCATATGATACAATGCAGCCCCCTCAATAATATACAATGCAGCCCCCCCATACAATACAGTCCCCTCATATGATACAATGCAGCCCCCTCAATAATATACAATGCAGCCCCCCATACAATACAGCCCCCTTATATGATACAATGCAGCCCCCTCAATAATATACAATGCAGCCCCCCATACAATACAGCCCCCTCATATGATACAATGCAGCCCCCCCCATACAATGCAGCCCCCCCATACAATACAGCCCCCTCATAGGATACAATGCAGCCCCCTCAATAATGTACAATGCAGCCCCCCATACAATACAGCCCCCTCATATGATACAATGCAGCCCCCTCAATAATATACAATGCAGCCCCCCCCATACAATACAGCCCCCTCATATGATACAATGCAGCCCCCCCCATACAATGCAGCCCCCTCAATAATATACAATGCAGCCCCCCATACAATACAGCCCCCTCATATGATACAATGCAGCCCCCCCCATACAATACAGCCCCCTCATATGATACAATGCAGCCCCCCCCCCCATACAATGCAGCCCCCCCCATACAATACAGCCCCCTCATAGGATACAATGCAGCCCCCTCAACAATGTACAATGCAGCCCCCCATACAATACAGCCCCCTCATATGATGCAATGCAGCCCCCCCCCATACAATACAGCCCCCTCATATGATACAATGCAGCCCCCCCCCATACAATGCAGCCCCCCCCATACAATACAGCCCCCTCATAGGATACAATGCAGCCCCCTCGGTGTGATTGGAGATCGGCTCCTGTCTGAACTAGAAACAGAAATCAGCAGCTGGAGGCGGGCTGAGTCCGGCGAGCGCCGAGCAGCATCCCAGGGTGGAGTTTAAACTTGTATTTGCATGGAGTGCACCTCCGGCGCCCGACTATTCTAATGTGCGCTCTAGTGGTGTGTGCTGCCTGAGGCTTGCTGTAGCGCTCAGGCGGCACAGCATGAGGAGTGACACCCGCACCCACCGGCATACTAATTCCAGTGGAGCAAACAGGATGCTAACGCCCCCTGCTGAGTTGTGCCCTAGGCGAGTGCCTGGGTCGCCTTACAGGTAGCGCCGGCCCTGATAGCTATGTAAAACATTAAAAATAAGAATAAAGCCCCGTACACACGTACCGATTGTCGGCCGTAAATATTCGGCCGACGACTGATCGGCCGATTGTAGGCTTGTTAGTATGATGCTTCCGACAGCCGACAGCGCATCTTCGGCCGAACAGAATCTGTCATGCAGACTTTAAAATTTTTGTTGTCCGTCACCAGAACGGCCGATTGTTCGCCAGTCAGTACAGATTTCGGCCGACAGACAGCAGATTAGCAAGACTGGGCATGCTCAAAAAAGAAAAAAGACAAGAAAAGTTAACCATCACATGACATCACTTCTGCAGTCGGCTGTTGTTGGCCGACAAAATTCGTGTGCAGTCTTTTGCAGTTTTCAACAGACACGACAGTCCTGGACAAAAGACGGCCGATCGTTCGGCCGACGATCAGTACGTGTATACGGGGCTTTAAGGCCGATCTGCTGACAGCCTTAAAGTGGTAAACAAACTTTAAAGACTTTTACCTATAGGTAAGCCTATATTAAGGCTCACCTATAGGTGCTATAAATATCTCCTAAACTTGCACCATTTAGGAGATATTTACAGTGCATGCAGCCTGATAACGTCATCGGCGCATGCGCTCTGAAGGAACGGCCACCCGTGCCGATCCTTCAGAGCCCTGTGCCGTGAACGGCGGCTCCTGCGCATGCGCAGGAGTGTTGTTATCACGCCTCCGGACAATCAGATGGCTGGAGGATGCGAACCAGAAGGCAGGACAGCCGAACATGTCGGCCGTCCTGTCACTGAGCAGGCAGCACTGCGGGGGCTTCGTTTTAAGGTAACTACTTCATAATAAGCTAGTATGCGATGCATTTACAGGTTTTTTTTTTCTCATTTTTTTCAGAGGATTTACTTCCTCTTTAAAGGATTTGTAAAGTCAGAAGGTTTGTTATCCTAATGCATTTTATGCATTAGGATAAAAAGCTTTCTGTGTGTAGCAGCTGCCCCAGCACCCCCTAATACTTACCTGAGCCCCATCTCTATCCAGCGATGCCCATGAGTCCCTCGCCCGTTCAGGGCTCTCCCTCCTGACTGGCTGAGACACAGCAGCAGCACCATTGGCTCCCGCTGCTGCCAATCAAAGTCAGTTTGCCAATCAGGAGAGAAATGAGCAGGGCCAAATGGCAGCTCTGTGTCTGAATGGATACACGAAGCTGCAGCTCGGCTCAGCTGTTCCCATAGCAAGCTGCTTGCTGTAGGGGCACTCGACAGGAGGGAGGGGCCAGGAGCATCGAAGAGGGACCCGAGGAGAGGAGGTGCCTGGGCTGCCCTATGCAAAACCAACTGCACAGAGGAGGTAAGCATAAGTTTGTTATTTATTTTTTTTAAATCGAGACTTTACAATCACTTTAAAGCAGAATTAAATCCCCCGGGCCCTATCCTTTACAGCCAAGTAACCTGCTTTTGTTTGATCTTCAACTGCCATGGTGCTGCACTTGTGATCAGTTATGACACCAGCCATTTGATGGTTTGACAGTTTGGTTGAGAGCACAAGCAGATGTGACAGTTAGCAATCCGGCCATTCCAGGAATGTAACTGTTTTTTTAAACTGTTAAATCGATGGGTTTAGTTCCAAAATGGCAGCCTCCAGCAAGAAGAAACTGCAATGCTGGAGGCAGTTTACAGCACACACACATTTTGGTAGCATATTTGTTAACCTGAAATGTATGTTCCTTGCTAAATTGATTTTTTTCTGTTACATTTTTATGGGTTAGACTCCGCTTTAACCACTTAACCTTAGATGGACATCCTTAGGTTGAAGTGGAGATATCTGAATGATTGATTTTTTTCAGCAGGCGATTCCCTGCAATGTAAAAGCAATCATAGCGGCTGTTTAGCCGGTTGATTGCTTTTACAGATGGTGGGAAGGGGAGGCCCTCCCGTGTTGCGATCAGCAAGCCAGAGAAAGAATCCGCCCGCGGCGGTGATTTACCATGGTTTACCATGGTCCTGACCATCTTCATGACCCTCGGAGACCAGAAGCAACATGACATCACTTCAGACGCCGGCAGATGTAAACATTGCATTTTTTTTTTTTTTGCTATAATGCCTGAAATCATTTTTGTTTTTCATCTCAGTCTATGTAAAGAGGACCTGTCATGCCCTATTCCTAACCCTTGTAATAGGAATAAAAGTGATTAAAAAATTAAAGGGAATGTGTAAATAAAATAAATAAATACAAATTGTAAAGCGGCCCATCCCCTAGTGCTCGCAAACAGAAGTGAATGCATATGTAAACGGAATTTAAACCACACGTGAGGTATGCCCACGAACGTTAAAGCGAGAACAATAATTCTAGTGCAAGACTTCCTCTGTAATTCTAAACTGGTCACCTGTAACATTTTTTAAAGCGTAGCCTATGGAGACTTTTAGGTACCAAAGTTTGGCGCCATTCCCCAAGGGTGCGCAATTTAAAGCGTGACACGTTAGGTATCTATTTACTCTGCATAACATCATCTTTCACATTATACAAAAAACTAAATTTTTGTAAAATCTTACCTGTAAAATTCCTTTCTCTGAGTCCTCCGACAGTCGCCGCCCCTTCATATTCGTCACCAATGGGTTATTGACCTTTGCTCCGTAGGAGTGGCTAGACAACAATATGTTAATATCAAAGCTTTTAGCATACCCCACCCCCAGGGGGTGGTCCCCTCAGTCAATACCCTCCTGCTTCCTGCATTCCAACCTCAGTTTCAGTAGCATAGCAGTAGAGTACATAAACAAAACCCCAAAAGAGGGGCGGGGGCGGCGACTGTCAGAGGACTCAGAGAAAGGAATTTTACAGGTAAGATTTTACAAAAATTCCGTTTTCTCTTACGTCCGACAGTCGCCGCCCCTTCATATTCGTCACCAATGGGACGTCCCAAAGCAGTGTAGACATGAGGGGTGGGAAAAAAGCAGCCGCGCCTAAGGCAACGCAATACCCACATCAGAGAAAGGAACCTTACCAAAGGAAGGAAACCAACTGGGCAACATGAAAAAAACTTGCTCAACAGGAGCAACAACCCAGGAAAGAACAAGTAACCCAGGGGTAAAAATACCCCAACAGCCAAGGACCCAAACCAGGGACCCTAAGGCACTGCCGCACTAAGAACTTTGCGGCCAAAGGAAGCATCTGCCGATGCCTGAACATCCACCTTGTAGAATTTTGAAAAGGTGTTAACGGACGACCAAGTCGCCGTCTTACACACCTGGGCCACAGAAGCCCGATGATGACAGGCCCAAGACGCACTCAGAGATCTTGTAGAGTGCGCCTTCACAGGCATGGGGGGAACTTTCCCCTTCAAAGCATAGGCCTGTTCAATGGTCTGTCTGATCCATTTGGCGATGGTAGAAGCCGACGCCGCCATGCCCTTCCGAGGTCCCTCTGGAAGGACAAATAGAGAATCCGTCTTGCGAAAGGATTCGGTTGATGACAGGTAAACCCCGATCGCCCGAACAACATCCAAGGAATGCAAAGCCACTTCCTTTGGATGTTTAGGCTTAGCGCAAAGCGAAGGCAAGACAATGTCCTCATTGAGGTGAAATTCCGAGATCCTCTTCGGAAGGAAAGACGGGTTAGGACGCAAGACCACCTTATCCAAATGAACCACCAAATACAGAGATCTGCAGGACAAGGCAGCCAGCTCCGACACCCTACGAGCCGAGGTGATTGCCACCAAAAAGGCGACCTTCTTGGACAACATAGACAACGAGATCTCCCTGATTTTTTCAAAGGGAGCATGTTGCAACACGGACAGCACAAGATTCAAGTCCCATGGAGGCAAAGGCTCCCTCCTAGGAGGAACCAGATGCCGCACCCCTTGAACAAAGGTGCCAACTAAAGAATTAGATGCCACAGGGCGCTGAAAGAGAACGGCCAGAGCGGAAATTGACCCTTAATCGTGGCCAACGCCAAAAGCTGGTCCACGCCCGTTTGAAGAAAAGCCAACACCCTTGATACCTAGTATGAACGAGGGGAATACCCCCTGGACTCACACCAGGCAAAATAGGCCTTCCAAGTACGGTAGTAAACCTTCCCCGAAGAGGACTTTCTAGCCTTAATCAAGGTGTGAATGACCTCAGGGGACAGACCCCTATCCTTCAGGATCTGGGTTTCAACAGCCAGGCCGTCAAAGCCAGCGACTGTAAAGCAGGATGAAATATCGGCCCTTGAGACAGGAGATTGTCTCGAAGAGGCAGACGCCACGGAGCGTCGACCGCCAGATTCACGAGGTCTGCGTACCAAGACTGGCGAGGCCAGTCTGGTGCCACCAGAATCACCGTTTTCGGTTCCGAGGCCAACCTCCGAAGCAACCACGGACAGCAGCTGAATCGGTGGAAGGGCATACATCAGACGATACTGATGCCAGGGCGCCACCAACGCGTCTGAGGCGTCTGCCCGAGGATCGCACGTTCTTGCCACGAACCTCTCCACCTTGTTGTTCAGACGAGACGCGAACAGGTCCACATCTGGGGACCCCCACTTTTCGCACAACATCCGAAAGACATCCGGGTGAAGGGACCATTCTCCCTGGCGGCTCAGATAATCCGCCTGCCAGTTTTCCACCCCAGGAATGTGAACAGCAGATATCGCTGGGACGTGCGTCTCGGCCCAAGACAGAATGTCGGCTACTTCCCGAGCTGCTCGGGCACTCCTGGTGCCCCCTTGGTGGTTGATGTAGGCCACCGCTGTGGCATTGTCCGTCTGCACCCGAACCGGACGGCCCTGCAGCCTGTCCGACCAACGCCGAAGGCAGAGATTTATTGCTCGCAATTCCAGAATGTTGATCGGAAGGGAGGACTCCTCCGACCAAGTTCCCTGGTGCAGACAGAATGCCCAGAACACCACCCCAGCCCGACAGGCTGGCATCCGTGGTGATCAGTCCATGAGCAAGGGCGAAAGGACTTGCCCCCCGACACCGCCGGGGACTGGAGCCACCACAGAAGGTCCCTTCTGGTGCGATGACTCAACGAAATCTGGAGATCCAGAGATTGCGGTCGTCCGTCCTACCTGGCCAGAATCTCCCTTTGGAGACCCCGCGTGTGAAACTGGGCAAAGGGTATCGCCTCGAAAGCCGAGACCATCAGTCCCAGACACCTCATGCACGTCCGGAGGGACGAACACTGAACGTCCCTGAGGGACCCGACTTCTTCTCGAAGCTTCCGGAGCTTGTCTTCCGGCAGGAAGACCTTCGCCTGAAAAGAGTCCAGGAAAATTTATCGTCCAACCGAACTTTTGCAGAGTCTGCATCGTGACGGACAGGTCGTTCACCAGGCCCTGACTGGTCGCAGACCGAACCAGAATGTCATCCAGATACCCCAGGATCGAGATGCCCTGGGCTCTCAACAAGGCCAGAACCGGCGCAAGCACCTTGGTGAAAACCCGCGGAGCCAAGGCGAGACCAAAGGGCAACGCCACGAACTGGAAGTGATCCTCCGCAATGGCGAATCGAAGGTACTGCTGGTGACCCTCGAAAATGGTTCAGAACTTTCAAGTCCAGAATCGGACGTACCTTGCCCTCCTTTCTAGGCACAGTGAACAGATTGGAATAGAACCCCCGAAATCTGTCCCGATGAGGCACCGGAACCACCACTCCCTGGGCCCGCAGATCCCGCATCGCCAGGTGCAGATCCTGCAAGCGCTCTGGAGTCAGCTGAAGGTTTGAGGGGAAAAATCTGCCCGCCGGCCGAGAGAGAAACTCGATCTTGTATCCAGATCGAACGATTTCCTGAACCCACCTGTCCCGAACGCGGTCCAGCCAGGGTTGAAGAAAACCGAGCAAACGTCCCCCCACCCCAGAAATGGGTGAGGGCGCCCCTTCAGGCCGCATTGTTATGGGCAGCGGATCCGGACTGGCCGGACTTCTGCTTACCCGTCCACGGCTTCTTCTGGGAGCCTTGGCCTTTGAAGGGCTTGCCCTTATAGTGCGACCGAAAGGACCCCTGGGAGGGCCTAAACGAGGCATTCTTCTTACCACGAACAAACTTATTCTTGTGAGATTGGGGCAAGAGAGTGCTCTTACCCCCAGAAATACCCTTTATCAGAGTATCCAAAGATTCGCCAAAAAGGCGAGATCCCGCGTAGGGCAAATTAGCTAAAGTCTTGCGGGAAGATTGGTCAACAGACCAACATTTTAGCCATATCAGGCGACGGTTCAAGACCGCCACACTAGAAAGACGCGCAGCCAAAGGGACTAAATCCAAGTCCGCATCACACAAATACATGACACCCTGATAAATCTGATCCACCGTAGCCAATGTCGATGGCGAAGCAGAGTCAGCCACCAGAGCGCGCCTGAGCACCTGCGTCCAATCGGCAATAGCCTGGGCTGCCATAATGGAAGCAAAAATAGGCTTCAGCATAGAGCCCGCAACCGTATAAGAGTGATGGGCCAGAGACTCCAATCGCCTGTCTGTAGGGTCCCGGAACACCGGGGTATCCTCAGCAGGAATCGCAGTGGATTTATTCAAAATCACCACCGCATGATCCACCTGAGGCGGCACACACCAACGCTCATCAGTAGCCGGTGTAAAAGGATAACGCAGCTTGAACCTACTCGGCACAGCAAAAGGTTTCTTTATGTTGCGCCATTGCTCCTCAACAGCGCGCTGAAATTCCGTAGAGCAAGGAAAAACCTGCGACATCTTGCTTTTTCTCTGTGTCCCATAAGAGGACATCAAAGCAGGAGGACATGGTTCATCCTCCAAATGCAGCGTTTGTTTGATAGAAGCAACCAACTCATCCATGATTGCAAGCTCTTCGGACGAGCCAGGGGGAGAATTATCAACCCCTTCCACCTCAGCCTCCCCTTCAGACCCCGCTAGGTCTAAAGAAGAACGAGACCCTGAGAAGGGCACTCCAGCCATAGCATCCCCATCGCCCTCTGAATCAGAGGAAATGGACACCCTGGGCCTTTTTGTTGATCGATCAGCCACCAGCATCTGCACCTGAGCAGCAAGGTTAGCCACAACAGCAGCCAGATCAGCCCCCTCAGGGGAAGCAGCAGCAGCCCCCTGGCCCCCTACCAAGGAGGGAGGAAACTTGCTTTCCTTAGAATCCATGCCCCACTAACTTAGGAAAAAAAGGAGTACTGCCCCTTTAAGGCCCGCACTCACAGAAACACACTGACCCACCGGGCTAGGAACACAAAGGCAAGGAATACAGGAATGGAAGGTAAAACCTGGAGAGGTCACACAGGCTGCTGCTTCATCGATCGCTGTCCTCAGAGCAAAAGGAAGTGATGCGAGACTGACCGCCCTCATAAAGCCTATGTAAGGCTACACAAACATGGCCGCCGGCCGAGGCTATAGAGGCAGAAAACACTGACATGTTGGCGCCAAAACGGCGCTCTCACCACACAGGGTCGGTCACCACAAAATCGTCACAAAAAAATGGCGGACCACAGTAGCGGCCGCCGCACAGTATGCCCACAACATGTCTTACACAAGCATGTCCTTCACAGCACACAGCATGTCACACAGCCTGTTACACAGAGCAGAGCAGGAGAGCCCCCCCCCCCCTTGCAGCCCACAGAGAGCAGCTATACTGACAGGGAGCTCAGCATTATGCACAGACATGCAGGGTCCCACAGTCCCAGACTGACACCCAAGACAGACAGGTCCCCACACAGAAATACACTTACCATCCGGATGGCGTGGGGAGCCTGCACAAGTGATGAAACCGCTGCACCAATGACAGGGAGAGTCGCAGCCAGGACGCAGTGGAATTGCGGTGCGAAACCGCATGGCGTCCAGTGAGGTAGCCACCTCACCGCAGCATCCCTGCAGCGGACAGGGATGGGTCGTTCATATTTGCCAGGGAAACCCAGCCGAACGCTTGATGGCAGGCTGGGTAGCCACTGGCCCTGAACCCCGGATAACCAGGGAGGCCAGCCCGAGACCCAGCACCGCACGATCATCTTCATCAGAAGACCTGACTAGAGCTGAAAATAAACAGCTAAGTAAAGAAAGAGAAAAAAATTCCAAATAAAATCAAAAAGAGAGAAGAAGCTGAGGCTGAAAAGCCCCAGCACAGGAAACGTCTAACCTACTCCTGAGCTAGACAAATGAAACTGAGGTTGGAATGCAGGAAGCAGGAGGGTATTGACTGAGGGGACCACCCCCTGGGGGTGGGGTATGCTAAAAGCTTTGATATTAACATATTCTGTTGTCTAGCCACTCCTACGGAGCAAAGGTCAATAACCCATTGGTGACGAATATGAAGGGGCGGCGACTGTCGGAGGACATAAGAGAAAAATTGGGCTAACTTTAGTGTTTTTTTTTTTTTATTCATAAAATTGTTTTCTCTATCGTTCATTGACAGACGCAGTTCCATATAATTATTGACCATTGGGTTATGCTGCCCCCTACAGGAATAGAACACAATGCAGGAAAAAGCTTTACCACGCCTATGAGGTCTTTTCTGCAGGCATACACCCACACACTCTGCTATAGGCTTCAGTTTGTTTCTGCTTAGTTTAGGAGTAGTACCTAGTTCCCTGCTGGGACTTCGGTCTTAGCTGTTTTTTTTTTGGGAACCTTTTTGTAAGACTTTTTAGTTTTTTAGTTAGTTTTGTTCATGAGAGAACTACAAGCAACAGCCGGCTGGGTTTCAAACTGGATATGCTAGATCCTTAAGGTCTCCCAGCTTGACCAGCGAGCGTGCACAGGTTATAGTCCAGCACTAGGCCTCGCCACAACAGACCCCCGATCAATGGGGTCTGGCTTGCAAGTGAAACACCTCGCCGGGACGCATACAACCTGGGTCGCCCTGAGTCGCAGCGTACCCCCCTGGCTGTCAGCACCCCCACCCCGGGTGGAGAGGTAGTCTGCTTGAAATGGTGCCCCCATGATGCCAATGGTATGGTGAATAAGTTTCCCCCCATTTCTCTGGTGATCTCGGGGGGTACACTTTTAAATATCTTTTAAAATTGGTTTTGCACTGGGCTACTTTTTACAGCTGAAATTCGCTTGTGCCTTGCAGGGCAGGAGCCGCGAAGACAAAGATGGTGCGGCCTCGTGGGAGGTCCCCAGAACGAAAGGTGCCTCGTGCAAACAAAAGATGGCTTCAACCTGGAAAAGTGTTATGCCAGGACTGTATTGATGCCCTAACTAAAAAGGAATTGGGCGCTATGTTTAAAAAATTCCTTGACACCATGAATGCAGAAATGGTTAAGAATTTCAAAACATTCAGGTCTTCCCTTCAAGAGTCCGGCCCAGCAGACGCATCTCAGCCTAGTACTTCAGGCACTGGCATGGCCCCACAGGCCCTTGTACATGCTCCAGTTCTGGTAGAACAAGGGGTGTCGGAACAATTGGAGGAAAACTCCAGTGAAGTTTCTAGTACAGAGGAGGGGGAAGTTAAGGAAGACAAGGCTAGTCGGGTCCAAAAGTTTATTTTCCCCTCTGACGAACGGACAATTTACTAAAAATCACATGTTATACGTTAGAGCTAGAGGAAAAAGAGAGCCTAAGCCTGTCGGTACACGACAAACTGTTTGCAGGGTTACAATCAACGGATGTCAGAACATTCCCCGTGCATGCCATGCTAAAAGATACCATATTACAAGAATGGAGAGAGCCGGAAAAGGTTTTTTTTTCCCCCAGAAATCTGAAGAGAAGATTTCCGTTCAATGAAGAAGATGCAGCATTGTGGCAAAAATGCCCCAAATTAGATGCAGCATTGTCAAAAGTAGCCAGAAAATCTGACCTATTGTTTGAAGATGCAGGACTGCTAAAGGATGCGATGGATAGAAAAGCGGAAGGCTATCTGAAGAAAGCATGGGATGCAGGGGCGGCCAATTTTCAACTGACCATTGTGTCCACTTGTGTTGCAAGGACTCTGGGCCTTTGGTTGAAACAATTACAGATCCTCTTGGAACAAGACGCACCAAAGGAGGAAATTCTGGACACGCTCCCTATCCTCAACAAGGCAAGTTGCCGATATAGCGGACGCTTCAGCGGAAGCTATTTGATTTTCAGCACATTGCACAGCGCTCATCAATGAAGCCAGGCTTGCTATCTGGCTTAAAGCCTGGGCGGGAGATGCGGCTTCTAAGGCCAAGTTGTGCTCGCTACCCTTCAAGGGGGCCTAATCTAAATGCGGTATTGGAAAAGTCGGATTTCCTAACCTGAAGAAAAAGCAGTTCAACAAGCCTTTTCGTCCTTTCAGGAAGAACAATCAAAAAGGCGCAGCCAGGAAGGACCAAAGCAGTCATATCAAATTCAAAGGTCGGAGTCCATTGTTACAGTGTCCACTGTCTTTGATAGAATGACGGCTGGCGCGTTTTCGAGGCTTTGCCTCTTCTTCAGAGCCAGAGAATCATGTCTAGACCACCAGTTTATATAGCAGAAGTGATTCATGCCTTACCAATGGAGCCTTAGAAAGACTCCTCCCTCATGGGTGTGGTTGTAAGGGGGTTAACCCCTGCCACACATACACTTTTCGTCAACCTACAATGCTGCTAAATATATAGTGCACACAATTTCTTATCCAACTGGTCTATCAGATAAAAAACAATGCTTCCACAATAACGGTAAAAAACATTGAATAAAAATGATATGTGATCATAAAAACTTTTTTGATTAAAACAAAAAATATGAAGGGAGAAGAAAAAGAAAAAGGGGGGAGAATTGATAAGGGATAGTTTGCATAACCTACCCAGGGCTGTGGAGTCGGAGTCGAGGAGTCGGAGGAAATTTTGGGTACCTGGAATCAGAGAAGGCAAACAATACTCCGACTCCGACTCCAACTCCTACTCCTACTAAATTTAGATTGGAATTAAAAAAAAAAGCAAGTTTAAATGTCCCAATTCACAAAAAAGTTATAATTAATGACTTAGTATAAGGAAACTTATAATTGAGGAGGCCAAATGTAAAAAGGAATAACTACAGAAAGTTCTGAAAGGACGTTTTGTCTTCCTTAAAATGGATGCATGTACACGTCACAGAGTCAATTATTTTGCTAGTAATGTTAGATTTGTGGATGAAAATAACAAAACAATAACACGGACCCTCGGAATAAAGGACACTCAGGCACATCACACCAGTGATTACCTTCAGAAGTTAGTGGAGGGTGTTATAGAAGATTTTGAAATTACAAAGGAACAGAATTTATGTGTTGTGACAGATAACGCTTCTAACATGTTGAGCACAATTGAGAAGATGAACGCAGATGAAGAAAGTAACAAACAGATATTGGAGTTAGAGGAAGACAGCTCTGCAAGTATTGGAGAAAGTTTAGAAACTGAAGAGAATGCTGACATTTTTTTAGACAACTTTGTTAAAGAAGCATTGAAGCTTGCTACTATTCATCATATGCGATGTGCTGTTCATACACTGCAACTTGCCATAAGAGATGGATTAAAAGATCGCCATGCAGCTACACTAATTGGCAAATTACAGCAAGTAACTGTTGCAGCCAGGGCCCCGAAAACAGATGCAATTTTGAAAAGACGTGCAGGAAAAGGAGCCATTTTGGATCAAACAACTGGCTGGGGAAGCATTTATTTAATGGTGAAGCGTTTGCTTGAGCTTAAAGACTTCATAGACGAAATGGACAATGAAAATCTTGCATTAACTGAAAGCCAGTGGACACAAACAAGAGTTGGAGAACCTTCTTTCTCACCCCTTCACTGTCACCAAGAGGTTGCAATGTGACGATCTAACCCCGGGTAAATTCCTCTTGGAATGGAAGAGCCTGTTATATCGCCTGAACAAAAATGGAGGGTTAATATAATAGCTGAGGGCATTGCATCTTCGATGATGAAAAGAGAGTCTTTTGCTGGAAAATGAAATCTTGTTAGCGGCTATTTATGTCGACCCAATGAGCTGACTTTTGTTGAACAGTGAACAGACTGCTACTAGGAAAAAGGCCCTCTATGATGTAGCAGTTCGCATGAAGGGATTACGACCTGAGATACAGTGGTAACTCAGGATCATTTTTCTTTGAAGAATTAGACTTTGATTCCTTCTTAGACAAAATGGAAGTTGCTAAAGGAAAGCGACATCGCATAAGCATTACAGAACCAGTAAATGTCTAAATAAAAAAATTAAAAACAGGAGTTTTATAAAGCACTAAAAGAAGTTGAAAAGTATGATCGCTCATTAAAACTTAGTGTTGAAGAAGCCATCCTTGTTTATCCAGAGATCGTTAATGATGTGGCCAGAATAGTTACTGCAATGCCACCTACCCAAGTCAGTGTCGAAAGATTAATACATATTAATACAGAGGAGTCAGAGTCGGGGAGTCAGTCAGAAGTACAAAAAATGGAGGAGTCAGGACATTTATCTACCGACTCTACAGCCCTGAACCTACCCATACTGTTCCAGGGAGATGCTGTCATGAAATGATGGGATCTGTGACACCAAAGGCCTTGCGTTCCACGCCTACCCAATGCAACGTATTAGCAAAAAAGGGGCTTGTGGAGTCGCTCTTTAGCCCCACTTTCATCACATCTCCCACTATGTCGTTATCAGCACATATATATTTATATTTAAACACATGAATACAAAGTGCACCTTTAGGAGATGAACTAGAGAGGACCCACAGCCAACTATGCAACATTATACAATTGGTGCACGGATATCAGCATATATGCACTGTATCCCCACAAAGGCCTTAGGTATGTCGTTTGGCATAGCAGAGCCGACCTGTTGCAGTAGAACTATGGCGGCTGGTCGGCAAGTGGTTAAACCTCTTCAGCTTCACCAAAGATTATTGCAGTTTGCAATGGAGCACTGCCTGTTCCAGCTTGTGGTCCCACTGTTTAGCCTGTTCATTGCTCCCAGATTGTTCACCAATGTCCTGGCTCTGGCTTTGGCCTCTTGCGTACCTGAGGTATAGGTGTTAAAGGCTACTTGAATGACTGAAGGACCATTCTGTTTCACTTTGGGAGACTAATGTGTCTCTCATGGTGAACACTTTGGAGAGGTTTGGATGGTTCAGAATTTACAGAAGTTTGCCTTAATATCAGCCCAGAGGATAAAATATCTGCAAGGGAAGGAAGAAAACAGCACAGACCTCTGGTATAGTAAAAAGATGAAAGAGCTTTATTAAAACAGGATAGTATATACTAAAAAAAAAAAAAAACAAAAAAAAACGTGAGAGGGCATGTAGTCCACGATAAAAAGCCCACTCAATACACAATCACAAGGAAGGAATGGATGAGCAGTCAGTGTCCAGATCATACTGTATAGCCAGCTGGTAGATGAAAAGCTAGACTGGATGCCAGAAGTCTCTTCTCCCACGCAATCCCAAGGACAGCACTCCAAGACGCATTTCAAGGACTCCTCTTCTTCAGCCCTACCAGGAGTTCTCTAAATGTGTCCTGCAAATCCACTTTTACAGGAGACCACTATCCACCGAGTGCTATCCTTGGGATTGAACGAGCCGAGTCAGCTGGCCACACAGTGATTGTAGCTGCTCATCCATCCTTTCCTTGTGACTGTGTAGTGTATTGAGTGGGCTCTTTCTCGTGGACTATATGCGCTCTCACATTTTATATTGTGAGTATATCCTATGCTGTTTTTATAAAGCTCTTTTGATCTACCCAGAGGTCGACGCTGTTTTCTCCCTTCCCTTGCTTTTGCCTTCACAGATGGAGTTACGTCTTCCTTATTACAGCAGCAATTCTATTGTGTAGTAGTTGTATGTCTAGGTGTTGGTCTAACTGCTCAGTAGTTTACAATATTTATTGCTTTATTTATATCTATACTTTGAGGCTACATTTGTGTCACACATTGTGTTCTGTGAGTGTAGCACTGTGAGCTGAACACCCTCATGGTGTAAGGCTTTTCGCTTTTTTATGGCATTGGTTAGAATATCTGCGCCTGACCCTGGTGAAAGCGATCCTCCCTCTGGACAAATGTCTTGCTCTAAGTACTCAGGTGGACATGCTCAAGATGCTAACAAATCAAATCAATTCGGCTTTGCCTTTGAGGCTTCTGGGAAAGATGGCACCCTCATTTGAGGCAGTGCTCTTTTCACAGTTTCATCTCAGGCCCCTCCAATGGAATGCCTTGGTGGCAAGGGACAGGAGGACACTATAGTTGGAGTCCCCAGAGTCCAATGTCATTACTCCCCAGAATGAGACTGTCTCTGAACTAGTTGATCTTCTCACGTATGTTGGGACAGGAAAATTATTTCTCCTTATACTGTAAGATTCTGGTACCTCTGGTACCCTTATTTTCCACTTTTCTTTCAAATATGCGTCCCACCTTTCTAATTAGGTGGTACGCATACACCTTTAAGATGGATGACGTCATCGCCGAGCGCCGCAGAGCGGCTATTTCAACCGCAGGCGTTCTCTCTCACATCGTTCGTTCAACCTGCCGTGTGTCCACATGCTTACAAGCTTACCTTGCTACCGGAACCTCCAGCTATTCCCTTTTACTTGGAAACAGACCGGAACCTCGCTACCGATCCCTGTATCTCGCTACTGGATCACTCCCTTACTACTGGACTCTGCTACTACTAACTTTACTAGTGATAAGTACCCCACAGGGGAATCCTCCATAACCTTACTTACGCTATCTACCTCTGCACATAAGGACTGTTACTATCTATGCATACTAATTCTATCATCTGCACTGTTACATAGATTGCTAGCTCTTGAGTCTACTACCATCTATCCTTGCACTGGGTTAGTCTATCCTGTATTTGTCATCTGCTGTCCTTACCACCTGTTACCATACTCGATTACTAACCTATCTGCATTCTACCTAATACCATCTAATACTCTCCTGAACATTTCTATCAAGTGCTTGCCATCTCTGTCACTGTTCACACCTGTCCCTTCAGCACATCATCTTCATACTGTTATATACATCCTATCACTCCAGGAACATCTTATTGAGTGTGTATATCTGTATGCTGAAGCTGACAAGCCCACAGTGATGAGTCTGGAGAGTTGGATCTGGTTATTCAACACATCTCTACATGACTACTGAGTGGAGATTCTGCAGCTGCAAATCCAGCCTACTACAAAAACGCAGGAGCGTTACATATACTTTGGAGGGTCTTGGAGACGGATGCCAGGCTGGTGAGCTGGAAAGGAGTTCTGAACAATCCCTCTAGTTCCAGGGAACTTGGTCACTGCAGGAGAGGTTTTTGCCCATCAACATGCTTTAATTAAAGGTGATTTGCCTTGCCCTGCTTCAATGGTCAGTGCAGCTGAAGGGCCTCCATATTAGTCTGAGATATACTTAAATCATCAAACAAACACCAGAAGTCGGGTGGCCCAGGAGGAAGTGAATTCTCATCCTGTTCCTGAGTGGAACTCTGTGTTCCCACACTGTCCGCCGTCCAATTTCCAGGCATAGAAAATTGGAAGTCTGGTTTTCTCATCTGTCAGCAACTTTCTCTAAGGAGTGGGCTCTTCACCCAGAGGAACTCTACTGGTGGTGGGGAAACCCAGATGTGGATTTTCTGAAGTCCAGGGATTGCATGAGGACTCGGGGGCATACAATGCGATTAGAGGAGAAGCATTTTAACCTCAGGCAATGTGGGGGGTTCTTTACTGTTAGGGCTACAAGATTGTGGAATTCTCTACCACAAGAGGTGGTCTCTGCAGGTAGTATGGTGGCTTTCAAAAGACTTCTAGACGTACATCTCAGGGATCAGAACATTCAGGGGTATGCGAGATGATTACAGCCACACACACCTACACAGGTTGAACTGGATGGACTATTGTCTTTATTCAACCTCACCTACTATGTAACTATGTAATACAAAGCTTCTGTCCAAGACCAGGAATACTTAAGTATTGGTGGAGGTTGTTCTGGTGACCTCTTGGAACCAGTTCTCCCTAATCTGTGCAGCTACCTCATCTGCTTCACAGGATTCAAGTGGAAGGAATTCCAGTGATTCTGATTGCCTGCACCTGACTCTTAAGAAATTGGTTTTCCGACAACGTGAACAGGTCAGAGGATGACCCTTGGACCCTTCTGCTGACAGTTACTGGATTTAATGGCATGTCTGTTGATGCCACACAGAGTCTGTACTGACTGACTATATAATAATGTGCATAAGTGAACCAAAGTCCCTAAATTCAGCAATGAAATTCAAGTGAGGTAGAAATTTAATAATTTAAATTTAATAATTGAATACCGTGATAATACCGTATACCGTGGCAAAACCCTAATCAATTAATCGCAGCATGGAAATCTGATACCGTCACAAGCCTATTTTGGGCCAAATAAACTTTAAGGCAGGTTGCACTATGAGGAGTGTTCTGTTTTTTGTTTCTGAGCCTTAACATGATGAAGTGGTGATCGGCTGCTAATACATGGGAGAGGAGAGGAGGACCTTATCTGCCTATGAGTAACATGCTGTGTATGACCTTTTGTAATGAGGGTCATATAATTCTGGTAAGAGACAGTGTGTACTGGTGTTTGGTGGTGGCTCTCTTGGCTAAAGGATCTTCACCTCTACTTGCTGAAGGATCTTCACTTTCATTGATATCGATCACCTAGAAACTGTTGTTTTCCTCCATGATTTTTATGGACACTCTGTGCAAGCAGTTTTGAGATTAGCGCCACATTTTTTACTATATTTCCTGCAGGTTTGCTGCGCTTAGCCATAGCCTTTTATTATATCCTGTAGGTTTGGTGGACTTTCTGAAAGCGCACCAAAACTTCAGAATGCAGATGTTTTGGTGCACTTTCATAAAGTGCACCACACCTGCAGGATATAATAGAAGTCTATGGGAAAGCGCAGCTAACCCAGGAAAGTCACAAACGCACTGCGCTGCATCGGCAGTGCAGGTAGAACCACAGCACATAAGTGTGAAAACAGCATTATAGGGGGCTCAGAACAGTAAGGGTTAATTTACATTTGTAGCTTGGGGGGGTAGAAAACCCCATAGTTAAGATTTGTTTTTACCACCCCTGCCCCGACCATACCCCCTTTTAGCTGCAGTTGCCAGGGGTGTACACATGCCGCAGCAGGAGTTATACGCCCTGTCATGGTTGGTGGGTGTAGCACCTGCCAAGCATGACCCATTCAAGTGAATGAGGCCACTCTGCAAATGCCCTACAACCTTGTGCAGTACAATAAACAAGGGGTTAAAGTAGGCAACGTGTTGCTTTATCCCCTGCTTTAACCCCTTGGATTCCACAGAAGCATGCAGTTGCGGGGCACTTGCAGAGTGGCGCCCTATTTACTTGATTGGGTTGCAATTGGCAAGCAGTAGCATCTATCAAAAGCAACAGTGGGTTTATTTCCTGCTGTGGCATGTGTACACCTTTGGCTGCCTCAGCAGCTAAAGGGGGTAGGGAATGGGGGCAGTAAACTCAGCCCCAGGGTTTTACCACCCCCTAATTTTAACGAGCCCTAAGGATGTCGCTGCGGAATGCAGCTAAGGGCTTGTTCACAAGTGCAGCAATTGTGCTACCATCAATGTTTATAAAAAATATGAGGCGCATTAGTTTCATTGAAATTATACAGTATATGACTTGATCAATTGTGCTACCATCAATGTTTATAAAAAATATGAGGCGCATTAGTTTCATTGAAATTATACAGTATATGACTTGATCAATTGTGCTACCATCAATGTTTATAAAAAATATGAGGCGCATTAGTTTCATTGAAATTATACAGTATATGACTTGATCAATTGTGCTACCATCAATGTTTATTAAAAATTTGAGGCGCATTAGTTTCATTGAAATTATATATGTCTTGATCAATTGTGCTACCATCAATGTTTATAAAAAATATGAGGCGCATTAGTTTCATTGAAAAAAAAAAAAACCCCATAAACAAAACCATCTGGCGACAGCTGGATCGCCTCCTAGATGTGGCTGTTTAGCTACACTCTGAAAAGCGAGAAAGAACAAGTGCGAACTTAGCCCTAAGGCTTGACATGTTGGGTATCTGTTAACTCAGAGCAACCTAATCTTTTATATTTTGCCAAAATATTAAATAATATATTGCATTTATGTACACTAACGTTAGTATATTTTTTACAAAAAATTTGTGATTCACAAACCGTGCTAATAACGCGCAACATAAATAGGTGGAACTACTACCATTTTATTCACCAGAGTCCCTGCTTTCATAAAATATTTACTGTTAAAAGGTTTCAGTTAATCCTCAGGCCTTAACTTTTTTTTTTTTTTAACTAAAAAAAAACCCAAACAACTCCTAGCAACAAAAGAGTTAAAGCCATAGACAGCTAGGATTTACTGGAGATCACCAATGGTAACCTACCTTATCAGTTCAGGCTTCCTTACACCAAAGAGTCTTGATATTTAGAGGTGGGAGAGTTTATCAATATGCTGTTTAGAGTGCCAAGATTTGTGGCAGTTTCCAGCCTGAAAGTTATAGTGCTGAAAACATGTTCAAAAAACAATTACCCTGACCCTTAAAGTGGTGGTTTACTCCACTTTTTACATTTTACCTACAGGTAAGCCTATAATAAGGCTTACTTGTAGGTATAATTAATATCTCCTAAACCTGCAAGGTTTAGGAGATATTCGTCCTGCATGCAGCCGCTGAAAACAGCGGCGCATGCGCTCTGAAGGTCCAGCGGACCTTCAGAGCTCTTTGTCGGATCCTAGCCGGAAAGTAATGCCCCATACACACGTGCAGATTATCTGCAGACTTACCAAAACCATATAATATGAGGTCAAACCTAAACACTTTCAATTTGTATGCAATCCGGCAGGCCCTTGCACTACATAGAAAAGGTAAGTCTGCAGACAAAAGTCTGCAGATAATCTGTACGTGTGTATGGGGCATAACTCCCGCGCGCATGCGCGGGAGTGACGTCATCCCGGCTTCGGCCACTCACAGCGCCGGAGCCGCCGAACCCAGAAGAGATGCAGAGGGAACATGACAGCTCCCTCAGCGGTGATTGGGTGATTGTGTCGGGGCTTCCTTTTAAGGTAAGTATTAAAGTAAGTACTAGCTCATTATGCCTTTCTCCTGCAGGGCTTGTTTTTTTTTTTTTTTTATTTAGGTGAGTATACAACCACTTTAACCCAGCCCTTTGGGCCATGTCACGCTGCTGATGTTTTAGCAGTGATTAATCGTTGCTACTAATTGCTAATGCTAACAGTGATTTTTAGCTAATTACATATTCGCTAAAGTCAATGTGTGTTCAGAAGTGATTTGTCGAAGCTGCATTTGTGCAAATATGCGCTGCATCATTACATTAGTGTTACTCTGGTTCATACTGAGGTGTTTCTGAACGCACTGAATCACATGTCAATTGAGATAACGTGGCTTTCTATGGAGGTCGTTCCCACTTATGCATTCTAAACATGATGTGATTTCCAAAAGGGTTCCTGTGCATGTTTGGTGCGATGCAATTTGTTTTACAGCCCCATAGATTTGAATAGAAACCACATTCAAATCGCATAGGTGTTAAATGCACTGCAATTTGAGGGCATTTACTGGGACTATGTCCTGTATTTGTAGGGTCCTATGAAGAAAGAAAGGGATTTTGACCAGAACTAAAATTGCAGCAGAATCACACCTCAACTACTCCTTGAAATCGTACTTGAAAAGTATAGAAATCCCACAGTAACAGTGTAAAACTTACTGTTACAATTTTCCCTACTTCAGGGATTATAGCTAAGCTGTGGAGGTGAGTGCAGAACAATTGTCACTGGCAAGCTCGTCACTGACATGAAATGCTGCACAATTGCTGAGTGACTTAAATACAAATTGCTGTAAAATGAATGAGTTGGCAATTCCATAGAAACAAACTATGGTTTTGTCAGTAAGAAATTTCCTAAAAGAAGAAAAACTAAGAAAACATCCCTATGACTATTTCAGCAGCGTGACATGAGCTGTAGGGTGAAAAAACAAGCCCTGAAAGGCAATCTAACCCCCTAACAAGTCATGTACCTTTCTATTCAAACCTAACCCCTCTCCAGTCCTTTCTATTCAAACCTAACCCCTCTCCAGTCCTTTCTATTCAAACATAACCCCTCTCCAGTCCTTTCTATTCAAACATAACCCCTCTCCAGTCCTTTCTATTCAAACCTAACCCTTCTCCAGTCCTTTCTATTCAAACATAACCCCTCTCCAGTCCTTTCTATTTAATCCTAATCCCTCTCCAGTCCTTTCTATTCAAACCTAACCCTTCTCCAGTCCTTTCTATTCAAATCTAACCCCTCTCCAGTCCTTTCTATTCAAACCTAACCCTTCTCCAGTCCTTTCTATTCAAACATAACCCCTCTCCAGTCCTTTCTATTCAAACCTAACCCTTCTCCAGTCCTTTCTATTCAAACCTAACCCCTCTCCAGTCCTTTCTATTCAAACCTAACCCCTCTCCAGTCCTTTCTATTTAATCCTAAACCCTCTCCAGTCCTTTCTATTCAAACCTAACCCCTCTCCAGTCCTTTCTATTCAAATCTAACCCCACTCCAGTCCTTTCTATTCAAACCTAACCCTTCTCCAGCCCTTTCTATTCAAACCTAACCCTTCTCCTGTCCATTCTATTCAATCCTAACCCTTCTCCAGTCCTTTCTATTCAAACCTAACCTTTCTCCAGTCCTTTCTATTCAAACCTAACCCCTCTCCAGCCCTTTCTGTGCAAGCCTAACCCTTCTTCAGTCCTTTCTATTCAAGCCTAACCCTTCTCCAGTCCTTTCTATTCAAGCCTAACCCCTCTCCAGTCCTTTCTATTTAATCCTAACCACTCTCCAGTCCTTTCTATTTAAACCTAAACCTTCTCCAGTCCTTTCTATTCAAATCTAACCCCTCTCCAGTCCTTTCTATTCAAACCTAACCCTTCTCCAGTCCTTTCTATTCAAATCTAACCCCTCTCCAGTCATTTCTATTCAAACCCAACCCTTCTCCAGTCCTTTCTATTCAAATCTAACCCTTTCCAGTACTTTCTATTCAATCCTAACCCCTCTCCAGTCCTTTCTATTCAAACCTAACACTTCTCCTCTTCTTTCTATTTAAACCTAACCCTTCTCCAGTCCTTTCTATTCAAATCTAACCCTCTCCAGTCCTTTCTATTCAAAGCTAACCCTTCTCCAGTTCTTTCTATTCAAACCTAACCCCTCTCCAGTCCTTTCTATGCAAGCCTAACCCTTATCCAGTCCTTTCTATTCAAGCCTAACCCCTCTCCAGTCCTTTCTATGCAAGCCTAACCCTTCTCCAGTCCTTTCTATGCAAGCCTAACCCTTATCCAGTCCTTTCTATTCAAGCCTAACCCCTCTCCAGTCCTTTCTATGCAAGCCTAACCCTTCTCCAGTCCTTTCTATGCAAGCCTAACCCTTATCCAGTCCTTTCTATTCAAGCCTAACCCCTCTCCAGTCCTTTCTATGCAAGCCTAACCCTTCTCCAGTCCTTTCTATTCAAGCCTAACCCCTCTCCAGTCCTTTCTATTCTTGATCCTTTCTAGTCCTGATTCTTTTCCTCAAATCTTCATTTAACTCCAGATCGGCTGCAAGATCTTCATCGGGCGGTTCAGGATCTACTCGCCCAGGGGGTAATTGTCCCGGTGCCACATCGGGACAGATTTCGGGGGTTTTACTCGAATCTGTTCACTGTGCCCAGAAAGGAGGGCAAGGTGCGTCCGATTCTGGACTTAAAAGCTTTGAACCGCTTCATGCGCGTTCAAAAATTCCGCATGGAATCGCTCCGCTCGGTGGTGGCCTCCTTGAGTCCAGGAGATTTCCTGGCTTCTGTCGACCTGAAAGATGCGTATTTACACATCCCCATATTTGAGGATCATCAGAGGTACCTCCGACTCGATATCGCGGAGGAACACTATCAGTTTGTGTTGTTACCTTTCGGTCTCGCTTCGCTCCAAGGGTGTTTACCAAAGTGCTGGCTCCTGTTCTGGGCCTATTACGGGCACAGGGCATTGCGGTCTTGGGTTATCTGGATGATCTCCTGTTAAGATCGAGTGCCAGTCAGAGCCTGCTGCGCGATCTGTCCACTACGGTTCAGACGCTCCAGGAGTTCGGATGGACCATCAACGTTCAGAAGTCGACTTTGTCTCCTTTGGTGCGTCTCCCTTATTTGGGAATGGTCTTGGACTCCGCCCAAGACCATTCCCTGTGTTTCTGCCGGAGGACAAGCTCCGGACCCTGCAGAGCGAGGTCAGGTCCCTCAGGGACAACGAGTCCTCGTCGATCAGGACCTGTATGCGGTCCCTGGGATTGATGGTGTCAGCCTTCGAGGCGATACCGTTTGCACAGTTTCACACGCGGTCTCTCCAAGCGGAGATACTGGCCAGATGGGACAGGCTCCCTCAGTCCTTGGACCTGAGGGTGTCTCTGAGTCGCCAAACCAGAGTGGATCTTCTGTGGTGGCTTTGGTCCCCGGCTGTAGCGGAGGGGAAATACTTCCGGCCGTTGCTGTGGACGGTGATTACCACGGATGCCAGCCTGTCGGGCTGGGGTGGCGTCCTGGGCAACCTGTCTGCCCAGGGAACTTGGTCGGTGGAGGAATCATCCCTGCCGATAAACATCTTGGAATTGAGAGCGATCAGGCTGTGCCTGCTCCATTGGTCGGATCGTCTTCAGGGCTGCCCTGTACGGGTGCAGACGGACAATGCCACTGCGGTGGCTTACATCAATCACCAAGGGGGCAAACAGGAGTGCCCGGGCTTCTCAGGAAGTGACCAGCATTCTGTCTTGGGCCGAGACTCACGTCCCGGCGATTTCGGCAGTTCACATTCCGGGTGTGGAGAACTGGCAGACCCTGGACACCCTGGAGGGGAAATGGTCCCTGCACCCGGAGGTTTTTCAGATGCTGTGTGCGAAATGGGGATCCCCGGATGTGGATCTGTTCGCGTCCCGGCTAAACAACAAGGTGGGAAGGTTCGTGGCAAGAACGCGCGATCCTGTGGCAGATGCCTCGGATGCTCTGGTGGTGCTTTTGGCACCGGTATCGTCTGATGTATGCCTTTCCCCCGATTCAGTTGTTGTCCAGGTTCCTGCGCAGGTTGATCTCGGAACCGAAGTTGGTGATTCTGGTGGCCCCTGACTGGCCACGCTGGTCCTGGTACGCGGACATCATTCAACTGGCCTTCGAGCCTCCATGGCGGCTACCGTTACGAGACGATCTACTGTCTCAGGGACTGATCTTCCATCCTGCTTTACAGTCGCTGGCTTTAACGGCATGGCTGTTGAAAGCCAGGTCCTGAGAGACAGGGGTCTCTCTTCTGAGGTCATTCCTACCTTGCTCAAGGCTAGGAAAGCCTCATCCGGTAAGATCTATTACCGTACCTGAAAGGCTTATTTTGCCTGGTGTGAGTCCAGAGGCTTCCCTCCTCGTTCCTATTCGGTGGCGAGGGTGTTAGCCTTCCTACAATCTGGTGTGGACCAGCGCCTGGCGTTGTCCACGATTAAGGGCCAGTTGTCTGCACTGGCCGTCCTTTTCCAGCGCCCATTGGCGTCTAACTCTTTGATTCGCACCTTTTTTCAAGGTGTGCGTCACTTGGCCCCTCCTCGGAGGGCGCCTCTACCTCCTTGGGACTTGAACTTGTTTCTGTCCGTTTTGCAACGTTCTCCCTTTGAAAACATCCGGGAGATTTCTTTGCCTCTGCTGTCGAAAAAGGTTGCTTTTCTGGTAGCGATCACTTCTGCACGCAGAGTGTCGGAGTTGGCGGCCTTATCTTGCCGCTCCCCTTACCTGGTGGTTCATAGGGATAAGGTGGTCTTGCGACCCAACCAGTCCTTCCTTCCAAAGGTGGTTTCTGATTTTCCCCTTAATGAGGACATTGTTTTGCCTTTGCTTTGTGTGAATCCTAAACATCCTAAAGAGTTTGCCTTACATTCCTTGGAAGTTGTCCGGGCGATTAGGGTTTACCTGTCGTCCACTGAATCCTTTCGGAAGTCGGATTCTCTTTTTGTCCTTCCTTAGGGACCGAGGAAGGGTATGGCTGCGTCTGCGGCGACCATTTCAAAATGGATCAGACAGACGATTGTTCAGGCCTATTCGATTAAGGGACGGGTACCGCCCTTCCCTGTCAAGGTGCACTTTACTAGAGCGGTTCGTGCGCCATGGGCCTTCCGACATCAGGCTTCGGTGGTCCAGGTGTGCAAGGCTGCGACTTGGTCGCCTGTGCACACCTTTTAAAAATTCTACAAACTTGATGTTCTGGCATCGGCAGATGCTTCCTTTGGCCGCAAAGTTCTGTGTGCGGCAGTGCCTTAAGGGGACCCTAGTTTTGCAGGGCTTGCTGTTGGGGTTGTTTTCCCCCTTGTTTATTTGCTTTCCTGGGAATTGTTGCTCCAGTTGAGCTTTTTTGTTACCCAGAGGATACCTTTCTGTTCACGTAAGGTTCCTTTCTCTGTGGTGGGTACTGCGTTGCCTTTCTGACGGTTGCGTTTCCCACCCCTCATGTCTACACTGCTTTGGGACATCCCATTGGTGAAGACTGTATGAGTGTGCTGCGACTGTCGGAGGATGTAAGAGAAAACATAATTTGTGTAAAATATTACTGTAAAATTCCTTTCTTTGAGTCCTCTGACAGTCGCCGCCCCCACCCCTCTTTTTTGGGGTTCTTTGGACTTTAACTGCTTGCTACCAAACTGAGTTGGGATGGCTGATAGCAGGGGGGTATTGGACCAGTGGGACAGCCCCCATAGGTGTGTCTATATAAATTACTTTGTTTTTAACAAGTCTTATGCCTAGCTTGCTCCTATGGATAAGAGGTCAATACCCATTGGTGAAGACTGTATGAGTGGGCGGCGACTGTCAGAGGACTCAGAGAAAGGAATTTTACGGTAAGATTTTACAAAAATTCCGTTATTTGACTTGTGTTGCTATTAAAGTTTTATAACAAAGAGCTGTCAGGTATCATTTATAGTTGACAAAGAAATATGACAGATATAACTACAGCTGTATCTATAATGTATATAAGGTGTCTTCAATGTTAAACTAGGCAATTCAAAAATGACACTACTAAAGAATGCTGTACAATGAAAAAAAAATAAATAAATAAATAATAATTTAAAGAGGAGCTTCAGGCTGTAGCTGCTGACTTTTAATATTAGGACACTTACCTGTCCACTAATCCAGCGGTGTCTTCACCGTAGCTGATTTTTCAATCGGCTCTGGGGTGCTGCCGTTGCCATCTTGGCTAAGGGAAACCGGCAGCGAAGCCTTGCAGCTTCACAGGCGGTTCCCTACTGTGCATGCGCGAAGCGCACTGCTTTTTGTGAATGGCTCAACGGTGGGGGAAGGAGGGGGGCCAAACTTCCAGTTGAGTTTGCCACGGCGAGCTCAGCTGGCATAGGAGCTGGTACCTGTCAAAACCAGGTACTCACTGCCCCCTTAAAGGTGCCAAATGTGTCAGCAGAGAGGGGGGGGGGGGTGAGGCAGACAAGCAGATCTTCCTCTTTTGAGTGGAGATCTGCTTTAACAGCTTTATTTTTTTGTTTTTCTTTTTATACCTGGAAAATTTGGTATTTACAGTGAGACTTAATTATGTTTGTAGAGCCGAAACAACAAATCGATTAATTGATTATGAAAATAGTTGTCAACTATTTTCATAATCGATTAGTTGGTCAGCTGATTAGTTGGCCTGCATACAGAATGCATTATTTGTTTACATATCAGAAAACACAGTGAAGTACACATACAGCTCAGTACACCGTCCATAGATGTCATCAGTAAGTGCCTTAGAACTTGTTAATGTGAATGGGTGAGGAGCAATGCATCATGGGACATGTAGTCCTAGGCAGGAAGTTATTGGTTCTAAAAGGAAGAAGTTTTTTTACCTTGCTATTGAGGCACTCTGAACTCAGGAGGAGCCAGAAGCGTCAGGGGGACCCCAGAAGAGGAGAATCAGGACTGCTCTGTGCAAAACCATTACACAGAGCAGGTAACATGTTTGTTGTGTTTTTTAATCCGCCCAACAACAAATTGCCAAAAAAAAAAAAAGCAGAAAAAATGCAAATCGCAGCAAAATTGCCTACGCAAAATGCACAGCAAAAAGCATTAAAAGCAAACTGCATAGGTGTGAACCGAGCCTTATGCTGGCCATACACATCAATTTTCAGATGAGAATATTCAAACGAAAAATCTTTGTATATTCACTGAATGAAAGAATGTTTTTCATTCAATGGGGTAAACTGCTTTACCCCATTGCGCCTTCTACGGATTTGCGCTGGTGTGTGCCTCCCCAGGTGGATCACATGGTGGCCGTGTTAAAGAAGGCTACTTTGGTTCCCACTGAGGATACCCCGGTGTGCTGGGATCCCACGGACAGGAGGTTGGAGTCTCTTGCCCGCCATTCCTACATGGTGGCGGGTTCCTTACTCAAACCTATTTTCGCTTCTGTCATGGTGGCTCAAGCAGTTGCGGATTGGACTAAGGTGCTTAGGCACACCCTCGCGTCTGATTCTGCCCCACCTGCCACACTGGCCATGGTGGACCAAATTCATCAAGGGGTCGTGTATTTGTGCGATGCGACCTTGAATGAGGCCCCTTTGGCTGCACGCCTGTCTAGTGTCGCGGTGCTTAACCGTCGACTGATCTGGCTGAAGAGCTGGTCGGCTGACCAGACGTCACGGAAAACGGTGGCTGATTTTCCCTATGCAGGGTCTTGCCTTTTTGGCGAGGCTTTAGATACCCTGGTGAAAGGAGTCACTGGGGGCAAGAGCACTCTGCTGCCCCAGAATCCGAAGAACAAGTCTTTTCGTGGCAAGCGGGCCCCGCCTTTCGGACCAATTAGGGGTCTTTTCGTGCCTTTAAGCCACAAAACAAGGGCAAACCCTTCAAGGGCAAGCAGAAGTGCCTTCAGGCAATTCAAGCAGAAGTCCAGCCATGCCGGTGCGGCGGGTCAATCCGCCTCTGCCTGAAGGGGCGCCCTCACCCATTTCAGGGGTGGAGGGACGTTTGCGCGGTTTCCTTCAACCTTGGCTGCTCCGAATTCTGGACAGGTGGGTTCAGGAAATCATTTGGTCAGGGTACAAGATCGAATTCCTTTCCCGGCCGGCGGACAGATTCTTTCCCTCAAATCTTCATCTGACCCCGGGGCGTCTACGGGACCTGCATCAGGCGGTGCAGGACCTCCTTGCCCAGGGGGTGATTGTCCCGGTGTCTCATCGGGACAGGTTTCGGGGGTTTATTAGAATCTGTTCACTGTGCCCAGAAAGGAGGGCAAGGTGCGTCCTATCCTGGACCTGAAAGCTCTGAACCGCTTCGTGCGCGTTCGAAAGTTCCGTATGGAATCCCTCCGCTCGGTGGTGGCCTCCCTGGGTCCAGGGGAATTCCTGGCCTCTATAGACCTGAAGGATGCGTACCTGCACATCCCCATTTTCGAGGGGCATCAGAGGTACCTTCGGGTTCGCCATAGCGGAGAATCATTATCAGTTTGTGGCGTTGCCTTTCGGTCTTGCTTCGGCTCCAAGGGTCTTTGCCAAGGTGCTGGCACCTGTTCTGGGCCTGCTGAGGGCACAGGGCGTTGCAGTCTTGGGATATCTGGACGATCTCCTATTAAGATCGAGTGCCTGTCAGAGCCTGCTGTGCGATCTGTCCACTACGGTACAGACGCTCCGGGAGTTCGGATGGACCATCAACGTACAGAAGTCAACGTTGTCCCATTCGGTTCGTCTTCCCTATCTGGGAATGGTTCTGGACTCTGCTCAAGCAAAAGTATTTCTGCCGGAGGACTAGCTCCGGACCCTACAGGACGAGATCAGGTCCCTCAGGGACAATCCATCCTCGTCACTCAGGACCTGCATGCGGTCCCTGGGGTTGATGGTATCAGCCTTCGAGGCGATACCCTTCGCTCAGTTTCACACGTGGTCTCTTCAAGCGGAGATCCTGGCCAGGTGGGACAGACTGCCTCAGTCCTTGGATCTGAGTGTCTCGTTGAGTCGCCGGACCAGAATGGATCTTCTGTGGTGGCTTCAGTCCCCGGCTGTGTCGGAAGGGAAATCCTTCCGCCCGTTACTGTGGACGGTGATTAACACGGATGCCAGCCTGTCGGGTTGGGGTGGAGTCCTGGGCAACCTGTCTGTCCAGGGCACTTGGTCGGAGGTGGAATCCTCCCTCCCAATCAACATCTTGGAATTGAGAGCGATCAAACTGTGTCTCTTCCAGTGGTTTGATCGACTTCGGGGCCGTCCTGTACGGGTACAGACGGACAATGCTACCGCGGTGGCTTACATCAACCACCAAGGGGGCACCAGGAGTGCCCGGGCGGCCCGGGTGGTGACCGACATTCTGTCTTGGGCCGAGGCTCATGTCCCGGTGATTTCGGCAGTTCACATTCCGGGTGTGGAGAATTGGCAGGCGGATTATCTAAGCCGCCAGACCCTGGATCAGGGGGAATGGTCCTTACACCCGGAGGTCTTCCAAATGCTGTGTGCGAAGCCGGGATCCCCGGACGTGGATCTGTTCGCATCTCGGCTAAACCACAAGGTGGAAAGGTTCGTGGCAAGAACGCGCGACTCTCTGGCGGACGCCTCGGATGCGCTGGTGGCCCCTTGGCATCAGTATCGTCTAATGTATGCCTTTCCTCCACTTCAGTTGTTGTCCAGGTTCCTGCGCAGGTTGGCCTTGGACCGAACTTGGTGATCCGGTGGCACTGGACTGGCCACGCTGGTCCTGGTACGCGGACATCGTTCACCTGGCAGTCGCGCTTCCTTGGCGGCTGCCCCTGCGAGAAAATCTGCTGGTCTCAAGGACCGATCTTCCATCCTGCTTTACAGTCGCTGGCTTTAACGGCATGGCTGTTGAAAGCCAGGTCCTGGGAGACAGAGGTCTCTCCCCAGAGGTCATTCCTACCTTAAGGCTAGAAAGGCCTTGTCTGGTAAAATGTATTACCGTACCTGGAAAGCATATTTTGCCTGGTGTGAGTCCAGGGGGTTTTCTCCTCGCTCCTACTCGGTGTCGAGAGTGTTGGCTTTCCTCCAGACTGGTGTGGACCAGCGCCTGGCGCTGGCCACCATAAAGGGCCAGGTGTCTGCACTGGCTGTTCTTTTTCAACGCCCTGTGGTGTCTCATTCCTTGATTCGCACCTTCATTCAAGGTGTGCGTCATTTGGCCGCTCCCCGGAGGGAGCCTTTACCTCCTTGGGACTTGAACTTGGTTCTGTCCGCGTTACAGCGTTCTCCCTTTGAAAACATTCGGGAGATATCGTTGCCTCTGCTGTCTAAGAAGGTTGCCTTTTTAGTGGTGATCACTTCGGCTCGCAGGGTGTCGGAGTTGGCGGCATTGTCTTGCCGTTCTCCCTACCTGGTGGTTCACGAGGATAAGGTGGTCTTGCGACCTAACTCATCGTTTCTCCCTAAGGTGGTGTTTGACTTTCACCTTTAATGAGGACATTGTTTTGCCTTCGCTCTGTGCGAAGCCTAAGCATCCTAAGGAGGTGGCGTTGCATTCCTTGGATGTTGTCAGGGCGATCAGGGTTTACCTGTCATCCACGGAATCCTTTAGGAAATCGGATTCTCTCTTTGTCCTTCCTGAGGGACCTCGGAAGGGCATGGCTGCGTCTGCGGCGACCATCGCCAAATGTATCAGACAGACGATTGTCCAGGCTTATGCTTTGAAGGAACGGGTTCCGCCCTTCCCTGTTAAGGCGCACTCTACCAGATCCATGAGTACGTCTTGGGCCTACCGGCATCAGGCTTCGGTGGCCCAGGTGTGCAAGGCTGCGACTTGGTCGTCGGTGCACACCTTTTCCAAATTCTATAAGGTTGATGTTCTGGCATCAGCTGATGCCTCCTTTGGCCGCAAAGTTCTCAGTGCGGCAGTGCCTTAGGGGACCCTTGTTTTTTTTGTGGGTCCCTGGCTGTTGGGGTTGTTCATCCCCTGGGTTATTTGCTTTCCTGGGTTGTTGCTCCTGTTGAGCTTTTTTCTTTTGCCCAGTCGGTTCTCTTACTGTGTGTGTAAGGTTCCTTTCTCTGATGTGGGTACTGCGTTGCCTTTTGTACGGTTGCGTCTCCCACCCCTCATGTTTACACTGCTTTGGGACATCCCGATGCGTTGGTGGTGCCTTGGCACCGATATCGGCTGATTTATGCCCTTCCTTCGATTCAACGGCTGTCCAGGTTCCTCCGCAGTGTGGCGTCGGAACGGATGTTAGTCATTCTAGTGGCCCTGGACTTGCCTCGAAAGGTCCTAGTACGCGGACATCGTTCAGATGGTCGTCAAACGTCCCTGGCGTCTTCCGCTGAGAGACGATCTTCTCAAGGACCAATCTTCCATCCTGCTTTATAGTCGCTGGCTTTAACGGCATGGCTGTTCAAAGCCAGGTCCTGAGGGATAGAGGTCTTCCACAAGGGGTCATCCCTACCTTGTTGAAGGCTCGTAAAGCCACTTCCAGAAAGAATTATCACCGCACCTGGAAAGCGTATATCGCTTGGTGCGAATCGCAGGGTCTTCATCCTCGTTCCTTCTCGGTGGTGAGGGTCTTGGCCTCCCTGCAGAAGGGCGTGGATCAGCGTCTCGCGCTGACTACGGTCAAGGGTCAATTGTCAGCCTTGGCCATCTTTTTTCAGCGACCTTTGGCGTCGCATTCCTTGGTCCGCACCTTTATTCAGGGGGTGCGGCATTTGGCTCCCCCGAGGAGAGCTCCTTTGCCTCCCTGGGATCTGAATTTAGTTTTGTCTGTGTTTACAACAACCTCCCTTCGAGAACATCAGGGAGGTTCCTCTGTCTGTGTTGTCATAGATGGTTGCCTTTCTGGTTGCTATCACGTCGGCTCGCAGAGTATCCGAATTGGCGGCTTTGTCCTGCGTTCTCCTTATCTGGTCATTCATAGAGATAAGGTGGTTCTGCCCAAGGTGGTTTCTGCGTTCCACCTCAATGAGGATATTGTTTTGCCTTCGCTGTGTGCGTGGCCTAAGCATCCCCAGGAGTTTGCCTTGCACTCCCTGGATGTGGTCCGGACGGTCAAGGTTTACTTACCGCTTCGGAGTCAATTTGACAGTCTGATGCTCATTCTACACGAGCCGTTAGTGCCTCTTGGGCTTTTCGCCATCATGCTTCTGTGGCTCAGGTGTGCAAGGCGGCGACTTGGTCGTCCGTGCACACTCTCTCAAAGTTTTACAAACTTGACGTTTTGGCATCTTCGGATGCTTCCTTTGGTCACAAAGTTTTGAGTGCGGCAGTTGTGTAAGGGGATATTGTTTTTACTGTCCCTCCTTATTGGGGTATTTTTTCTGGGTTTGTTCCAGTTTTTTTCCTGTGGGCTCACATGGTTACTAGCCCCGTTGTTAGCGTTACCTTCTAAGTTGGTCGCGTTTCTTCCCACCACTCATACCTACACTGCTTTGGGACGTCCCATTAGTGAAGGCTAATACCATCGGGCGGCGACTGTCCGAGGACGTAAGAGCCGGTTCACACTATTACGACTTGCCAGGCGACTTGATCAGCCTGGCAAGTCGCGCACCGTCGGGTCTATTGAGTAGTACAGGACCGGTTCTAATAGGAGCGTCACAAGTCGCTCCGACTTAGAAAAAGGGTCCTGTACTACTTTGGGGCAACCTGGAGGCAAATTGCATAGACATTCATTATATGAAGTCTGTGCAAGTTGCGCCAATGTCGTGGTGCATGCGACTTCACAGGTCGCCCCCGAAGTCGGAGAGACCTAATGTGAACGGGGGCTAAGAGAAAATAGAATTTTGTAAGAACTTACCGTAAAATTATTTTCTCTGAGTCCTCTGACAGTTGCCGCCCCCCGCCCCTCTGGTTGTTGGATCTGGGGGTTGTTGCCTTGCGGTACTGCTTGCTACAAACTGAGGTATATCAGATTGGTTGCTGGATAATGGCTGAGGGATGGCCCCCTAGTGACATGCTGAGGTATAAAAAGTTTTTTTGTATTAACCTGATAATGAATTATCTGCCTAGCCAAGCTCCTGCAGAGGGCACCATTACCCATTAGTGAAGGCTAATACCATCGGGCGGCGACTGTCAGAGGACTCAGAGAAAATAATTTTACAGTAAGTACTTACAAAAATTCTATATATTTTTTTTTTTTTTAAAGGAAGACATTTTTGCTCCCTAACCATATAGTTGGTTATTTAGGTTTACCACTTTTTTTTTAAGATTATTATCCAATTAGTCGATTAATCGAAATAATAATCGGCCAACTAATCGATTATGAAAATAATCATTAGTTACAGTCCTATATGTTTGGCTTTCAAACAATGAGGTCTCAAACCCTGAATTTTTTCAGCAGATTTTCTGGTTGTAGTCTTAGTGACGTAAAAACTGAGCTATTTGCTGACCTGACTACTGCTTTTGCTTTGAGGAAATAAGTATATAGCAATTTGTACAAGCAATGTGTAGGCTTCAATAGGTCAATCTAGGAGGCTGTTAAAAAGGGTTCTGAAGACCCACAAGGTCTTTGTGCCTGTTTAAAATAAATAAATAAATATATATATATATATATATATATATATATATATATATATATATATATATATATATATATATATATAAGCAAGAAAAGTGCACATAAGTGTGAATAGCCATAAAACCCATTGAGCTTTCCTTACTTAATTTTATAATAATATACTGCTCGAGGGAAAGCACAGATACTAAGGGATACTTCACGCTGTTAAAAAGAAAGGTATATGTGAGGTGAGGTGCCATTCAGGATGCTATATATAAATACACTATATCGGCACCTCATCAGACAGGTGTTAATATTCTGTGGGTTGTGGTGTGTTGCATTGCCAAAAAAAGAGCAGGTCTTTATTCTTTAAACACTGCAAGTCCATTTAAAATTACCTCCCACCTGCCGTATAGACAAATGATGGCGGGAAGGGTGCTCTCTTGTTCTGGGACGATGTCCTATGACATCACATTTTTGTGAAAAGAACTGCAGCATTGCATGACTGTCATTGAAAGCGTGACCGCGTGAAAGCTGAAAATTGGCCTGGGCATGAAAGGGGAGTGAAAGTGCACAGTATTGAAGTTTACCTTAACCACTGGCTGACTGCCCCTATAGCAGTTTAACTGATACAGGGTGGCAGCTCTCTGCCGGATCACGTATATATACAACTGATCAAGCTCTTCCAGGTAGTGGGTGCGCAATTGAGCCACTGCTGGATGGTTTCAGCTGTTATCACACACTGCAGGAGCCCAGCGGCGGTTACGGTGGACTCGATGTCTGCCAGCACCTGCCAATTGTTCGTTACACAGGCAGCATGGCGATCTGACAGTAGGTAAGGCATTGATCTATGTTCCTGCAAAGCATGGACATGGATCTTTGCCTTCCCTTAGTAAAAGCACCTCCTCCCCCACAGTACACACGCACTGGCTAGGGACATATTTAACCCTTTGATTGCCCCGATGTTAACTCCTTCCCACCCCGTGTCAGTACAGTGATGGTGCATATTTTTAGCTCTGTTAACTGTATTAGTGTCACTGGTCCCTAAAAAAAGTGTCTGTCAGTGTCCGATTTGTCTACTCTAATATCGCAGTCCCTCTTTAGGTCACTGATCGCCATCGTTACTAGTAAAAAAAAATAAAAATATTCCATGGTTTGTGGACACTATAACTTTTGAGCAAACCAATCAATATGCGCTTATTGGGATTTTTTTTACCAAAAATGTGGCTGAATACATATTGACCTAAATTGATGAAATTTCGATTTTTTTTTCTAATAGTTTTTATTGGCTATGTTTTATGGCAGAAAGTAAAAAATTGTTGGTTTTTTTTTCTTTCAAAATTGTCCATATTTTTTTTTTTTAGCGTAAAACATAAAAACCGTAGAGGTGATTAAATGCCACCAAAAGAAAGCTCTATCCGTGGGAAAAATAAGGACAAAATTTGATTTTTGGGTACAGCGTTTGACGTCTGAGCAATTGTCAGTTAAAGTAACGCAGTGCCGTATCGCAAAAAATGGGCTGGTCGTGAAGGGGGGGGGGGGGTAAAAAATCTTTTGCTGTCCCTCATCAACAGACATAGCTCCGTATCATCTTAGACCATTGGGTTATGCTCCTCCAATCAGGAATAGGCACTAGGTAGGAAAAAGCTTTACCATGCCTATGGGGGCTGTTTCTGCAGGCATAACCCCACACACTCTGCTACAGCAGTCAGTTTGTTTCTGCCTAGTTTAGTAATAGGACCTAGCTCCCTGCTGGGACTTCGGTCTTAGCTGGTAAAGGGAATTTTTGTTATATTATGATTTTTCTATTTTCATTAGTTATTTCCTGGAGAATTAGAAGCAACAGCCGGCTGTGGTTTCAGACTGGATAATCTGGATCCTTAAGGTCTCCCAGCCTGGCCAGCGAACGCAAGCAGGTTATAATGCAGAACTAGGCTTCACCACGACAGTGCCCCAACAGATGGGGACTAGCCTGCGAGTGGACCGCCTCGTTGGGATGCGATTGACCTGGAACGCCCTGATTCGTAGTGTTCCCCCTGGCTGGCAGCACCCCTATCTCCTGTGGGAGGTGTACTGTTTGGAGTGGCGCCCACCTGGTTCCATGGCATGGTGAGTAGTATGGTCCCCCCAAAGCCTCTTGCGGTCTCGGATGGGACGTGGGCCCCCTCCCTGGAATAGTCGGACCTCCGGGGCTTCCTCGGTTCCCCTGGCCTCTTGGATGGACTGGGCCCAAACTTCTCAGCCTTTTTTCCCCTACCCTTAGCAGGTTCCTACCTTGGGGGGGCGGAAATATTGCGGCTGCTGCGGTGCCTTTTGGTGGGGGTGGCTTGTCCTGGTGGGGGTCCCTTCCTAGGGTCCTTCCGATGCCTACTGTTCGGGGGCACCTTTTGGGGGTCCTGGAGACCGCATGGCATGCCGTGGGGGCCGCTATTCCCATTGTAATCTATGGGTAGCCATTTTTTTGTAATTCCCTATAGGAATGCATGGGGCTGCCATTTTCTTGTGGTCCATATCGCTGGACAGGCATGTGGCATGGCACTTTAATTCTAGCAAAGACCCAGGCTGTTCTTTCCTTTTCCTTTTTTTTTTTTTTTTTTTTACTTTCACAGAACAGCCTCCTGAGCGGGGCAAGGAGCAGTTTGGTAAAGTTTTCTGGGGTCTCCTGTTTACCTCGTACACTCTGCTATTAGTTTGTACTAGTGAGGTTTTTGAAGACCACTGAAATAGCGGTGGGATCGTGGTTGGCGACTTTTAAAGGGACACTGCATTATTTTTGTGATCACTGTTAATATGGAGTCCCAGGATATAATTTTACCCACAGACCTTTTAGGTGTGTCTGCGGACCCTTCTGGGACACAGTCCCGGCCTCACAGCAGTTTTACAAAGCTTGGTGTCAAAGGTAGATTTGGTCATTTCAAGTATTGCCAGCCTCAAACCCGCCCTCTGTCTTCACCTTCCATCGGCAGTGTCCTCAGATGCTGAGGTAGAGATGGCTGCCGTAGACGTATCCCACCCTGATGGGTCGGTGTCTTCGCATTCTGATGATGAAGAGGACCTGTCCTCGTCAGCCGCTGCGCGGGATTGCGCTTTGGTGGAAGCACTGATAGTTTCTGTGCGGGAAACTTTAAAATTGGCTGATGAATCTACAGCGTCGGGTATACAGGTTTCTTTTGGCTCCCGCAAATCCCAAAAATCGGGTAAGGTGTTTTCTTCTCTTGAATTTTTTCATAATATTGTTGATGAACAATGGCAACGCATCAAGCACATGCTCGTGGTGCTTAAGCGCTTTAAACACCGTTATCCTTTTGCGCATGCGGTTTCCAATTGGTGGACCGTACCACCGAAGAAGGATCACCCGGTTTTCAGGCTCAATAAGTCTACTGTGTTTCCGGTGGAAGAATCACCGACTTTTGCGGACCCCATGGATAGACGGGTGGAGTCTCTGTCCCGCCATCTACACGTGATAGCGGGTTCCATATTGCAACCTATGTTTATGAACCTTCTGGTGTCACAGACGGTTACTGAATAGGTAAAGTTACTTAAAATAACTTGGAGGCTCCCCCCTGCGGTGCTTGACCTACTGGACCAGCTGGCTCAGGCCCTGTTGTTAATATGTGATACGTCCCTGGACACGGCTCCGATAGTGACCAGGGTGTCTTCAGTGGGGATTGCTATTAGACGAATGGTGTGGCTAAAAAGCTGGTCTGCTGACCAGGCTTCCAAAAAAGGCCTTAACTGCTCTTCCCTTTGCAGGGGAGAGGTTGTTTGGATCCTCTCTTGATGAGTTGATCAAAGGTCTTACCAGGGGAAAGAGTACTCTTCTTCCTCAATCCTCTAAGGGCAAGGCACTACGTCCTCGACAGGGGCCTTCCTTTACTGCTCATAAGCAACTTTTTCGTACTTCCGGGTCGCAAGAAAAAGGAAAAACGTTCTGGTCTTCAGGGGGTTCCAAGAAGCCATGGTCGGGTAAATCAAAGACTGGCCAATCTGGATCTGCTGACTGCATGAAGGGGCGCCCTCACCCGATTCTGGGGTGGGGGGACGTTTTTGCTTCTTTCCGGAACCATGGACCTCCTTGATTCAGGACAAATGGGTTCACGGACTGATCCGATCAGGTTACAAGATCGAGAAAAAGATAACACCAAGTGGTGTGTCCCCCGCGCCTAATGGTATGAGTGAATAGATATATATAATAAATAGTAATAATTAATAAGCAGCAGCTATAGGACCATATAGTGTATTAAAGTTTAAAGGGGAGTTCCGGCCTCAAAATCGAAACATACATAAGACCCATTACATCTGGTAAGTCACCCATCCTTATACCTTATGTGGAAAAAGGAACCTATGCCTATAGTCACAAAGAGGCATCGGATAAAGTTGTAAACACTGAGCACCTGCACTTTGATTAAAGACTGGAAGACTTTTTTGCACAAGGAAAATATTTGGACTTTGCCACTACAGTCACCTTATAATTTCACTTATTATGGACTATTAATTGCACTTTATTGATTTGATATATTTATTTTCATTATTATATTTTTTGGTACACATCGGAATATCCACCAGCTGATACACTTTTTATGAAATCTTCTTGTTGGGATAATTTATTTTTTTATTTATTAATTTAGTCAGCTTTGTTATGTATGATTTGTTTGCACATTAATATATTAGCATGGAGATATTTTACTAATTTATTGCACACAGCATCATATGGTTTAGCAAGCACCGTAGATAGTCTTAACCATTAAGACTATTTTTTTTGACAGGTTACAAGATTAAATTCCGGTCTCGACCGTCGGACAGGTTCTTCCTGTCCAATCTCTACTTATCTCCAGACCGGAGACCGAGACCAGGGACTTGTGAGGGGCGGTACATGATTTGCTGTCGCAAGGGGTGATGGTGTCGGTTCCCTCTCAGGAACGCTTTCAAGGATTTTATTCAAACCTGTTTACCGTGCCCAGGAAGGAGGACAAGGTGCGCCCTTTCCTAGATCTGAAGGCCCTGAACTGCTTTGTGCGGGTACAGAAGTTTCAGATGGAATCCATCCGCACGGTAATGGCGTCACTGCATCAGAGGGACTTTTTAGCCTCCATAGATATCAAGGGCGCATATCTACACATCCCTATCTACGTTGGGCCCCAGCGGTTTGTTCGCTTTGCAGTAGCGGAAGAGCATTATCAATTTGTGGTGGTACCCTTTGGTCTCGCTTCCGCCCCCCAGGGTGTTTACCAAGGTGCTAGCCCCACTGTTGGCATTGCTGTGCCAACGGGGGATTGCGGTACTGGGGTATCTAGATGATCTATTGAGAGCGGACTCTCCTTCAGCCCTGACCACCTGACAATCACTGTCACAACCCGGCAGGAGTTCGGGTGGACCATCAATTTAAAAAAAATCTACTCTTATACCCTTCTTGAGACTGGATTTCTGGGCCCAACTCTGGATTCAACTTTGGCGATAGTCTTTCTCCCCCCTGGACTAGCTGCAGAAATTGCAGAGGGCGATTCGGACGCTGTTGGCAACCAATCCATCCTCTCTGAGAACCGCCGGTCTTGGGCCTGATGGTATCAACCTTTGAGGCCGTTCCGTTTGCTCAGTTCCATACCAGACCTTTGCAAAAAGAGATTCTAATCAAATGGATCAATGATCCAAAGTCCTTGGACATTTTGATTCGGTTGAGCCGCAACACACAGTCTGCTCTGTTGTGGTGGATTCAGTCTCCAGCACTGTGCCAGGAAAATTCTTTCCTCCCGTTGTTTTGGACGGTGGTGACCACGGACGCCAGTCTGTCAAGCTGGGGCAGGGTGCTGGGGTTGCTCTGTGCCCAGGGATCCTAGACAGTAGAGGAGTCCAAACTGTCAATAAATGTTTTGGAGCTCAGTGCGATACAGCTTTGTCTGAGCCCTAGTAAGGTTGGTCTCTGATGCTCCTTGGAGACTTCCTCTCAGAAAAGATCTGCTATCTTAAGGATCGATCTTCCATCCTGCTTCACGGTCGCTGGCTTTAACGGCATGGCTGCTGAAAGACAGGTGTTGAGGAATAGAGGTCTTTCTGACTCTGTGATTCCTATGCTCTTGAAGGCTAGGAAGTACACTTCCAGGAAGATCTATCATTGCACGTGGAAATAATACATGGAAATCATACATTTCATGGTGCGAATTGCTGAAGGTGCACCCTTGCTTGTTTTCGGTTGGTAGGGTTTTGGCCTTTCTGCAGAAAGAGGTTTAAAGAGGAAGTAAACCCTCCTCTGCAAGTTGTACCTATAGATAAGCCTATGATAAGGCTTACCTATAGATACTGTAAATATCTCTTAAACATGTACCGTTTAGGAGATATTTACCTTACACGCAGCCAGTGACGTCACTGGCACATGCGCTCTGAAGGAACGGCCGCTCGTGTCGTTCCTTCAGAGCCCCGTGCCGTTACCGTCGGCTCCCGCGCGCGTGTGCGGGAGTGACGTCACCGTGGCTCCGGCCAATCAAATGGCCGGATGCCGTGATCCCGAAAGACGGGCGACTGGACATGTCGCCCGTCATAGAGCTAAGCGGGCAGCACGGCGGGTGCTCGTTCTAAGGTAAGTATTTCATAATGAGCTAGTATGCATTGCATACTAGCTCATTATGTGTTTCTCTTGCAGGGTGAAAAAAACAAAAAAATGTGGGTTTACAACCTCTTTAACAGCTGTTGACTTTGGGCACTTTCAAAAGCCAAGTGTCGGCCTTGGCGATATATTTTCAGCGCCCGTTAGCTGCGCATGGCTTGATTCGTATCTTCATTCAGGGAGTGCGCCATAGGGCTCCTGAGACGGCCCCTACTACATCCGTGGGATCTAAATCTGGTATTATTTGTTCTTCAAAAGCCTCCTTTTGAGAACTTTCGGGAAATTCCTCTGCTTTCATTGTCTCAGAAGGTTGCCTTTTTGGCTATCACTTCTGCCCACAGGGTGTCTGAATTGGCGGCGTTGTCCTGCCGTTCACGTTATCTGGTGGTCCACAGAGATAAAGTGGTACTCCGACTATATCAATCTTTTCTCCCTAAAGTGTTTACTGATTTTCATTTGAATGAAGACATCGTGCTGTCTTCACTCTGTCCCAAGCATCCTAAGGAAATTGCCTTGCTTTTTTTGGATGTGGTTCGAGCGATCAGGGTTTACCTGGCCGCCACTGAGTCTTTCAGAAAATCAGATGCTCTTTTTGTCCTTACTGAGGGACCTCGTAAGGGATTGGCTGCATCTGCTGCGACCATTTCCAGGTGGATCATGCAGACGGTTGTTCATGCTTATTCGCTGAAGGGTCAGGTTCCTCAGTGAAGGCGCATTCTATTAGGGCACTGAGTGCCTCTTGGGCTTTTCGCCATCAGGCGTCAGTGATGCAAGTTTGCAAGGCGGCAACTTGGTCGTCTGTGCATATGTTCACAAAATTCTACAAAGTTGATGTGTTGGCATCTTCGGATGCCTCTTTTGGCAGCAAGGTTTTGCAGGCTACTGTTTAAAGGGAATCTTTGTTGTTCTCTTTGAGGGTGTATGTTTTTTCTAGGTGAGCTCCAGTTGTTCCTGGTTGAGCTTCTTATTAACTGGTTGGCTACGTTTAGCCTTTGGGGAGTTACGTTCTTCTTTGCGTTGTCTTCCCACCCCTCATGGATATACTGCTTTGGGACATCCCAGTGGTCTAAGGAGATATGGAGCTACGCCTGTCGATTAACGTTAGAGAAAACTGGATTTTTGTACTTACTGTAAATCCTTTTCTCTGAAGTTCATCGACAGACGCAGCACCCGCCCCTCTACTTTTGAGTGAATGGGGTTTTTTGTCTTCTAAATACTGCTCGCAACAAAACTGACTTCTGTAGCAGAGTGTGTGGGGTTATGCCTGCAGGGACAGCCCCCATAGGTGTGGTAAAGCTTTTTCCTGCCTAGTTCCTATTGCTGATTAAAAGAGCATAACCCAGTAGTCTAAGGAAATATGGAACTGCGTCTGTCGATGAACTTTAGAGAAAAAGATTTTACGGTAAGTACAAAAATCCAGTTTTGGCAAGTTTCCCCCCCAGCCCCTATACTTACCTGAGCCGAATCCAGCGCAGGGATGTGCACGAGAGCAGGGGCTCTCCTGGCTCTGTTCCTCATTGGTTTAGACACAGCACAGGAAGCCAATGCCTGTCATTCACAGCCAGTGAGGAGGGAGCAGGGGCTCTTATGGACACACCGAGAGGGGCTCGGGAGTGAGCATGCACAAGTGCCCCCGTAGCAAGCCACTTGCTATGGGGGAACTCAGTTGGGGGGAGGAGCCAAGAGCGTCGGCAGGGGAGCCGACAATAGGAGGATCAAGGATGCTCTGTGCAAAACCATTGCACAGAGCAGGTAAGCATGACATGCTTGTTATTTAAAAAGCAAAATCTAAACTTTAGAATCACTTTAATTGGCTGCCTTAACACTATGCAAGTCAGTGCATGAAAACAAATTATATTGGGTGTTAGAAATTAGAACAAGATCAACTTATCTACTGTGCTTGCTAGCTGAGCTCCTGTCCCCAGAAACTAAGACAAAACGTTTAATTGGTTGCGGTATATTTAGATATGTAAACTGCCCTGCAATAAGAAAATTTAGATTTCTTTTTTAGAAAAGGTTTTACTTTTAGACCAGGAATTTTTGTTAAAAGATTGAAATGGAAACCTAGGAATGCTGAGACTAGTGTGTAAATGAAAACCAGTTAATTTATCCTTTACCAGTGTGATCTGTAGGTATTTGTTAGGATCAGATCCAGAGCTTCTTTAAAATAGTATTTGTAGAGTTGGATTTCACCCATTTTTCAAGAAATATACTTTGACACTTCCAGTTTTCACAGAGGACACAATAAGATTTCCAAGCCACTGTCATCAACCATCTGCCATAAGTTTATGGCTTTCTATCAGACACATAAATTATACATTATATACTGTAGATCTGAAGTAGACATAAATGGTCCTGTGTTATAAATGAACATGCAATGTGAAATTGGACTGATCGTTTCATATTTGTTTCTGCAGTTTTATTAATGACAGATCAGGTGATACCAAGGACTGCATTTGGGTTATGTAATACTACCTGACATGGCTGTTAGAATAAAAAATGCAGATAATTTCCGTGAAATGCTATCACTACTACTTTTCTGTTATTTAAATTTGGCTTCTTCTTTTTTATAGAGAAATGACTGAACCTCCTTGTAAGAGAAAGTTGGTTGAGAACGGAAACAGCTCTGCTGCTGGGTCATCCAGACAGGTAACATTGTAGCACTGTAATATGGATGTTGAAGAAAATTCTTACTAAGTATTATCCTTTTGTAGGAAAATGGACACATAACAGCTTGGTTATAACAAAAAACATACAGCATTTTCTGAGATAAAGAAGCAAATAATTATTGGTAACCTCAAACATTAAACTGCTAGTAAATCTTTTGCTAGGAATTTGATTGAATACACCCTCTATGCCCAGTTATCCTCTCTTGGACATCATAGCTAAGTAGAACTAAATAAAACTAGAACAAATATCTTTGGATCTTGAAAAGTAGCCATTACACACGGGACATAAATATGTTTGTCTCTAACACAATGATTTAAATCTTTAAAATGTAAATAATTATAATATTGGCATTTAAAAGAGAAGAATGGGTTGCTCTTTTTCTCTTTCATTCATTGACGGACACAGCTCCTTGTCTTCTTGACCATTGGGTTATACTGCCCCCTACAGGAGTAGGACACTAGGCAGGAAAAAACTCAACTACGCCTATGGGGCAGGGGTTATACTCCCACTCTCAGCTATAGGCACTCAGTTTTTTTCTGCCTAGTCAGGAGTAAGGACCTAATTGCTTGCTGAGATCTCTGGTCCCGGCAATTTTTTCCTTTTAAATTTAACTTTTTCCTATCTGTTATTTTGTTCCTCCGTTTTGGCATCCGCCCTCCCCTCCACTGCCCCATGGTGGTTGTGCATCCACAAACAGTTAGGCTGAGGCTTGCGGCCTACTCTTTCTTTTGGGCATCTGCCTGGCTGTGATCTGTGCACTTGCGGCTGGGCCTCCACAAAAATTTAGGCAGCGGCTTGCGACCTACTAGGCCATGCGGCCAGCTTGGCGCCTCCCTTGAAAGGGGTGGCGCTGTGGGGGGCGGCTTATTTTTTGATGGCAGCCATGCCGCCATTATTGTGTAGGGCACTTGCCCCTTATTTAGCACTGCGGGATCATCAGGGTATGCTGCCTGCGCGTCCGCATCACGGCGGACAGCCCCGTTTTTAAGGGGGCCATTTCCTATTGTGCGAGCCTCTATAGAGGGACTTGGAGGGCGACCCCCTTGTTTTTTTGCGGGGTTCAGTAGTGGTCCATTTGTGGGCCCTTGTTCGGAGTCCCTTTTGCAGGATTGCAGTCGACAGCCCTCCCCTGATTGTTATGTTTTCCGGGTGTGCTTAGTATATAGCGCCCCCACCCTCCCCTGCCTCATCTGTCTCATCAGTCTCATCAGATCCTTAATCTGTTTTGACCGCCGTGGACGCGAGTCACCCTACTGGGTCTGTGTCCACACACCCTGAGTGCTCAGATAGTGAGGATGATTCCTCTGCTCCTTTAGCACCCATAAAATGGCGCTGGGGGATGCACTGATTGTGTCAGTGCGCGAAACTTTAAAAATGGAGGATGAGGTTGATGCTGCGTTGGAGGCGCCTGTACCTTTTGGCACCCACAGGCCCTCCAAAAGGGCGAGGGTGTTCCCCTTTTCCACCTACTTTGAAAACATTGTCACAAAACAGTGGGGTTGTCCAAAACTCACTCTAAGTGTTTTGCTATGCGGTATCCTTATCAGGATTTCCTGCTTAAAAAGTGGACGTTCCCACCTGTAGTGAACTTTCCGGTTTCCAGGTTAAATAAAGCTATCTTAATTCTGGTTATTGAGTTCCGGGCCTTTAAAGATCTGGCTGATAGGAGGGCGGAGGCTCTGGCCCGCCATATATTCACTGTGGCTGGTTCGGCACTTAGGCTGGTATTTACTTTTGTCCTGGTGTTGCAAATATTGACCGAGTGGGCTAAACTTTTACGCCTGGACCTGGAGGGGAAACAACTTCCCCCTGCCTTTGCGGAGCTGGCAGGATCAATTGGTCCAGGGTTTATCTGTGATGCCTCCTTTGATTCTAGGCTGTCTGTATCAGCAGTTGTCCTTTGGTGCATTATCTGGCTGAAATGCTGGTCTGCTGACCAGATGTCTAAGAAGGCCTTATCTGATCTCCTCCTTGTAGGGGATCGCCTGTTTGGAGCTTTCTTGGATGACATCATTAAGGGTCTCACAGGAGGGAAGAGTACTATTCTTCAGCAGGCTACCAAGGGCAAGGAGCCCCATTGTAGACGTGGGCCATTCTTCTCGTCTCATAAGAGGCCTGTTCGTTCCTCAGGGTCCAAAGACAAGGGGTCAAAGCCCTTCATGGCCTCCACCGGAGGTTCCAAGAGGACCTGGTCTGGCAAACCAGGAGAGGGCTCTTCCAGTCCTGCTGACAAGGCTTCCTCTGCATGAAGGGGTGCCCTCACCCTTATCTGGGGTGGGGAGACGTCTTCGTTGGTTTCTGGATCCATGGACCTCCCTGGTAAGGGACAAGTGGGTCCACGAATGTCATTTGGTCTGATTACAAGATCGAGTTTCGGTCTTATCCTCTGGAAAGGTTCTTCCATTCCAACCTGCGCTTGTCCCCAGATCGTTTACGGGGTCTCTTTGGAGTAGTGCAAGACTTGTTACTTTAAGGGGTGATTGTTCTCGGTTCCGACTTTGTAACGTTTTCTGGCGTTTTACTTAAACCTCTTTACAGTTCCCAGGAAGGAAGGCAAGGTACGTCCAATTCTGGGCCTTAAGGCGCTAAACTGCTTTGTACGGGTACAGACGTTCCGAATGGAGTCCATTCGCACGGTTGTGGCATCCCTACATCAGGGGCATTTTCTCGCTTCTGCTGACATCTCACTTCTACCTTCACATTTTAAAAAGTGCCGGTCAACAGCGCTTCCTCCACTTTTCTGTGGGCAAGAAGCATTATCAGTTTGTGGTGTTACCCTTTGGTTTTACCTCTGCTGCTCGGGTCTTCACAAAAGTGTTGGCCCGAGTGCTAGCATTGTTGCGTCACCGGGGGATTGCGGTACTGGGGTACCTGGACTATCTTCTTCTGCGAGCGGAGCCTCTGACTGCTCTGATGAACAACTTGGACATTTCTCTGTGAACTCTGAGGGAGTTTGTTTGGATTCTGAACCTTCAGAAGTCTGCTCTGGTTCCGTCCACAAAACTGGACTATCTGGGTCTGACTCTGGACTCGGCCTCAGCCAGAGTGTTTCTTCATTTGGAATAATTCCAGGCAAGTCAGTTTCTGTTGTCAAGCAGACGATGATCCCTCCGGGATTGCATGCGGGTGCTGGGTCTGAAGGTGTCTACCTTCCAGGTGGTTCCATTTGCACAGTTCCACACGAGATCTCTGGAAAAAGAGATTCAGGTGAAATGGCACAAGAACTCACGGTCTCTAGAGGTGGCTTTGTTCTCCAGCACTTTGACGGGGAAAAACCTTTCTTCCCCTGTACTGGACAGTTTTTACCATGGATGCCAGCCAGTCTGGGTGGGGAGGCGTCCTTGGCACAGATTGTGCTCAGGGGGTCCGGACTCTGGAAGACTCTGGACTCTCTGATCGCTCGGAGTTCCAGTGCATTAATCGGCACTTTGTCTGGATCATTGGACAATTTGTCTTCAGGGGTATCTGGTACAAATTCAATCTGATAATGCCACGACCGTGGTCTATGTCAATCACCAAGGGGGCACAAGTGTCCTGGCGGCTCGGGAAGTAGCCAGCATTCTAAGGTGGACGGACCGATTCGTTCAATCCCTCTCTGCTGTACACATTTCTAGGAAGGTACAGAGCTTTGTGGCACGGTCTCGGAATCCCTGGCCGACGCCATAGGCGCATTCTAGTGGCTCCAGATTGCCCTCGCCGGTCTTGGTATGCCGATCTGGCACGGCTGGTCCCCAATGCTCCTTGAAGACTTCCTCTCATGGAAGGTCTGCTGTCCCATCCTGCTTTACAGTTGCTAGCTTTAACGGCTTGGCTGTTGAAAGCCAGGTGCTGAAGGATAAAGGTTTGCCTGAATCGGTGATTCCTATGCTGTTAAAAAATCTACCTTTAGGAAGATCTATCATAGTACTTGGAAGATGTACATTGCGTGGTGTGAATCTCTTGCGGTTCCCCCTTTTTCTCCAACGAGAGGTTAAGCAGCGCCTGGCCTTTGGTACTATTAAGGGCCAGGTTTGGGCCTTGGCGGTTTTCCTTAAGCGCCCATGGGCCACACATTCCTTGGTGCGTACCTTTATCCAGGGAGATGGACACTATTCTCCTCCAGTGCTGCCTCCATTGCCACCGTGGGACCTCAATTTGTTTGTCAGTTCTCCAGAAATCTCCCTTCGAAAATATTCGGGAGGTTCCACTGCTTGTGTTGTCCCAGAAGGTTGCCTTTTAGGTGGCTATTACTGCTGCGTGTGTCGTAGGGTCGGGGCTGGCAGCGTTGGCTTGTCGTTCACCTTACCTGGTGATTCTCGTTCCTTTCAAAAATCGTCTCTGATTTTCATTTGAATGAAGACATTGTGTTGCATTTCCTATGTCCCAGGCCTAAACATCCTAAGGAAATTGCCTTGCATTCCCTGGATGTGGTTCAGGCAATCAGGGTCTACCTGGCAGCTACGGAGTCTTTTAGGAAGTCAGACTCACTATTTGTACTTATGGATGTACCTCAAAAAAGGTGGGCTGCTTTTGCTGCGACCATTTCCAGATGGATCAGACAGATGGTGAATCAGGCCTATTCCATTAGGGGTCAGGTTCCTCCTTTCCCTGTTTCGGCACACTCTACTCGAGCACTTAGTGCCTCCTGGGCCTTCCGTCAGGCGTCATTGCTGCAGGTTTGCAAGGCGGCCACCTGGTCGTCTGTGCACACTTTCACCGAGTTTTATAAGGTGGATGTGTTGGCATCTGCGGATGCTTCTTTTGACCGCAAGGTTTTGCAGGTTGCTGTTTAGAGGACCTGGTCCTCTTTGAGGTTGTATTGTTTTTTTCAGGTGAGCTCCAGTTGTTTGTTTGAGCTCTATGTTATCTGGTTGGCTACGGTTTAGCCTTGGGAATTTTTTTCTTGCTGTTCCCACCCATCATGTTTAACACTGCTTTGGGATGTCCCAATGGTCAAGAAGATAAGTAGCTGTGTCCATCAATGAACGAAAGAGAAAATTGGATTTTTGACTTGCCATAAAATCCATTTCTCTGATGTTCAATGACCAACACAGCACCCACTCCTCTGTGGAGTTGGCCTTCTTCAGCCTCTCAGCGAGTGCTTAACGGCTCGCTGAGAGGCTGAGCCAGGTGTCAGTCCAGGCACCTAGTGGATCCAGACTCTGTGGTTGTGATGACCTGGTGCCTGGACCGACATCTGTGACATCAGCAGAGAACAGACTTCAAACCGCTCTCTGCTGAAAAGGGGTCACAGGAGTGCAGAACGAACTGCACTCCTGTGATCCATAGGAGATGTACAGCCAAACAAGCTTTGGCTGTCCATCTCCTTCAAACAAAAAGAAGAAAAGGGCCTGTGGGTTTCAAACCCCAAAAGAAATGCAGAAGACTTTAAGTATCACATGAAGTAATTTGCTGATCTGGGTACTGCTATTATTTTAGGTCAATACAAAGTATGATGTATGCAAATAATCTGCAGGCTTCATTAGGCCAATAGGGGGAGACTTGGACTATAATCTGTGGACTAGCTCTTGCAAGCTAAAGTTTAAAAAATGGCCATGTTACCGAGGCCAAGATTTACTGTTAATACCAGTTTTCTCTTACGTCCTCCAACAGTCGCCGCCCACTCATACAGTCTTCACCAATGAGGTATTGACTTCATCTCCACAGGAGTAACTAGGCATAAGACTTGTTAAAAAACAAAGCATTTACATAGACACACCTATAGGGGCTGTCCCACTGGTCCAATACCCCCTGCATCAGCCATCCCAACTCAGTTTGTCTTCTGCCTAGTTAAGGAGTAGATAGGCTTCCCTGTGCTGGGGCTACAGTCTCAGCCTTCTTCTATTTTATGATTTTATTTCTTGCAAATGTCATTTTTTTCTTTGCATTACTAGCTGTTTATTTTGTCAGCGTTAGTTAGTTGGATCTTCGGATGAAGACGGCGTTTGCGGAGCTGGGAATCGGACTGGTCGTCCTGGTTCTCCAGGACAGAGGGTCAGATGGAATCCCAGCCCGCCATCGAGCATTTAATAGGCTATGTGTTCGCCCTGGCCTCACAAATGACCCATCCCTGTCCTCAGGGATGCAGCCTGTGAGGTGGCTACCTCACCGGACAGAGCTACGGTTCGCCCGTGCACTACTGGTGTCCTGTGTTTTTTGGCTGACGGCACTCCCCTGCCATCTGAGGGCGGGCGGTTTTCCGTTTGATATGAGGCACCCCACGCCATCGAGTACAGGTAAGTACACTCTGTGTGGGGCCTCTGCCTGGGGCTGACAGTCCTGTGATGTCCCCTTTTGTCTGTGCGTTTTGGACTCCCTGCTCCCGGTCACTGCGGGGGTTTTTGTCCTCTCACGGCCAGCGCTGTGTGGATTTTTTGGGGGTCCCTCTCCTGTGTCACTTGGGGTGCTTGGAGATACAGACACGTGCGGCGACCGCTGCGGGGTTAAAAACCGCCGGTCCGCCTTTTAAGGTGTGGGCAGCATGTCTGGCTTCACTATGGGCGCTTATACAGCATGGTATGTAGTGTATTTTGGCGCCTTGCGGCACCATCTTGTGTGTGGCAAACGATCGTTCTGAGCACATGTCGGCGGCCATCTTGCCAAAGCCTCCCATTATTTTCTATAGGTAACCATTTTTCCTTAGCCTGCAGCCTCAGTTCAGTCTCTGGCGGGAGCCTCAGTTCAGTCTCTGGCGGTGCCTTCACACAGGAGCGACCGACTGCGGTGGTAACACACTTGTGGGGCTCTGTTCTGCTGTCCTTTTGTCCTTCCTTTTACATTCCTCCTGGCTTTCAGTTTGTCCCTGTGGGGGTCTGTGTTTCCACAGTCAATTGTAGCGGTGTGCTGTGGGGGTCCGCGGCGCGCTTAAGGGGCCAGTACCATATATATAAAAAAAAAAAACTTTTTTGCAATGGAATCCCAGGACAGCAAATTTCCTTCAGCCTTGGTGGGGGATTCAGGTTCCTCTGAATCCTCTACCCTGACTAATTTGTCTACTGTAGTGGCGACTTTGGTGTCCAAAATGGATGTGCTGTAGGCTTGTGACGGTATCAGATTTTCATGCTGCGATTAATTGATTAAGGTTTTGCCACGGTATACGGTATTATCACGGTATTCTATTATTAAATTTAAATTATTAAATTTCCACCTCACTTCAATTTCATTGCTGAATTTAGGGGCTTTGGTTCACTTTTGCACATTATTTTGCACATTATTATATAGTCAGTCAGTACAGACTCTGTGAACCAGGCCTAAAATAGGTCATCAAGCAGTGTCTGGCCTAACTGGTGATAACTGGTCCTGGCGCTCGGCTCCGATCCGATGGCCTGGTCATTAAGAGGGCAAATCCTTGTGGTCAAGAAGTGGTTAAACCTGAAGGAGGTGTTGTTTATAAATGACTTTACTATTGCTTTAGGCCTGGTTCACATGTATGCGGGTTGGGGGCCCACATTTGCACAGGAATAGCAGCCCATTGATGTGAATGGGCTTGAGCTGCTATGCCTGCGTTTTCAGCTGAAAAAAGGTGCATGCAGAATTTAAAAAAATGCAGTGGCCATGAAATCCATCCTTCTTTTGCACCATGCGACTTACCTGCCGTTGCTGCACACGCAAACTGTTTATTTTTAAATGCCGTGCCCACGTATACAAAAAATGCCAGAGCAGGAACTGCAGGTTAGTCGCATGGTGCAAAAGCAGGATGGATTTCAAGGCCACTGAATTTTAAAAAAATGCTGCATGCACCTTTTTTCTGCGGAAAATGAGGGCATAGCAGCCCGTTCAAATCAATGGGCTGCTATGCCTGTGCAAATGTGGGCCGCCAACCCGCATACATGTGAACCACCAACCCGCATACATGTGAACCACCAACCCGCATACATGTGAACCAGGCCTAAAGCAATAGTAAAGTCATTAATAGATAAAAACACTGGTCCTCCTGCAGGTTTAACCACTTCTGGATCGCAAGGATTTGCCCCTTTAAAGACCAGGCCATCGGATCAGAGCGCCAGGACCAGTCATCACCAGGTAGGCCAGACACTGCTTGATGGCTATATAATAATGTAATGTGGGCTGCTATGCGTGTGTGTGTGTGTGTGTATATTAGACCTGCACGATTCTGGCCAAAATGAGAATCACGATTTTTTAGCTTGGAATAAAGATCACGATTCTCTCACGATTCTCTGTGTAACAAAAAAAAAAAAATTGGGATAACTTTACTGTTACGTTTTTTTTTTTTTTTATTCATTAAAGTCTAATCATTGCGTTTGAAAGACTGCTGCGCAAATACAGTGTGACATAAAATATTACAACAATCGCCATTTTATTCTGTAGGGTCTCTGCTAAAAAAATATATAAAATGTTTGGGGGTTCTAAGTACTTTTCTAGCAAAAAAAAAAACTGATTTTAACTTGCAAGCAAGTGTCAGAAAAAGATCCAGTCTTTAAGAGGTTAAACTTCCTTTCTCCCTGGCAGAGGGAAGGAAAAGATACAAATGTAATCATTTTTGTTTATAGTTAGGAGACTTAATGCTGAAAGGTGTTAGCTGAGTGAGTGAATGAGTCATCCAGCTCACTGAAATGTATCAATTCACAAGTCAGGCAGACTTGACAGAGAAACTCGGTATTTTAAAAATGCCACAATAACAATACCGTGGCTATGCAATACCGCGATATATCGAATTACCGAAAACCGGCATATGTCTAATGTGCTGATGACTGAATGTGCTGCTAGAAAAAGGCCTAGGATTTCTTCTGATTCTGAATGTGACATGGTTGCTGTAGGTGGCGTACCCCTTGAAGGGTCTCGCTCTTCTCAGTCTGAGGGGAAGGCGGAGGTTGCAGGGGTGGAGGATTCCCCCCCTGGGACGCCTGAGGAACGCGCTGCTATGGATGCGCTGATTCTTGCAGTAAAAGAAACACTACATTAAGAGGATGAGCCCAATCCTCTAGGCATTGTGTCCTCTTTTGGTACACACAGGACCCGCAAGACGGCGCATGTTTTTCCCTGCCCCGCTGAGTTTCATCACACAGTGAATGAGCAATGGCACAGTTTAAAACACACTTTCACGGTGCCGAAGAGGTTTCATCATCTTTACCCTTTTGCGTCTCCTACGGTTTCGCGCTGGTGTGTGGCTCCTCAAGTGGATCACACTGTGGCCAGATTGAACAAGGCTACTCTGGTGCTCACCGAAGATTTTCCGGTATTTAGGGAGGAGGCTGGAATCGCTTGCCCGCCATTCATATATGGTGGTGGGTTCCATGTTAAAACCTATTTTTGCATCTGTCATGGTGGCTCAGGCTGTGGCGGATTGGACCAAGGCGATCAGACGCACCCTTGTGGCGGATTCTGCCCCCCCCTACTACCTTGGAGATGGTGGACCAGGTTTATCAAGGGGTGATGTATTTGTGCGATGCGGCCATAAATGAGGCTCCATTAGCTGCGTGTCTGTCCAGTGTCGCGGTGCTTAACCGTCGACTGATCTGGTTGAAAAGTTGGTCGGCTGACCAGAAATCCAGGAAGATGGTGGCTGACATTCCCTATGCGGGGTCTCGCCTTTTTGGAGATTCTCTGGATGAGTTGGTTAAGGGGGTCACTGGGGGCAAGAGCACTCTGCTGCCCCAGAATCCTAAGGGCAAGTTTTTCCGCGGCAAGCGGGGTCCCGCCTTTAAACCAAATCAGGGGTCCTTTCGTGCCTTCAAGGTGCAGAACAAGGGTAAACCCTTCAAGGGCCTGGGTGGCCAGAGAAAACCCTGGGCCGGCAAACCAAAGTCCGGCCACGCTGGTGCGGCGGCTCAGTCTGCCTCTGCCTGAAGGGGCGCCCTCACCCGTTTCGGGGGTGGGGGGATGTTTGCGCGGTTTACTCCAACCTTGGCTGCTCCGAATTCCGTAAAGGTGGGTTCAGGAAATCATTCGATCAGGGTACAAGATCTAATTCCTTTCGCGACCAACGGACAGATTCTTTCCCTCAAATCTTCATTTGACCCCAGATCGGTTGCAGGATCTTCATCGGGCGGTGCATGGTCTCCTCGTCCAGGGGGTAATCATCCCGGTGCCACATCGGGACAGATTTCGGGGGCTTTACTCAAATCTGTTCAGCGTGCCCAGAAAGGAGGGCAAGGTGCGTCTGATTCTGGACTTAAAAGCTCTAAACCGCTTTGTGCGCTTTCGAAAGTTCCGCATGGAATCGCTCCGCTCGGTGGTGGCCTTCCTGAGTCCAGGCAAATTCCTGGCTTCTATCGATCTGAAGGATGCGTATCTTCACATCCCCATTTTCGAGGGTCTTCAGAGGTACCTCCGATTCGCTATTGCGGAGAATCATCAGTTTGTGGCGTTGCCTTTCGGTCTCGCTTCGGCTCCAAGGGTCTTACCAAAGTGTTGGCGCCTGTTCTGGGCCTGTTGCGGGCACAGGGCATTGCGGTCTTGGGATATCTGGACGATCTCCTGTTAAGATTGAGTACCAGTCAGGACCTGCTGTGCGATCTTGCCACTACGGTCCAGACACTCCAGGAGTTCGGATGGACCATCAACGTTCAGAAGTCGACCCTGTCTCCATCGGTTCGTCTCCCATATTTGGGAATGGTTCTGGACTTTGCTCAAGCGAAAGTGTTCTTACTGGAGGACAAGCTCCAGACCCTGCAGTCCGAGGTCAGGTCCCTCAGGGACAACGAATCCTCGTCACTCAGGACCTGTATGCGGTCCCTGGGGTTGATGGTGTCGGCCTTTGAGGCTATACCGTTTGCACAGTTTCACACGAGGGCTCTCAAAGCAGAGATCCTGGCCAGGTGGGACAGACTACCTCAGTCCTTGGACCTGAGAGTGTCTCTGAGTCGCCAAACCAGAATGGATCTCTTGTGGTGGCTTCAGTCCCCGGCTGTATCGGAAGGGAAATCCTTCCGGCCGTTGCTGTGGACGGCGATCACCACGGATGCAAGCCTGTCGGGCTGGGGTGGCGTCCTGGGCAACCTTTCTGCCCAGGGCACTTGGTCGGAGGAGGAATCCTCCCTTCCGATAAACATATTGGAATTGAGAGCGATCAGGTTATGCCTGCTCCACTGTTCGGATCATTTTCAGGGCCGTCCTGTATGGGTGCAGACGGACAATGCCACTGCGGTGGCGTACATCAATCACCAAGGGGGCACCAGGAGTGTCCGGGCGGCCCAGGAAGTGACCAGTATTCTGTCTTAGGCCGAGACTCATGTCCCGTCTATATCGGCAGTTCACATTCCGGGTGTAGAGAATTGGCAGGCCGATTATCTGAGCCACCAGACCCTGGACCAGGGGAATGGTCCCTGCACCCGGAGGTATTTCAAATGCTGTGTGCGAAATGGGGATCCTCGGATGTGGATCTTTTCTTATTTCGGCTGAACCACAAGGTGGAAAGGTTCGTGGCAAGAATGCGCGACCCTCTGGCAGACGCCTTTGGATGCGCTGGTGGTGCCTTGGCGTCAGTATCGGCTGATATATGCGTTTCCTCCGATTCAGTTGTTGTCCAGGTTCCTTCGCAGGTTGGCCTCGGAACAAACACTCGTGATTCTGGTGGCGCCGGACTGGCCACGCCGGTCCTGGTACGCAGACATCGTTCACCTAGCCGTCTAACCGCCATGGCGGCTGCCGATGCGAGAAGATCTACTGTCTCAGGGACCGATCTTCCATTCTGCTTTACTGTTGCTGGCTTTAACGGCATGGCTCCTCAGAGGTCATTCCTACTTTAATCAAGGCTAGAAAAGCCTTGTCTGGTTAGATTTATTACTGTACATGGAAAGCTTATTTTGCCTGGTGTGAGTCCAGGGGCTTTTCTCCTTGTTCATACTCGGTGGCGACAGTGTTGGCTTTCCTCCAGTCTGGTGTGGACCAGCGCCTTGCGTTGTCCACGATTAAGGGCCAGGTATCTGCACTGGCTGTTCTTTTCCAGCGCCCTGTGGCATCTAATTCCTTGATTCGCACCTTCATCCAAGGTGTGCGTCACTTGGCCCCTCCTAGAAGGGAGCCCTTACCTCCATGGGACTTGAACTTGGTTCTGTCCGTGTTACAACCTTCCCCATTTGAAAACATCAGGGAAATCTCGTTGCCTCTGCTGTCCAAGAAGGTTGCTTTTCTTGTGGCGATCACTTCTGCTTGCAGAGTGTCGGAGTTGGCGGCCTTGAATTGACGCTCCCCTTACCTGGTGGTTCATAGGGATAAGGTGGTCTTGCGACCTAATCTTCCAAAGGTGGTTTCTGATTTTCACCTTAATGAGGACATCATTTTGCCTTCGCTCTGTGCGAAGCCTAAGCATCCTAAGGAGGTTACCTTGCATTCCTTGGATGTTGTCAGGGCGATCAGGGTTTACCTGTCGTCGACTGAATCCTTTCGAAAGTCAAATTCTCTCTTTGTCCTTCCTGAGGGACCTCGGAAGGGTATGGCTGCGTCTGCGGCGACCATTTAAAAATGGATCAGACAGACAATTGTTCATGCCTATTCGTTGAAGGAATGGGTTCCGCCCTTCCCTGTCAAGGCGCACTCTACCAGAGCGGTGAGTACGTCCTGGGCTCTCTGGCATCAGGCTTCGGTGGCCCAGGTGTGTAAGGCTGCGACTTGGTCGTCAGTACACTCCTTTTCAAAATTTTGCAAAATTGATGTTCTGGCATCGGCGGATGCCTCCTTTGGCCGCAAAGCAGTGCCGTAAGTGAAACCTGGTTTATTTTGGGTCCCTGGCTGTTGGGGTTGTTCACCCCCTTGGTTATTTGCTTTCCTGGGTTGTTGCTCCTGTTGAGCCTTTTTTGTTACCCAGAGGTTTAACTTTCTGTTCATGTCAGGTTCCTTTCTCTGATGTGGGTACTGTGTTGCCTTTTCTGACTTTTGCGTCTTCCTACCCCTCATGTCTACACTGCTTTGGGACATCCCCATTGGTGAAGACTGTATGAGTGTCGGAGGACATAAGAGAAAACTGAATTTTTGTAAAATCTTACCGTAAAATTCCTTGCTCTGAGTCCTCCGACAGTCGTTGCTCCCGCCCCTCTATTGGGGTTCTTATACACTTAACTGCTTGCTACCAAACTGATTTGGGATGGCTGATGCAGGGGGTATTGGACCATTGGGACAGCCCCCATAGGTGTGTCTATGTAAATGCTTTGTTTTTTAATACGTTTTATGCCTAGTTACTCCTGTGGAGATTAAGTCAATACCCCATTGGTGAAGACTGTATGAGTGGGCGGCGACTGTCGGAGGACTCAGAGAAAGGAATTTTACGGTAAGATTTTACAAAAATTCTGTTTTTTTCTGCCATCAACATGGGAACAGATACCTGAAGCTAAGCAGCCGCCCAATCACTTCCAAACCTGACTCCCCTAGTATCTCCATGTTCAGTGTGACATGTGTTATCTATTGTACCATTGTATTGGGGGGTCAGCTTATGAGACACAATGCTGCTAGCCCTGCTTGTGTCCTTAGGCAGGCAGTGTCCCCTAGTTAGGGCCAACAGAGGTCATGGCTGGGCCCTCCGTGGGCTCCCCTCCCTTCCCCATTGTATATGTATACGTTGTACATTTGTTCTGAGGCTGTGGGGTATAGGTTTCAGGTCTCCGACACCTGTGGTGTGGTTTTTGCCTCCTGCTGCTTGTGGGCAGGGGACGTTTTAAGCCTCCCTTGTTTCAGGCCCGCCCGTGGGTGCGCACACCATGAATTCTGTTCACTATCTGCGGCTTGCCCTCTGAGCCTGCCATTTAACTAAGGGGATTTGCCCTTTCGTTGCATCACTTCTACTCATGCTCTGCTGTTGTGTTCGGGGCAAATGTGGGAGGCTGTTACCCTTCCCCTGCATGGGCAGAGCTTTGATGACGTCACACTCAGTGCCGGTGTAACGTTAAAAAACCATACCCCGTGAAGAAACCATACCCTCGTCACTTCCGGTCTGAAACAGCTGAGCAGCGCAGCAGTGCGCATGCTCAGAGCCCCGGATACGCAATTGAACAGGAAAGAATTTGACAAGTGCGCATGCTTGGTGGGCATGAAATTATCACGGCACTGTGTCTAATGTTATACTTGCGGCGGGTACATTAAAGCACTTCGGCTGCAACATCAATCATCTCCTCTGCTATCGCTATAACTTCCCTCATCTCCGGTAATAAATATAAAAGCAGCAGCGGGTGTATGAGAGGTAAATGACGGCGAACGCGGCTCCGTGATCCGCTTTTATATTTATTACCGGAGATGAGGGAAGTGACAGGGGAAGGAGCGGAGATGATTTATGTTGCAGAGGAGCTGTTTTAATGTAAGCGCCGCAAGTTTAACTACCGTGAGAAATTCATACCCTCCGTAGCTGCACCGGAAGTGACGAGGGTATGGTTTTCTCACGGGTATGGTTTTTTCACGGAACACCGGTGTTTAGGGGGACAGGTGGCTGCATTTTGTTTATTGGCATTCACACTTGCAATGACATCACTTTCACTCACACTTTTTTCTGAGCAGGGGGTGGAGGTGTGATTTTTCCAGTGCTCTTCCCCTGTTTGGGCTGAGCTACTATGGGCAGATACGATTTGATGACGTCACACTCTTTGTCCGCCCAGTCCTACAGCCTGTTTTAATTTTACAGTCGGAGATGGGGATCTCTGTCATCTGGTAGGCTCCATCACTGCTGCAATCTCCTGGGAATTGTGAGTATGTGGCTCAGCCTTATTCTGTTTGTGGATTCTTCTTGGTTTCCCCTGGGGGGAGGGGGGCGCGCGATGGGAGGTGCGCAATAGTTTGCTAGAGGTTCCTTCTGGGTAGTTATAGGGATTGGGTTTCTCTAACCTACCCTTGTGAACCCTAAGTTTTTAGCTTGGGGTTGTATGTGGTCCCTCCTTATTCCTATCAGAGGCTGTTTTACTGCTATTGCATGCTTACTAGGCCATGTATTTTACCCCATGCTGTGTCTCCCTTGTTAGCCATGGGTGTGTTGCATGACTCCCTGTTGTGGCTGTGTGGAGTTGCAGGAGGCTGCCTTTGACCCGGGCCATTGTAGGGTGTCCAGCCATGATCTGCGCTGCTACTTTCGTTTTAGGTGAGGGTCTCATGGCTGGGATCTCTGCTTCCTTTACTCCCATTTGCACTTACTGAGAGCATTAGTACACTCTTTTGGGAGTCCAGGGGTCTCCTCTGTTTTATCTACAGTTTCCATGGTCATGCAAATGTGTCCAGTTACACTGGCCATTTGATGGCTTGGTAGTTAGGTTGATGTTATCTTTCATAGCATGCCTTGAATAAAGCTTTTGTGACACACTGCTGGGTTCTCTGGTTCATTGTTGGTTGGTGGTGGGCCAACCTTCAGCCCTGACCCACCTGCCCGGGTTTATCCCCTATCTGACGTGCATGCAGCTCAGTGTGTGCACGCATGCCCCCTCTCTGTCCTGGACAAGGGCTTCCACCCTCCCCAGCAGAAGGAAACCTTGTTAAATTTACCCTTTTGAAGTGACAGTTTGTTTTTTTGCTGCCACCCTGGATGATACTATCTGGTATCTCAAAGGTGGTGGAAGTGTAACGTTCATGCGTTTTTGTTTGCGGATGGATTTACAGCTGCAGAATTATTACACTCAGTAGCCTTGTAGAGAATGTGTTGAACAACATATCCAACTCTCAGGACTTCATCACCGTGTACAGCCTGTTATATACTATATATATATTAATAGATGTTTAATGGAGGGATAGAGTATATGAGTATATATAGATGAGAGACAGGCTATTGTATGGTGACCACTAGAAGTAGTATAGGAGAGTTGCAGGTGATGGTAAGCAGATAGGTTCTGATGTCAAGTATAGTGCAGATGGTAAGAGGACACAGATGGAGTATACGTTAGACAGAGTAACCTAGTTCAAGGTAGTCCCAAGAGCTAACAGTCTTATGCAGATGATAGTGAATAGATAGATACAGATAGTCTTGGTAATTGCAGTAGATGACAGTAGGAGATTGGTTAGTAAGAATCCCCTGCGGGGTACTTATCACTTAGATAGGTTAGGAAATACAATGTCCAGAGGAGAGGGGTGATCCCGTAGCGGGATACGGATCACCAGCGAGGTTTCCGGCTTAGTTCAGCAAGGAAGGTATGTCAGCAGCTCCGACTTCTCAGGCGTAGGTGCGATGAACATGTGGGTTTGAACGAGCGATGAGTGAGAGCAAACCGGCGATTGAAATAGCCGCTCATAGCGGCGCTCGGCAGTGATGTCATCCGGTCTTAAAGGTGTATGCGTCCTTTGTATATACAAGATGGGACGCAAAGAGAGGAGAAATATAGGAACAAGGGTACCATAGGTACCGGAACATTACAGGAAGAACCTTTCCTCCCCAAATCTAGGGAGGGCAATATATATTAGCATCTCGTTTCATTCCCCCGGGTACCCCGATCATGGGATCCAAGTTGCCAATGGCCGCTGCTGGCAGGCTCATCCAACCATGGCAGCACAAGTCCCCTCAGCCTGCTGCCAAGTCCTCCAGGTATGATGGTTTGACCTGTTCATGCTTGGATTCCATTGGGATACTCCTAGTAAAGACCAAGGATGCTCCGTAAAGACCAGATCAATACTGAATGGGTTGACATTTGTCCTGCTCAACTAGCCTTGACTTCAAGCAAGGCCTTGTTTCTATGGGATGTACATTTCTTTCCTATCAAAGAGGCGGATTCTTTTCTTTCAATCCCTTCCTTCCAGTCTCCCTGACTCAACAACACAACCTTTACCTATCAATTGAGGGCTTACTTTATCAGGGTGTGGTTTCTACAGTACTTGGTCCCGAGAGGTACTTCGACCTAATCAGTCGTTCCTTCCTTAGGTGGTTTCTGATTTTCATTTAAATAAAGACATTGTACTGCCTTCCCTTGCCTTAAACCTCAGCATCCTAAGGAGTATGCTTTACATTCTTTGGATGTGGTCTGGGCTATCAGGGTTTACTTAGAGACCACTAAGTCCTTCAGAAAATCTGACGCTCTTTTTGTCCTTACGGATGGACCTCGTAAGAGACTGACTGCTTCTGCTGCAACCATTTGCAGTTGGATCTGACAGATGGTGGTACAGCACAGCTTATTTTTATTTACTTTCGTGCTTGGTGTTGTCTCACTGCTGCTTTATATTATCCTTTATTGCTAGCGCGGTTACCCATATTTGAGATGGTGGTACAAGCCTATTCACTGAAGGGTCAGATTCTTCCTTTTCCAGTGAAGGGGCTGAGTGCCTCCTGGACTTTTTGCCATCAGGCGTCGGTGCTACAAGTTTGCAAGGTGGCAACTTGGTCGTCTGTGCATACCTTTCCAAAATTCTACAAGGTAGTTGTACGGGCATCAGCGGATGCGTCTTTTGGCCACAAGGTTTTGCAGGCTACAGTTTAAGAGAGAACCCCCCCTTTTTGGTTTCTCTTTGAGGGTTTGTTGTTTCAGGGAAGCTCCTGTTGTTTCTGGTTGAGCTCTGTTTTACCTGGTTGGCTACGTTTGGCCATTGAGGCATTGAAGTTTTTTGTTCCTGTCTTGTTCCCACCCCTCATGTTTTTACTGCTTTGGGACATCCCTATAGTCTATGATTAGGCAGAGCTGCGTCTGTTGATGAACGATAGAGAAAACGTAACTGGATTTTTGTAAGAACTTATTTCTCTAAAGTTCATCGACAGACGCAGCACCCGCCCCTCTACTTTTAAGTTATGGGGTCTTTTTCTGTCACTCCTTGCAACACAACTGTTTGAGTATAGCAGAGCCTGAGGGGTTATGCCGCCTGGGACAGCCCCTATAGGCTTGGACAAGCCTTTTTTCCGCCTAGTGACTATCCCTAGTGGGAGGAGCATAACCCTATAGTCTATGATTAAGCAGAGCTGCATCTGTCGATGAACTTCAAAGAAAATAATTTTACTGTAAGTTCTTAAAAAAAACAATTTTTTTTTACGCCCCTTCCCTTTTCATCTGGCCTCTGTCCCCCGGGTGCAATCTATTATATTTGCAAGCCTAAAATTTTGCGAGTGATAAACCATTGTGCTTATATCGTGTAACATAAAGAAATGTAACTACAACTATTTTGTTGTTCTGGGTGTGCTTTCAATATATAATATTTTGGGAGTTTTAAGTAATATTTGGGCCTAAAATAATTTGTAAATGTGGAAAAAAATGCAGAACTGAATTGATTTTTAATACAGTAGACATGAATATGTGGCTCTCCATTCTTTTAAAGGTATAAATCTTCTGTCTGGTTTTGGTGAATAACACCATCAGCATGTCTTCTGTTTCTTCCTTAGAAAGACTTTGTTAAAGAAGTAACCACACAAAGGATTTGCCACATTTCTGGGCCATGAAGGGTCCCATTCATCATGGCAACCATGTCAGCAGTCTTAGTTTCGTTTTGTAGAATGAATATAGCTTTTTCTCTTCTACATTGGCAGTTTCAGCCTAATTACGCGACCTGAGCCTTTTCTCCCAACAGAAGGTGGACCTAAAAATAGACACCCCTGACTAAAACACCCCTCAGGATCAAAGTACCTCTTTTGAAACCTTTAGCACTCATTATGTTCAAAAGAGCATGGGTGACTGGGAATGTCAAGGCTAACTGTAATGGGATGGAATCAACGTAAGAAAATTATTATTTCTTAACAGAAATCTGAGTGACAAGTAGAGCTGCAATTCTGGATTTGTTTTTTATTTTTTCAGCTGACATGCTGATTCTTTGGTTTCAATGTATTCTAAATAACTGGCAATCAAAGGCCTTCCTATGTCTGTCACAGGAAAAAAAGCATAGTGACTCTTTTTGCACTGCAACATGCAACATTTGTATTTAAAGCCCAACTCCTGCCACAATTATGGGAAGCATTGTACAGAAGTTGGGAGTACATTCGCTTGAGGAACCTTGTGTGTAGCTAGTCATAGTATTTTTCTTCCTCCAAACACGGTGAGTCTAGAGCATTCTGGCCAAAGCACTTTCTCCAAACCCTTCTCTGAATCATTTAGATGTTCATTGGCATGACTGTACATTAACACCGTTATTTAACATAAAAAACATGACGTATATTTACAGTTGGGCAGTCAGCAAGTGGTTAATGTGCTTCATCTTGAGCCACTCTTTTTTTGCCTTTACTGCAGGGTTCGACAAACCCCGGTCGCCAGGTCGCCATGGCGACCAGAAACCGCGTCCTGGCTCCTGATTTCCCGCCAGCCCACTCTCTGCAACTCCTGACTGACTGCCCCGGACACGCAGCTCAGAGTGTCAGGCAGCTGATGCTTCGCTCTCCCCCCTCCCTGGTAACATGAGAGGGGAGGGGGCCGGCCTCCTCTCCTCTGCCAGAGTAAGGTCCGGAATGGCTGCTCTCTGAGCTCTCTTCTGCTGCCCGTAGCGTCCTTATCAGGCTGGTCTTCCTCCCCCTAGAGACCACAGCGGGAGTTCAGACCTTGGAGAAGGGTGAGGAGGAGGGGGACCCGGCAGCCTGTGTGGCCTTTACCTGACCCTGCAGGCAGACTGTCACTACTGTGAGGGAGGGGGGGGGGAGTTCTGGTGGAGGATAGAGCACGGGGGCTGCCTGTGTCTGTGTTCATGTGTCCATGCTGTGACACACTGAGCCGCTGTTCTTATAGTGCAGTTGTTTAAGGTGTGCTGTGAGGTGGAGGAGGGGAGATGAGGCTGGCATGCTTTAAAATGATCTTTTTATGTCCTCTGATAAAGCCCTGTGTATTATGAACAATCACTACAGGGGGACACACAGACAGGAAGTAGCTGCAAAGAGGCAACAGAAGATCAGCAGCGCTGGGATACTTCTTTCATCCTTTTCTGTGTTTGTTTTATTTAAAATGTCACAAAGGCTTTATTAAGATGTGCAGTTGGGTGGTAAAAATGTGCTGTAAAGACATGTTTTTGCCACCCACCAACAGCCACCCTTAAGCTACAATAGGCAGCAGATGAGGGTATTTTACATGCCGCAGTCATGATGCATTAGCATAAAAAGGAGTTTCCCCTATAACGGGTTTTTAATGTCATTCTCTCTGGCCAGCCCATAACCTTGACGTAATGCGTTACATTGGAGTTATTGACTGACCACTCTGCTGTAAGTTAGTTAGGGGGCGCAAATTACTTGCCCTGACAACCCACGCTACCAAAAAAACTGGCTCCTAACTTTTTTAGCTGGCTCCTAGATTCATAGCAAATTTGTCGAGCCCTGCTTTACTGTATGTTTTGGGTCATTGTCATGCTGGAAGACCTATCCAAGACCCATCTTCAGTGTTCTGGGGAAAGAAGGTTCTCATCCAAGATTTTTACAATACATGGCCCCATCCATTAATCCCTCAATGCAGCAAGGTCGGCTTGTGCCTTTTAGCAGAGAAATATCCCCAAAGCATAATGTTCCCACCTCCGTGCTTGACTGTAGGGATGGTGTTATTAGGGTCATAGTCAGTATTTTTTTCCCCTCTAAACAAGGAACAAGAAGGCACATGTACAGGCCCACCTGAAGTTTGCCAATGAACATCTAAATGATTCAGAGAAGGATTGGGCAAAGTTCTGTGTGTGGTCAGATGAGACCAAAATTGAGCTCTTTGGCATTAACTCGACTCGCCGTCTGTGGATGAAGAAAAATGCTGACTATGACCCTTGGAACACCATCCCTACAGTCAATCATGAAGGTGGAAATATTATGCTTTGTGGCTGTTTCTCTGCTAAAGGTACATACCAACTTTGCCGCATTGAGGGGCCATTGGATGGTGGGGCCATGTATTGTATAATCTTGGAAAAGAACCTTCTTCCCTCAGCCAGAACACTGAAGATGGGTCATGGATGGGTCTTTCAGCATGACAATGACCCAAAACACACGCTAAGGCAACAAAGAAGTGGCTCAAGAAGAAGCACATTAAGGTTATAGAGTGGCCTAGCTCCAGACCTTATCCTATAGAAAATTTATGGAGGGAGCTAAAACTTCGAGTTACCAAGTTACAGCTTAAGAATTTAGAAAAGATCTGTAAAAAAAGAGTGGACCAAAATCCTTCTTTAGATGTGCGCAAATCTGGTAACCAACTACAAGAAACTTCTTATCTCTGTGCTTGCCATCAAGAGTTTCCCCACTAAGTACTAAGTCATGTTTTGCTTGGGGATCGACTACTTATCTTAGTCAGTGAACTGCAACTCAATTTATAACCTTTGTATTATGTGTTTTTTTTTATATTCTGTCTCTATCATTTAAAATACACCTATGATAAAAATGGTAGATCCTTCATTTCTTTGTAAGTGGGCAAACTTACAAAATCTTCAGGGGATCAAAAAATTATTTTTCCCACTGTAATAATTTGCCATTTGCACATCATGTGACATTTTGTCTGGAACCTTTTGGTTTAAACTTAATAGAGTCTATAGTATTAAGCTTGATCAGTTAGCAGAGTTAGACATGGTCATGTTAATTTGCTATAGATAATTTGGTTGGTACTTTAACCACTTACCCACTGGGCACTTAAACCCCCTTTCTAACCAGACCAATTTTCAGCTTTCAGTGCTCTCACTTTTTGAATGACAATTACTCAGTCATGCAACACTGTATCTATATGAAATTTTTGTCCTTTTTTTTTCCCACACGAACAGAGCTTTTTTGGTGTATTTAATCATCATTGGGTTTTTTTATTTTTTGCTCTAAAAATTAAAAAAGACCGAAAATTTTGTTAAAAAAAACAAAAAACAAAAAAAAAAACCAAAACATTCTTTTTTCTTTGTTTCGGTTTAAAATTTTTGCAAATTTAGTAATTCTTCATAAATTTTGGCCAAAATTTATTCTGCTACATATGTTTAGTAAAAATAACCCAAACAAGTATAATTTTATTGGTCTTTGTGAAGGTTAGGCCCCTTTCACACATACGGTCCGTTCAGTCCATCAGTTCAGTCACGTTAAAATGTATCTGTTTTCCATCTGTTTTCCATCTGTTTTTCATCCATTTTTCATCCGTTTTTCGTCAGTTGTCATCCGTTTTTCGTCAGTTGTTATCCGTTTTTCGTCAGTTGTTATCTGTTTTTTATCCGTTGTCATCTGTTTTTCACCCGTTGTCATCTGTTTTTCACCCGTTGTCATCTGTTTTTCATCCGTTGTCATCCGTTTTTCATCCGTTGTCTTACGTTTTTCATCCGTTGTCATCCGTTGTCATCCGTTTTTCGCCCGATCCGTTTTTTTGACGGATTAAAAATAGGGCATTCATCCGTTCAAAAAAACGGACATTGACGGAAGCGGATGAAAACGGATGTTAACTGATGATCATCCGTTGTCATCCATTTTTACATAGAGATACATTGATGTCCGTTTTTATCGCTCAACGGATGGATGAAAAACGGACAAACGGACAGCATGTGTGAAAGGGGCCTTATAGAGTCTACAAGCTATGGTGCCAATCATTGAAAATTGATCACACCTGATGTACTGACGGCCTATCTCATTTCTTGAGACCCTAACAAGCCAGTAAAATACAAATACCCCCCAAATTACCCCTTTTTGAAAAGTAGACATTCCAAGGTATTTAGTAAGAGGCATGGTGAGTTTTTTGAAGTTGTTATTTTTTTTCCACAATTCTTTGTAATATAACCATTTTGTAAAAAAAAACAAAACAAAAAAAAAAAACTTAATTTCTCTTACGTCCTCCGACAGTCGCCGCCACCTCTAAGTCATCACTATTGGGTATTGACTTCCGCTCCGCAGGAGTAGCTAGGCATAGGACTTAGTCAAAAGAACAAAGACATTTGCATATACACACCCATGGGGGTTGTCCCACTGGTCAATACCCCCCTGCATTGAACACTCCTAACTCAGTTTCTTTCTGCCTAGCGTCAGGAGTAGTTAGGCTTTCCCTGTGCTGGGGCTACAGTCTCAGCCTTTTAATCTTTTTATTTGATTTCTTTTGAAAAATGTCAGTTTTTTCTTCTTATACTAGCTGTTTATTTTGTCAGCTTTAGTTTTAGTCGACTCTTCGGATGAAGATGGATTCATGCGGAGCTGGGATTCGGACTGACCGCCCTGGTTCTCCAGGGCAGAGGGTCAGATGGACCCCCAGCCCGCCATCGGGCGTTCAGCCATGGTTCGTCCTGGCATTATGAACGACCCATCCCTGTTCGCCGCAGGGATGCAGCTGTGAGGTGGCTACCTCACTGGAGAAATCTGCGATATGCAATGTCCTTGGCAAACGACATTCCCTGTCAGTTGAGGACAGCAGGCTTCTGTTCTGAGAGGCACCCCACGCCATCTGGTACAGGTAAGTACTTCTGTGTGGGGCCTCTGTCTGGGGTGGCAGTCCTGTGTTGCTGTGTGTCCCCCATGTCTGTGCCGGTGTGGGGCTCCCTATTGCGATCCCTGTGGGGGTTTTCTCTATGCATGCGCTGTGGTGCTGTGTATCTGTGTGGGGGCCCCTTCCCCTGTGTCACTTTGGTGTGTGTTAGGGCGTGCAGACGTGTGTGTGTGGCGGCCGCAGCGACGAAAAAACGCGCGGTCCGGCATCTTTAATTTGAGCAAGCATGTTGGCTTCATTGTGGGCTGATTTACATGCTGTTTTGGCGCCATCTTGCATGTGGCGGAACGATCGTTCCATGCACATGTCGGGGGCCGTTTTCCCGAAGTCTCCCATTCAGTTCTATGGAGTTCAGCCTCTCATGACCTCACTTCTTTTTCCTCTGAAGCAGCGATTTAGGTGGTAACACTCTGTGGGGCTCTGCAGACTGTCTCTTCCATAACCTTCTGTTTTGTCATTCCTGGCTCAGTTTTCTTCTCCTATTGGGGGTCTTTTGTCACTGTACATATAGCGGTGGGCTGCGCACTCCGCATCGGTTTTAAAGGGACAGTACCCTTTTCTTGCACTGTTATTTTCACCTCGAGCAATGGATTCTTAGGATAGCAAATTTCCTCCAGCCCTGGTGGGGGACCCCAGTCCTGCTGTGGCCCCTGTTATACCTGATTTGGCCGGTGTAGTGGCCTCCTTAGTGTCCAAAATGGAGGTGCTGATGGCTGAACGTGCTGCTAGGAAGAGGCCCAGATTATCTCTCTCCTCTGATTCAGATGGTGATGTGGCTGCTGCGGCGGGTGTGCCCTTTTCAGGGTCTCGCTCATCCTTAGACCCACTGGGGTCTGAGGGGGAGGCGGAGGTGGAGGGGGTTGATGTTTCCCCTCCGGGGTCGCCTGAAGAACGCGTGACCATGGATGAGTTGATTCTTTCTGTAAAGGAAACTCTACATTTGGAGGATGAGCCCAGTCCTCCGGGCATTGTGTCCTCATTTGGGACGCACAGGACCCGCAAGTTGGCGCAGGTATTTCCCTGCCCCGCTGAGTTTCATGAACTGTGGCGCACTTTAAAACGTCCATTCATGGTACCTAGTCGGTTTAAGTTACTTTATCCCTTTGCACCGGCTACGGAATCGCGATGGTGTGTGCCTCCACAGGTGGATCACACTGGCAGTTTTAAACAAGGCTACCTTGATTTCTACTGAGGAGACCCCGGTTTTTCGGGATCCCACGGACAGTCTTCGCGTCCGTTTTGGTGGCTCAGGCGGTGGCTGATTGGACTAAGGTGCTTAGGAGCAACCTCGTGTCTTATTCTGTCCCACCTGCCAGGCTGGATATGGTGGAGTCATATATTTGTGCGATGCGGCCTTAAATGAGGCCCCTTTGGTAGCACGCCTATCTAGTGTCGCGGTGCTTAACCGTCGACTGATCTGGCAGAAGAGCTGGTCGGCTGACCAGACATCACGGAAAACAGTTACTGATTTTCCCTATCCTGGTTCTCGCCTTTTTGGCGTGGCGTTGGATACCTTGGTAAAAGGCGTCACGGGGGGCAAGAGCACCATACTGCCCCAGAACCCCAAGAACAAGTCCTTTTGTGGCAAGCGGGGTTCCGCCTCTCGACCCAACCAGGGGTCCTTTCGTGCCTTTCGAAATCAGACCAAGGGCAAGGGCCAAGGTAGCCAGAAGAAGCCCTGGGCGGGCAAGAAGTAACAGAAGTCCGGCAATGCCGGTAGTGCGGGTCAATCCGCCTCTGCCTGATGGGGGCGCCCTCACCTATTTCAGGGGTGGGGGGACGTTTGCGCGGTTTCCTCCAACGTTGGCTGCTCCGAATTTCGGACAGGTGGGTTCAGGAAATCATTTGATTGGGGTACAAGATCGAATTCCTTTCCCGGCCGGCGGACAGATTTTTTCCCTCCAAATCTAAATTTGACCCCAGGGCGCCTGCAGGACCTGCATCAAGGGGTGTAGGACCTCCTTGCCAAGGGGGTGATTGTCCCGGTGCCCCACCGGGACAGGTTTTCGGGGTTTTTATTCCAATCTGTTCACTGTGCCCAGAAAGGAGGGCAAGGTGCGTCCTATTCTGGACCTGAAAGCTCTGAACCGCTTTGTGCGCGCTCGAAAGTTCCGTATGGAATCTCTCTGTTCGGTGGTGGCCTCCCTGAGTCCAGGGGAATTCCTGGCCTCTATAGACCTGAAGGATGCGTACCTACACATCCCCATTTTCGAGGGTCACCAGAGGTACCTTCGGTTCGCTATAGCGGAGGACCACTATCAGTTTGTAGCGTTGCCTTTCGGTCTCGCTTCGGCTCCAAGGGTCTTTACAAAGGTGTTGGCGCCTGTTCTAGGCCTGCTGAGGGCTCAGGGCATTGCGGTTTTGGGATATCTAAACGATCTCCTCTTAAGATCGAGTGTACGCCAGGACCTACTGCGCGATCTGTCCACCACTGTACAGACGCTCCAGGAGTTCGGATGGACCATCAACGTACAGAAGTCGACCCTGACTCCTTCGGTTCGTCTTCCCTATCTGGGAATGGTTCTGGACTCTGCTCAAGCAAAGGTGTTCTTGCCGGAAGACAAGCTCCGGACCTTACAGGACGAGATAAGGGCCCTCAGGGACAAGCCATCCTCGTCGCTCAGGACCTGCATGCGGTCCCTAGGGTTGATGGTATCGGCCTTTGAGGCGATACCCTTTGCCCAGTTTCACACACGGTCTCTTCAAGCGGAGATCCTGGCCAGGTGGGACAGACTACCTGTCTGTGGACGGTGATTACCACGGATGCCAGCTTGTCGTGCTGGGGTGGAGTCCTGGGCAACCTATCTGCCCAGGGCACTTGATCGGGGGAGGAATTCTCCCTTCCGATCAACATATTGGAATTGAGAGCGATCAAACTCTGTCTCTTCCAGTGGTCGGATCGACTTTGGGGCCTTCCGGTTCGGGTACAGACGGACAATGCTACCGCTGTGGCTTACATCAACCACCAAGGGGGCACCAGGAGTGCCCAGGCGGCCCGGGAGGTGACCGACATTCTGTCTTGGGCCGAGGCTCAAGTCCCGGCAATCTCAGCAGTTCACATTCCGGGTGTGGAGAATTGGCAGGCCGACTATCTGAGCCGCCAGACCCTGGACCAGGGGGAATTGTCCCTACACCCGGAGGTCTTCCAAATGCTTTGTGCGAAGTGGGGATCCCCGGACGTGGATCTGTTCGCGTCTCGGCTAAACCACAAGGTGGAAAGGTTCATGGCAAGAACGCGCGATCCTCTGGCAGACGCCTTGGATGCGTTGGTGGCCCCTTGGCATCAGTATCGTCTGATGTATGCCTTTCCTCCGATTCAGCTTTTGTCCAGGTTCCTTTGCAGGTTAGCCTCGGAACCGCATCTGTTGATTCTGGTAGTGCCGGACTGGCCAGGCCGGTCCTGGTACGCCGACGTTGTTCACCTGGCAGTGGCGCCTCCTTGGCCGCTGCCAATGCGGGAAGATCTGCTGTCTCAGGGACCGATCTTCCATCCTGCTTTACAGTCGCTGGCTTTAACGGCCTGGCTGTTGAGACCCAGGTCCTGAGAGACAGCGGTCTCTCCCCTGAGGTCATTCCTACCCTGATCAAGGCTAGGAAAACCTCCTCTGGTAAAATTTATTACCGTACCTGGAAAGCCTATTTCGCCTGGTGTTAGTCCAGGGGGTTCTCCCCTCGCTCGTACTTGGTGTCAAGAGTGTTGGCTTTCCTCCAGTCGGGGGTGGATCAGCGCCTCGCGCTGTCCACGATAAAGGGCCAGGTGTCTGCACTGGCTATTCATTTTCAACGCCCTGTGGCGTCTAATATTTTAATTCACACCTTCATTCAGGGTGTGCGACATTTGGCTCCTCCCAGAAGGGAGCCTTTATCTCCGTGGGACTTGAACTTGGTTCTGTCCGTTTTACAGCGTTCTCCCTTTGAGAACATCCGGGAGATTTTGTTGCTTCTGCTGTCTAAGAAGGTTGCCTTTTTAGTGGCGATCACTTCGGCTCGCAGAGTGTCGGAACTGGCGGCGTTGTCTTGCCGCTCTCCTTACTTGGTAATTCACAAGGATGAGGTGGTCCTGGGACCACACCCGTCTTTTCTTCCTAAGGTGGTCTCTGAGTTCCACCTTAACTTAACATTGTCCTGCCTTCGCTTTGTATCCATTCCTTGGATGTTGTCAGGGCGATCAGTGTTTACCTGTCATCTACGGAGTCCTTTCGGAAGACGGATTCCCTCTTTGTCCTTCCTGAGGGACCTCGGAAGGGCATGGCTGCTTCTGAAGCGACCATTGCCAAATGGATCAGACAGACCATTGAACAGGCCTATGCTTTGAAGGAAAGGGTTCCACCCTTTCCTGTTAAGGCGCACTCTACCAGATCTTTGAGTGCGTCCTGGGCCTACTGGCATCGAGCCTCTGTGGCCCAGGTGTGCAAGGCTGCGACTTGGTCGTCAGTGCACACCTTTTCAAAACTCTATAAGGTGGATGTTCTAGCATCAGCCGATGCCTCCTTTGGCCGCAAAGTTCTCAGTGCGGCAGTGTCCTGAGGGACCCTTGTTTTTGTTGTGGGTCCCTGACGTTTGGGGTTGTTTATCCCTTGGATTATTTGCTTTCCTGGGCTGTTGCTCCTGTTGAGCCTTTTCTGTTGCCCAGAAGGTTCTCTTACTATGCGTGTAAGGTTCCTTTCTCTGATGTGGGTACTGCGTTGCCTTTTTTTACGGTTGCGTCTCCCACCCCTCATGTCTACACTGCTTTGGGACATCCAAATAGTGATGACTTACGGGTGGCGGCGACTGTCGGAGGATGTAAGAGAAAACAGAATTTTTGTAAAATCTTACCTGTAAAATTCCTTTCTCTGAGTCCTCCGACAGTCGCCGCCCCGCCCCTCTTTTGGGGTTTTTTCTTGTACACTTACTGCTATGCTACCAAACTGAGTTGGGAGTGTCAACTGCAGGGGGTATTGACCAGTGGGACAGCCCCCATGGGTGTTTATATGCAAATGTCTTTGTTCTTTTGACTAAGTCTTATGCCTAGCTACTCCTGCGGAGCGGAAGTCAATACCCAATAGTGATGACTTAGAGGTGGCGGCGACTGTCGGAGGACTCAGAGAAAGGAATTTTACAGGTAAGATTTTACAAAAATTCAGTTTTGGTGGTGGGGGGGGGGGGTGTGAGTGTAAGTTGTCCTCTCCCCCTCCCTGCAATCTTCTGGGACATGTCAGAGGTCCCAGAATATTGCCAGCCAATCAAGACGCGCAGAGCAACTCGCGCATGCGCAGTGCATACCCGGCTGTGAAGCCGCAATTAGTCACAGCCGGGTGCCCACACGGCTGATGACCGAGACCAGAGGGAGAGGATCGAGGCTTCGGGCGGCCGCATCGCTGAACCGTGGGACAGGTGAGTGTGTGTTTATTAAAAGTCAGCAGCTACACTTTTTGTAGCTGCTGACTTGTAATAAACACAGAAAAGGCTGGAACTCAGCTTTAATAGAATAGGCACAGATTTGATATCTGTCTGATGAGAAATAAGGATTTATGCAAAAGTGATCTGGCGATTTCTCATCAACAAAGGATTGCACACACTATCTGCAAACTATGCAATGGATTCACTGGAAGTTTATTTTACAATCGTGTGTGTATGTGCGACATGTTGCCAGTAGAGCTGCACGATTAATCGTTAAAAAATCGCGAACTCGATTCACCTCCCCTCACAATCCTATAACGGCATGTCCTCGATTCTACCTGTCACTCCAGGGCCCACCTTCCAATTCGATCCCGTCAGGAGGCTGGGGGGTCCCCACGAGGGTCCTCATTTTCTTGTAGCCCATGTGCTCTGCATGAATCGGCGGGCATCTTGGTACACCTTGCGCGATTTTGCGGTGGCTTTTTGATAGGAAGCACTGAATGGGAGTTCCTGGAGGCATTTTTCTGGGTGGAGCCCCTCCCTATACCCTGGTGCTGATCTTCAGATCTTTCTTTCTGGATCAAGATTGCTGCTGACATGTGCTGTGCAGATGTTCTGGGCCTCCTGGTACATCTTTGGTGTAGGGTAGTGAGTCTGGGGGGTCTCTCTCTCTCTGCTGGGGGTCTCAAGTGCGCTCTGGCTGACCTCTTGGGGGTGCTGTAGTGCGGTGGAACGTTTTTAAAAAGAAAATCTTTTTTTTTCCAACTTTTTGCTGACGGGTTCCCCTGCAGAACATGTGTCCCCACCTGACCCCCCTCAAAGAGGCTGCAGGACCTTCCAGATCCCAGCTGTCAATAGATGCACTTTCGACATTCATGGAATCGTTTGTGTCCCGGATGGAGGTGGCCTTTAAAAGACAAGGTGTTAAGATACGCCCTCTGCCTACCCCTGCCTCATCTGATGTCTCAGATTCTATCTCAAGACACCGCAGACGCAGGTCTCCCTGCTGGGTCTACTACCTTGCGCCCTGTCTCCTCTGACGGTGAGGATGACATTTCTAGCTCCGCAAGGTGCTGGTGGACGCACTAGTTGTATCTGTGCATGAGACCCTAAATATGGAGGAAGCAGCTGCGACTGCGACTGGGGCACGGGTTACGTTTGGCACTCACGAGCCATCCAGAGCGGCAAATGTCATTTCCCTTTACCGCGTTGTTTGACAACATGCTCAAAAGGGAATGAGAGCGCCCAAAGCGTTCCCCTGGGGTGCCTAATTGGATTGCTAGACCCTATCCCTTTGAGAAGTCCCTTATAAAGGAGTGGACTGTGCCACCTGCAGTGAACCCTCCGGTCTCAAGACTGAATACAGCTACCATGATCCCAGTGGAGGATTCCCCATCCTTTAAGGACCCCGTGCATAGAAAGGCGGTTTCTGTGGCCCGCAATATGTACTTCCTGGCGAGGTCTGCACTCAGACCTGTGTTTACGTTTTCCCTGGTCTCGCAAACATTGACTGAATGGGCTAGGTTACCATGCCGTGACCTGGAAGGTAAACCTCTTCATCCTGCCTTTGAGGAGCTGGTGGACCAGATGGTGCAGTGGCTGCAATTTGTTTCTGATCCCGCGCTGGATACTGCTTCCCTATTGGGCTGACTGTCGGTTTCGGCAGTGGTTCTCCGGTGTATACTTTGGCTAAAATGCTGGTCTGCGGATCAGACTTGAAAGAAGGCCTTGACTGATCTACCATTTCAAGGAGATCGCCTGTTTGAGGTTACCCTGGATGACATTATCAAAGGTCTCACAGGGGGTAAGAGTACCTCACACAGGCTAACAAGGGTAAGGACCCTCGTCGCAGAAGGGGTTCCTCCTTTTCAGTGCACAAAAAGTTTTTTGTCCCTCAGGGTCAGTCGATAAGGCAAAGCCCTTCAAGACTCCCTTGGGAGTTCCAAGCGACCCTGGTCTGGCAAACAAAAATCGAGTTTCTCCAGACCTGAGGACATGGCCACTTCTGACTGAAGGTGCGCCCTCACCCGTATCTGGGTTGGGGGGACGTCGTTGCCGGTTCCCGGAACTGTGGCTATCCCGGATACAAGACAAATTGGTTCAAGAGGTCATACGGTCCGGTTACAAGATCGAGTTTCAATGTGGCCCGCAGGTAAGGTTTTTCCCTTCCAATGTGCGACTTTCCCTGGATCGCTTACAGGCTTTCTTTGGGGAAGTACAGGACCTGGTACAACAGGGAGTAATTGTTCTAGTTCCGTGTGCGAAACATTTTCAGGGCTTTTATTCAAACCCGTTTACTGTCCCCAGGAAGGAAGACAAGGTGCGTCCAATCCTGGACCTGAAGGTACTGAATTGCTTTTTGTGAGTTCAAAAATTCAAGATGGAATCAGTTCGCACGGTGGTGGCTTCCCTACAGCAAGGGGATTTCCTGGCTTCCATAGACATCAAAGATTCCTACCTTCACATCCAGACGGTTTCTCCATTTTGCCGTGGGACAGGATCACTATCAGTTTGTGGCGTTACCCTTTGGTCTCGCCTCTGCTCCTCGGTTGTTCACAAAGGTGTTGGCTCTGGTCCTGGCGCTGTTGCGACAGCGGGGGATATCGGTCCTGGGTTACCTGGACAATCTGCTTCTAAGTGCGGAGTCTCCCACAGTGCTGGAAACATATTTGGCAATCACCATTTGAACTCTGGAGGAGTTTGAGTGTATTCTGAACCTTCAGAAGTCATCCTTGGTCCCTTCCTTGAGACTGGACTATCTGGGCCTGACTTTGGACCTCGTCCTCTGCCAGGGTGTTTCTTCCTCCAGAAAAACTCCAAAAACTCCAGATTGCGATTCAGCTGTTGCTGTCCAGTAAGTGATTGTCCCGTCAGACCTGAATGTCGTCCCCTTTGCACAATTCGACACGAGGATCCTCCAGAAGGAAATTCTTGTCAAATGGATCAAGAATCCAAGTTCCCTGGACAATCAGATCCAGCTGAGCCAGGTGACCAGGGAATGCCAGATATATGGTGGCTTTGGTTCCCGGTGCTCAAGCAAGGGAAATCCTTCCTCCCTGTATATTGGACAATTGTCCAATAACAATTGATTCCAGTCTGTCTGGGGTGGGAGGGGTTCCTGGCAGGTTGCTGCTCAAAAAGAATCCAGGTTACCGATCAATGTTCTGGAGCTGAGAGCGATCAGGCTTTGCCTAGTCCACTGGACCGAGCACCTGCAAGATTGTCCAGTGTGCATTTAATCACACAATGCCACAGCCGTGGCTTATGTCAATGACCAAGGGGGCACCAAAAGTGTTCTTGAGGCCTTGGAAGTGGCAGGCATCCTTCGATGGGTGGAATGCTTTGTTCCAGCTCTCTCCGCTGTTCACATTCCAGGAGTGGAAAATTGGCAGACAGATTACCTCAGTCGACAGGCCTTGGACGCATGGGATTGGTCTCTCCATCGGGAGGTATTCCAGCAGTTGTGCCTTTGTTGGGGCAATCCAGATGTAGATCTGTTTGCGTCTCGGATCAACAGGAAAGTGCAGAAATTGTGGCCTGCTCCCGGGACCCTCTGGCAGACGCCACAGACACGCTGGTGGCCCCGTGGGGTCAGTATCGGCTGGTGTATGCCATTCCTCTTCTCAAGTTGCTGCCAAGACTTCTTCACAGGATCGAGGCGGAAGTGATTCCGATCAATCATTCTTTGGCTCCGGACTGGCCTCGCCGAGCTTGGTAATCCGACCTTGTCAGGTTAGTCTCAGATGCACCTTGGAGACTTCCTCTAAGGCAGGATTTACTGTCTCGGACCAATCTTCCATCCTGCTTTACGGTCGCTGACTTTGACAGGTTGGCTGTTGAAAGCCAGGGGTTGGTCTGCTTCAGATTCTTCAGTAATTCCTATTCTACTTAATGCGAGGAAAGCGAATTCTAGGAAGATCTATCATCATACGTGGAAGTGGTATATTGCATGGAATGAGTCCCTTGGGACTCCTTCTCGCACTTATTCGGTGGCTCGGATCTTGGCTTTCCTTCAACGGGGAGTTGATGAAAAGTTGGCCTTGGGTACTAAGGGTCAGGTCTCGGCCTTGGCAATCTTCTTCCAAAGGCTGCTAGCCACCCATTCCCTAGTGCGTAACTTCATCCAGGGGGTGCGACACTTGGTACCTCCAGGGCGACCTCCGTTGCCACCTTGGGACCTTAATTTGGTGCTGTCGGTTCTCCAGAAAACTCCTTTTGAAAGGATTTGGGAGATTCTCCTGGTTACCTTATCCCAGAAGGTGGCCTTCTTGGTGGCTATTACTTCTGTGGGTGTCAGGGGTTACAGGGTGTCAGAACTGGCGGCGTTGTCCTGTTGTTCTCTTTATATGGTGGTTCACAGGAATAAAGTGGTACTTCATCCAGATCCGTCCTTCTTTCTCTTACGTCCTCTGACAGTCGCCGCCCACTCATTCAGTCTTCACCAATGGGTATTGACCTCTTATCCATAGGAGCAAGCTAGGCATAAGACTTGTTAAAAACAAAGTAATTTACATAGACACACCTATGGGGGCTGTCCCACTGGTCCAATACCCCGCAGCTATCAGCCATCCCAACTCAGTTTGTCTTCTGCCTAGTTAGAAGTAAGATAGGCTTTCCTGTGCTGGGGCTACGTTCTCAGCCTTTCTTCTGTTTTATGATTTTCTTTTCTGCAAATGTTTTTTTCTTTGCATTACTAGCTGTTTATTTGTCAGCGTTTAGTTAGTCGGATCTTCGGATTACGACGGCGTTGCGGAGCTGGGAGTCGCACTGGTCGTCCTGGTGTTCCAGGACAGAGGGCCTTACGGAATCCCAGCCCGCCATCGAGCGTTTAGCAGGCTATGCGTATTCCCTGGCCTCGCAAACGACCTGTCCCTGTCCTCAGGGATTAAAAGCCCGCGAGGTGGCCACCTCGCTTAGACGTCTCAACCGCGGTTCCGTGAGTTGCTAGCGTCCTGCGTTTCTTTTGGCTGACGGCACCCCCACCGCATGGGGTGGGAGGCTTCCCGTCGATGAGAGGCACCCACGCCATCGGGTACGGTAAGTACATTCTGTGTGGGGCCTCTGTTTGGGGATGGCAGTCTGATGTGTCTGTGGTATCCCCTCATGTCTGTGTGTTCAGGGCTCACCTTACTCCCGGTTCCTGCGGGGGCTCTACCACGTCGCTGACGCTATGTGGGGGGTTGTGGGGGTCCCTATCCTGAGTGACACCTTTTGTGGTGTGTTTGGGTGCAGACATGTGCGGCGGCCCGCTGCGGGTTAAAAACCGTGGGTCCGCCATTTTAGGTGTGGGCAGCTGCTTGGTTTCAATATGGACACTTCTGCAGCGGTTTATGTAGTGTATTTTGGCTGACGCTATGTGGGGGGTTGTGGGGGTCCCTATCCTGAGTGACACCTTTTGTGGTGTGTTTGGGTGCAGACATGTGCGGCGACCCGCTGCGGGTTAAAAACCGCGGGTCCTTCATTTTAGGTGTGGGCAGCTGCTTGGCTTCACTATGGACACTTCTGCAGCGGTGTATGTAGTGTATTTTGGCGCCTTCGGGGGCCATCTTGTGTGTGGCAATGTGTTTCTTCGGTGCACAGGTGCACATGTCGGTGGCCATCTTTCCGGAGCCTACTATTACTTTCTATGGGCAACCATCTTCCCTTAGCCTGAGTCCTGTTTAGCCTCCTGCGGTGACATCACTTCCTTTTTCATGCAGAGGAGATCGTCAGGCAAGCGTGGTAACACTTGTAGGGGTCTGTCTTCGCTGTTTTCTGGGGAATATCTCTGGTTATCAGCTTTATTCCTGCCTGCGGGGTCTATCAGTATAGTCCTTGATAGCGGTGTACTGCAGTGGGATCGCCGTGCGATTTAAAGGGCCAGCACCATAAAAATGTTTTCTTTATGGAGTCCCAGGACAGCAAATTTCCCCCAGCTTTGGTGGATGATTCAGGCTCCTCTGAATCATCTGCACTGACTGCTGCACTTGCCACTTTCGCGTCCAAAGTGGATCTGTTGATGGCTGAACGGGATTCTAGGAAAAGGCCTAGTGTTAGGATTAAGTTCACCTGCTGGTGGCACTGTGTTGCCCTGGACTGAATGCTGCACTTCCAGTGTCCACCAGCAGGTGTCTCCCAGAAGCCAGCAGGCTTCTATGATCACTTAAACTGTGTTCAGCTGCCAGGTGACCATTTTGATTGCCTCCTTGCTGCCTAACCGAGTGTCTGTGATCCTGATCCATCCTGAACCCCCTTTGCCTTGTTCCTGCTCTCTGCCTAGTATCCAGTCTTGCTTGCCCTCTTCCTTGCTTCCCTGTTACCCTTGTCTCTTATATTGTATATACTTGTAGATTTTTGGTTCTTATGTTCTTCAGTTATTTTGTCTTTGGGGTTGGGTTTTGTTTGCTGGCATTTCCTTCACTATTGCTGTGTATGCTTGTTTGTGTGGTTCACTGTAATAAATCTAATTTTAAGGTTATCTATATTGTTTGGTCTCCGTTTAGATGTGTAGCTACATGTGTCTGGTCTCCCTAGCTGCTGCTGAACCCTGACACCTAGGTTTTCTCACTCCTCTGATTCTGAGTCTGATATGGTTGCCGTAGATAGTGTACCCCTTGAAGGGTCTCCTTCCTCCCAGTCTGAGGGGGAGGCGGAGGACGAGGAGGGGGATGAATCCCCCCCCCTCGGGACGGCCAGGGAACGCGCTGCTATGGCTGCTCTAATTGCTGCTGTGAAGTATACACTACATTTGGAGGTTGAGCCCAACCCTCCGTGCAAGCGGCCCTCTTTTGGTACCCGCAGATCCAGAAAGGCGTTGCAGGTGTTTCCTTGCCCCGCTGAGTTTCACGAGACAGTGAATGAACAATGGTGCAATTTGAAGCGCAATTTTGTGGTGCCTTAACGGTTTCAACTCCGTTACCCCTTTGATCTGTGGCTTCTAAAGTGGATCACACTGTGTCCAGATTGAACAGGGCCACTCTGGTGCCCACCGAGGATTCTCCGGTGTTCAGGGACCCTATGGATAGGAGGCTGGAATCCCTTGCCTGCCATGCCTATATGGTGGCGGGTTCCATGCTGAAACCTATTTTTGCCTCCGTCATGGTGTCTCAGGCTGTGGCTGATTGGACCAAGGTGCTCATGTGCACCCATGTGGCTGACTCTGCCCCTCCTGCTACTTTGGAGATGGTGGACCAGATTCATCAAGCGGTTATGCATTTGTGTGACGCGGCCCTGGATGAGGCCCCGTTGGCGTCACGCTTGTCTGGTGTCGCGGTACTTAACTGGAGCTTGATTTGGCTGAAGAGCTGGATGGCTGACCAGACTTCCAGGAAAACGGTGTCCGACATCCCTTATGCGGGAATTAGTCTCTTTGGGGAATCCCTGGACGAATTGGTTAAAGGAGTCACTGGGGGCAAGAGCACTCTGCTGCCCCAGAATCCTAAGGGTAAGTTCTTCCGCGGTAAGCGGGGCCCTTCCGTTAAACCGAACCAGGGATCCTTTCGTGCCTTCAAAGCACAAGAAAAGGGGAAACCCTTCAAGGGCCACGGTGGCCAGAGGAAGCCCTGGGCGGGCAAGCCAAAAGCCTTCAAGGCTGGAGCGGCGGCACAGACGGACAATGCCACTGCGGTGGCTTACATCAATCACCAAGGGGGCACCAGGAGTGCCCGGGCGGCCCAGGAAGTGAACAGAATTCTCTCTTGGGCCGAGACTCGTGTCCCGGCGATTTCGGCAGTTCACATTCCGGGTGTGGAGAACTGGCAGGCCGATTATCTGAGCCGCCAGACCCTGGACCAGGGGGAATGGTCCCTGCACCCGGAGGTGTTTCAAATGCTGTGTGCGAAATGGGGATCCCCGGATGTGGATCTTTTCGCGTCCCGGCTAAACAACAAGATGTGAAGGTTTGTGGCAAGAACTCGCAAACTTCTGGCAGACGCCTCGGATGTGCTGGTGGTGCCTTGGCACCGATATCGTCTGATATATGCCTTCCCCCCGATTCAGCTGTTGTCCTGGTTGCTTCGCAGGTTGGTCTCGGAATCGAAGTTGGTGATTCTGGTGGCCCCGGACTGGCCGCGCCGGTCTTGGTACGCGGACATCATTCAACTGGCCGTCGAGCCTCCATGGCGGCTGCCAGTACAGACGATCTACTATCTCAGGGACCGATCTACCATCCTGCTTTACAGTCGCTGGCTTTAACGGCGTGGCTGTTGAAAGCCACGTCTTGAGAGACAGGGGTCTCTCTCCCAAGGTCATTCCTACTCTGCTCAAGGCTAGGAAGGCCTCATCCGGTAAGATCTATTACCGTACCTGGAAGGCTTATTTTGCCTGGTGTGAATCCAGGGGCTTCCTTCCTCGCTCCTGGCGAGGGTGCTAGCCTTCCTACAATCTGGTGTGGACCAGCGCCTTGCGTTGACCACGATTAAGGGCCAGTTGTCTGCACTGGCTGTCCTTTTTGCAGCGCCCCTTGGCATCTAACTCTTTGATTCACACCTTTATTCAAGGTGTGCATCATTTGGCCCCTCCTCGGAGGGCGCCCTTACCGCCTTGGGACTTGAACTTGGTTCTGTCCATTTGCAACGTCCTCCCTTTGAGAACATCAGGTAAATTTCTTTGCCTCTGCTGTCTAAGAAGGTTGCTTTTCTAGTGGCGATCACTTCTGCCCGCAGAGTGTCGGAGTTGGTGGCTTTGTCTTGCCGCTCCCCTTACCTGGTGATTCATAGGGATAAGGTGGTCTTGCGACCTAACCAGTCCTTCCTTCCTAAGGTGGTTTCTGATTTTCACCTTAATGAGGATATTGTTTTGCCTTCGCTTTGTGCGAATCCTAAACATCCTAAGGAGTTTGCTTTACATTCCTTGGATGTTGTCCGGGCGATCAGGGCTTACCTGTCGTCCACTGAATCCTTTCGGAAGTCTGATTCCCTTTTTGTGCTTTCTGAGGGACCTCGGAAGGGTATGGCTGCGTCTGCGGCGACCATCTCCAAATGGATCAGATGATTATACAGACCTATTCCATTAGGGAACGGGTGCCGCCCTTCCCTGTCAAGGCGCACTCTACCAGAGCGGTGAGTGCGTCCTGGGCCTTCCGAAATCAGGCTTCAGTGGCCCAGGTGTGCAAGGCTGCGACTTGGTCGTCAGTGCACACCTTTTCCAAATTTTATAAACTTGATGTTCTGGCATCAGCTGATGCCTCCTTTGGCCACAAAGTTCTCTGTGCGGCAGTACCTTGAGGGGACCCTGGTTTTGCGGGTCCCTGACTGTTGGGGTTGTTTGTTTCCCCTTGTTTATTTGCTTTCCTGGGTTGTTGCTCCAGTTGAGCTTTTTCTGTTACCCAGAGACTTTACCTTTCTGTTCAAGTAAGGTTCCTTTCTCTGAGGAGGGTGCTGCGTTGCCTTTGTGACGGTTACGTTTCCCACTCCTCATGTCTACACTGCTTTGGGACATCCCATTGGTGAAGACTGAATGGGTGGGTGGCGACTGTCAGACGACATAAGAGAAAACTGAATTTTTGTAAAATCTTACTGTAAAATTCCTCTGACAGTCGGCGCCCCGCCCCTCTTTTGGGGGTCTTAGGACTTAACTGCTTGCTACCAAACTGAGTTGGGATGGCTGATAGCAGGGGGGTATTGGACCAGTGGGACAGCCCCCATAGGTGTGTCTATGTAAATTACTTTGTTTTTAACAAGTCTTATGCCTAGCTTGCTCCTATGGATAAGAGGTCAATACCCATTGGTGAAGACTGTATGAGTGGGCGGCGACTGTCAGAGAACTCAGAGAAAGGAATTTTACGGTACGATTTTACAAGAATTACGTTTTCCGAAGGTGGTTTCCAGTTTTCACTAAATGAGGACATCGTGTTACCCTCTTTGTGTCCTAAGCCTTGCAGGAATTTGCACTGCATACTTTGGATGTGGTTTGGGAAATCAGGCTGTACTTGGCAACTACTGAGTCTTTTCAAAAGTCGAATTCGCACTTTGTACTCATGGATGGCCCAAAGAAAGGGCTGCCTGTGTCTGCTGTGACTATTTCCAGATGGATCAGACAGGCAGTGGTGCAGGCTTATTCAATTAAGGGTCAGGTTCCTCCTTTCCCTGTTAAGGCGCAACACTGTGCCAACACTGAAGCAGTGTATCTGGATTGGTGCAACCTCAGTAAAACCCTGGGAACAAGTACCCAGAGCTCATGCTGTGGGAATCCGTTGTATTGTTGCTTCTAGCACTGGATCCTGTGTTTGGCGCTCACCTTGGCACTTGTTGCCTATCTGATTTTCTCACTTTACCAGCGATTTCTATTCTTCGCAGTGGCAGACGATCATTTGTCACACTGTCCCTGCTGCCAGGCTGGTCCCAAGGATCTTAGCACTCTTGCTTGCCTCGCTCAGAATTCTGAAGGATTCATCTCCTTTACAGCTCCAAGAAAATGTATGATTCAGTTGCTCTAGGTCTTTGGCTGGATGATCAGTTTCATTAAATCTTCTATATAAAATAGAAAAAACACTGCGCTAATCCAACCAAAATATGAAGCAGCAACTTCAAGTGTGACCAACACCCCAAAAAACAATAATAAATACAAGTCGCACTAAAAAATGATCAGAAATGATCAAACATTAATTGAAATGTATCAAACTGTGAAATTAATAGTCCATAAAGTCCGTAGAAACCAGATAATATAGACGTGACTAAGGGGTATCCGTGTAGATGAAAGGCTTACCAGAATTCGATAAAAATCGTGCCAAATGAAAACGATTCCAGAGATTCGGCAAGGGCTATACACGATCAATCTCACAATCTAAAACGATCCCCTCAATGGTATGGTTATATGTGAAATAAAAATAGGAACGCCATAGCGTAAAACCAAAATAACAAATAGAAAAAGCAAAATAGAAAAAATAGCACTTTATAGGGATGTGAATCACCAAAAAATCCAGTGATAATAAAGTGCTCATAGGAAATAAATAAACATAAATCCAAATGTGATGTGAAGAAAGTGAGACGTCCACCACCAGAACAGACCAATAAGATACTTCTTACCAGATGCAAAAAGTGACAGGCTAAATGATCAATCCAGACATCTCCACCAATAGGAATGCAGCTTACCAGAAAACTTAATAAAAATGCTCATAGAAAAATCCACAAAGGATCCCAAACGTGCTAGAGCTGTATCATCAACATCAATCCTAAATGACCTTACCAGATGATGGTATATAGTAGGCAGATATTGATGGCAGGCGTGTGCAGAGGATTGAGGACCAGATCTCATATGGCAGCAAATGGGGGCTCAGGATGACGTGGACAGATTTCAGCCATAGAATAAAGAAAGGGGCGCCATAGCATAAAATCCCACAAAATTTATTAAGATTAAAAGAATCACACTTACAGTATAAGGTGAACAATCGGCAAGGGAGAGGAATGACAGCCGCCGGCCGGACGGCTTCGCTCGCCCGTACTTCCTGAACGCTTGTGAGGGTGACGTCAGCACGCCGTGACCCGACGCGTTTCGTCAGAGATGACGTTATAAAAGGTACGGGCGGCGTGCTGACGCCACCTATTTATAACAGAAAAAGGCGCTAAATCGATAACCGGAAGCTCCCAGTCCGCCATCTCTGAAATGGTAATAGGGACAGGAAACAATATGGCGTAGACCGGAATTACCCGATCGGCCATATATATACTAAGCCGAACGTCCTGCCGAACCACAAGAGGGTGTAGGGGAGGCAGGCGCAGCAAATCAAAAAACAAAAAAACAAAAACGTAGAAGGTGCGGGTATTTTCAATTTAAGCAAAGTGGTACTGAATAGTTCTGAAATTCGTATTTTGGACAAAGGTCTTAAGTTTGCACCCCCACAACGTCTTAATAAATTTCAAACTTATATGGACTTTCATAAGTTCGTAAAGAAAATGAACGTGAAACGTCACATAATGAACAATCCTATTAGTGATCAGTGTACAGGACCCCGGTTATATAAACATTCTGGGTTATCCAATGCATAACTCTTCAATCCGCCTGGGTCCCTGGCGCCTTCTTTGAAAGTGTTCAGGGATGTTGTACTTAGAGATCTTGACCGAATCCAGGTACATAAAACCTCCTTGCCCAATGACTTGAAAGTAGGGCTAGATTCTTTGTGTAATAACAAAAATCTGGTCATTAGACCAGCTGACAAGGGGGGGGGGGGGGAGATTGCGGCCCTTGACAGGGAGAACTATATGGCGGAGATGCATAGGATATTGGGGGACAGCCAAACTTATGTTGTGCTGCCCTCAGATCCTAAGACTAAATATAAAAAAATATTAGAGGAAATTGTAGAAGAAGGTTACAAGTCTGCTATACTCACTAAAAAAGAGAGGGCTTTTCTTGTTCCGTAATGCCCGCGGACACCTGTAATCTACTATCTCCCTAAGCTGCATAAGAGTCTGGCTCCCCCCGGGTCGTCCCATTGTCAGTGGGATAGACACTGTGACGTCCTGGGTGGGGAAATATATGGACTCTTATTTGCTGCCTCTAGTCCAAAAGACTCCCTCATATGTGAAAGACACGAGTCATATCCTCAATTTACTATCTGATTTAACTCCTACTACTAATCTTTGGATGGTAACGGCGGATGTATCTTCGCTGTATACTATCATACCACATAACATCGGTTTAGATGCAGTTAGGATGTATCTTAATAGAGACTCACATATCCCAAATAGACAGATCTCCTTTATTATGGAACTGCTAGAATTTGCCACCCATCACAAGTATTTTTGGTTTGATGGGAGGTTTTTCCGCCAGGTTACAGGTGTAGCCATGGGGGCTCAATATGCCCCATCCTTGGCCAACTTGTTTATGGCCCAGTGGGAGGAGGATGTCATCTATGCCCATCATAGACCTCAGGTGCTGTTGTGGGCTAGGTATATAGATGATGTCCTCCTCCTCTGGGATGGTCAACATCAGGATTTACTGTCTTTCATGGAGGCACTCAATTCCAACTCAAGGGGTATACAACTTAATTATGAGTGCAGCCAGTCCGTTATCAATTTCCTGGATATTGTCATAACCATCAAGGACAATCAGTTTACAACTTCCACCTATTTCAAATCAACGGATAGGAATGCCTATATCCCCGTTGACAGTTGTCACCATGCCCCCTGGCTACGGGCAGTACCAAAGGGGCAATATCTCCGTATTAGGAGAAACTGCTCTAATGATCAAGATTTTTTGACTCAGGCAAAGATCTTGACCAATAGATTTCTCGACAAGGGATATGACCATGAGTTTCTTCAACAGACCCTTATGGAGGTATATCATCTGGATAGGACGCAACTCTTGAGACCCCGAAATATGGATAATACTAGTTCATCGTCCCTTTCAGTTGCACCCTTCATCACCACCTTTTCTAGTCAGCATATGAATGTCAAAAACTTGATTTGCCGTCATTGGCACATTCTCAATAACGACCCAATCGTAGGTAAATCTTTGTCTAAGTCTAGGGTTGTTTTTAAAGGAGCCTCGTCTTTGAGGAATTGCCTGGCCCCTAATGTTTTAGAACCACCAAAGCCCAAACCCACTTTCTCTTACGTCCTCCGACAGTCGCCGCCTCTTCATATTCGTCACATATAGGGGGTATTAGACTTTGCTCCGAAGGAGTAGCTAGGCAACAGAATATGTTAACATTAAAGCTTTTAACATATCCCACCCTCAAGGGGTGGTCCCCTCAGTCAATACCCTCCTACTTCCTGCAACCATATCTCAGTTTTAATGTCTAGCTTGTCAGGAGTGGCTGGCTTTTTCTGTGCTGGGGCTTTCTGCCCCAGACTCTTTCTTCTTTTTATAATTTTGTTTGAGTTTTCTCTCTACCTTTACTTAGCTGTTATTTTTGTCAGCGTTAGTTAGTTCTTCTGATGAAGAGGATCATGCGGGCTGGGTCTCGGGCTGATCCCCCTGGTCGCAGGTCGTGGGTCAGTGGCTTCCCAGCCTGCCATCGAGCGTTCAGCCAGGTAACGCTCCTGGCACAGTGAACGACCCATCCCTGTTCGGTGCAGGGATGATTGGTGAGGTGGCTACCTCACTGGACGCTGTGCGGTTTCTTAACCCCCATTTTGTGCGTCTTGAATTGCGACTCTCCCTGCCTCATGTGCAGCGGCTTGTTCGCCTGTGCGGGTCCCCCACGCCATTGAGAGGTAAGTGTATCTATGTGGGGACCTGTCTGTCTGGGGGGGTGTCAGTCTGGGACTGTGTAACCTGCCTCTATTCACACTGCTTGTCTCCCTATCTCTCGGCTGCATGCTGTGGGCTGCAAGGGAGGGGGGAGCTGTGTGACACTGTGTGTGTCAGTCTGGTCAGTGTGAGAAGCTGTGTGCTGTGGGGCATGTTTTTTTGGCATGTTTGGGCATATACAGCGATCGCTGCGGCGATCTGACATGTATTCCTGTACAGGGATGTCACCTGTGCATTACTGCACTGTGGAGCGGCGGTTTCGGCGCCAAACGGCGCCATTTTGCCTACACTCGCTCCGGCCGCATGTTTTACATGAATGGCGGCCATTTTCTTGTAGATAGGCTTTCATAGAGCGCCCTGGCAGCATCACTTCCTCTTTCCAGGAACACCGATCGAGGCAGCAGCAGCGGCGAGGGTCTCCTCAGGTTTTATCCTTCTGTTCTTGCTATCCATTGCCTGTGTTCAGTTTGCATATTCCCTGTGGGGGTCTCATTGTGCTTGAGTGTGGTGCGGTGGGCTGCGCTTGCCGCGCTTGCTTAAAGGGGCAGTTAACCCTTTATTGTCTGGCATTACAGGGGCAATGGATTCTCAGGAGGGCAAATTTCCTACCGCCTTGGTGGAAAGCCAGGGGACCGCTGTTTCCCCCCCAGGGGGGGATTTAGCCACTATTGTGGCTGGCCTTGCTGCTCAGGTGCAGATGCTGGTGGCTGCTCAATCTACTAAAAGACCCAGAATTGCTCTTTCCTCTGATTCTGAGGGTGAAGGTGATGGGGTTGTTATGGCGGGGGCCTCCTTATCGGGGTCCCGCTCCTCCCTAGATCTAGTGGGGTCCGAGGTGGAGGCTGAAGTTGAGGGGGTTGATAATTCTCCCCCTGGCTCGCCTGAAGAGCTTGCAATCATGGATGAATTGATTGCTTCCATAAAGCAAACACTGCGTTTGCAGGATGAAGTGTGTCCCCCCGCTGCCTTGGCGGCCTATGGGACGCAGAGAAAACGCAGGACGCCGCAGGTTTTTCCCTGCAATGATGATTTTCAGCGCGCTGTTAAGGAACAATGGCGCAATCTGCGCAAACCTTTTGCTGTACCAAGTAGATTCAAGCTGCGTTATCCTTTCTCGCCTTCCACTGATGAAAGGTGGTGTGTGCCTCCCCCAGTGGATCACGCAATTGCGGTTTTAAACAAGGCCACTGCGATTCCTGCAGAGGATTCCCCTGTGTTCCGTGATGCCACGGATAGGAGATTGGAGTCTCTCGCCCGTCATACTTATTCTGTTACGGGTTCTATGCTTAAAGCTCTGTTTGCTTCTCTCATGGCGGCCCAGGCGATCGCAAGTTGGACGCAGATGCTTAGGCGCGTCCTAGTGGCCGACTCGGCCTCGCCGGCGACCCTGGATATGGTGGATCAAATCCACCAGGGTGTCATGTATCTGTGTGATGCGGACCTGGACCTGGTTCCATTGGCTGCACGTGTGCACAGCGTGGTGGTGTTGTCTCGCCGCCTGGTTTGGTTAAAATGTTGGTCGGTGGACCAATCTTCACGTAAGACCTTAGCCAATCTGCCTTATGATGGGTCTCGCCTTTTTGGGGAGTCCTTGGATGTGTTGATTAAGGGGATCACCGGGGGTAAGAGCACTCTCTTGCCCCATTTCCCCAAGGCTAAGGGGGCTTCGGGGAAGAAGCATGCTAATTTTCGGCCCCCTCAGGGGTCCTTTCGTGCCTTTCGGCCGCACTACAAGGGCAAGCCGTTCAAAGGTCAAGGCTCTCAGAAGAAGCCCTGGTCTGGGAAACAGAAGTCCGGCCAATCCGGATCTGCAGCCCATAACAGTTCGGCCTGAAGGGGCGCCCTCACCCAGTTTTGGGGTGGGGGGACGCTTGCTCGGTTTTCTTCAACCCTGGTTGGCCCGTGTGCGGGACAGATGGGTTCAGGAGATCGTTCGATCTGGTTACAAGATCGAGTTTCTCTCTCGGCCGGAGAGCAGATTTTTTCCCTCAAATCTTCAACTGTCTCCAGAGCGTTTGCGGGACCTGCACCTGGCGGTGCGGGACCTGAGGGCTCAGGGAGTGGTGGTTCCGGTGCCTCATCGGGACAGATTTCGGGGGTTTTATTCCAATCTGTTCACCGTGCCCAGAAAGGAGGGCAAGGTTCGTCCAATTCTGGACTTGAAGGCTCTGCACCGCTCTGTGCGGGTTCGCAAGTTCCGCATGGAATCCCTGCGGTCGGTGGTGGCTGCCCTGGTTCCGGGGGAATTCATGGCCTCCATCGATTTGAAGGATGCGTATCTTCACATCCCCATTGTCGAGGGTCACCAGAGGTTCCTTCGATTTGCCATTGCGGAGGATCACTACCAGTTCGTGGCGTTGCCTTTTGGTCTCGCCTCGGCTCCGCGGGTCTTCACCAAGGTGCTTGCACCGGTTCTGGCATTATTGAGGGCCCAGGGCATTTCTGTCCTGGGGTATCTGGACGACATTCTGGTTCGGTCTGCGACCAGCCAGGGTCTGGAGAAGGACCTGTCTGTCACGATGCAAACTCTGCAGGAGTTTGGTTGGACGATAAATTTTCCAAAGTCGACACTGAGTCCGTCGGTTCGTCTTCCCTACCTGGGAATGATTCTGGACTCGGTGCAGGCGAAGGTCTTCCTGCCGGAAGACAAACTCAGAACTCTTCAGGAGGAAGTCAGGTCCCTCAGGGACGTTCCGCACTCGTCTCTGCGGACGTGCATGAGATGTCTGGGATTGACGGTCTCGGCCTTCGAGGCGATTCCCTTCGCTCAGTTTCACACGCGGGGTCTCCAAGCGGAGATCCTGTCCAGGTGGGACGGGCGACCTCAATCTCTGGATCTTCAAATCTCATTGAGTCATCGCACCAGAAGAAACCTTCTGTGGTGGCTCCAGTCCCCGATGGTGTCCGGGGGCAAGTCGTTTCGTCCTGTCTCGTGGACGGTGATCACCACGGATGCCAGCCTGTCGGGCTGGGGTGGTGTTCTGGGCGTTCTATCCGCCCAGGGAACTTGGTCGGAGGGGGAGTCTTCCCTTCCGATCAACATTCTGGAATTGCGTGCGATAAGTCTCTGTCTTCATCGCTGGACGGACCGGCTGCAGGGCTGCCCGGTTCGGGTGCAGACGGACAATGCCACGGCGGTGGCCTACATCAACCACCAAGGGGGCACCAGGAGTGCCCGAGCGGCTCGAGAAGTGGCCGACATTCTGTCTTGGGCCGAGACTCATGTCCCGGCGATAACGGCGGTTCACATTCCGGGGGTGGAGAACTGGCAGGCGGACTATCTGAGTCGCCAGACCCTGGATCAGGGGGGAATGGTCTCTCCACCCGGCTGTCTTCCAGATGTTGTGCGCGAAGTGGGGTCTTCCAGATGTGGACCTGTTCGCGTCTCGTCTCAACAACAAGGTGAAAAGGTTCATGGCAAGGACGCGCGACTCTCGGGCAGACGCGTCGGACGCGTTAGTGGCCCCGTGGCATCAGTACAGGCTGATGTACGCGTTTCCACCGATTCAGTTGCTGTCCAGGTTCCTTCGCAGGTTACACTCGGAACGCAGCACGGTGATTCTTGTGGCACCGGACTGGCCTCGCCGGTCCTGGTACGCAGACCTCGTGAATCTGGCGGTCGACGCCCCGTGGCGTCTGCCTCTTCGAGACGATCTACTGTCTCAAGGACCGATATACCATCCTGCTTTACAGTCGCTGGCTTTGACGGCCTGGCTGTTGAGACCGGGGTCCTGAAGGAGAGGGGTCTCTCTCCAGAGGTCGTTCATACTTTGATCAACGCGAGGAAGTCTTCCTCGGGGAAGGTTTATTACCGTACTTGGAAGGCCTATTTTGCCTGGTGTGAGTCCAGGGGGTTTTCACCTCGCACGTACTCGGTTTCCCGTGTGCTGTCTTTCCTTCAAACGGGTGTTGATCAGCGTTTGGCGCTGGCTACGATCAAGGGTCAGGTGTCTGCGCTGGCCGTTCTGTTTCAACGTCCCGTGGCTTCCAACTCCTTGGTTGGCACCTTTGTTCAGGGTGTGCGGCATCTGGTTCCTCCTAGGAGGGATCCTTTGCCCCCTTGGGACTTGAATCTCGTTCTGTCTGTGTTGCAACGTGCTCCTTTTGAACAGATCAGGGAGATCTCGTTGTCTATGTTGTCCAAAAAGGTCGCCTTTTTGGTGGCGATCACTTCGGCTCGCAGAGTGTCGGAGCTGGCAGCTTTGTCCTGCAAGTCTCCATACCTGGTTGTTCATTTGGATAAGGTGGTCTTGCGACCTTATCCTTCTTTTCTTCCGAAACGAGTTTCGGAATTCCATCTTAATGAGGATATTGTCTTACCTTCGCTGTGCGCGAAGCCTAAACATCCAAAGGAGGTGAGATTGCATTCTCTGGATGTTGTTCGGGCGATAAGGGTTTGCCTTAAATCGAGTCTTTTCGAAAGACGGACTCCTTGTTTGTTCTTCCAGAGGGTCCTCGGAAGGGCATGGCGGCTTCGGCCTCTACCATCGCCAAATGGATCAGGCAGACCATTGAACAGGCCTATGCTTTGCAGGGGAAGGTTCCCCCTGTGCCTGTGAAGGCGCACTCTACTAGATCTTTGAGTACGTCTTGGGCCTGTCGTCATGGGGCTTCTGTAGCCCAGGTGTGTAAGGCGGCGACCTGGTCGACCGTACACACGTTCACAAAATTCTACAAAGTAGATGTTCAGGCATCGGCGGATGCTTCCTTTGGCCGCAAGGTTCTTAGTGCGGCAATTCCCTAGGGTCCCTTGTTGGGGACCTCTGGCTGTTGGGATAAGTTTTGTATCCCCTGGTTTTTTGTCTTTTCCTGGGTTGTTGCTCCTGTTGAGCACTTGTTTTTTTCTGTTGCCCAGCTGGTTTCCTTCCTTTGGTAAGGTTCCTTCCTTTGATGCGGAGACTGCGTTGCCTTTTCGGCGCGGATGCGTTTCCCACCCCTCATGTTTGCACTGCTTTGGGACGTCCCCATATGTGACGAATATGAAGAGGCGGCGACTGTCGGAGGACGTAAGAGAAAACGGAATTTTTGTAAAATCTTACCTGTAAAATTCCTTTCTCTGAGTCCTCCGACAGTCGCCGCCCCGCCCCTCTTTTGGGGTTTGGTTGTATACTCTACTGCTATTCCACTAAAACTGAGATATGGTTGCAGGAAGTAGGAGGGTATTGACTGAGGGGACCACCCCTTGAGGGTGGGATATGTTAAAAGCTTTAATGTTAACATATTCTGTTGCCTAGCTACTCCTTCGGAGCAAAGTCTAATACCCCCTATATGTGACAAATATGAAGAGGCGGCGACTGTCGGAGGACTCAGAGAAAGGAATTTTACAGGTAAGATTTTACAAAAATTCCGTTTTTTTGAATCAATTGACCGACTTTTACAAATGTAATAGGTGTCAGATCTGTTCTCGGAACTCCACCAAACAACGCAACACCAGGGTTTTTGTTTCCCACAGTACAGGGAAATCCCACGATATTGAACCCTTTATTTCATGTACTACTATGGGGGTGGTATATTTACTTCAATGTTCTTGCGGCTACCAGTACATTGGTAGGACCAAACGTCCTTTGAACGTTAGACTTAATGAACACGTAGCCAATATCAGAAAGGGATTCCCCAAACACTCTGTCTCCAAGCACTATGCACCAGGAACACACTCTTCTTGGGAATAGAAAAGTTTACCCCTCATTGGAGAGGTGAACCTTTCATCAGAGGTCTTTCCCGACTAGAGATGTCCTGGATCTATAGTTTGAAAACTTATACGCCATTTGGGTTAAATGTAGATACAGAGGTAAACGCTTTTATTGATAATGCTTAGTTTTTATGTATTTATCTATATGCAATTTTATTCATTATTACATGTAATTTATAAAATGTGGAATACCTTTTATTGTTTTCAATTCAATATTCATATCCCATGTTTATTATCATCATCATATTGGGATTTATTTTGATATATTTATACTATTATAGGTTTTGTGGGTTACTCTGTAATTTATTGTCCCATATTGATATTTGGAATATTAACATAGGTATTCTGCCAGTTCTAAATTTAATATCACTATACATATATATTATATAATATCTCTTATGTTTTTGTGGTTATCTTTATTTTGTTCTAAATCCATCACTGGAATATCCATAACCTATTTTTTACCATTGGTATCCTGTCATCAATTTTAACTTTTATAAGTACTTAGTTTTATTGAATATATATTACCAATTATTATACATAGTGGTTTTATTTTGACCCATTGGTTTTCTCCTTCGGGTGAACCGCATGAGTCAATGTACTTTTTTTCTTTTTCCCAATTAAATGATGGCCGATTAAGTATTTCCGGTCTATGTTATACCATTAATTCTTCTTTGTTTACATTAGTATATATATGGCCGATCTGGTAGTTCCAGTCTACGCCATACTGTTTCCTGTCCCTATTACCATTTCAGAGATGGCGGACTGGGAGCTTCCGGTTATCGATTTAGCGCCTTTTTCTGTTATAAAGAGGTGGCGTCAGCACGCCGCCCGTACCTTTTGATAACGTAATCTCTGACGAAACGCGTCGGATCACTGCGTGCTGACGTCACCCTCACAAGCGTTTAGGAAGTACGGGCGAGCGAAGCCGTCCGGCCGGCGGCTGTCATTCCTGTCCCTTGCCGATTGTTCACCTTATACTGTAAGTGTGATTCTTTTAATCTTAATAAATTTTGTGGGATTTTATGCTATGGCGCCCCTTTCTTTATTCTATGGCTGAAATCTGTCCACGTCATCCTGAGCCCACATTTGCTGCCATATGAGATCTGGTCCTCAATCCTCTGCACACACCTGCCATCAATATCTTCCTACCAAATACCATCATCTGGTAAGGTCATTTAGGATTGGTGTTGATGATACAGCTCTAGCACGTTTGGGATCCTTTGTGGATTTTTCTATGAGCATTTTTATTAAGTTTTCTGGTAAGCTGCATTCCTATTGGTGGAGGTGTCTGGATTGATCATTTAGCCTGTCACTTTTTGCATCTGGTAAGAAGTATCTTATTGGTCTGTTCTGGTGGTGGACGTCTCACTTTCTTCACATCACATTTGGATTTATGTTTATTTATTTCCTTTAGATTTTCCTTCAACTATGTAGTTCGAGGGCCTGCCTGATTGCATACAAATCAAAAGTGTTTAGGTCTGACCTCATATTATATGGTTTTGGTAAGTCTAAAGGAAAACATCCAAATAAAATTGTATAGTGTGTATCCAGCTTTAGATTCACTATTAAATTTCTGTGTCTAATCGTCTCCTGGACATTGTCCTGCAATCGTGTCCTGCTCCTATGCAGCAAGGGAATTCTCTGTACTTGTCTGGATGTAGTCAGCTATTAGAGTGTACCTAAAGCCACTTACTGTGGGGGCACTTGTGTGTGCTCGCTCCTCAGCCCTTCTCTGCGTGTCCATAAGATACACAGGACAGGGTTTGGTCCTGCCCCCTGCTCCTAGTCACTGGCCCTCATTGATATTTTGGCTCTGAGTAAGAGGGTACGCCCTCGAAACGCTTAATCCAGTTGGATCCAGGTGATGTCCTCCCAAGCTTAGAGATATGCGGAGCGGACCGAACAACTGTGTTACTTTGATGTGCTTTGTCTGTTAAATAATCTGTTAGTAGATTTACATTTTTTATAATAAATGGTTACTGGGATAATGTGCCAGGTTGGTGCGCCCTCTCTTTGTGTGTTTTTTTTTTTTTGTAATATGCATAGTTGTACCGGGCCAAGCTGAATCAATTTAAAGTGTTTCTAAACCCAGGACCCCGCATTCACTATATCTGGTCTCTCACAGTACATGGGACATATAAATGCATATATTTTAGTAAATATAAGCTGCTAAATACCTTTTCTCATCAGCAGTATATAGCAGTCTTGTTATTTACTTTCAGTGTCTGGTTAAAGCTTGTACAAGGAGATTTTATTTTTGCTCTGTCTGTCCTATGAAGATGCAGGACCCCTGACCCTCTGTCTGGACAGTGCTGATTGGCCCTGTGCTGATTACATGCACCCTGTGCTGATTACATGCACAAGATTAACCCCTTAGGTTCCACTGGGAGTATATCAAGCATGCTTTACTGTACACAGACTGATTTTACTGTTGTGGGTTTAGTAACACTGTAGTTTGAAAAAGGTGGACTTCAGTGGATTATTTTTAGTGGATTGTTGATACTGTATCTACTGCTTTATATATTTATTTTGCAGCAACTCATTTCTTGCAACTTTTTTTTAGAGCTTTTCTGGGGATGAAGATGGCTACAGTAAATCTACCATTAGTAAGTTTTATATATTTATTTTCTTTCTTAAAGCAGTGAGTAGAAACTATTGATGAGAATAATCTGGTATCTTTTAATTATCAGAATTCTATATTGGAGAGGTTCTAAAGTAAAATTCATTTTTTTTTTATTTTCTATTTCGCTCATTAACAGACACAGCTCCTGAGTTTCATAACCATTGGGTTATAATGCTCCCTACAGGATTAGGACACTAGGCAGAAAATAATTCTGGCTACACTCATGGGCAGTCCCAGGGAGTATACTCCCTATTTTTGTTCTAGCCACTCAGTTTTTCTCTGCCTAGTCAGGAGTAAGGACCTAGTTCCTTGCTGGGATCTTTGGTCTTGGCAACATATTTTTAGATATTTTTTTTTCCCTCCTGGATTTTTTCGTCTGAGATCTACAATCAACTACTGGACTGTGCAACGAGTTGGATAATCTAGATCCAGTGGTCACCCAAGTCTGGCCAGCCTGTGCGCGCAGACCTCAGCTCCAAGCTAGGTCGGCCGTGACATAGCCCCACTGAATGGGGCTGGCCAGCAAATCAAATGCCTTGCGAGGTAGCATACGATTGGGCCTTGGCCTGAGTTGCAGCGTTCCTCCTGGCCGACAGCCGCCCCCCCCCCCCCCCAACGTTTTGATGTAGAGAGGTTCTGTCTTGAGCGGTGGCCGTTCCTGGTATGGTGAGTAGCTACCCCCCTTCTCCCCTTGGAGGCTTTTGGGGTGGATGTGGGCTCTCCTTGGGACGGTCGGACCCCCAGGTTCCCCTCCTTCCCGCAGGCACCCCCCCTGCCAAGTCCCTCATCTTTCACCCCCTCCCCCCACGCTGGGGCTTTTTGGGTGGTCTGGCCACTTTCCTGAGTTGGGGGCAGTGCGATAACTGGCGATGGTGGCCGGGGTGGGGTGGGGGTTTTCCCTTAGCAGTGTTTTGCACTTTGTGTGGGGTCCCCCTGGTGACTCATGAAGTCTTTGGAGCACATTTCCCCTCCTGATCCCCTCTATGAGGCTGCAGGGCCCCCTAGGTCCCAACCATCCATCCACTGACGTCGGTCCTGGAGTCCCTTGTGTCCCAGGTGGAGGTAGCTTGCAGGCAAAGGGCTAGCAAAAAGCGCCCACCCGCATTCCCCTGCCTCATCTGTCTCATCAGATCCAGAATCTGATTCGTCCGCCGCGGATTTGGGTCACCCTGCTGGGTCTGCAACTACGCACCTGGAATCCTCTGATAGGATGATTCCTCCACGTCTGCGACTGTACACGAAAAGGCGCTGGTGGATGCACTGATTGTATCTGTACGTGAGAACCTGAAGATGGAGGTCGAAGCTGAAGCTGCGAGGGAAGTGCAGCTGGCCTTTGGCACTCACAAGCCATCCAAAGTGGAAAAGGTGTATCCTTTCCCTGCCTATTTTGACGGAATTGTCGCTAAATAATTGGGACATCCAAAGCGTCACTGTGGGGTCCCTAAGCACGTTACTAGGCGTTACCACTTTGAGGAGTCCCTTCTTAAGAAGTGGACTGTGCCACCGGTGGTGGACCCTCCTGTTTCCAGATTAAACAAGGCAACCATGACTTCGGTTGAATAGTCCCCGGTCTTTAAGGATCCGGCTGACCGTAAGGCGTGGGCTATACACTCTGGCTGGTCCGACGACGAGGCCTGTATTCACTATTGCCCTAGTGTCGCAAACTCTGACTGAGTGGGCTAAGCTCCTACACTGTGACCTGGAGGTAGAACCGATAAACCCCATCCCCCCCCCGCCTTTGCCGAGCTGGCGGACCAGCTGGTTCAGGGGCTGCAGTTTATCTGTGATGCCTCTTTGCATGCGGCTCCCCTGATGGCTCGCTTCCCTGTTTGGGCAATGGTCCTTTGGCATGTTTTTTGGCTCAAGTGCCGTTCTGCGGATCAGACTTAAAAAAAATGCCTTGACTAATCTTCCCTTTCATGGAGATCTCCTGTTTGGAACTACCCTGGATGACATCATTAAAGATCTCAAAGGGGGTAAGAGTACTTTCTCTTACGTCCTCCGACAGTCGCCGCCTCTTCATATTCGTCACAATGGGGTTATGACCTTTGCTCCGTAGGAGTAGCTAGGCAACAGAATATGTCAATATTAAGGCTTTTAACATATCCCACCCCCAGGGGGTTACATAGTTACATAGTTACATAGTTGGTGAGGTTGAATAAAGACAAAAGTCCATCCAGTTCAACCTGTGTAGATGTGTGTGGCTGTAATCATCTTGCATACCCCTGAATGTTCTGATCCTTGAGATGTACGTCTAAGAGTCTTTTGAAAGCCACCATACTACCCGCAGAAACCACCTCATGTGGTAGAGAATTCCACAATCTTGTAGCCCTAACAGTAAAGAACCCCCCACGTTGCCTGAGGTTAAAACGCTTCTCCTCTAATCGCATTGTATGCCCCCGAGTTCTCATGCAATCCCTTCGACTGAACAGCTTTTTTTCTAAGCCTAGATCCCCATTTAGATATTTAAAAATTGCTATCATGTCCCCCCTCAGGCGTCTCTTCTCCAGGGAGAATAAATCAAGCGATTGCAGACGCTCCTCATAATCAAGGTCCTCCAATCCCCTAATTAGTTTAGTTGCCCTTCTCTGGACTCTCTCCAGCTCCAACACATCCCTTCTGAGGACTGGTGACCAGAACTGGACCGAATACTCCAGATGAGGTCGGACCAGAGTTTTATAAAGTGGAAGGATTATAGTTTTATCTCTGGAATACATCCCTTTCTTTATGCATGCTAATATTCTGCTAGCCTTGGCAGCTGCCGCTTGACATTGCATGCTGTTGCCTAGTCTATCATCAACCAAGACTCCCAGATCCTTCTCCATTTTTGATTCTCCCAAGGGTTCCCCTCCTAACGTGTATTGTGCTTTTATGTTTCTAGTCCCCAAGTGTAAAACCTTACATTTCTCCACGTTAAACCTCATTTGCCATGTCTTTGCCCACTCCGTTATTTTGTCCAGGTCATTCTGTAGGATATCTGCTTCATGCTGTGCTGTTATTGTCCTGCCTAATTTTGTGTCATCTGCAAAAACTGATATTGAACTACTGATCCCGTCCTCAATGCTGTTTATGAATAAATTGAACAAGGTTGGTCCTAGGACTGAGCCTTGGGGGACCCCGCTTACTACCTCAGACCAGTCTGAGTATGTGCTGTTTATTACCACCCTTTGGATACGCCCTTTTAGCCAGTTCCGTATCCAAGAGCAAACCCTGCTGTCGATACCTGCAGACCTTATTTTATAAATTAAGCGCTTATGGGGAACTGTATCAAACGCCTTAGCAAAATCTAGGTACACCACATCCACTGGTCTGCCCCTATCTAGCTCACAGCTCACCTCCTCGTAGAATGTTAAGAGATTGGTTTGACAAGAACGCCCATTTGTAAACCCGTGCTGGTTACTACTGATGATGCTGTTGTTCTTAGCAAACTCTACGATATAGTCCCTTATCATCCCCTCCAGAAGTTTACATACTACTGATGTCAGACTGACAGGCCTATAGTTTCCCGGTATATGCCTCTGACCCTTTTTGAATATCGGAATCACGTTAGCTTTCCTCCACTCCCCTGGTACATCTCCTGTCCTAATACTGTCCGCAAAGATCAGGAACAGTGGTCTGGATATAACCTTACTGAGTTCCTTGAGTACTCTCGGATGTACGCCATCCGGGCCTGGTGATTTGTTTGTGTTGAGTTTATCCAGCCTTTCCCTGATTTCCCCCTCTGTTAGCCATAGTGGCAAGTCCTGTGTATTACTACTAACTATACAGTCATGGTCAGTGTACCCCTCCGATTCCTGTGTAAAGACTGATGAGAAAAAGGCATTCAGTACGGTTGCTTTTTCAGTGTCCTCTGTAACCATCCTCCCATCATTGTTAATTATGTGTGCAATATGCTCTGCCCTAGTTTTTTTGCTGTTGATATACTTAAAGAATTTCTTTGGGTTTTTTTTGCTATCCTCCGCTATTTGTCTCTCAAAGTCTATTTTAGCCATCTTGATTTTGTGTTTACACTTCCTATTTGCCTCCTTGTATTGGTCGAAAGCCAATACTGTGCCCTCTGATTTATATTTCCTGAAGGCCAATTTTTTTCCCCTAATAAGTTTTTTAACGCTCCGGTTTAGCCAGCCAGGTTTGGCTTTGTCCCTTCTAAATTTATTTCCCATAGGAATGCACTGCAAGATGCCTTTGCTTAATATGTTCCTAAAGCATTCCCATTTTTCCTCTGTGGTCAGTGATCCCAGGGTTTGGTCCCAGTTTACCCTTTCCATCAACAAGTACAATTTTGGAAAGTTTGCCCTTCTGAAGTTAAGGGTTCTTATGTTCCCCACTTGCCTTGCTATATTGTTATTTACGCTAAATGTGATCATCCTGTGATCGCTAGAGCCCAGGTTGTCCTGGACTCCTACCTCCGAGATTAGGTCTGGGTCATTAGTGATCAATAGATCCAGGATTGTGTTTTCTCTGGTAGGGGAATCCACCAACTGTGACATGTAATTATCCTGTAAGGTTTCCGTGAATTGACGGCCCTTATGTGAGTGTGTAGTCCCCTCTCCCCAGTCAATGTCGGGATAATTGAGGTCCCCCAATATGATGACTGATCCTAGCTTTGCCACTTTACCCAAAAGTGCTAAAAATTCCAGCTCTACCTCCTCCCCTTGTTTAGGTGGCCTATAGCAAACCCCCACAATTACTTTTCCCTTTTCTCCTTCCCTATGGAGTTCTACCCACACGGATTCTAACTCCATACTCATCCCTTCCGTAATGTCACTCCTCTCTATCACCCTTACATTATTCTTGACGTAGAGACATACCCCTCCCCCTCTTTTTCCTACCCTGTCCTTCCGGTACACTGAATACCCTTGGATATTTGCCAGCCAGTCATGTGAGGGGTCGAACCAAGTCTCCGTTATTCCCACTAGGTCTATGTCCTCCTCATGTACTAACATTTCCAACTCATCCATTTTATTAGCTAGGCTCCTGGCATTAGCATATACCCCTCTTAGTTTTACGGAAGTTAAACGTGATTGGTTATGTTTATTCCTGTTTGGTCTGCGGTTCTCCCGCACAGACCTTCCAATAGACGTTGTGGACCTACTGTCGCTGCTGACCCTACAGCTGCCTTCAGTCCTTTGCTCCCTCCTAACTGACTCTACTTCTGAGCCCTCCCCCCCGTCTCCTAGTTTAAAAGCTCCTCCAACTTGGTGGCCATCTTTCTCCCCAAAAGAGCTGTACCGCCCCCATTAAGGTGCAGCCCATCCTTACTAAAGAGCCGGTAGCCGACTGAGAAGTCAGCCCAGTTCTCCAGGAACCCAAACCCCTCCTTCCTACACCAGTTCCTCAGCCACTTGTTAAGTTCCCTAATCTCCTTCTGCCTCTCCTGTGTGGCTCGAGGTACAGGCAGTATTTCAGAGAAAACCACCTTGGAGGTCCTTTTCCTCAATCTATTACCTAAGTCCCTGAAATCGTTCTTAAGGATCCTCCACCTACCTTTAACTTTGTCATTAGTGCCCACATGCACCATGACCGCTGGGTCATCCCCAGCCCCGCACAACAATCTGTCTGCCAGATCTGCGATATGCCGAACGCGGGCGCCCGGTAAACAACATACTGTTCGGTTCACGCGATCTTTTTTACAGATTTCCCTCTCTGTCCTCTTGATAATTGAGTCCCCCACTACCACAACCTTTCTAACCTTTCCTGAGTTACGGCCCCCCTTCTTCCTGGAGCCGACCCCCCCCTGGCAGCTGGGGGAGGGCGCATGCTCCAGCACTGCCACCCCTGAGTTGATATCCCCCTCAACCTGCAACTCGGCAAACATGTTGGGGTCTATCAACTCAGGACTGGCCTCCCTGACACTCCTCCCCCTAACATTCCTCCCCCTAACAGTCACCCAGCTGCGTACCTCTGCTGCTTGCGTCTCCTCCATTCCTCCCTCCTCTATGCTGACCCCTGCCAGCGCCTGATGGGTAAAGTCCAAGCTCCTTTCCAGGTTGTAGATGCCACGCAGTCTTGTCACTGTGTTCTTTAGATCCACGATGTGGGCTTCCAGAGCAACCAGTTGCTCACATCTCGCACAGCAGTGTTCGTCCTCGATTGGATCATCAAGGAACGCATACATGCCGCAAGAAGTGCACTGAGTGGCACCCCCAATCCTGTCGGACATTATTACCCACTACTCTATGGGGATAATGTTAACGACCTGCTCTTCCTTACCTACCCTACCTCTAACTTCCCTGGTACTAAACCTGGGGTACTCACCAGTCTCTAATAAACTAACCAGTCGCTAAGATACTTACCAGTCGCAAAGATAGCACAGACGCAAAGATACTCACCAGTCGCAAAGATAGCACAGACGCAAAGATACTCACCAGTCGCAAAGATAGCACAGACGCAAAGATACTCACCAGTCGCAAAGATAGCACAGACGCAAAGATACTCACCAGTCGCAAAGATAGCACAGACGCAAGGATACTCACCAGTCGCAAGATACTCACCAGTCGCAAAGAATCTCTCCCGCAAGATACTCACCAGTCGCAAAGATACTCACCAGTCGCAAGATACTCACCAGTCGCAAGATACTCACCAGTCGCAAAGATACTCACCAGTCGCAAAGATACTCACCAGTCGCAGATACTCACCAGTCGCAGATACTCACCAGTCGCAGATACTCACCAGTTGCAGATACTCACCAGTTGCAAATATACTCACCAGTCGCAAATATACTCACCAGTCGGTCAGTCGCAGAGCACCGTCGGTCAGTCGCAGAGTAGTCTGTCAGTCGCAGAGCGGTCTGTCAGTCGCAGAGCGGTCTGTCAGTCGCAGAGCGGTCTGTCAGTCGCAGAGCAGTTTGTCAGTCGCAGAGCAGTCTGTCAGTCGCTGAAGGTCGCAAGCAAGGTCAGTCAGTCACAGATCCCTAAGTGGTCAGTCAGTCACAGATCCTTAAGTGGTCAGTCAGTCACAGATCCCTATCAGTCACAGGTCTGTTAGTCAGTCACAATCCCAAGCACCGTCACAAGGAATAATGACCCAGCTGCAGAGATACTCACCAGTCGCCGCTGCTCCTCCTCCCCTGCTGCCGGGAACACTTGCCTCCTCAATACTGTGTGGTGTCCGTCCTCCACCGCCGTCCACTGCCGCAGCTTTCAAGTCCCGGTCCCGCCGCTCTTTGTCCCGGTCCCGCAGCCGCCGCTTACCGTCCCGGTCCCGCAGCCGCCGCTCTCTGTCCTGGTCCCCTGCACCCGCGCCGGCTTCTAGTGATCTAGTGCGGCTCCCCCGCACGTGTCACCCGGCTCTCCTCCACGCTCTCCTCCACACAGCTCTCCTCGCAGCTGCTGCTGCTGCTTGCTCCTCCCACACTGCTTCCGTGCACTTCCTGTTTCCAGTGTAGGCTGCAGGCATGGGGTGGTCCCCTCAGTCAATACCCTCCTACTTCCTGTATCCATACCTCAGTTTCAATGTCTAGCTTGTCAGGAGTAGCTGGATGTCTCTATGCTGGGGCATTTTGTCTCAGCCTTTTCTCTTTTTTTGATTTTATTTGATTTTTTTTCTCTCTCTTTACTTAGCTGTTACTTTTGTCAGCATTAGTTAGTTCTTCTGATGAAGAGGATCGTGCGGGCTGGGTCTCGGGCTGACCCCCCTGGTCGCAGGTTGTGGGTCAGTGGCTTCCCAGCCTGCCATCGAGCGTTCAGTCAGGTATTTTTCCTGGCACAATGAACGACCCATCCCTGTTCGCTGCAGGGATGCTATGGTGAGGTGGCTACCTCACTGGATGCCTTGCGGTATCGCTCCGCAGTTCTCCTGCGTCCTGGCTTCGACTCTCCCTGTCCCATGTGCAGTGGCTTGATCGCTTTTGCGGGTTCCCCACGCCATTTAGGAGGTAAGTGTATCTGTTTGGGGACCTGTCTGTTTAGGGGGTGTCAGTCTGGGACTGTGTAACCCTGCCCCTGTTCACACTGTTAGACTCCCTATCTGTCTTAGCTGCACTCTGTGGAATGCAAGGAGGGGGGCTATACTGCACTGTCTCTGTGTCAGAATGTGTGCTGTCTTTTACTGTGTGACATGCTGTGTGCTGCGGGGCATGATGTGGATCATGTTGTGCATACTTGCGGCGACCGCTGCTGCGGTCCGCCATTGTTTTTACTGTACTGCATGTGTACTGGTGTTTCACTGTGGGCGGGAGCGGCGTTTTCGGCGCCAAGCGCCGCCATTTTGGCGGCGATCGCTCCGGCCTCATGCTGGCACTGCAGGCGGCCATTTTCTTGTAGCCCTCCATAGGCTTTAATAGAGCGCCCTGTATTGCATCACTTCCTCTTCTCCTGGGCGCACCGATCGAGGCAGCAGCAGCAGCGGTGGTCACTGCAGGTTTTATCCTCTCTGTCCTGAATCCTTGCCTGAGTTTGTGCTTTTCCCTGTGGGGGTCGGCTTGTGCTGGTGTGTGAGTGCGGTGGGCTGCGCTGACCGCGCTTTTAAAGGGGCAGTTACCCTTTATTCTCCTGCAAAATTTTTTGGGGGCATGGATTCTCAGGAAAGCAAATTTCCTCTCACTTTGGTGGGAGGCCAAGGGGCTGCTGCTTCCCCCCCCAGGGGGTGATTTGGCTGCTGTTGTGGCTAACCTTGCTGCCCAGGTGCAAATGCTGGTGGCTGCTCAATCCACTAAACGGCCCAGAGTTTCAATTTCCTCTGATTCCGAGGGTGAGGGTGATGGGGCTGCTATGGCTGGGGTCTCCTTATCGGGGTCCCGTTCCTCCCTGGATCTTGTGGGATCAGAAGTGGAGGCTGAGGTGGAAGGGGTTGATAATTCTCCCCCTGGCTCGTCTGAAGAGCTTGCACTCATGGATGAATTGGTTGCTTCTATCAAACAAACACTGCGTTTGCAGGATGAGCCATGTCCTCCTGCTGTTTTAGCCTCCTATGGGACGCAGCGGAAACGCAGATCTTCACAGGTTTTTCCTTGCACTGATGATTTTCAGCGCGCTGTTAGTGAACAGTGGCGCAATCTGCGGAAGCCTTTTGCTGTGCCAAGTAGGTTCAAGCTGCGTTATCTTTTCACGCCGCTACTGATGAACGTTGGTGCCACCTCCGGTGGATCACGCGGTAGCGGTTTTGAATAAGTCCACTGCGATTCCTGCTGAGGATACGCCGGTGTTCCGGGATGCCACGGACAGGAGGCTGGAGTCTCTTACCCGTCATACTTATTCGGTTACCGGTTCTATGCTCAAAGCTATTTTTGCTTCACTTATGGCAGCTCAGGCTGTTGCAAATTGGACGCAGGTGCTTAGGCGCGTCCTGGTGGCTGACTCTGCCCCTCCAGAGACATTGACTATGGTGGATCAAATCCATCAGGGTGTCATGTATTTGTGTGATGCGGACTTGGATATAGTTCCGTTGGCTGCACGTGTGCACAGTGTGGCGGTGTTGTCACGCCGCCTGTTTTGGCTGAAGTGTTGGTCTGTGGACCAGTCTTCGCGCAAGACCTTGGCTAATCTACCCTATAACGGATCTCGCCTTTTTGGCGATTCCTTGGATACACTGATTAAAGGGATCACGGGTGGTAAGAGCACGCTCTTGCCCCAATTCCACAAGGCTAAGGCGGCTCCTGGTAAGAAGACCGCTTCTTTTCGGCCCTCTCAGGGTTCCTTTCGTGCCTTTCGGTCGCACTATAAGGGCAAGCCGTTCAAAGGCCAAGGCTCCCAGAAGAAGCCGTGGACAGGTAAGCAGAAGTCCGGCCAGTCCGGATCCGCTGCCCACAACAGTGCGGCCTGAAGGGGCGCCCTCACCCGGTTCTGGGGTGGGGGGACGCTTGCTCGGTTTTCTTCAACCCTGGCTGGCCCGTGTTCGGGACAGGTGGGTTCAGGAAATCGTTCGATATGGCTACAAGATCGAGTTTCTCTCTCGGCCAGAGAGCAGATTTTTTTCCCTCAAATCTTCAACTGTCTCCGGAGCGTTTGCGGGATCTGCACCTGGCGGTGCGGGACCTGCGGGCTCAGGGAGTAGTGGTTCCGGTGCCTCATCGGGACAGATTTCGGGGGTTCTATTCCAATCTGTTCACCGTGCCCAGGAAGGAGGGCAAGGTGCGTCCGATTCTGGACTTGAAGGCTCTGAACCGCTTTGTGCGGGTTCGCAAGTTCCGCATGAAATCCCTGTGGTCGGTGGTGGCTGCCCTGGTTCCGGGGGAATTCATGGCCTCCATCGACTTGAAGGATGCGTATCTTCACATCCCCATTTTCGAGGGTCACCAGAGGTACCTTCGATTCGCCATTGCGGAGGATCATTACCAATTCGTGGCGCTGCCTTTTGGGCTCGCTTCGGCTCCACGGGTGTTCACCAAGGTGCTTGCACCGGTTCTGGCTTTGTTGAGAGCCCAGGGCATCTCTGTCCTGGGGTATCTGGACGACATTCTGGTTCGGTCGGCGACCAACCAGGGTCTGGTGTCAGACCTGTCCGTCACAATGCAGACTCTGCAGGAGTTTGGTTGGACGATAAACTTTCCAAAATCGACGCTGTGCCCGTCGGTTCATCTTCCCTACCTGGGGATGATTCTGGACTCAGTCCAGGCGAAGGTCTTCCTGCCGGAAGATAAACTCAGGTCTCTTCAGGAGGAGGTCAGGTCCCTCAGGGACGTTCCGTGCTCGTCCATCCGGATGTGCATGCGCTGTTTGGGATTGATGGTCTCAGCTTTCGAGGTGATTCCCTTCGCCCAGTTTCACACGCGGGGTCTCCAAGCGGAGTCCAGGTGGGACGGGCGACCGCAATCTCTGGAACTCCAGATTTCATTGAGTCATCGCACCAGAAGGGATCTTCTGTGGTGGCTCCGGTCCCCGACGGTGTCGGGGGGCAAGTCTTTTCGTCCTCTCTCATGGACGGTGGTCACCACGGATGCCAGCCTGTCGGGCTGGGGTGGTGTTCTGGGCGTTCTGTCCGCCCAGGGAACTTGGTCGGTGGAGGAATCCTCTCTTCTGATCAACATTCTGGAACTACGAGCGATAAATCTCTGCCTTCGACGTTGGACGGACAGGCTGCAGGGCCGTCCGGTTCGGGTGCAGACGGACAATGCCACAGCGGTGGCCTACATCAACCACCAAGGGGGCACCAGGAGTGCCCGGGCGGCTCGGGAGGTGGCCGACATTCGGTCTTGGCGTCCCGGCGATAACGGCAGTTCACATTCCGGGGGTGGAGAACTGGCAGGCGGATTATCTGATTCGCCAGACCCTGGACCAGGGGGAATGGTCACTTCACCCGAATGTCTTCCACATGTTGTGCGCGAAGTGGGGTCTTCCAGATGTGGACCTGTTCGCGTCTCGTCTGAACAACAAGGTGAAAAGGTTAGTGGCACGGACACGCGATCCTCGGGCAGACGCGTTGGTAGCTCCGTGGCATCAATACCGACTGCTGTACGCATTCCCACCGATTCAACTGCTGTCCAGGTTCCTTCGCAGGTTGAACTCGGAACCGCACACGGTGATTCTTGTGGCACCGGACTGGCCTCGCCGATCCTGGTACGCAGACTTCGTGAATCTGGCGGTCGACGCCCCGTGGCTTCTACCTCTTCGAGAAGATCTCCTGTCTCAAGGACCGATATTCCATCCTGCTTTACAGTCGCTGGCTTTGACAGCCTGGCTGTTGAAACCGATGTCCTGAAGAATAGGGGTCTCTCCCCTGAGGTCATTCACACTTTGATCAATGCGAGGAAGTCTTCCTCGGGGAAGGTCTATTACCGTACTTGGAAGGCCTATTTTGCCTGGTGTGAGTCCAGGGGGCATTCCCCTCGCACGTACTCGTTGTCTAGGGTGTTGTCCTTCCTTCAAACGGGTGTTGACCAGCGTTTGGCGCTGGCTACGATCAAGGGTCAGGTGTCTGCGTTGGCCGTTCTTTTTCAACGTCCTGTGGCATCTAACTCCTTGGTTAGCACTTTTGTCCAAGGGGTGCGACATCTGGTCCCTCCTAGGAGGGAACCCCTGCCTCCTTGGGACTTGAATCTTGTTCTGTCCGTGTTACAACATGCTCCCTTTGAACAGATCAGAAAGATCTCGTTGTCCATGTTGTCCAAGAAGGTTGCCTTTTTGGTGGCGATCACTTCGGCTCGCCGGGTGTCGGAGCTGGCAGCTTTGTCCTGCAGGTCTCCGTATCTGGTCGTTCACTTGGATAAGGTGGTCTTGCGACCTAACCCTCCTTTTCTTCCGAAGAGGATTTCGGATTTTCACCTCAATGAGGATATTGTCCTACCTTCGCTCTGCGCGAAGCCCAAGCATCCGAAGGAGGTGGATTTGCACTCCCTGGATGTTGTTCGGGGGATCAGGGTTTACCTGAAAGCGACTGAATCTTTTCGCAAGTCGGATTCCTTATTTGTCCTTCCAGAGGGTCCTCGGAAGGGCATGGCGGCGTCGGCTTCTACCATCGCCAAATGGATCAGACAGACCATTGAACAGGCATATGCTTTGAAGGGAAAAGTTCCTCCTATGCCTAAGGCGCACTCTACCAGATCTCTGAGTACGTCTTGGGCCTGTCATCATCGGGCTTCTGTGGCCCAGGTGTGTAAGGCGGCGACTTGGTCGTCCGTTCACACCTTCACGAAGTTCTACAAGGTGGATGTTCAGGCATCGGCTGATGTTTCCTTTGGCCGCAAGGTTCTTAGTGCGGCAGTTCCTTAGGGTCCCTTGTTTTGGGCCCTTGGCTGTTTGGGATATGATTTTATCCCTAGGTTATTTGTTTTTTCCTGGGTTGTTGCTCCTGTTGAGCACCTTTTTTTCATGCTGCCCAGCTGGTTTCCTACCCTTAGTAAGGTTCCTTTCTCTGATGTGGAGACGACGTTGCCTTAGGCGCGACTGCGTTTCCCACCCCTCATGTTTGCACTGCTTTGGGACGTCCCCATTGTGACGAATATGAAGAGGCGGCGACTGTCGGAGGACGTAAGAGAAAACGGAATTTTTGTAAAATCTTACCTGTAAAATTCCTTTCTCTCAGTCCTCCGAGTTTAGCTCTTGTCCCCCAGCAAGGTTTTTCCTTCCAACTTGTGCCTGTCCCCAGACTGTTTACAGGGCCTTTCTGGGGAGGTACAAAACCCGTTCCTTCAAGGGGTGATTGTCCCTGTTCCGACTTCGGAACTTTTTCAGGGTTTTTACTCAAACCTGTTAACAGTCCCCAGGAAAGATGGCAAAGTGCGTTCAATCCTGGACCTCAAGGCGATAAACTGCTTTGTGCGGGTAAAGTAGTAACTGCTTTGTGTGGGTAAAGAAATTCAGAATGGAGTCCATTCGAACGGTGGTGGCATCCCTGAGTCAAGGGGATTTTCTCGCCTCTAATGATATCAAGGATGCTTACCCTCACATTTCAATATGTGGCGGTCACTATCATTTTCACCGCTTTGCTGTGGGAGAGGAGCATTATCAGTTTGTTGCGTTAACCTTTGGTCTCGACTCTGCTCCTTGGGTCTTTACAAAAGTAAAATGTAAGCTTTGCTACGCCAACGAGGGATCGCGGTACTGGACTTCTTGGATGATTTTTTTCTGAGAGCGGAGTCTTCCTCTTCTCTGGTGGACAACCTGGAGATCACAATATGAACTCTGCGGGAGTTCGACTGAATTCTGAAATTTCAGAAGTATGCTCTGGTTCTGTCCACAAAGCTGGACTATCTGGGCCTTACTCTGGACTCTGCCTTAGCCGGAGTGCTCCTTCCTCTTTAAAAACTCCAAAAATTGCAGGCTGCAATCCAATTTGCCTCCTGCTGTCCAATAGACGATCATCCCTCCGGACTTACATGCTGGTGCTGGGCCTGATGGTGTCTACCTTTGAGGCGGTTCCGTTTGCACAGTTCCATACGAGGTCCCTGCAAAGGTAGATTCTTACCAAATGGGACAAGACTCCCCAGTCTCTGGAAAATCAGATCCGGCTGAGTCGGGGAATGAGGGAGTCCTTGTTATGGTGGCTACTTTCTCCTGCGTTTCGGCTAGGAAAATCCTTCCTCCCCTTGTATGGATGCCAGCCTTTTTGGCTGGAGAGGCGTCCTCGGCAAGCATTCTCCTCAAGGGATCTGGATGCTGGAAGAGTCCAGACTACCGATCAATGTCTTGGAACTCCGAGTGATCAGACTGTGTCTAGATCATTGGACAGATCGTCTTCAGTTTTGTCCAGTGCGCATTCAATCGGACAATGCCATGGCTGTGGCTTATGTCAATCATCAATGGGGCACAAGAAGTGTCCTGGCGGCTCTGTAGGTAGTCGGCATTCTAAGGTGAGCAAAACAGTTTTTGTTCCAGCCCTCTCTGCCGTACACATTCCCGGGATGGAAAATTGGCAGGCTGATTATCTCAGTTGGCAGGTGTTGAACCACGGGGAGTGGTCCCTTCATCTGGAGGTGTTTTAATTAGCTGTATCTCTGGTGGGGTACCCCCGAGGTGGATCTGTTGACGGCTCAACAGAAAGGTACAGAGGTTTGTACTGTAGCTCGGTCAAGGGATCCTCTGGCGAACTCCACAGACGCTTTGGTGGCCCCGTGGAGTCAGTATTGTCTGATTTTATGCTTCACTCATTTCTAGCTTCTGCCAAGACTTTTACACAGGATTGAGGCAGAAGGGACTCGGGTCATCGTAGTGGCTGCAGACTGGCCTCGCTGGGCTTGGTACGCCAATCTGGTGCGGCTGGTCTCCGAAGTTCCTTGGAAGCTTCCTCTCAGGGAGGATCTGCTGTCCCAAGGGCCAATCTTCCACCTTGCTTTACAGTCGGTGGCTTTGATGGCTTGGCTGTTTAAAGGCAGATACTGGAGGGTAGGGGTTGGTCTGAATCAGAGATTCCAATGCTATTAAAAACTAGGAAATCTACTTCTAGGAAGATCTATCAATGGCCAGTGATCTTTTTCAGTGACCCTTTGCCACACACTCCCTGGTGCGTACCTTTCTTCAAGGTGTTCGCCATTTGGTTCCTCCAGTGTGGCACTGGTTTCCGCCTTGGGACCTCAATTTGGTGCTTTCGGTTCTCCAGAAGTTTACCTTTGAGAATCTTCGGGAGATTTCCTTGTTTACGCTGTCTCAGAAGGTGAGAATGAAGACATTGTGTTGACTGGCGGCATTATCCTGACGTTCACCTTACTTGGTGATTAACAGAGATAAGGTGGTTCTTCTCCCCTGTCTGTCATTCCTTCCAAAGTTTGTCTCTGATTTACATTTGAATAAAGACATTGTGTTTCCTTACCTGTGTCCCAGGCCAAAACATCCTAAGGATATTGCCTTGGATGTTGTCCGGGCAATTAGGGTGTACCTGGCAGCTATGGAGTATTTTAGGAAGTCAGACTCACTATTTGTGCTTACGGATGGGTTTCGGACACGGTTGTCCTCTTCCTCTGCGAACATTCCCAGATGGATCAGAGACTGTGATTCAGGCCTATTCCATCAGGGGTCAGGTTCCTCCTTTTCCTATCGAGGCGCACCCTACTTGGCTGCTCAGTGCCTCCTGGGCCTTGCGTCATCTGGCATCAGTGACGCAGGTTTGCAAGGCTGCCACCTGGTCGTCGGTGCACACTTTCACAAAGTTCTATAAAGTTGATATGTCTCCTTTGGCCGCAAGGTTTTGCAGGCTGCTGTTTAGAGGACTTGGTCCTTTTTGAGAGTGTATTGTATTTTTAAGGTGAGCTTCAGTTGTTTTGGTTGAGCCCCTGTTGTCTAGTTGGCTACTGTTTTTAGCCTTGGGAATTTTTTGCTGTTCCCACCCCTCATGTTTAACGCTGCTTTGGGACGTCCCAGTGGTTAAGATTATCAGGAGCTGTGTCTGTCAATGAACGAAAGAGAAAATGTGATTGTTAACTTACCGTAAAATCAATTTCTCTGATGTTCATTGACGGACACAGCACCCACCTGCACCTTTGAAAAAAAGTATTCATACCCGTTGAAATTTTCCACATTTTGTCATATTACAACCAAATTGTGAAGTGGAAGGACAATGATAAAAGGTTTTCAAAATGTTTTACAAATATCTTTTGGCTTGCATTTGTATTCTGCCCCCTTTACTCTTATACCCCTTACTAAAAAGGAAAAGGGGAGTCCCCTGGATGCCGCACATCTATGGAATCCTACGTGGATGGATGTAGTGGCAACCTCAGCCTGGACTTTGACCATGCCGCACCCCCAACATGTTTCGCTCCACTCTTGGAGCTTAGTCATGGGAACTATGACTAAGATCCGAGCGGCAGAGCAAAACACATTGGGGCGTGGCCTGGTCAAAGTCCAAACTGAGGTTGCCACCCCATCCATCTCTGTAAGATTCCTTAGATGTGAGGCATCCAGAGGACAAGCCTTTTCCTTTAAGTCAATACAGGAGCCAGGACAGGCTCCATCCCTTGCCGGCACTCTAAGCAGCAGAGACAGATGCACCAGCTTGCACATCCCCCTCTCACCAAGCCTGAGCACAAAGCACTATATGACCCCTAACTAAAATCTAGTGGAACCAATTGCCTTCAGAAATCACCTAGTTAGTAAATAGAGTCCACTTCTGTATAATTTAATCACAGTATAAATACAGCTGTTCTGCGAAGCCCTCAGAGGTTTGTTAGAGAACCTTAGTGAACAAACAGCATCATGAAGGCCAAGTAACACACCAGACTGGTCAGAGATAAAGTTGTGGAGAAGTTTAAAGCAGGGTTAGGTATAAAAAATATCCCAAGCTTTGAACAGCTTACGAAGCACTGTTCAATCCATCATCTGAAAATTGTGGCACAACTGCAAACCCAAAAAGACATGGCCGTCCATCTAAACTGACAGGCCGGGTAAGGAGAGCATTATTTAGAGAAGCAGCCAAGAGGCCCATGGTAAATCTCGAGGAGCTGCAGAGATCCACAGCTCAGGTGTGAGAATCTGTCTACAGGACAACTATTAGTCGTGGACTCCACAAATCTTGCCCTTTATTTATTTAAGGTTCTTATATAGTGCTGTCAATTTACGCTGCGCTTTACATATACATTGCACATTCACATCAGTCCCTGCCCTCAAGGAGCTTACAACCTAAGGTCCCTAACTCATATTCATACATACATAGTAGGGCCAAATTTTTTTTTTATATACAGGATCCAATTAACCTACCAGCATGTCTTTGGAGTCTGGGAGGAAACCAGAGTACCCAGAGGAAACCCACGCAGGCACAGGGAGAACATGCAAACTCAGGGCAGGTAGTGTTGTGGTTGGGATTCGAATCAGCGACCCTCTTGCTGCTAGGTGAAAGTGCTAACCACTACACCACTGTGCCGCTCTTTATGGAAGAGTGGCAAGAAGAAAACCATTGTTGATAAAAAGCCATAAGAAGTCTTGTTTTCAGTTTTCGAGAAGCCATGTGGTGGACACAACGAACAAGTGGAAGAAGGTGCTCTTGTCAGATGAGACCAAAATTTAACTTTCTCTTACGTCCTCCGACAGTCGCCGCCTCCTCTAAGTCATCACTGTTGGGTATTGACTTCCCATCCACAGGAGTAGCTAGGCATATAGACTTATTCCAAAGACAAAGAAATTAGCATATACACACCCATGGGGGCTGTCCCATCTGGTCAATACCCCCCCTGCATCACAACTCCCAACTCAGTTTTTAATCTGCCTAGCGTCAGGAGTAGTCAGGCTTCCCTGTGCTGGGGCTTCAGTCTCAGCCTTCCTAACCTTTTATTTGATTTTCTTTGAAAAATGTCAGGGCACAGAGGGTCAGATGGACCCCCAGCCCGCCATTGAGCGTTCAGCTATGGTTCACCCTGGCATTACGAACGACCCATCCCTGTTCGCTACAGGGATGCAGCCGTGAGGTGGCTACCTCACAGGACACGTCTGCGGTGCTGCAGCGTCATGTCCCTGGCTCACGGCACTCCCTGTCAGATGAGGACAGCGGTTTTCCGTGCATAGAGGCTTCCTATGCCATCTGGTACAGGTAAGTACTTCTGTGTGGGGCCTCTGTCTGGGGTGGCAGTCTGTGTTGCTGTGTGTTCCCCATGTCTGTGCCTGTGTGACTCCCTGTGCGATCCCTGTGGGGATCGCTTCTGCAGATACTGTATGTTGCCTGGTGGTCCCTGTCCCTGTGTCTCTTCGGTGCATTGTTGGGGGTGCAGACGTTTGGTTATGTGGCGACCGCAGCGGTGCATATTCACGCGGTCCACCATCTTAACTATGGGCAAACATGTGTAGCTCCTCTGGGGCGATCCTGCATGTTATTTTGGCGCCATCCGCCGCCATTTTGTGGGCAGTGGAACGATCGGTCCGGCCGCATGTTGGCGGCCATTTTGGCGTAGCCTCCAATGCATTCCTATGGGGCAGCCATTTTCCCAGAGTCTGGCATATAGTCCAGCCTACTTCAGCAGCACTTCCTTTCCATCAGCAGCAGGATATCGGTAGCAACGCTCTGCGAGCTCTGCAGGTTATCGCTCTCAATTTTCCTCTGTGTTATCGCTTCTGGCTCAGTTTCTCTTCTCCTTTTGGGGTCTTTTGTCACTATAGCTGTAGCGGTGGGCTGCGCACGCCGCAGCGATTTTAAAAGGAACAGTACTTTTGTATTACACTGTGGTTTGTTTCTGATAACTCGAGCAATGGATTCTCAGTAAAGCAAGTTTCCTCCAGCTTTAGTGGGGGGCCCCAGTTCTCCTGTGGCCTCGCTGCGACCCGATTTGGCTGCTGTGGTGGCGACCTTGGTGGCTAATATGGAAATGCTGATGTCTGAACGTGCTGCGAGAAAGAGGCTCAGATTGTCTCTCTCTTCTGATTCAGATGGGGATATGGCTGCTGCTGCGAGCGTGCCCTTTTCAGGGTCCCGCTCATCCTTGGACCCCCCGGGGTCTGAGGGGGAGGCTGAGATTGAGGGGTTTGATACCTCTTCCCCGGGGTCGCCTGAAGAACGGGCGACCATGTATGAGTTGATTGTTTCTGTTAAGGACACCTTACATTTAGAGGATGAGCCCTGTCCTCCGGGCGTTGTGTCCTCATTTGGGACACACAGGACCCGCAAGTCTGCGCATTTTTTCCCCTGCCCAGCTGAGTTTCATTACACTGTTAATGAGATGTGGCGCACGTTGAAACGTCCATTCCTTGTACCTAGTCGGTTCAAATTGCTTTATCCTTTTGCGCCAGTTACGGAATCACGATGGTGTGTGCCTCCACAGCTAGATCACACTGTGGCCGTGTTGAACAAGGCTACCTTGTTTCCTACTGAGGATACCCCGGTTTTCCGGGATCCCACGGACCGGAGGTTGGAGTCTCTAGCTCGCCATTCCTATACGGTGGCAGGTTCGTTGCTCAAACCCGTTTTCGCGTCCGTTCTGGTGGCTCAGGCGGTGGCTTAAGGGCAGATTACGAATTTGGTGTACTATAGACCCCATATCCCTCTATAATGAGTACCTGTCACATGCCTATTGCTGTCACAAAGGATGTTTACATTCCATGTGACAGCAATAAAATAAAAAAATGAAAGCCGCAGTGTAAAAATAGAAAAAAAAAGTGCCCCCATGCTTGCGCACAAGGGCGAAAATGCGTGTCAGTCCCGCATGCAAACAGTAATCGTCCTACATATGTGAGGCATCACTGTGAGCGTCAGATCATGGGAAGTAATTCTAGCTCCAGATCTCCTCTGTAAATTTAAAATGGTAACCTGTAAAGGCTTTCAAAGCGTCACCATTGGATAATAACATTTACGTTGTTTGCCGCTGTTGCACAGGCATGCACAATTTTAAAGCATGACCTGTTTTGTATCTATTTACTTGGCTTAACATCATTGTTTATATTTTACAAAAAAAAGTGGGTTATGTATTGTGTATTTTTTGCATTAAAATTTTAAAAAGTGTAAAACTGTTGCGCAAATTCCCTGTGACAAAACCCGCCAATTTATTCTCTAGAGCAGCCTTTCTCAACCGTGTGAAGTGTGCCGCCAGAGGTCCTCAGGTGTGCCGCGGGATCATGGTAGAGAAGGGCTGTCAGATGAGCCCGATCTCCCGATCCCCTGCCGAACTGTACATCGGCGCTGTGAGGGAGCTCTGTCAGTCTCAGGAAATTGAAAGTAAAGGGAGGGGGAGTGTGCTGTGCTCTCTGCTTCCCCCTACAGTGCAGTACCGGGCTGTGTGAGGAAAGGATTGTTCTAGAATTACTGTATTATTGTACTAGAATGTACTAGTTTTGTACTAGAACTTTTAAAGTTTGTGTGTGTGTGTGTGTGTGTACACATGTGCATGTGTGTGTCTGTGTGTTTGTACATGTGTTTGTATGTGTCTATATGTGTGCATGTATACATGTGTATGCATGTATGTGTGCGTACATGTGTCTGTATGTGTGCATGTATAGATGTGTATGTATATGTGTGCGTAAGTATGTGTATGTGTGTGAGCGCATGTGTCTGTATGTGTGCATGTATACATGTGTATGCATATGTGTGCATTTGTATGTGTGTGTTTATGCATGTGTTTGTGTACATGTGTCTGTATGTGTGCATGTATACATGTGTTTGTGTGTGTATGTGTTTGTATGTGTCTATATGTGTGCATGTATACGTGTGTGTGTGTGTGTGTGTTTGTACATGTGTTTGTATGTGTGCATGTGTCTGTGTGTGTTCATGTATACATGTTTATGCATGTGTGTACATTTGTATGTGTGTGTTTGTGTGTTTATACATGTATGTGTGTGTGTGCATGTGGCTGTATGTGTGCATGTATACATGTGTGTTTGTACATTTTTGTGTGTGTGTATGTATGTTACTTTTAATCCTGACCCCTCATTCCTGTACTGTCAGAACTGCTTTTTAGGGCTTGTTTCTGATAGCAGCAAGGGCTGCTGCTCCTTTGAAAATCAATCCTTGCTTAGATCACTTTTCAAAGGCATTTGGCAGGAGGTAAAGAGGCAATATGTTGCTTCTCACCTCCTATTTTAAGCCCGGAAATGCAGCACCACCACACCGCAACCATGCAAACAGTTGCAGGGTGGTTGCAGTGCAGCCCCATTCACCCTGGGTATACCTCCAGCTGCAGCCACCACATGTGTACATCCCCAGATGCCGCCTCTGCAGCTAAAGGGGGAGCAGCTGAGGGTAGTAAAGACAGCTCAACCATGTGATTTTACTGCCCCTCCAACCTGACATGTGAACAAGCCCTGTGTTTTGTATGTGTGCTGTGTGTAGGGCTTCAATGGGCTTCCCTACCAGCAGAAATGCAGGGAAAGAAGTCCCTGACCCTTTTTTTAAACTTGTGCTGCACCCAAAGCACCCCATGTTTGCAGCTGTCCGGTGCACTTTCAATTGACTACGCTGCGACCGTGGCTTGTGTCATTCACCATGGGGGCAGCAAAATTGTCCTTGCTGCCTTAGAAGTGATGTTTCTTCGTTGGGCAGGGTGCCTTGTTCCAGCTCTTTCCGCTGTTCCCTTTCCAGGGGGGAACAATACAATTGGTAGGCGGTTTGCCTCAGTCGACAGGTCCTGGATGCAGGGCAATGGTCCCTTCATCCGAAGTCATTCCAGCAGTTGTGCCTTCGTTTGGGGGCACTCTGGACGTGGGCCTGTTGGCATTGCATCTACAGGATAGTGCAGAGGTCGTGGCCCGCTCCCGGGACCCTCTGGCGGGTACAGTGGTGGCCTCATGGGTTCTGTCATGGGCAACAACATTCACTAGGTTCAACATGATCGATGCTGAGATGATTGGCGTGGTCACCTGTGCAAGGCTGACGCCGGCATGGCCGTGCGAGAGTGCTCGCGGATGGGCCGAGGTCAGTGTCAGCTGCTGTCTGCCTTTCCTGCTCTCCAGTTGCTGCCAAGAATCCTTCACAGGATCAAGGCGGCAGGGATTTCGGCCATTCTCGTATCTCCGGAATGGCCTTGCCGTGATTGGTACGCCGACCTGGTCAGGCTTGCCGCTGACACTACTTGGAGGCTTCCTCTCAGGGAGGGTTTCTTCTCTCCGGGGCCAATCTCCCGTCCGGTTTTACGGTCGATGGCTTGTTGGCTTGGCTATTGTAAGCCAGGTGTCAAAGGACAGGGGGATGTCTGCTTCGGTGATTCCCACACTGTGTAAAGCGTGGGCAGCGTCTTCTATGATGATTTTTTTTCCATCATATGAGGAGACGTGTATTGCGTGGTGTGAGTCTTCTTGGGCTCCGCCTCGCTCTTGCTCAGTGGCCGGATCTTGGCTTCCTTCAACGGGGGGCGGGGGTTGATAAAAAGTTGGCCTCGAGTACTGTCAAGGGTCAGGTTTCGGCTTTGATCATTTTTATTCCACATTCCGTTGGCCGCCTGTTCCCTGGTGCGTAACTTTCCAGGGGGTGCAACACTTGGTTCTTCCGGTGCGACCTCCAACTGTTGACCTTGGTTGGTGCAGTCGGTTCTTCCAGACCCTCCTTTGCGTGTATGGAGGGTATCCCCTGCTTACCTTATTGCAGAAGGTGGCCTTGGTTGCTGTCACTTTGCACGCGGGGTGTCGCCACTGGCGATATTGTCCTGTCATTCTCCCTATCTGTTGATTCATGGGGCCAGGTGGTACTTCCTCTGGATACGTCCTTCCCTCCGAAGGTGGTTTCTAGCGTTCACTTACACGGGGCCATTGTGTTGCCATCTTGTGTCCTGAGCCCCCTCATTCTACGGAATGTGCGCTGCATACTCTGGATGGAGTTCGGGCACTCGAGGGGTACTTGGCGACTACTGAGTCTTCCCGTAGTCAGGTTCGCTCTCTGTGCTCAGGGATGGCCCAAGGACAGGGCTGCCTGTGTCTGCTGCAATTATTTTCTGGTAAATCGGACAGTCGATGGTGCAGGCTTCTTCATTTATGGGTCAGGTCCTACCTTTCCCTGTTTCGGCGCTTTCTACTTGGGCGCCCAGCGCTTCCTGGGTTTTTTGCCATACAGGCATCTGTGCTTCAGCTTTGCTACGTTTTATGAGGTGGATGTGCTGGCATCTGCAGATGCCTCTTTTCGGCCGCAAGGTTTTTTGCTGGCTGCTGTTTGGAGGGCTTTTGGCCTTCCTTGAGGGTGTTTACTGTTTGTTTTCAGGTGGGCCTCATCTTTTGTTTTGATGAGTCCTATGTTGCCTGGTTGGCTGTGTTTGGCCTTGGGGACTTGTTCTTTTCTGCTGTTCCCACCCCTCATTTTATGGCACTGCTTTGGGACATCCCTACTGATATGAATCAGAGAGAACTGCATCCGTCAAGGAATGATAGAGAAAACTGGATTTTTGACTTGCCGTAAAAAACTTTTCTCTTAATTTCACTGACAGATGCAGTACCTGACCCTCTATTTTGAGTTGGGTTGGTGTTACTTTCTGACACTGCTTTGATACAAAACTGACATCCTATGTAGGAAGAGAGAGGGTGTACCCTCCGGGACTGCCTATAGGCGTAGCCAGAACTTTTTTTTTGTGCTAGTGTCCTACTCCTGTAGGGGGCAGTATAACCCTACTGATATGAATCAGAGAGAACTGCATCCGTCAATGAACTTAAGAGAAAAGGATTTTACGGTAAGTCAAAAATCCAGTTATCTCTGATCCTCCCCTTTTTCCACAGTCCCTAATACATTTCCTGATAGAATAGTGGCTAGGGTGCAAGCTGCACATGCTCAGTTTGGTGTGTATTGCTTGAGAGTTTTTTTTTTCTTGGGAGAGTGCATGTGATCAGCACAGGGCCAATCAGCACTGTGCAGACAGAGGGTCAGGGGTCCTGTATCCTCATAGGATAGCCAAAGCTGATTAAAAACTCCTTCTACAACTTTAAACCAGACACTGATAGAAGTCAAAAGTCTTCTATAAAATGCTAATGAGAAAAAGTATTTAGCAGTTTATATTTACTAAAATAATTGCATTTCCATGTTCTGTGTACTGTGGGAGACCAGATATAGTGAATGCAGGCTCCTGGTTTTAGTAACACTTTAGCCCTGGTTCACATTGATGCTACTTTGAAATTGTGTTACTTCACTTGAAGTAGCACGATTTCCAAGTAGCAGGTCAGATTTCAGGTGCTATTTGAAAAACATCTGTGCGGCTTCATGCACAGATGCCTATTGAAGTTGCTCCTGAAATCTGCAAAAGTAGTGCAGGAACTACTTTTGCAAATCGGTTAAGCACAACAAGTCGGCGTTGCACCCACTGGAAGGGTGCCATTGCCAGGAATAGGCTACAACTTATGCGATTTGACCTGACAAATCAATCCAATGTGAATGAGGATTTAAGGCTAGAGCCTTACTACCCTTTCATAACTCCCAGCTGTTCCCCTTTTGTCCTTCTTCTCCCTCATTTAAACCCTTTTTTTTTGGTCTGCTGTATAGCCAGATATAAATAAAGGTTTATTTTTATTTGTCTAACTTTTTAAAGGTGTTCTATTGCATGAATTAACCTACTATCTAACCTCTAAATTTTGACGTGTTATTTAAAAATGCCAATTAAAAAAGAAAAAAAAAAAAGGTTAAAAATTCTAATGGGGTTTAACCAGTTTTGTATATTCTTTGTTTGCGTGTTTGGAGTTGGGGGCATACTTTGTCTAAATACTTTTTTCTGAAATATCTCACCTCAAAGTTTGAAGGTATAATACTCTGTTCTAATTTAAGATTTAACTGCTTGCTGATAGTAGATTCACATTGATTTCAACGTGCTGCAAATTAGATGACTGCCAATAAGTAGTTAAATCTCTCAGTAGGTTTAATGACCCATGCAGCCATAGCCTACATGTTTTTATCATCACTTTACATGTATACTTACAAAGCATATCCCTTGCTAAGAGATACAGTGCATTGCAAAAGTATTCGGCCCCCTTGAACTTTTCAACCTTTTGCCACATTTCAGGCTTCAAACATAAAGATATAAAACTGTAATTTTTTTGTGAAGAATCAACAACAAGTGGAACGAAATTTATTGGATATTTCAAACTTTGTTAACAAACAAAAAACTGAAAAATTGGGCGTGCAAAATTATTCAGCCCCTTTACTTTCAGTGCAGCAAACTCTCCAGAAGTTCAGTGAGGATCTCCGAATGATCCAATGTTGACCTAAATTACTAATGATGATAAATAGAATCCACCTGTGTGTAATCAAGTCTCCGTATAAATGCACCTGCACTGTGATAGTCTCAGAGGTCCGTTTAAAGGGCATCATGAAGAACAAGGAACACACCAGGCAGGTCTGAGATACTGTTGTGGAGAAGTTTAAAGCCAGATTTGGATACAAAAAGATTTCCCAAGCTTTAAACATCCCTAGGAGCACTGTGCAAGCGATAATATTGAAATGGAAGGAGTATCAGACCACTGCAAATCTACGAAGACCTGGCCGTCCCTCTAAACTTTCAGCTCATACAAAGAGAAGACTGATCAGAGATGCAGCCAAGAGGCCAATGATCACTCTGGATGAACTGAAGAGATCTACAGCTGAGGTGGGAGACTCTGTCCATAGGACAACAATCAGTCGTATACTGCACAAATCTGGCCTTTATGGAAGAGTGGCAAGAAGAAAGCCATTTCTTAAAGATATCCATAAAAAGTGTTGTTTAAAGTTTGCGACAAGCCACCTGGGAGACACACCAAACATGTGGAAGAAGGTGCTCTGGTCAGATGAAACCAAAATCGAACTTTTTGGCAACAATGCAAAACGTTATGTTTGGCGTAAAAGCAACACAGCTCATCACCCTGAACACACCATCCCCACTGTCAAACATGGTGGTGGCAGCATCATGGTTTGGGCCTGCTTTTCTTCAGCAGGGACAGGGAAGATGGTTAAAATTGATGGGAAGATGGATGGAGCCAAATACAGGACCATTCTGGAAGAAAACCTGATGGAGTCTGCAAAAGACCTGGGACTGGGACGGAGATTTGTCTTCCAACAAGACAATGATCCAAAACATAAAGCAAAATCTACAATGGAATGGTTCACAAATAAACATATCCAGGTGTTAGAATGGCCAAGTGATAGTCCATACCTGAATCCAATCGAGAATCTGTGGAAAGAACTGAAAACTGCTGTTCACAAACGCTCTCCATCCAACCTCACTGAGCTCAAGCTGTTTTGCAAGGAGGAATGGGCAAAAATTTCAGTCTCTCGATGTGCAAAACTGATAGAGACATACCCCAAGCGACTTACAGCTGTAATTGCAGCAAAAGGTGGCGCTTCAAAGTATTAACTTAACCCCTTAAGCCCCAGCCCTATTTCGGACACTTTTTGTTTACAAGTTAAAATCAGTATTTTTTTCCTAGAAAACTACTTAGAACCCCCAAACATTATATTTATTTTTTTAGCAAAGACTCTGGAGCATAAAATGTCGGTGATTGCAATATTTTTTGTCACCCGGTATTTGCGCAGCGGTCTTTAAAACGCATTTTTTTTGGAAAAATTACGAAAAACCACATTTCACTGAATTTAAAAAATACTAAACAGTAAATGTAGCCCATTTCTTTGGTATATTGTGAAAGATGATGTCACGCAGAGTAAATAGATACCCAAAATGTTACAGTTTAAAATTGCGCACACCCGTGGAATGGCGACAAACTGCGGTCAATAGAAATCTCAATAGGCGACGCTTTAAAATTTTTTAACGGTTACCAGTTTGGAGTTAGTGTAGCTCTTTTTTTTTTTAATTATTACTCATGCTCTGGCGATCGCGGCGATACCTCACATGTGTGGTTTGAACAGCGATTTCATTCGCGGCTCGACTTCCGTATAAGTTTTCTTTCGCGCGCGAGCTAACGGTGACGGGGGCGGCGAAAACATTTTTTTTCCTATTTATTTTATTTATTTTTTAACTTTATTATAGGTTTTAAAAAAAAAAAATAAAAAATCTGATCACTTTTATTGCTGTCACAAGCAATGTAAACATCCCTTGTGACACCAATATGCAGTGACAGGTACTATTTATGGAGACCCTAGACCCCTCCACTGCACTTCCATGTATTCAAAACGCCGCAAACGGCATTTTTGAAGACAGTCGTTTTTTTAGATCTGCCACCTTTTGCAGCAGAGTAACCCCGAAGTGACGTCGTGGACGCTGCCTCCGGGTTACGTCATCTGAGACCCGTTTGAAGCTGCTTCCGGCTTAGATCGGGACTCCATCCATCCGGCGGAAGTGCCGGCTGGGTGTTTGGGTCTCCCGGTGGGATGGGAGGCCCGGGCAAAGTCACGGAAGGCGGCGCGAGTGGGGGGGGGGGGGCGCGTCCCCTCCCGCTCACCCGGGTAACGATCGAGCGGCTCCCGAGCCACATCGGTCATAACCGACGGAAAGCCGACCGTCGGCTCTAAACCATTGTACCGGGATGATGCCTCTAGCTAGAGGCATCATCCCGGTATAACACTGCAAAGTTTGCCGACGTAGCCCTACGTCACTTTGTGGTAAGTGGTTAAGGGGGCTGAATAATTTTGAACGCCCAATTTTTCAGTTTTTTATTTGTTAAAGTTTGAAATATCCAATAAATTTCGTTCCACTTCATGATTGTGTCCCACTTGTTGATTCTTCAAAAAAAATTACAGTTTTATATCTTTATGTTTGAAGCCTGAAATGTGGCAAAAGGTCAAAGTTCAAGGGGGCCGAAAACTTTCGCAATGCACTTTATGTGTAAAAGACGTTGGGGTCAATACACTAAGAGTTAAAAACGGCTAATAACATGCAGTAAAATACTGTATGTGGTTACAATGTGCAAGTGTTCAATTCACTAAGAATTTTGAGTTAAATACCGAATGCGGTATTTGTTAGATTTAGCGGTAATTACCACATTATTTACCGCATTGAGCTGATTGCTAAGAAGTGGACTGGGATTTGTCAAAAAACAGCCTGGGGGTTGGGGTACTGCTGGTTGCTAAGAAGCGGGCCAGGAAACCGGCCGCCGCGACCCTAACAACCGATGATTCATCAACGGTCAACGGGCTTCCCCGCTGACAGTTGAATGTAAAAAAAAAAAAAAAAAAAAAAGCAGACTATTAAAAATGTTGAAAAAATAACCAGGCCCTTCGATCCCGACACCAAAAAAATAATAATAAAAAAAAAAAAACGCTGTGGATCAACCCCCCCCCCCCGCCAAAAAAAAAAAGATATATACCAGACCCTTATCCGAGCATGCAGCCCGACAGGTCAGAAAAGGGGGAGTGATCCCCTTTCTCCCTCCTGAACCATACAAGACCACATGCCCCCACCCCAAAGCACTTTGTCTCCATGTTGATGGGGACAAGGGCCTTATCGTCACAACCATGGCCCGTGGTTGTGGGGGTCTGCGGGCAGAGGGCTGATCGGAATCTGGAAGCCCCCTTTAAGAAGGGGGCCCCCAGATCCTGCCCTTCCATGTAACCAGGTGGCCCTGCCCTTAACAGCCGTTCTGGAGCGAAACTCTTTTTTTGGGTTCCAGCAGTGTGTGGGCGTCAATGGATTTACATCGGCGGACACTCTTTTCTTTTTAAAAAAAAAAAGACTTGTCAAAAACTGTCTCTTGGTTGTTCTTACTTATTGACCCCATACTAATTCACATAGGGGTGGCAGCGGGATCTGGGGGCCACAGACCCCACAACCACCGGCCATGGTTGTGTGTATGAGGCCCTTGTCCCCATCAAGATGGAGACAAAGTGCTTTGGGGTGGGCGTGGAGGGAGGCAGAGCCCTGCTTGCCTTAAAGTATCTCCCCACCCCCATGTTGAGGGCAAGTGCCTGGAATGGTTCAGGAGGAGAGGGGGATGGGACCTAATAATAAACGCAAGAAAACGCACCAAACGTGAACAAAATACAATACAGGCGGTCCCCAGGTTACAAACATCCGTCTTACAAAGGATTCCGACTTGCAAACGGAGGGAGACAACAGGAAGTGAGGAGAAATCTCTCCCCAGGAAGGGAAATTCACTCCTGTAAGAGTTCTCATGGGAAAAAAGTGTCTCCACTAAAGCTTTAACACTAATCCTTGTTTCCAAAACAACCCAAATTTTTCAAAATCCAGTTGTCATAGGGACAGTCGGTGAGATGAAATCTTCTGAATAGGGGCACAGACAGCAAAATGAATGGTACAGCTGTGTTAACCCTTCCCTATACTATCCAAAAACTTAAAAATTGCTCTTTTGGCTGGAGCTAAACTTAAAAAATGTACCTGTCCCGACTTACAAACAAATTTGATTTAAGAACAAACCTACAGACCAGACCCTATCTTGTTTGTAACCTGGGGACCGCCTGTATACCATTCTCTTTACAACAAATACCTTAGAAAGAAAGTTACAATGAAAGAGAGGTGGTGGAACCCAGCAAGCAATATGAAAATGAGCAAGTAATGATCGTCATACCTAATGAAATGGCGATAGAAGCTCCACACGTATTGCGGCAGACCGCCACTTTTCAGGAGAACGCTCATCTCACTACAGAATGTTGGTGGGGATAAAAATGTTGAAAATGCCCATCAAAGCATCTAGAGATCAAACTTTAAAAATAGTAACAATAGGTGACAGAAGAAAGATTCAGTTGTTGCAGCCCACTGTTTGTTCTGATCAAATATCAGATTGAATAGAGCTTTCTTACTCCAGTAGTTGTTGGCCAAAATATAGATGCAACTCATCTGTGCCGTGACCCTCTTGATTTTGCAATATAAAGGCAATGATCGCTCTTCTCCCTAATGTAATGTGTTTTATTTATGTTCAGTGTTGGAAGATTGATTTAACAGGGGAGCAAAGCCAGCCGGCTTCCATCTTAGAAGTAATGAGTTTGCTATTTTGTGACATGAGTTATATATTGGAGCTGTCAAGATTTTCTCTCTGAGATGGACTAAAGCTGCTTTTTTTTTTTCTTATATTTTCTTTTTCTCTGTGTCATTTGGAAACTTAAGAGCAAGCAGCTTCTAAAAGCGCATAATATACCCAATGGTCTTCACTCAATAAATTGTGGATGTACACCTCATTTAGCATGCTCTTCATTCAGTATGTTAATGACAAGAAGTAGTGTTGTAAGAAGTAGCTTAAAGTGACAAATACAAAGATGAACAAAGATATGCAACTATATTGGGAGTTGAGAAATCTCATGTTTCTTGTCTTTGTCAGTCATCTGCCTCAGCTGATGAAAAGTGAGTGAAATCATGCAGAGCCGACTGCCCTTCAGTGTTATGTCATGACAGGCCTGCAAGAGATCGTGTGAGAGGCCTACAGCACATTCACACTGCAAAATTAGAGGAACTTACTCCTGAATTACTTTTACAAATGTATTTTCTGCACACAGCATAGCAGACAGTGCTTGTCTTGTGATCCATGCAGAATTCCACCGAAACAATCCTTTAATGCAGTGATTCCCAAAATTGGTGGTGTTTTGTTATAGAGTTTTACAATCATAAATATTTGTACAAACACATTAGTATATGAAAAGCTGGAAAGCATTTTTAACCACTTACCCACTGGGCACTTAAACCCCCTTCCTAACCAGACCAATTTTCAGCTTTCAGTGCTCTCACAATTTGAATGACAATTACTAAGTTATGCAACACTGTCCCCATATGAAATTTTCATCCTTTTTTTTTTTTTTTTTTTTTTACACAAACAGAGCTTTCTTTTGGTGGTATTTAATCATAATTTGGTTTTTTATTTTTTGCGCTATAAATGAAAAAAGACCGAAAATTTTGTGAAAAAATGCATTTTTCTTCGTTTTGGTTTTAAATTTTGCAAATTTAGTAATTTTTCTTCATAAATTTTGACTAAAATTTATACTGCTACATATCTTTAGTAAAAAGAACCAAAATATGTATACATTTTTTGGTCTTTGTGAAAGTTAGTCTACAAGCTAAGGTGCCAATCATTGAAAATTGATCACACCTAAAGTACTGACGGCCTATTTCATTTCTTGAGACCCTAACAATTCAGGACAGTACAAATACCCCCCAAATGACCCCTTTTTGGAAAGAAGACATTCCAAGGTATTTATTAAGAGGCATGGTGAGTTTTTTGAAGTTGTAATTTTTTCCCACAATTCTTTGCAAAATGAAGATTTTTTTAAAAATTATTTTTCACAAAATGGTCATATTACGAAGTTATTTCTTACACACTGTATAGGCATACTTGCAACTACACCCAAAAATACATTCTGCTACTCCTCCTGAGTATGGTGATACCACATATGTGACACTTTTCCACAGCCTGACCATATACAGAGGCCCAACATCCAAGGAGCACAGTCAGGTGTTCTAGAAGCAAAAATTACACATATAATTTTCTGACGACCAATCACACTTTTGAAGGCCCTGGAGCACCTGGACAATGAAATTACCCACAAAATGACCCCATTTTGGAAAGAAAACACCCCAACACATGATCTAGGAGGCATAATGAGTCTTTTGAACACGTCATTTTTTTCCACAAGTTTTTGGAAAATGTGGAAAGAAAACCAAAACGCATTTTTTTTTTACACAAAGTTGTCCATTTATAAGACATTTCTTACACATAGCATGCACATAACAAAAATGACACCCCAAAATACATTCTGCCACTCCTCATGAGTATGGCGATAGCACATGTGACACTTTTCCACAGCCTGACCAAATACAGAGGCCCAACATGCAGGGAGCACCGTCATTTCCTGACTTCCCATCACAATTTTGTGAGACACTGTAGGGCACTGATAAGCATTGTAGTGGCACTGATGTGGCCCAGATGAGCACTGACGTGTCATGGATGTGGCACTGATGTGGAATGGATGTGGCACTGATGAGCACTGACGTGGCATGGATGCGGCACTGATGAGCACTGAGGTGGCATGGATGTGGCACTGATGTGGCACGGATGAGCACTGATGTGGCATGGATGTGGCACTGATGAGCACTGACGTGGGATGGATGTGGCACTGATGAGCACTGATGTGGCATGGATTAGCCCTGACGTGGCATTGATGTGGCACGGATGAGTACTGACGTGGCATGGATGAGGCACAGATGAGCACCCTGACGTGGCATGGATGTGACACAGATGAGCAGTGACATGGCATGGACGTGGCATTGATGTGGCATGGATGAGCACTGATGTGGCATGGATGTGGCACGGATGAGCACTGACGTGGCATGGATGTGGCACGGATGAGCACTGACGTGGCATGGATGTGGCACGGATGAGCACTGACGTGGCATGGATGAGCACTGATGTGGCATTGATGTGGCACGGATGAGCACTGAAGTGGCATGGGTGTGGCACGTATGAGCACTGATGTGGCATGGATGAGCACTGACGTGGCATTGATGTGGCACGGATGTGGCACTGACGTGTTATGGATGTGGCACGGATGAGCACTGACGTGGCATTGATGTGGCACGGATGAGCACTGATGTGGCATGGATGAGCACTGACATGGCATGGATGAGCACTGACGTGACACGGATGAGCACTGAAGTGGCATGGATGTGGCACGGATGAGCACTGATGTGGCATGAATGTGGCACAGATGAGCACTGACGTGGCTTTGATGTGGCACTGATGAGCACTGACGTGGGATGGATGTGGCACTGATGAGCACTGATGTGGCATGAATTAGCCCTGACGTGGCATTGATGTGGCACGGATGAGTACTGACGTGGCATGGATGAGGCACAGATGAGCACCCTGACGTGGCATGGATGTGACACAGATGAGCAGTGACATGGCATGAATGTGGCATTGATGTGGCATGGATGAGCACTGATGTGGCATGGATGTGGCACGGATGAGCACTGACGTGGCATTGATGTGGCACGGATGAGCACTGACGTGGCATGGATGTGGCACGGATGAGCACTGACGTGGCATGGATGAGCACTGATGTGGCATTGATGTGGCACGGATGAGCACTGAAGTGGCATGGGTGTGGCACGGATGAGCACTGATGTGGCATGGATGATCACTGACGTGGCATTGATGTGGCACTGACGTGTTATGGATGTGGCACGGATGAGCACTGATGTGGCATGGATGTGGCACGGATGAGCACTGACGTGGCATTGATGTGGCATGGATGAGCATTGACGTGGCATGGATGTGGCACGGATGAGCACTGACGTGGCATGGATGTGGCACGGATGAGCACTGACGTGGCATGGATGAGCACTGATGTGGCATTGATGTGGCACGGATAAGCACTGAAGTGGCATTGATGTGGCACGGATGAGCACTGACGTGGCATGGATGTGGCACGGATGAGCACTGACGTGGCATGGATGAGCATTGATGTGGCACGGATTAGCACTGACGTGGCATTGATGTGGCACGGATGAGCACTGATGTGGCATGGATGAGCACTGACGTGACACGGATGAGCACTGAAGTGGCATGGATGTGGCACGGATGAGCACTGACGTGGCATGGATGTGGCACAGATGAGCACTGACGTGGCTTTGATGTGGCACGGATGTGCACTGATGTGGCATGGATGTGCACTGATGTGGCATGGATGAGCACTGACATGGCATGGATGAGCACTGACGTGGCATTGATGTGGCCCGGATGACCACTGAAGTGGCACTGACGTGGCATGGATGAGCACAGATGTGGGATGGATGAGCACGGATGTGGCATGGATGAGCACAGATGTGGCATGGATGAGCACGGATGTGGCATGGATGAGCACAGATGTGGGATGGATGAGCACGGATGTGGCATGGATGAGCACGGATGTGGCATGGATGAGCATGGATGTGGCATGGATGAGCACTAAGGTGGCATGAGCGGGAACAGATGTGGGATGGATGAGCATGGATGTGGCATGGATGAGCACTAAGACAGCATGGGCAGGCACAGATGTCGCACGGATGAGGCATGGATGAGCACGGATGTGGCACGGGTGGGCATGGATGTGGCATTGATGAGCACTGAGGTGGCATGGGTGGGAACGGATGTGACGCGGATGAGGCACGGATAATGCATGGATGAGGCACGGATGATGCTTGGATGGGGCACGGCTGAGGCACTGATAGGGCAGGAATGGGGCACTGATGGGGCACTAATGGGGCACAGTTGAGGCAGAGGAGGTGTGCAGCTGCAGTTTCTCTCCTCTCCTCGCACGCTGTACCGATTGCTGTGTACAGCGTCCGAGGAGAGAAATGAACCGGACATGCGCCGGTTTGTTGTGACGTGATCGCTCCGTCATTGGACGGAGCGATCACGTGGTAAAGGACTGCTCTCATTGGCACTTTACCACGACCCGTGATGCGTCGGGTCCCCGGGACCCAGCGAGCACGGACACTCCCGTGTGCGCGCCCCAGGGGGCGCGCGGGAGCGCGATTCTGAGATGCCGTTCAACGGCCGGTTGGAAAGTGGTTAAAGAAGTCAATGAGAAGAGAAATTAGCATGTAATTGCTTCATAAATATATTTCAGACTATAATAGCTCAATGGCTTGTTCACACTTGACTAACGCTTCACAAACACTCCTATAGCGTTAGTATTAGAGATCGACTGATTAGCTGCAATGCCGATATATATCGAGGGATGATATGCACTTTCCCCGATATATCGGAATCGGCCCCGGCGGTTACCGATATTGCCGTGACATCATTGCGTATGTTGCGCCACGCGCCTCCGCGCACTCTGGGACAGCTTTTGCCTCTTAAGCCGCCTCCCTCGGTCTTGTTTGGACTGTGGAGTCGACTCGGGATGCATGCATGCACAACACCGGTGTGTGTTTAACAGCCGCCACGGACATAAGCCAGTGGAGTCTCTGTACTGTAGTACTGTACTGGAGTCGGAACAGTGAGTGTCAGACAGTGATTGCTCATTCAGTGACAGTCACACACACAGTGCACACAGTTTAACACAGCCACCGTGGCCACATCTGGCATGTACCAGCTAGCCACTGGCCCTGCCTGACTGTACCAGCTAGCCAGCTACAGGCCCTGGGCCTGTACCAGCCACCCACCCACCACACAGGGTGTCAGCCAGCCAGCCACCCACCACACCACAGAATCAAACTACATCAAATAAACACCAATTTGTCCACAGAAAAAATAGGCATTAGTAACGCAAACGCAACTAGGTCAGAAATGGCAGCTGTTCATCCCCATAAAACATTAACCACTTTACCACTAGAGGATTTTGCTGTCTTACGTCTGGGCCACTTTTTGCGATTCGGCACTGTGCGACTTTAACTGACAATTGCGCGGTCATGCGACACCGTACCCAAACGAAATTTACGTCCTTTTTTTCCCACAAACAGTTTTCTTTTGGTGGTATTTGATCACCTGTGCGATTTTTACTTTTTGCGCTATAAACAAAAAAAGAGCGTTTATTTTGAAAAAATAATATTTTTCACATATTTTTATGTGAAATTCCCCCCCAAAAAAATGTAAAAATCTAATTTTTTAAAAATTTTTGGCCAATTTGTTTTATGCTACCTATGTTTGGTAAAAAAAATCACATTGATTTGCGCAAAAGTTATTGCGTTTACTAACAAAGGGAAAGATTTCTGTCATTTTTGGTGGTTTTTTTTTAAACGCGTAATGGCGGCGATCTGCGATTTTTTTTGCGGGACTGCGACATTGCGGCGGACAGATCGGACCCTTGACTGACATTTTTGACACTTTTGGGGGTACCAGTGACATTACTACAGTAATCAGTGCTATATATATGCACTGTTACTGTAATAATGACACTGGCAGGGAAGGGGTTAATTTTATTGGAGAGGGAGGGGTTAATGTATGCCTGGTGCTTACTAACGTGTATGGGGGGAGGTAACTGAGTGACACAGGCACAGATCCAGGGTTCAGCTATGCTGAACCCTGCAATCTGACCCTGCCTGTCACTTAGGAGATCCGCCCGCTTGTGTTTACACAAGCAGGCGGATCTCCACACTCGATTCCCCGACGCTGCTCCTCCCCTGGCCCGATTCCCGCTGTGACTGAATACAGTGGGAGCGAGCCTCCGGCGGCTCGCGCACGCCGACGAGAAAGGGGAGTGTCTGGCGACGTAGTTCTACGTCGCCAGACGATAACGAACCACTTTGCCGCAGTAGGCTCAACGTGAGCAGACGGCAAGTGGTTAATTAATACAATCCATAAATAGATGTGATATGAATCAGAGGGAGAAGAGAAACAAGATTCCAAGTGTGCAGCCTGAATGAAAATCACCACACACTCCTCCACCAATATGTGACTAGATCCAGAGAAGATGGAAACTCACCGGACCAAAATGCCAATCCACTCTCATGGAAAGGCTCCCAAGCATGGCTAATAATCACTGCTCCACTCTGATCCTAAATACTACAATAGTGTGATACTGTCTTAATAATACACTGAATTGGTGTTTATTTGATGTATGTTTACTTTAAGTAGCAGCAACGTGTCTATAAGTAGTAGACGTTTGTATTTAGGGGTTTTCCCTACAGATCATTAACTATTGCACAGGGGACCATTTCATATTTTTTATATTTATATTTTTATAATTGTGTGTATGAAAAGTGTTTTTGGTTATTTTATATTTGTTTGATTGTTTACCCTTTCTGCCATGGAGGTCATTACATTTCTGAATTCAAGGAATTTAGATTTGACTATTTACTATTTTCAATCAAAATGTGACCACGTCACCAAATGAAGACATGCTTCTGAAAAGTTTGAAAAAGAAGTAATTGTTAAAATGGTTTGCAACATTCTGGTCTCCCACACCATGTCTTATTAAAAACTCTATCATTAACGTTAAAGAAACAATTAAGAGCCTGGTGGGGGATCTCCACAATTGAAATGTACCTATCTGAAGGAATTATCAGTAGGGGTTTGAGGTAGGATGTTGCCCCCCAGGACGGCTTAGATGACGAGGCGTCTATGAAGGAGTGGTTAGATTTTTTCCATCAAGGCGGCATGGACTTGCAAACTTTGATCTTAAAACGTAAGTAAAGAAAGATGGAGTTGATTAATAATAAAATCAAGGACCTTCAAACTAAGCTGAGTATATTTCCTGAATTGGGTGACCTAAAGGAATTTAACGATAACACCAAAAAGAAATTGGATAAGATTGATAGGGACACACAGAGGAAAAAAGTCAACAAATTTCATCGGGATTTGAGTTTAAAAATAAACAAATCTACTGTTGGCAGGCTATTGCTGCCCTTAAGGCCTCATGCACACTGGACGTTTTTACAGCTGCTGTTAGCAGCGTCAAGACGTTTTTTTTTGCAGCTGCAGAACGCCCATCCATGTTATTCTATGGCCTCATGCACACATAGAGCTTTTAGGAGCTCCAAGTGGCATAGGCGTTTTACAGCTCCAAAAAAAAACCCAGGAACTGTGGGTTCAGGAGCTCCAGCGTCAAGCTGCAAAAAACGTCTGACGCTGCTAAAGGCTCCATAAGGCTCCATAACGTTGCTTAACGTGCGTTAAGCCACGTTACATGTTTTCTTTCTTCCATTCAAAATCAATGGCTCCCTATGGGAGCCTATTGATTTGAATGGAAGTCACACCGCAGGTCGGATCAGGGTGATCCGACTTGCGGTGCGACCTGCACTGTGAGAATCTTGAGGGGGAACTCCACGCCAAAATGGGGAAAAAAAACGGCGTGGGGTTCCCCCCAGGTTCCAAACCAGGCCCTTCGGGTCTGGTATGGAATTTGAGGGTAGCCCCACGCCGAAAAAACGGCGTGGGGTCCCCCCCAAAATCCATACCAGACCCTTATCCGAGCATGCAGTCCGGCATGCCAGGAAAGGGGAGGGGACGAGCGAGCGGCCCCACCCCCCCTGGATCATACCAGGCCACACGCCCTCAACATGGGGGGGTGTGTGTGCTTTGGGGCAGGGGGGGCTCTGCACCCCGCACCTCAAAGCACCTTGCCCCCATGTTGATGAGGACAAGGGCCTCATCCCCACAACCCTGGCCGGTGGTTGTGGGGGTCTGCGGGCAGGGGGCTCATCGGAATCTGGAAGCCCCCTTTAACAAGGGGGCCCCCCCAGATCCCGGACCCCCTCCCTATGTGAATGGGTATGGGGTACACTGTACCCCTACTCATTCACCCCATAAAATGCAGTGTATGGAAATAACGACAGGAGACGTTTTGGAAAATTTATTAAAAATCTTCATCCGGCTCTCTCTCTCCGGGGGTCTTCTGCTGTCTTCTCCTCTCCGAGGGTCTTCTGCTCTTTTGCGGTCCGCCCTTCTTGTCTTCTCCTCTCCGGGGGTCTTCTGCTGTCTTTTCCTCTCCGGGGGTCTTCTGCTGTCTTCTCTCCGAGGGTCTTCTGCTCTTTTGCTGTCCGCCTTTCTTGTCTTCTCCTCTCCGGGGGTCTTCTGCTGTCTTCTCCTCTCCGAGGGTTTTCTGCTGTCTTCTCTCCGAGGGTCTTCTGCTCTTTTGCTGTCCGCCCTTCTTGACTTCTCCTCTCCGGGGGTCTTCTGCTGTCTTCTCCTCTCCGAGGGTCTTCTGCTGTCCGCCCTTCTGCTGTCCAATCTTCTTGTCTTCTCCTCTCCGGTCTTCTGCTCTTTTGCTGTCGGCTGTCGGCTGTCCTTCTTCCTCCGGTCCTCCGACGACGACGTCTCCAGCGTTGTGGGGATGAGGCCCTTGTCCTCATCAACATGGGGGCAAGGTGCTTTGAGGTGCGGGGTGCAGAGCCCCCCCTGCCCCAAAGCACCCAGGGGGGGTGGGGCCGCTCGCTCGTCCCCTCCCCTTTCCTGGCATGCCGGACTGCATGCTCGGATAAGGGTCTGGTATGGATTTTGGGGGGGACCCCACGCCGTTTTTTCGGCGCGGGGCTACCCTCAAATTCCATACCAGACCCGAAGGGCCTGGTTTGGAACCTGGGGGGGAACCCCACGCCGTTTTTTTTCCCCATTTTGGCGTGGAGTTCCCCCTCAAGATTCTCACAGTGCAGGTCGCACCGCAAGTCGGATCACCCTGATCCGACCTGCGGTGTGACTTCCATTCAAATCAATAGGCTCCCATAGGGAACCATTGATTTTGAATGGAGGCAGAAAAAACGCTGCTAACAGCTACTGTGGCCAAACGTGCAATAACGCTAGTAGAAAAAGCTACTGAAAGCACGTTTTTACAGCTGCTGTTTCCCGGCGTTATGTAAACAGCTTTGGAGCACGTTTTTATGACGCCCTGTGTGCATGGAGCCTAATACTTAATCTGGCGTAACATTGAATGTTAGTATTGTAAATGATACTACCAAAACCCCCATGAGACCTACGCAGAACACTACACCGAGGAGGCCACCTAGGAATATATCCAACCAGCGGGAACCGGTGAGTGGGACCCCTAGTTGGAGGCAAATTAGAGGGGCTGAGAATCATGTCCACTATGGAAATCATGGGTGGACCGATGTCCCCCGTAGGGGTGGAGTTACTAGGGGATCCGTGAATAATCAGAGAGCCAGAGGGAATGATAGGGGTATGACCCATTCTTCTGAAAATAGGAATATGACCTTTGTCATGATATCTATTATCAACCTTTGTTAAATCATGATGAGGGGAGGAGTTATAATCAATATTCCCAAGGTCGTCCTTTTTTTGAGAGGGGAAGGGGGAGAGGGCGACATCGCCCTTACCAACACGGCCATCAGGGAGAATTGAGACGACCAGAAGAAGATCTAAGACAAGACGAGGAGTCAGGGCAGGACGGAGAATCCAGCAGAAGAAAAAGGAGGGAGCACTAAATTGAGGGTATTTTTAACCTGAGTATGGTTGAGTTAACCAAAAGTGAGTTACACATCTTGAATCAGGGCTTAAAGTATGCACCGAAACGTGCCATTAATACATTCAATGTTTACATTGATGCCCACAAATATATACAGAAACTCGACCTTAAAAAGTACTTCCTCAACAATCCGATTTCCTCCATAAGTAATGCAAGTTCAGGAGGTATGATTAGTAGTGGTTTAAGAAATGAATCTATTTTTAATCCTCCAGGGAAGAACAATCACTGTATAGAGGTGTTTAAAAATCCTGTGCTGGATGATCTGCATAAATTAGAACCCTGCAAGACTACTTACAACAGTGGTAGACACAATATAGAAGGCTTAGAGTCTCTGGAAAAAAGGAAGGACATCATCATAAGGCCTTCGGACAAGGGAGGAGGGGGAGTAGTGATTTTGGATAAATCCTTTTATCACCAACAATCGATGTCTATTTTTTCTGTGGACAAATTTTTTTTTTTTTTTTATTATGTATGTTTACTTTAAGTAGCAGCAACTTGTCTATAAGTAGATGTTTGTATTTAGGGTTTTTCCCTATAGGTCATTAGTGTGGAGGGAACCATTTCACATTTTTTATATTTTAGATTTTTATAATTGTGTGTAGGAAAAATGTTTTTTTTTTTTTTTTTGAAAAACAGTGAGTTTATTGAAAAAAAAAAAAAACTGAAGAATTACAACAACAATTTCAAGGACTGTGCATACACAAAAAATTTCTGGCAAGAAGCAGCGTGTACAATCAATACTATCGACAATACAGTACATTCGGTCATTTCAAATAGTGCATAGGGGCAGCCATGGAAGCTCAAAGAGACTCATGACAGATATTAACTGCAAGTGTCAGATCTCTGCAACCAGCGATCCCAGATTTTGTTAAATTTAGTGGGATTTCCCCTGTGCTTATACATAAGCCTGTGGTATGGTAAGATGACATTAACCTCCGCCAACCATTCACTTAGCTCAGCGGGGCGTTCCCACATCCATCTCCTGGCAATCAGTTTTCTAGCCAGGAACAGTGTGGTGTGCAAAAAGATGGTAAGGGATTTGTCCATGTCTTCATCTGGGTGAACCCCCAGGAGACAATGTTTAGGGTCTAGCTGCACGGGGGATCCCATCTTATCATGCAGAAAGGCAACCAATTGTTTCCAGTAACCTTGGACAATGGGGCAGATCCAGAACAGGTGGAAAAAGGTGCCTACTGTCATGTGGCACATCCGGGGAGGTCTCTGGTCGGTATCTTGACATGCCCAGGGGGGTAAGGTATGTCCTGTGTAATATGAACAACTGTGTAAGAGGGTCGTAGAGTTTGGGGGACACCCTTCTACACCTCTCAGGAGCGCCATCCCAGTCTTCGTCGTCCATGTCCCCCACATCAGTCACCCAGGTGGCTTTAACGGCGTAAGCAAGAACAGTAGAGGAGGGCGTATGCAATTCTGCGTAAAGAATAGAGATAAGGTGTTGTGGGTCCGTGCACTTAATAACCTCAAGGATAGAGAGAGACTCCACAGGAGGGAGTTCAGGCTGAAATTGAGTTCGGAAAGCATGTCAGACCTGATAATACCGAAGCAGCATGTGGGGCGGTAGGGAGTGGGTTGAACTCAGTTCCGCAAATGTGCCCAGGGCTGTCCCTCATATGATATGCGAGAGGTAGAATACTCCCCTTCCGCTCCACTGTCCAGAGTCCGGCAGAGAGCAAAACTCGGCCAAAGCCGAGTTATGCCACAGGGGGGTATGGGCATGCAAGGTCGGGTATTTCAGTCTATCCATCACCACCTCCCACACCCTGCTATAATGGTAAAGCAGAGAGTTGGGGCTTCCCGTATCCTCGTTGCCTCTCACTCCCCAGCGGGTCACCAGAAGGGTGGGACCACCCAGGGCACAGGAGCAGGAGAAAGCGCAGCCTGTCGGCTTTATCCAGATGGAAGAATTGTGACAACTGAGCGGCTAGATAATAAAGGTTGAAGTCTGGCAGTGCCACCCCTTCTAGATTAGAAGGATTTTTGAGTTTACACCAGGAGAACTTGTGCCTTCTCTGTCCCCAGACAAACGCCTTGAGCAAGGATTCCATCTGTTTAAAGATCCGCAAGGGAATGTAAATCGGGGAATGCCAAAGGATGTACAATATCTTGGGGAGGAGGACCATTTTAATAAGGTTGACCCTGCCCATGACACCCAAGGGCAACTTAGTCCAAATCTGAGTTTAAAGAGGAAGTAAACCCTCCTCTACAACTTGTACCTATAGGCAAGCCTATGATAAGGCTTACCTATAGGTACTGTAAATATCTCCTAAACATGTACCGTTTAGGAGATATTTACCTTACATGTCGCCAGTGACGTCACTGGCGCATGCGCTCTGAAGGAACGGCCGATCGTGCCGTTCCTTCAGAGCCCCGTGCCGTGACTGTCGGCTCCCGCGCGCGTGCGCGGGAGTGACGTCACCGCGGCTCCGGCCAATCAGATGGCCGGATGCCGCGATCCCGGAAGACGGGCGACTAGACATGTCGCCCGTCATAGAGGTGAGTGAGCGGCACGGCGGGGGCTCGTTCTGAGGTAAGTATTGCATAATGAGCTAATATGCGATGCATACTAGCTCATTATGTCTTTCTTTTGCAGGGTGTAAAAAAAAAAAAATAAATTTATACGAGTTTACAACCTCTTTAAGATTTAATTAAATCGTATAGGGGTTGGATATTGTCCGAAATATAATCATGAGGGTTGGAGGTAGCTAAAACTCCCAGATACTTAATCCGAGACACCCGTTGCAGAGTTGAAACGGATGGGGGGTAAGAGGAGAGGGGGTGATCTATGGGGAGAATCTGGGACATATCCCAGTTAATTTGAAGACCTGAGAACATGCCAAACTGTTTTATAAGGGATAGGGCCGTGGACAATGATCCGCCAGGGTCTGCAAGGTACAGTAGTGTGTCATCCGCATACTTGCTACTTTTTTCAGTCAAGGGGCCCAGACATAGTCCATGAATATCAGAATCCTTCTACGTGCAGTCTGGCGGGGTACATCATAGCATATTTAAGGTGTTTGATCCGGAGCCTGTGTTTGGCCTCAGTAAAGCTCTTGCGCCTCCGCTGGACCTCAGCCGAAAAAAATCCGGAAAAATGGCCAATCTACTGTTGCCCATGGGGATATTTCCCTTCTCTCTCGCCAACCGTAAGATGGCATCGCGGTCACGGAAATTCAGGAATTTTGCAATAAATGTTCTTGGAGGCGCCCCCTGCGGCGGAACTTGTCAAGTTTTGCGGCCACATCCAAGGGGTTTTTTCGGCGGAGACATGTCCTGCAGGTGCCCTCGGTTTCCCGTTACAAGACAGGGTGTAGTTTGCTGCTGTGGGGGTTCAGGATATGAAGCGGAGGATATTCAGCCGACGGAGCTCCCGCTACTCACAGCCTACAGCATGTCGCGCCAGGCCACGCCCCATGAAAAATGTTTTTGGTTATTTTAGATTTGGTTGATGTCCATAGTTGAGCCAAGGTACACACTGAAGAGTGAGAAGTTTTATCGAACCAAAATGCTGGGAAAGATTCACCAAAAAGTCATTGAGAAAGTAAAGGCTATGCTGCAACCAGAGAATGCTGGCAACTCACTCTTATTCACGACTGACTGCTGGTAAGTACAGACAGAATCACTAATGAGTCTTACATGCCACTACATTGACAGCGGATGGACAAGAAGGCATGTGGTGTTGAATACAAAAGTGATGCAAGGATCCCACACTGGGGAGTACATAAAAAAAATGTTTCTACGCATGCTAGAAGAATGGGCAATCACCAAAGACCGAGTGATGCTTGTGCTTTGAGACAGCGGAGCGCACATGGTAAAAGGAATGAGACTTGCTGAAGTGTCGGACCTTAGTTGCATGGCACACACCCTACAACTTGTGGTAAATGATGGTCTGTAAAGCCAGAAAGCTTTGCTTGACATAAATAGCATGCTGAAGAAGTGTGCAGGCCATTTCCACCATTCAATCCTTGCCAAGCAGCGACTGAGGTGCATTCAGGAAGACCTTGGCCTACCCAAAAACAACTTGATACAGGCTGTTCCAACACAATGGAACTCAACGCTACACATGCTGCAAAGGATGCTAGAGCAGAAGCTAGCTCTTACCATATGTTACATTGAATATGGACTTGGAGGATATTCTTGTCCTACTGCTGATCAGTGGGACATTGTATCCAATTTCATTGAGACCCTCCTCCCCATAGAGCAAGTGACACTTGAGGTGAGTCATTACGACTCATCTGTGTCATCTGCCATCCCATGTGTGTGAGAGTGCTGAAGATGCTTTTTCAACAGGAAGGACCCAACACACGCGGCACTAAAACATGCAGGCAAGCCAAGAGGGACAGCCTCACCAAATGTTTTGAGAAGCATGAAGAGAATAGAAATGTTGTGCTTGCATGTCTTTTAGATCCTCGATACAGGAACCATCCTTTCTCTTCTGATGATGTATTGGCCAAGGCAAAACAATGGCTGACAGAAGATATTCAACAGAAGGTGCAGGAGGTTCCTGCCGAAAAGAAAAGGCAAGAGCAGGTTTTTACTTTCAATAGATTTCTATTGAAAAATTTGTCACATGTACAAAATATAACAAATGAGGTGAAATACACAGACAAGAGGTGTCCACAAAGATGGGCGTCAGCCCGCACCCGAAATCAGTTGATTATTAAATTGTACATGAAGCACATGGTAAAATGTACAGTACAAAACGTTAGTACTTAGAACTAGATTGCAATAACTATAAACAAGGGGGAAGGGGGATAAGAGTCGAGTCATAGAAGCGGAACCTGTAATATCAAACAGAATTTCTCAATCAATCAGTACTAGTGTGTATGCCATTCCATTCACGGAGCCCACAACTCATCACCTGTCCCCAATTTGTTATTGGCAGAAGCAAACATCCTTTCATAGGTGCAGTATTTATTGGTCAATGAAATGGAGCACTTCATCCATAGTTGGAATCAAGGAGGAGCGCCATTTACGCAGTATAGTCAGTCTAGCTGCAAGAAGGAAATTGGTTACTACATTTCTCAAAGGATGAGGGAGTTTGTCTATCCCAGTAATGGCGAACCTTTTCAAGCCCGAGTGCCCAAACTGCAACACAAAACCAACTTATCAGTTTTGAAGTGCCAGAGAGTTAATACCGGGGGTGGGAATGTGATATAATGTAAATGCACTCCAGCCCAGCTCCTCACCTCTGCACCCCAAATCCCCCCTCTTTGCTTACTTCTACATGCCCTGCTCACTATTGAACCCCCACAAAGCTGCTGACCTTGTAAAGGTTAGCCGGTCAGTTGTGTGCGCTCTTCCTTCTCATGTGCCCACAGAGATTGCTCTGCGTGCCAGCTGTTGCACGCGTGCCATGGGTTTGCCTTCACTGGTCTATCCCTACGTTGAGCATGGCCAGACCTGGATCCGGAGCAATGGGAACAGCTGTTATTTGGCTAAGGAGAAGAAATATTGTGTGCCAGAATTTAGCTATATGTTTGCATGACCATAGAAGATGATGCAACGTTCCCACTTGGCTACATCCCCTCCAACATAGGTTAGAAGTTTGGGGGTAGAATTTAGCTAGTTTAAATGGAGTTAGGTACCATCTGTGGGTAATCTTTACATCATTTCACAGTGGTTAGCATTTCTCGTGTATTTGGAGATGGATGATGCAGCTGACCCCCACTGGTCCAGGGAGTAAACTACCCCCAAGTCCGCCTCCCATGCATACGTAGTGTTAGTTTTGGCAAATTCTAATTTGTTACCCAGTATAGAGTAGGCCAGGGATATTCCGCCCCTCGCCACTCCTGAACGTTGGAAGTACAGCATGAGCTCGGAGGGAATTTTGTAGGTGGTGGGTGTGGTAGTGCAAAGTAGGGAGGATATGCGCATATACGTGAACAGTTCCCCATCTGGTAGATCGAATTCTTTTTTGAAGTGTAGTGAAGGATTTAACTTGGCTGGAGGAGAACAATTGCCGAAGCCAGTGAATTCCTCTCACATGCCAGTTAAGTAGGGAGAGATCTGGGGTGAGAACATTGCATACTGCTAAAGGAACAGGAATAGCGTTCTGTGGTCCTACCTGCTGATTTTGAAGAAGGTGTTTCCAAGCTTTTAAAGTTGCTATAACAGTTATGGGTATATTCTTTAACGTAGTGCAGGGCATAACCAGTGAAGATAGAATTGCTAATAGGTCTTTCCCCGGTATCGCTGCTGTTTCTAGAGAAGGCCAGCGGTTAGGTTGAAGGGGAAGAAACCAATACCTAATTTGTGCCAGTAAAGAGGCAATATAATAGTCTAGGATTACTACATGACTCAAACCTCCTGCTTTCCTGTGTTTTGTAAGTTTGGTGAAAGCGCACCGGGATCTCCTATTTTGCCAGAGAAATTTGTTAACCATGGATTGTGCTTTATGAAAAAAGTGGCTGGGGAGAGGAATGGGAAGGGTTCTAAACAAATATAATAGTTTAGGCAGGACTATAATTTTAAGGGCCGCTAGTCTTCCCATCCACGAGAACTCAGATTTGGATATCGCCGCCAGGGCGGAAGGGAGAGACCGAAGAAATGGGGCAAAATTTGAACGATAAAGGTTTTCAACATTTCGTGTGAGTGTAATCGCTAGATATTTAATACCCTTGTCTTGCCAACTATAGGGGAATTTTCTCATCAGCGCTCTTCTAACGGGAGCCGCTACTCCTAAATCTAAAATGTAGGATTTAGATGCATTGACCTTGTAATAAGACACCGCCTGAATGACGGATAACAACTCGGAGACAGCTGGTAACGATGAAGCCACATTAGTCAGCATCAAAATAACGTCATCAGCAAAAAGGTTGAGTGGTCCACCTCTACCCCTGTGATGTCTGAGTGCATGCGGATGGATGCTGCCAAAGGTTCCACCGCTAGATTAAATATAAGCGGGGACAGAGGGCCCCCCTGTCTGGTGCCATTGATGATTTGGAACAGTTGCAACATCATACCATCCACATACACTCTTGCCGATGGACAGGAATACAGCGCCATGATTGCAGAGAGTATACCACCCTGGAAACCAAACTTCCGAAGCACCTCGTACAGGTAACCCCAATGCACTTGGTCAAACGCCTTCTCCGCATCCAAAGCTAGGAGCAGAGAAGGTAAGTTCGACCGGGATGCATGATGGATGATGTTCAGCACCCGTCTAGTTGCATCAGAAGTCTGTCTGCCCTTCATGAAGCCGGACTGATCCGGGTGGAGTAACGTGGGCAGTATATCCATAAGTCTCAAAGCAATTTAGCATAAACTTCAGATCAATATTAAGCAAGGATATTGGCCTAACATTTTGTGGGGAATCCGGAGAATTCCCGGTTTTGGGAGAGTTATAACCAAAGCATTCAACATTTCTTGGGGGAAAGAAGAGGAGGCAGCAGCTGAACTGAAAACATCTAATAAAAAGGGTGCTAGGATATCACTGAATTGCCTATAATACTCTCCACAGAATCCGTCAGGACCTGGCGCCTTATTATGGGGTAAAGAGTTGATGATGGGCTGAATTTCTGGAATGGAAAATGGGGAATTGAGAAGCTCTAGTTGTGTTGTGGATAGCTTAGGTAGGGACACTGCATCTAAAAATTGTTCAGGGGTGGTTGCACTGTGGAAGAGTCATCTTTTAAGTTATATAGCGCACCATAGTAAGAGCTAAAAGTGTCCGCTATTTCTTGTAGGTTAAAGAGCTTAGCACCAGTAACTGGGTGTATTATATGGTATTATATGGGTTATTTTGGATTTAGTCCTGTGTCCCTGTATCCTACTTGCAAGGAGCTTCCTAGCCTTATTACCACCCATATAGTAGGAATTTTGGTTTTCCTAAGAGCTCTTTCGTGGATTTCTAATAGCAGGGCTTGAAGATCTGATCTCAGGGACAGTAATTTAGAGCCCAGGGATGGGGAAGGGTCTGATTTATTTACAGCCTTGGCTGTACAGATTTCGGAGAGTAAAGTTTCTATGTGCTGCTTCCTCTTCCTCTTAACCCTTGCCCCCTGTTGTATAAAAATACCCCTGATAAAGGACTTGTGGGCATTCCATAGGATATGAGGGTCAGACACCGATCCACAGTTTGTGTGGAAGAAGTCCTTCAAGTGTCGTTCTAAGATAGATTCTGGAGCAGGGCTGCATTGGATCGCCAAACATAGGTTGTCTGGGGAGCCAGAGAATCTGCTATAGACAGGAGCACAGGAGCATGGTCCGAACAAGTGATGTCCTTGATAGACACATTTTGGATTTTCTGCAGAAGCCACTGGTCGGATAGAAACAGGTCAATTCTTGTGTACGAACCATGGGGTGCAGAGAAGAAAGTGTAGTCCCTCTCCGTGGGGTGAAGACATCTCCAAGAATCATGCAAACGGTTGGTGTGTAAGAAGGTTTGTAGGGATGGTGTAAGCTTCTTATGATGGGTCGTGGAGTCCACAATGGGATCAGGGAGCATATTGAAGTCCCCACACAATAAAAGCAATCCTTGTTTGAGGGCCTCCAAACGCTTAAGTTTGTGGAGAAATCTTACTTGGTGTTGGTTCGGAGCATAAACGTTAACCAGCGTGTATCTGGTGGGGTTGATGTCACAAATGAGAACAATAAACCTGGCCGCAGGGTCTTTAATTTCCTGGACCAGTTAAAATGCCAGAGTGTCTCTGACTGCCACCAGTACACCACGTTTCTTTTTGGTGAAGGATGCTGTGAAGACATGCGGAAACTTAGGGTGTGAACAAGATGGAGCTTGTAGGGCAGCAAAGTGAGTCTCCTGCACACACAGAATGTCCGATTTTTACTGTAAGGCATCTCGCCAAAGTGACCAGCGTTTCACTGGGTGGTTCAGCCCCTTAACATTATAGGACAGTACTTTAATAGACATGGTAGGCAAAGCAGTGATTCGTAGTGTGGCTCAACATACATCTGAAGGTGCTACACAGATAGTTTCTTGCACGGTGTGTGTCAGCGATGGCTCAACACTGATGAGTAGGTGATCATTGGAAAATCTATTACAGGTTTGGTTGGACTTCTAGACTCGACAAACTCAAACAGGTAAACAAAAGGGGGAGTAAACGTTGAGTAATACAAAGCAAAAGAATGGATTTGACATCCAGAAGCAGAATAAAGATTATCTGTGTCAGTAGAGGGGGTAACAGTTCGCTGAACAGCAACATATGGACAAGGCCCGGGTTCCAGAAAATAGGTAATTCAGGACGATCAAGGCACCTGAGTCACCAATGGAGAGAGATTCTACTCCACTATCAGGGAATCTGCCCAGATGGACACTCAGGTGTTTCCAGAGTGATTGACTCACGGGATTTCAGGGATAACACCCCATTGTTTCAGGAGTTGGAGTCCGGATTCCAGGGATGACACCACATGCTGTCGGCCTTCCCGGGTTATCACCAACTTTGTGGGGTTGCCCCATTTATAAATGATAGCGTGGTTACGCAAAGCCTTGGTAACCGTGTTCAGTTGCCTACGCAGTTGCATTGTGTATTGCGAGAAGTCCGCAAACAATTGCAAGTGGGCATACGGAGCCGGGAAAGGGTGTTGATTCCTAGAAATTCCTAGAATCAGCTGGTCTTTAGTGTGAAAACAATGGATGCGCATGAGAACATCCCCGCCGGCCGCCTGAAATAAGAAAGCCGTCAGCTTCTGCGGGCGGGTGGTGTCTTTTTTCCGCCTGGACATGATGCTCGGGTGTCCGGGTAATCAGCGGTGGTGAGTAGGTTAAAGATGCGGTGCCTTGATCCGTTGCTTGGAGCAATTAGAACAACCGGTAGTGCGGAGGAGCTCTCTCACCAAGCAGCCATCCGCTGTGCGTGCCCCCCCCCCCCCCCCCAGAAGAGCAGGTTTTTTTAATGTGGAAGAGCAGGATGCTAAAGGAGAAAAATGTCTAAAAAGACAACGGACAGAAGAAGAGAAACTTCATTGTGGTGAAATAGATGACATGTTCAGTGTTATATTGGGGCCTCATGCGGAGGATACTTCTCAATCTTCAATAATGAGCCTGGATGACGAACTTAATCTCTATTTGAAGGAACCAGTAATTGACAGAAAAAGTGGTGATCCTCTTCAGTATCAGGTATCGGGTTCCTCCTCTCCCTGTAACGGCACTTTCTACTCGGACGCTTAGTGCTTCTTGGTCCTTCCATCATCGGGTCTCAGTGGCGCAAGTTTGCAAGGTGGCCACTTGGTCGTCTGTGCACACTTTCACACAATTCTGCAAGGTGGATATGTTGGCATCTGCGGATACTCTCTTTGGCCGCAAAGTTTTGCTGGCTGCTGTTTGGAGGGTCCGTTCCCTCTTTTGGGATGTATTGTTCAGGCTTGGCTCCAGTTGTTTTTTGTTGAGTTCCTGTTTACCTGGTTGGCTATTGTGTTTTTTGTCCCAGTGTCCCATGTTTGGCACTGCTTGGGAACGTCTCCATAGTACTGAATAATAGAGAAGCTGTGTCTGTCAATGAGTAAAAGAGAAAATGGGATTTTTGATTGTAAAATCCATTTCTCTGAGATTATTGATGGACACGGCACCCACCCCTCTATGGAGTCGTGATACTTCTGACACTGCTTATTACTAAACTGAAGGCTAATCGCAGAGAGGGGGAGTATACCATCTGGGACTGCCCATAGGCGTAGCTAAGTCTTTTTTCTGCCTAGTGTCCTACTCCTCTAGGGGGAGATATAACCCTATGGTTCTGAATAATGGACTCAGAGAAATGGATTTTACGGTAAGTCAAAAATTTCATTTTTTTTTTAATTTTACTAGAAAATACACTTTAGTGAATTAAACAAGCAAACAAAAAAAAAAAAACAATGTTAGCCAAATTTGTTTGTAAAACGTGAATGATGATGTTATGGTGAGTAGATAGATACCAAACATGTCACAATTTAAAATTGCACATGCTCATGGAATGGTGACAAACTACAGTACTTAGAGAGGAACTGCAGTCTGCTCACATAATTTGTAATAAAAACATATTTGCCATTCTGAATTTTCCCTCCAACCACTTTGCATATTATTTTATATATACTGTGATTCTGTACTTGCCAAATATGCTGCAGAAATCTCAGAAGTCTGGCTGCAGCCATTTTAACTGTAGGCAGCTGAAGCTACTGACTATACATTTCCTGGATTTACACAGTCACACATACATATATATATTTACTGTATATACAGACACACACATACACATATTTACAAGTACACAAATAGACAGACACACTCACACCATTGCTTGCCTGCACATTTCTCCTCTCTTGATGAATACTCATGGATCGCTGCAGTCTCCTATTATCTCTGCCCTCATCCTGCCCCCCAGCCCCCTCCAGCTCTCCTAGGGCTTTCCTATGACTGATCTCTCTCTCCCTTGCTGGGAAACTCTCACAAGAGTGTGAGAGAGCGCTGTGCATTATGTTATTAGCCTAGGCTTATTACCAAAAAGGAAAGAGAAAATGAGCTGTATAAGGTATTAACTGGCAGAAAAAAATGTTTTGCTATCCAAAGTTAAAACAACAAGGGCAGAGGATTTAATAGATGGAAAGATGAAGAAAAATACTGAAGAGCCGCTTAAAAATCTTTTCTCTTACGTCCTCCGACAGTCGCCGCCACTTCATAATCTTCACTAATGGGGTATTGACCTTTGCTCCGTAGGAGTAGCTAGGCAACAAGATTTGTTAATATAAAAGCTTTTAGCATATCACACCCCTAGGGGGCGGTCCCCTCAGTCAATACCTCCCTGCTTCCTGCATTCTCAACTCAGTTTCTAATGCCTAGCTTAGGACTAGCTGGCTGATCCTGTGCTGGGGCTCTCAGTCTCAGCCTTCTATCCTCTTTTTGATTTTATTTTGAGTATTTTTCTCTTTCTTTTTACTTAGCTGTTCTTTTTATCAGCATTAGTTTAGTTTCTTCGGATGAAGATGATCATGCGGAGCTGGGCCTCGGACTGGCCACCCTGGATCCCAGGGCTCAGGGCCAGGGGTTCCCCAGCCTGCCATCGAGCGTTCAGTCAGGTTTCCCTGGCATATTGAATGACCCATCCCTGTTCGCTGCAGTGAGGCTGCCTGTGAGGTGGCTACCTCACCGGACGCCATTTGCGGTTTCGCAGCGCAGTTCCACTGCGTCCTGGCTGCGACACTCCCTGTCCTCAGTGCAGCGGTTTGGTCGCTGGAGAAGGCTCCCCACGCCATCCGGACTGGTAAGTGCATTTCTATGTGGGGACCTGTCTGTTTTGGGTGTCAGTCTGTGACTGTGTGACCCTGCATGTCTGTGTATGTGCTGAGCTCCCTGTCAGATTCCTGTGTGGAATAGCTGCCTTTCTGTGGGCTGCGGGGGGGGGGGGGGCTCTCCCGCTCTGCTATGTGTACTGTGTGGGCAGACTGGGCTTAGACATGCTGTGCGGCGGCCGCTATTGCGGTCCGCCATTTTTTGCGGCGAACTTGTGGTGTCCGGCCCTGTGTGGTAGGGTGCGGTGTTTTGGCGCCAAACGCCGCCATTTTGGCGGCGATCGATCGTACAGCCACATGTCGGCGCCATTTTCTCATTGCCCAAAAATGCCTCAGCCGAGCGGCCATGTTTGTGTACCCTGCATAGGCTTTATAGGGCGGTCAGTCATTGCATCTCTTCCTTTTGCTTTGGGACAGCGATCGGTGGCAGCAGCCTGTGTGGTCTCTCCAGGTTTTTACCTTTCCTTATCCTGTATTTCCCTGCTCAGTGTTCTTATCCCTGTGGGGGTCGGCACATACTGTAGTGTGCGGTGGGCTACGCTCGCCGCGGTCTTAAAGGGGCAGTACTCCTTTTTCCTATTATTGCTGGGGCATGGATTCTCAGGATTGAAAGTTTCCTCCCACCTTGGTGGGGGGCCAAGGGGCTGCTGCATCCCCCGAGGGGGCTGATCTGGCTGCTATTGTGGCGAACTTGGCTTCTCAGGTGCAGATGCTAATGGCTGATCGATCCGCAAAACGGCCCAGATTGTCTATTTCCTCTGATTCAGAGGGCGATGGGGCTGCTATGGCTGGAGTGCCCTTCTCAGGGTCTCGTTCCTCTCTGGACCTTGGGGGGTCTGAGGGTGAGGCTGAGGTGGAAGGGGTTGATAATTCTCCCCCTGGCTCGCCTGAAGAGCTTGCACTCATGGATGAGTTGGTTCCTTTTATCAAAGAAACACTGCATTTACAGGATGAACCATGTCCTCCTGCTTTGATGTCCTCTTATGGGACGCAAAGGAAGCGCAAAACCGCGCAGGTTTTTCCCTGCCCTACAGAATTTCAGCGCGCTGTTGATGAGCAATGGCGCAATTTGAAGAAGCCTTTTACTGTGCCAAGTAAGTTCAGGCTGCGTTATCCATTTACACCCACCACTGATGAGCGTTGGTGTGTGCCGCCTCAGGTGGATCACGCGGTGGCGGTGTTGAATAAATCTACTGCGATCCTTGCTGAAGATACCCCGGTTTTCCGGGACCCTACGGACAGGAGATTGGAGTCTCTTGCCCGTCATGCTTATACGGTTGCCGGTTCTATGCTGAAGCCTATTTTTGCTTCCATTTTGGCAGCCCAGGCTATTGCGGATTGGACGCAGGTGCTCAGGCGCACCCTGGTGGCTGACTCTGCTCCGCCGACAACTTTGGCTATGGTGGATCAAATTCATCAGGGTGTCATGTATTTGTGTGATGCGGACTTGGATTTAGTCCCTTTGGCTGCATGCCTCTCAAGTGTGGCGGTATTGAACTGTCGACTGATATGGCTGAAATGTTGGTCGGTTGACCAATCGTCTTGCAAGACTTTAGCTAATTTGCCCTACGCGGGTTCTCGCCTTTTTGGCGAGTCTTTGGATACGCTGATAAAGGGAATTTCCGGGGGTAAGAGCACTCTCTTACCCCAATCTCACAAGAATAAGTTTGTTCGTGGTAAGAAGAATAACTCGTTTAGGCCCTCTCAGGGGTCCTTTCGTGCCTTTAGGTCGCAGTACAAGGGCAAGCCCTTCAAGGGCCAAGGCTCCCAGAAGAAGCCGTGGGCAGGTAAGCAGAAGTCCGGCCAGTCCGGGTCCGCTGCCCATGCCAATTCGGCCTGAAGGGGCGCCCTCACCCGACTCTGGGGTGGGGGGACGTTTGCTCGGTTTTCTTCAACCCTGGCTGGCCCGCATTCGGGACAGGTGGGTTCAGGAAATCGTTTGATCTGGATACAAGATCGAGTTTCTCTCTCGGCCAGCGAGCAGATTTTTCCCCTCAAATCTTCAGCTGTCTCCGGAGCGTTTGCAGGATCTGCACCTGGCGGTGCGGGACCTGCAGGCCCAGGGAGTGGTGGTTCCGGTGCCTCATCGGGACAGATTTCGGGGGTTCTATTCCAACCTGTTCACTGTGCCCAGAAAGGAGGGCAAGGTACGTCCGATTCTGGACTTGAAAGCTCTGAACCGCTTTGTGTGGGTTCGCAAGTTTCGCATGGAATCCCTGCGCTCGGTGGTGGCTGCCCTGGTTCCGGGGGAATTCATGGCCTCCATCGACTTGAAGGATGCGTATCTTCACATCCCCATTTTCGAGGGTCACCAGAGGTACCTTCGATTCGCCATTGCGGAGGATCATTACCAATTCGTGGCGTTACCCTTCGGTCTCGCTTCGGCTCCGCGGGTTTTCACCAAGGTGCTTGCGCCGGTCCTGGCTTTGTTGAGAGCCCAGGGCATCTCTGTCTTGGGGTATCTAGACGATATCTTGATTCGGTCTGCGACCAGTCAGGGCCTGGTGAACGACCTGTCCGTCACGATGCAGACTCTACAGGAGTTCGGTTGGACGATAAATTTTCCAAAGTCGACGCTGTGTCCGTCGGTTCGTCTTCCCTACCTGGGGATGATCCTGGACTCTGTTCAAGCGAAGGTCCTCCTGCCGGAAGACAAGCTCCGGACTCTTCAGGACGAAGTCAGGTCCCTCAGGGACACTCAGTGCTCGTCCATCCGGACGTGTATGAGGTGTCTGGGATTGATGGTCTCGGCTTTCGAGGCGATTCCCTTCGCCCAGTTTCACACACGGAATCTTCAGGCGGAGATCCTGGCAAAGTGGGACGGGCGTCCGCAATCTCTGGATCTGCAGATTTCGTTGAGCCGCCTCACCCGAAGGGGTCTTTTGTGGTGGCTCCAGTCCCCGGCGGTGTCGGGGGGCAAGTCCTTTCGTCCTTTGTCGTGGACGGTAATCACCACGGATGCCAGCCTGTCGGGCTGGGGAGGTGTTCTGGGCGTTCTGTCCGCCCAGGAACTTGGTCGGGGGAGGAATCCTCCCTTCCGATCAACATTCTGGAATTGCGAGCAATAAATCTCTGCCTTCTGCGTTGGACGGACAGGCTTCAGGGCCGTCCGGTTCGGGTGCAGACGGACAATGCCACAGCGGTGGCCTACATCAACCACCAAGGGGGCACCAGGAGTGCCCGAGCGGCTCGGGAAGTAGCCGACATTCTGTCTTGGGCCGAGACGCACGTCCCGGCGATATCTGCAGTTCACATTCCGGGAGTGGAGAACTGGCAGGCGGATTATCTAAGTCGCCAGACCCTGGACCAGGGAGAATGGTCCCTTCACCCAGATGTCTTTCAGATGTTGTGCGCGAAGTGGGGTTCCCCAGATGTGGACCTGTTCGCGTCTCGTCTAAACAACAAGGTGGAAAGGTTCGTGGCAAGGACGCGCGATCCTCGGGCAGACGCCTCAGACGCGTTAGTGGTGCCCTTGCATTAGTATCGTCTGATGTATGCCTTTCCACCGATTCAGCTGCTGTCCAGGCTCCTTCGCAGGTTGGCCTCGGAACCGCACACGGTGATTCTAGTGGCGCCAGACTGGCCTCGCCGGTCTTGGTACGCAGACCTCGTGAATCTGGCGGTCGACGCTCCGTGGCGTCTGCCTCTTCGAGAAGATCTCCTGTCTCAAGGACCGATATTCCATCTGGCTTTAATGGCCTGGCTGTTGAAGGCCAGGTCCTGAAGGATAGGGGTCTCTCCCCTGAGGTCATTCCCACTTTGATCAAGGCTAGGAAGGCCTCTTCGGGGAAGATTTACTACCGTACTTGGAAGGCGTATTTTGCCTGGTGTGAGTCCAGGGGGTACTCCCCTCGCTCATACTCCGTATCGAGAGTGTTGGCCTTCCTTCAAACGGGCGTGGACCAGCGTTTGGCGTTGGCCACGATTAAGGGTCAGATTTCTGCGCTGGCCGTTCTTTTTCAACGCCCTGTGGCGTCTAATTCTTTGGTTAGCACCTTCGTTCAGGGGGTGCGACATTTGGCCCCTCCTCGGAGGGACCCTTTACCTCCATGGGACTTGAACCTTTTTCTGTCCGTGTTACAGCATGCTCCCTTTGAGAAGATCAGGGAGATCTCGTTGTCTCTGTTGTCCAAGAAGGTTGCCTTTTTGGTAGCGATCACTTCGGCTCGCAGGGTGTCGGAGCTGGCGGCCTTGTCCTGCAGCTCTCCCTACTTGGTGATTCACTTGGATAAGGTGGTCTTACGACCTAACCCATCTTTTCTTCCGAAGAGGATCTCGGAATTTCACATCAATGAGGACATTGTCTTGCCTTCACTTTGCGCGAAGCCTAAGCATCCAAAGGAGGTGGCTTTGCATTCCTTGGATGTTGTTCGGGCGATCAGGGTTTACCTGTCATCGACGAAATCCTTTCGCAAGTCGGATTCTCTATTTGTCCTTCCAGAGGGTCCTCGGAAGGGCATGGCAGCGTCGGCTGCGACCATCGCCAAATGGATCAGACAGACCATTGTGCAAGCCTATGCTTTGAAGGGGAAGAATCCTCCTTTCCCTGTGAAGGCGCACTCTACCAGGTCTTTGGGTACGTCTTGGGCCTATCGTCATCAGGCTTCTGTGGCCCAGGTGTGTAAGGCGGCGACTTGGTCGTCTGTTCACACCTTCTCCAAATTTTACAAAGTGGATGTTCAGGCATCGGCAGATGCTTCCTTTGGTCGTAAAGTACTTAGTGCGGCAGTGCCTTAGGGTCCCTTGTTTGGGTCCTTGGCTGTTGGGGTATTTTTACCCCTAGGTTACTTGTTCTTTCCTGGGTTGTTGCTCCTGTTGAGCACGTTTTTTCATGTTGCCCAGTTGGTTCTCTTACTTTGGTAAGGTTCCTTTCTCTGCTGTGGGTACTGCGTTGCTTTAGGCGCGGCTGCTTTTTTCCCACCCCTCATGTCTGCACTGCTATGGGACGTCCCCATTGGTGAAGATTATGAAGTGGCGGCGACTGTCGGAGGACGTAAGAGAAAACGGAATTTTTGTAAAATCTTACCGTAAAATTCCTTTCTCTGAGTCCTCCGACAGTCGCCGCCCCCGCCCCTCTTTTGGGGTTTGTTTATGTACTCTACTGCTATGCTACTGAAACTGAGTTGAGAATGCAAAAAGCAGGGAGGTATTGACTGAGGGGACCGCCCCCTAGGGGTGTGATATGCTAAAAGCTTTTATATTAACAAATCTTGTTGCCTAGCTACTCCTACGGAGCAAAGGTCAATACCCCATTAGTGAAGATTATGAAGTGGCGGCGACTGTCGGAGGACTCAGAGAAAGGAATTTTACGGTTAGATTTTACAAAAATTCCGTTTTTTTTTTTATTTATTTTTTTATCACTTTATTTCCTTTTACAAGGAATGTAAACATCCACTGTAATAGAAAGAAGCATGACAGGTCTTCTTTATTGAGAGATATAGGGTAAAAAAAATGCAGATCTCTCATTTCCTTTTAAACGCAAAAGGGAAAAAAAAAAAAAAAGACATTTTGTCTCGAAGGGGAAAAAATATCCCTTGTTTATGCTCGAGTGGCTGATGTGATGTGAGCCATCGCTCTGGTCCTCCAAAGGCATAAAGCCTAACTCACTCGGCTTCCTGCCTAGCCAATGGCCGCACCTGATCGGTTCTTGGGTTACAAATGGCTCGGGTAAGCTCAGGAAACACCGGGGGTGGGGGGGGGGCACTTAAAAAGTGATTTAGTGGCGAATCTGCCACTAGAACCACTTGTATCTGAAAGCTGGCCACCTGCTGCTGGCTGCTGGTATTTACATAAAAACATGATGCGTATTTACAGTTAGGCAGTCGGCAAGTGGTTAATGTTAATTAATTCTTAAGCCACTCCTTTATTTTGGGTCATTGTCATTCTGGAAGCCACATCCACGACCCGCCTTCAATGTTCTGAGTGAGGGAAGAAGGTTCTTATCCAAGATTTTACAATAGATTGTCTCGTTCATTGATCCCTTAATGCGGGAAAGTCAGCCTGTACTATTAGCAGAGAAACAGCCCCAAAGCATAATGTTTCCCCCTCTGTGTTTGACTGTACGGATGGTGTTCTTAGGGTCAGAGTCAGCATTTTTCTTCCTCCCAACACTGCGAGTGTTGGGAAGTTTGCTTGAGGGCATTGCAATTTATTTTTGCCTGGGAGCACGGAACCTTTGCTTCTGGTGGGCGGGGCTGCAGTGAGAGGTTGCTAGGTGGGCTGTGCATCTGCCACCTTGCCTCGTATTCCACTTTTCTGCTGAGCAGCCTCTCTTCTCCGGGTGGGGCTATAGTGAGCAGCTTCTGGAGTGGGCGGTGATGCCGCCATTTTTCACTTGGGCATTCTGCTTTTTTCCCTCATTTGTTTTTGCCACATCTCTCCGCCACGTTCTATTGGAGCCTGGGGGGACAGATGTCATGTGCCTGCTTTCCCTCTCATGTGGACACGGGGGGGGGGTTAGCAGACGCTGTTTGGTGATGCCTTTTTTGGTTGTTCCTTTGCTGTTGTGTGCTTCAGACACTATTCTGTCCTATGGTGTGATGAGTGCCGATATCCCTTAATGGCGGAATCCTGTTCGTAAGTTTCGCTGGCCACCTGACTCAGACTTCTGATGGGGCTGAACGCTCCTCCTATGGGATGGGGGCTCTATTTTTTTGCCTTTCTGCTCCCTGGGGCTTTGTTGGGCCCTAAGTTTCCTCCACTGCAAGGATGCTGCCACAGATGGATGCTGGGAATTGCACTCGTCTCCTTTGTTCTGAAAGCCCTGAGGTGGAGGTTATTTTGTGTTTTCATAGGGTTCCATTCACTTGTAGTGGGCCCTCCTTTCTCTAGGTGAACAGCGCAATAAGGATACCGGTGGAGGAGTCTTCTTCCTTGAGATTCAGCAGTCTTGGTGCTGGGATCGGTCTCTACTCTATTTATCCTTGCGCCTCACTTGATCCTTTTTGGCGTGGCCCTTGTGCCCCCATTTAACATTTAACTTGTGGACTGTTGGTCCAGGGCTGCTAACTTGACTGTTGTGTGTCCTGGAATGTGGCTTTCTTGCTCTTGCTCTTGACAGTAGTGTGCAGCGTGTCCCTTGACCCTAGGGTCGATCTGCAGATCAGATGTCTACAAAGATCCTGACTGATCTGTCCTTCCAGGGGAAAGGTTATCTTGGTGCTACCCTGGATGGCTTCATCAAGAATCTTACTGGTGTGTAGAGTACCTCTCTCCTGCAGTCTAAAACGGGGCAGGAATTTGCTGCAAGCACGGCTCTTTTGATTAAGGATCCTAGCCCTTAAATGCTCCTGCTGGTGGTACAAGGTATTCACAATGGATCTGTGGACCTCTCTGCTCTCAAGGAATGGGTCCACAAATGTATTTTGTCTGGCTACAAGATGGGCTTTCGTTCCTGTCCACTATAGAAATTCTTCCCTTCCAATCTTTTTCTCCCTGTCTCGTCTGCATGCTCTCTGTGGGAAGGTGCAGGATCTGCTACTCCAGGAAGTGTTTACCCTGGTTTCAGAGTACATTTAAGGGTTTTACTCCAACCTTTTGACTGTTCTGATGACAGAAGGTGTTCGTCTGGCCCTGAACCCTGAGGCCTCCCACTGCGTACAAAAGGTGCAAAAGTTCAAGTTGTACTCCATCTATTTGGTGGTGGCCTCCATCTGGAGTTTTTTCTTGCCCCAGTAGACAATAGGATGTGTCCTTGCTCGTTCACATATATGCTGTGCACCAACTCTTCAAATGTTTTGCAGTTGGGGATGTGTGTTATCAGTTTGTGGCGCTCCCCTTAAGCCTGGCCTCCACCCCTTTAGGGATTTACCTTTCAGCTGGGTCCGTTGCTGAAGTTGCTGAGCAAATGGGGATTGCCATATTTGGCTATCTGGTCAACCTCCTTCTGGGGCCGAGACACATTTTACGTGGATCGACAAAATTGTTATCATGACGTGCACACTGCAGAAATTGAATGGGTCCTAAAATTAAAAAAAAATAAAAAATAGTCTGCTATGATTCTGACGAGGAGGCTGGAGTATTTTGGTCTTAGTCTCTACTCATGTTCCATGGTTCTTCTTTTGCTGAACAAGCTCAAAAACATTTGGACTGTGATTTGGTGGTCGATGTCTCGCAGGTTGTTATCCCTGCGCTCCTGCTTGGAGGCTCTGGGTTGCTTGGTGTACACCTCTGTCCCTTTTACCCAGTCTGTGGGAGGGAGTCTCCTGTGTTCTTGACCACCAGATTTGTCTTGGTCAGTTGGCCTGGGCCTTTTTTCCTTGGTGACTCTGGCCTCCCTTCCTTCAGGCTGATAAGTCTTTCCTCCCTTTCCAGTGTACAGGATTTATGATTGTTGCAAGCTGCTCCAGCTGGAGAGTCCTGGTATTGAGGTCATCTCAGGGATGCTGGTCACCGGAAGTGTTTTGGCTACCAATCAACATTTTGGGCTTTAGGCACTCAAGCTATGTTTAGAGCGGTAGACAATTCCATCAGACAATGCAGTTACGGTGACCTATGTCTCCCACCAAGCGCTATGAGAAGATTGACAGTGGCGCTGGAGGCTCCATACCTGTTTGGGTGGATGGAGCTTCACATTCCTGCTCTCTCCGCCATGTACATTCCAGGTGAAGAAAGCTGGCTGGTGGGCTACCTAGGTCTTCAGACACTGGATCGGGTTGATTGTTCTAGAACTGGAAGGGTTTTGTCAGATCTGTTTGCGGTGAGGCACTGTAGACATTACATGTCTCAACAGGAAGGAGTCGAGGTTCATGGCGAAAGTGATGGATCTCTTCGCGGATTTGATGGTCGTTCTGGCGGCTCCATGGATACATTTTTGTATAATGTGTGGTTTTTCTCCTCAGGCTTCAGTGCCATCTGTTGCACGGCAAAGATGCCATAGGGATTGAAGTAATTCTTGTTGCTTAGGTTTTACCTGATTGACCCAGGTACGCTGACATGGTGCGGTTGGTCACGACGCTCCCTGGCGGCTGCCTCTTCAGGAAGACATTCTGTCCCTATGGTTATTTTTTCCCCTATATTGTGGTCCCTGGCCTTGTCGGCTTGGCTGTTGAAAACCTTGGTTCTAAGAAACAGGAGGGTGTTACTGTAAAGTTATCTGTGGGAAGATTATCATCATACTAGGAAGGCCTATATTGTATGTCGCGGGGTTTCGCATGTCCACCTACGATCTTTCTCAGTGGCTTGGATTTTGGCCTTTCTCTTATGAGACATGAAGCAACAGTCCTATCTAGGGCTGGTTTTCTGCCTAGGCAATTTTCTTTCAAGGTCCACTGGCCACATACTCCTAGCTTTGTATATTCATCCAGAGATATCCCCTTGCTTATACTTGCTCCGGTAGTCTACTTCTTGGTGGCTATCAGCTTCATATGTAACGTGTCGGAGCTGGAGGCTTTCTCCTTATTTCATTTTAAATGAGGGTGAAGGAGGTTCTCCGTGTGTGTCCCTCCTCCCTTCCAAATGTGGTGTCTGATTTTCACCGGAATTAAGATATTGTCCTAGCTTCTCTTTTTCCACGCCCTTCACATCCTGATGTGAGTGTGCAGTACTCCTTGGCTATGGTCTGGGTGATTCATGTGTACCTGTCTACTTTGGCTTCCTTCTGGACGTCAGATTCTCTTTTTGTGATTGCCGACAGACCGTGGAAAGGGCTGTGAATTTTTCTGCCATCATTCCTTGATGGATCAGGCAGAGAGTTGTTAAGGATTCTGCCATTATGGTGTAGGCTCCTCCTTTTCATACGCTAGCAGTGCAATTAGCAATTCCTGGGCGTTCCCAAATCAGGTGCCTGTGTCTATCATTTTCAAGGCAGCTACCCGTTCGTCTATGCCTTCAGCAAGTTCTACAAAAGGTGCTATATTTGCTTCTTCGAATGCTAGGTTTCGCCATATGGATTTCCTGGCGGCAGTTTTGAAGATTCTTGTGTCACTCTTGGGGAGTTTTTTTTTTTGGTGCCTGTTTGGCTTCTGTTTCCCACCCCTCATTAAGGCACCGCTTTGGGATGTCCCAATAGTGAAGACTACAAGAGCTGTGTCTGTCAACGAACTTAAGATAAAACGAGATTTTGTGTTACTCACCATTAAAATCCTTTTCTGTGAGTTTGACAGACACAGCACCCACCCCTCTACTCTTTTTCTTTTTACTGCTTTGTGTCTAACTTGCTTGCCTATAGCAGACGGGTTCATACCGGCTAGGACTGGCCATAAGTGGTGCTGGGTTTTTTTTTTGTTTTTTGTTACAGCCCAGTGTCCTACTCCTGTATGTGGCTCTATAACCCAATGTTCATGACTAGAAAAGCTGTTAAAATTATTTATATGCTATTCATAGTTTTTTTTTTATGTAGACACTTGCACGTTTAATTATTAGACAGATCCCTCCAGATTAAAAAAAAAAAAAAAAAAAAAGTTAGTTTAAAAAAAGAAAAAGAAAAAATGCAGTAAAATCCCTGGCTTTTGGACACTTCTTGTAGGAGAGGGTATACTAGAAAAGCTGAAGATCCTAAATCTTGCAAGAATTTCCCCCTGTACTGTATGTACCTCTGGCTGTTTCCTGTATGCGTTGATTTTTCCTGACTCATTGCTGCCAGTTAATTCAAAGCTTACTAGAATGTACTCCTGCACAGTACAGGAACTAGTGCTAGGTCTGCTTTCTCTATTCCCATAAATAATATTTGCTTTATAATGTTGCAGCTTTTATTTATTTATTATATTTTTTTTACATTTTGGCCCTACAATTGGAGGGGCTTTTAAACTAGGAGACGGGGGGGAGGGCTCAGAAATAGAATCAGTCAGGAGGGAGCAGAGGACTGAAGGCAGTTGTAGGGTCAATAGCGACAGTAGGTCAACAACATCAATTGGCGGGTCTGTGCGGGAGAACAGCAGACCAAACAGAAATAAACAAAACCGCCAATCACGTTTAACTTCCGTAAAACTAAGAGGGGTATATGCTAATGCCAGGAGCCTAGCTAATAAGATGGATGAGTTGGACATGTTAGTACATGAGGAGGACATAGACCTTGTGGGAATAACGGAGACTTGGTTCGACCCCTCACATGACTGGCTGGCCAATATCCAAGGGTATTCGGTGTACCGGAAGGACAGGGTTGGTAAAAGAGGGGGAGGGGTATGTCTCTATGTCAAGAACAATATAAAGGTGCTAGAAAGGAGTGACATTACGGATGGGATGAGCATGGATTTAGAATCTGTGTGGGTTGAACTCGATAGGGAAGAAGATAAGGGAAAAGTAGTTGTGGGGGTTTGCTATAGGCCACCTAACCAAGGGGAGGAGGTAGAGCTGGAATTTTTAGCACTAATAGGTAAAGCGGCAAAACTAGGATCAGTCATCATATTGGGGGACTTCAATTATCCCGACATTGACTGGGAAGAGGGGACTGCACACTCGCATAAGGCCCGGCTATTCACGGAAACCTTACAGGATAACTACATGTCGCAGTTGGTGGATTCCCCTACTAGAGAGAATGCTATCCTGGATCTATTGATCACTAATGACCCAGACATAATCTCGGAGGTAGGAGTCCAGGACAACCTGGGCTCTAGCGATCACAGGATGATCACATTTAGTATAAATAACAATATAAAAAGGCAAGTGGGGAACATAAGAACCCTAAACTTCAGAAGGGCAGACTTTCCAAAATTGTACTCATTGATGGAAAGGGTAAACTGGGACCAAACCCTGGGATCACTGACCACAGAGGAAAAATGGGAATGCTTTAGAACAATATTAAGCAAAGGCATCTTGCAGTGCATTCCTATGGGGAATAAATTTAGAAGAGACAAAGCCAAACCTGGCTGGCTAAACCGTAGCGTTAAAAAACTTATTAGGGGAAAAAAATTGGCCTTCAAGAAATATAAATCAGAGGGCACCGTATCGGCCTTCCAGCAATACAAGGAGGAAAATAAGAAGTGTAAACACGAAATCAAGATGGCTAAAATCAACTTTGAGAGACAAATAGCGGAGGATAGTAAAAAAAACCCAAAGAAATTCTTTAAATATATCAACAGCAAAAAAACTAGGGCAGAGCATATTGCACACATAATTAGCGATGATGGGAGGATGGTTACAGAGGACACTGAAAAAGCAACCGTGCTGAATCCTTTTTTCTCGTCAGTCTTTACGCAGGAAAAGGAAGGGTACACTGACCATGACTGTATGGTTAGTAGTAATACACAGGACTTGCCACTATGGCTAACAGAGGGGGAAATCAGGGAAAGACTGGATAAACTTAACACAAACAAATCACCAGGCCCGGATGGCGTACATCCGAGAGTGCTCAAGGAACTCAGTATGGTTATATCTAGACCACTGTTCCTGATCTTTGCTGACAGTATTAGGACAGGAGATGTACCAGGGGATTGGAGGAAGGCTAACGTGATTCCGATATTCAAAAAGGGCCAGAGACATATCCCGGGAAATTATAGGCCTGTCAGTCTGACATCAATAATATGTAAACTTTTGGAGGGGATGATAAGGGACTATATCGTAGAGTATGCTAAAGACAACAACATCATCAGTAGTAACCAGCACGGGTTTACAAATGGGCGATCTTGTCAAACCAATCTCTTAGCATTCTACGAGGAAGTGAGCTGTGAGCTAGATAGGGGGAGACCAGTGGATGTGGTGTACTTGGATTTCGCTAAGGCGTTTGATACAGTTCCCCATAAGCGCTTAATTTATAAAATAAGGTCTGCAGGTATCGACAGCAGGGTTTGCTCTTGGATACGGAATTGGCTAAAAGGCCGTGTCCAAAGGGTAGTAATAAACAGTGCATACTCAGACTGGTCTGAGGTAGTAAGCGTGGTGCCCCAGGGCTCAGTCCTGGGACCAACCTTGTTCAATTTATTCATAAACAGCATTGAGGACGGGATCAGTAGTTCGTTATCAGTTTTTGCAGATGACACAAAATTGGCCAGGGCAATAACTGCACAGCATGAAGCAGATATCCTACAGAATGACCTGGACAAAATTACGGAGTGGGCAACGACATGGCAAATGAGGTTTAATGTGGAGAAGTGTAAGGTTTTGCACTTGGGGACCAAAAACATAAAAACACAATACACGTTAGGAGGGGAACCCTTGGGGGAATCAAAAATGGAGAAGGATCTGGGAGTCTTAGTTGATGATAGATTAGGCAACAGCATGCAATGCCAAGCGGCAGCTTCCAAAGCCAACAGAATATTAGCATGCATAAAGAAAGGGATGTATTCCAGAGATAAGACTATAATCCTTCCACTTTATAAAACTCTGGTCCGACCGCATCTGGAGTATTCTGTCCAGTTCTGGTCGCCAGTCCTCAGGAGGGATGTGTTGGAGCTGGAGAAAGTCCAGAGAAGGGCAACTAAACTGATTAGGGGGTTGGAGGACCTTACCTATGAAGAGCGGCTGCAATCGCTCGATTTATTTTCCCTGGAGAAAAGACGTCTGAGAGGGGACATGATAGCAATTTATAAATATCTTAATGGGGATCTCAGCTTAGAAGAAAAGCTGTTCATTCGAAGGAATTGCATGAGGACTCGAGGACATACAATGCGATTAGAGGAGAAGCGTTTTAACCTCAGGCAACGTGGGGGGTTCTTTACTGTTAGGGCTACAAGATTGTGGAATTGTCTACCACAAGAGGTGGTTTCTGCGGGTAGTATGGTGACTTTCAAAAGACTCTTAGACTTACATCTCAAGGATCAGGAGATTGAGGGCTATGTTAGATGATTACAGTCACACACACCTACACAGGTTGAACTGGATGGACTATTGTCTTTATTCAACCTCACCTACTATGTAACTATGTAACTATGTAACAATTATTTTAAATAGGGCCAAGTGCATGTCATTTACTTAGCAATTAAAATGACCAGCTACAGTTATTGGCAGGAATAACCCTTGAAGCGTACTGAAGTACCGCTAGGCATATACATGCCACTGTTGAGGACAGACGTCTTTTGATGACGAAACGTGCGTCGGGTGGCGCTCTTGGTGACGCGTGCTGTGGCGTGGAGGAGACGTGGCGGCTATCTTTTGGGTTGTCGATGCGAGGGACGCCGAGGAACACCGTGGGGAGGTTCTCATACACTGATCAGAGATGCGAGATTATCCTTTACACTCTGTAAGTGTGATTTTTACATGTGTGAATACATTTTAAAGCAGTCTGCGCTATGTGAGTGTCCCTGCCTTCTTTTCATTCCATATCTTACCATCCACTGAGTTTGCCCGTCCGGGATCAGAGAGTGGGAGCTTCCTGTTCCAAAACCTGTTTTCTGGGCTTATGTGATCTCTGTCATGGGGGTCAACTACAGTTGGTAAGCAGTGGTGATATTGGAGTGCTTTCTGTGGTGGTTCTTCGACCCTGAGGTTGCTTCATCTGTCTTCAGTGTGGAGATACATTCCTAAGGACTGCTTTTCACTCATTTATTTGGGACAATTTTATAAGGTTTAGCGCCACAGCTATTGTTCTATTTCTGTTTTGATCTGTTATATTCCAGATTAGTGTGGCTGCTTCCCTTTTTCATGTTATTATCGATTATTAGTCATCTTTTTCATCTTTAGTGCAGCAATATTGTGTTTTTACTGTTGAGGACACCTACTCAGTAGTGTTGCATTTTTTGTTGCACCTTCGGAGTATAAATTAAATCAGGTGTCTTTGGACACGAGTCTGAGCTATCTCGTCATGAAACTGCTTAAAGCAGACAGCCAATCATAGGCAGCATAGGCAGTGGAGAATACCACTGACACTTCTAATTGGTTGCCTACTTTCACAGCTACCTGGTAGGATTGCTTAGGTGGGTTCAAACTCTTGTCTGAAAACTGAGCTCATCCCTGTTGAGGAGATGGGAATCCTGTCTTTAAAGAAATGACAGCTTCCTCTCTCTGATTATTGTACTGTATGTAGTTCAGACTATTCATCTTCTCACAAAATATCCTCCATGTGTCATGTTTTCTCCTTGGTTTTCCCCTAAAGAATGTGGTAGACATAAATAAGGCCTGTCAGGAACGTTAAAGAGCCCTGTGCCACATACAGGTGCATCTCCAAAAATGTGAATATCATCAAAAGGTCAATTTATTTCAGTAATCCAATTCAAAAAGTGAAACTCATATATAGATTCATTAAATACAGAGCGATATAGTTCAAGCATTGCTTTCTTTTAATTTTGATGATTATAGCTTACAGCTAGTAAAAACCCAAAAGTCAGTATCTCAGAAAATTAGATTATTGTGAAAAAGTTAAATATCGTACACTCATGGTGTCACACTCTTATCAACTAATTAACTCAAAACACCTGTAAAAGGTGTCCTGAGCCTTTTAATGGTCTCTCAGTAGGTTACACAATCATAGGGAAGACTGCTGACTTGACGGTTGTCCAGAACACAGTCATTGACACCCTCACAAACGGTCATTGCTAAAGAAGTTGGCTGCTTACAGAGTGCTGTATCCAAGAATATTAATGGAAGGTTAAATGAAAGGAAAAAGCTTGGTAGAAATGGGTGCAACAGGGATAACCTTGAGAGAATAGTGAAGGAACGGCCATTCAAGAGTTTGGGGGAGACACACAAAAGTGGACTATGACTGGTGTCAGTACTTCAGGAGCCACCACACAGACGTATCCAGGACATGGGCTACAACTGTCACATTCCTTGTGTCAAGCCCCTACTGAAACTGAGACAATATCAGAAGCGTCTTACTTGGTATAAGGAGAAAAAGGACTGGACTGTTGCTCAGTGGTCCAAAGTCCTCTTCGGATGAAAGTAAATTTTGCATTTTATTTGGAAATCGAGATTTTAGTCTGGAGGAAGAGCAGAGAGGCAAAGAATCCAAATAGCCTGAGGTGCAGTCTGAAGTCTCCACAGTCAGTGATGATTTGGGGAGCCACTCATTTTTATCAAGTCCAATGTCAGTGCAGCCCTCTACCAGGAAATTTTAGAGCACTTCATGCTTCCCTCTTCTGACTAGCTTTAGGCCGGGGTCACACATGCGGACGTGGGTTAGTGTCTGAGCTCTGTTGTGTTCCTGTTCACCTGTTCAGGTGCGAATCAGGTCCGAATTTTAGCTTGAACCATAAGATGCACCAGACCTTTTTCAATCCGGATTGCAGCTTTCCTGGACATGTGTGAACCAGCTTCATTGAGAGCCGGTCATTCTTGGCGGGCACGCGAATTAGATGCAGGGAAACCCGCATCCAGTTCGCATACGTATGTGTAAACCCAGCCTTATAGAGATGCGAATTTATTTTTCCAGCAGGACTTGGCACCTGCCCACACTGACAAAAGTACCAATACCTGGTTTAGTACTAGACGAGATAGAAGACGTATTATTAATATTGTTAAGCAAGCAAAGCAGGAAGGGGACGTGGATGTTCTTGTCCATCTAGGGACAAATGACCTGGCTTGCAATGAAGTGTCAGAGGTGAAAAAATATTTTATCACACTTGGTAATGACGTACAGGATTTTGCATCCACCATTTCATTTTCTGAAGTTCTGCCTGTGCATAATGTTCAGAATGATAGGCAGAGGCTCATAAAGGAGTTCAACATATGGCTTAGTAAATGGTGTCAAGAGCAAGGATTTGGCTTTGTTTCTCATGATAGCTCTACTTGGAATAGAAAGGAACTGTACAAAAAAGATGGTTTGCATCTTTCCCTCAAAGGAACAAATGTACTTAGTGAACCACTCCAAGAATTTGCGAAAGAGTATTTAAACTAGGAAGGGGGGGCAAAAGAGTGGAAATACAAGAGTCCAATTGCCCCCCGAAACAATGCAGAACAAGTCAGAAGCACAGAGGTTAAGAAATGATAAGCTCAGAGTCCTGTCTACAAATGCTCGCAGTTTAGGTAAAAAAATCAATGAACTTGGGTCAATAATGGCATCTGAGAATGTAGATTTAGTGGCTGTTACGGAGACATGGTTTAATGAAAGAAATGACTGGGACATAACCATACAAGGGTACTCTTTATACAGAAGAGACAGAGAAGGCAAGAAAGGAGGAGTGGCCCTGTATGTGAAAGATAGCATTAAATCTAACCTAATACAAGTTGGTGAGGCCAACATAGAGTCAGTTTGGGTTACGTTGCAGTTTGCTAATCATGCAGTAACTCGTGTAGGTGTGATATATAGACCACCTGGTCAAGTTAAATAACTAGATAATCTATTAGTTGAAGAAATAGCTAAAATGACAATGAAAGGAGAAGTTATCATTATGGGAGATTTCAATCTTCCAGATATAAACTGGAAAACCAAAATAGCAAGTTCTACCAGGAGTACAGATATTCTAAATTCCCTACTGGGGTTGTCTCTGCAACAAGTGGTTGAGGAGCCAACCCGGAGGGAGGCCATTTTGGATTTGGTATTCACAAATGGGGATTAGGTATATGATGTCATTGTAGGCGAAACCTTGGGATCTAGTGATCACCAGTCAGTGTGGTTTAATATAAGAACTGTGAAAGAGTCACACCACACAAAAACAAAAGTTTTCGATTTTAGAAAAACAGACTTTTCAAAAATGAAATTAGTCATAAATGAGTCCTTATCACACTGGAAAGGATTACATGGAGTCCAGGAGAAATGGGACTACTTAAAAGGTGCATTATTGAAGGCAACAGAAAATTGCATTAGACTTGTCAGTAAAAGCAAAAAAAGGAAGAGACCACTGTGGTACTCAGCAGAAGTGGCCCAAATCATTAAAAATAAAAAGCTAGCATTTTGTAATTATAATAAAACCCAGAGCAATGAAGATAAGGAAATCTACAAGATTAGGCAGAAAGAGGCCAAGCAAGTTATAAGAACTTCTAAAGCGCAGGCAGAAGAAAAACTAGCTCAGTCTATGAAAAAGGAGGATAAGACATTCTTCAGATATATAAATGAAAAAAGGAAATTAAAACAAGGAATAACTAAATTAAAAACAAAGGACGGAAGGTATGTAGAAGAGAATAAAGGGCTAGCCGACTGCCTTAATGAATACTTCTGTTCAGTTTTTACAGAAGAAAAAGAAGGAGAAGGACCTCCACTTGAAAGGATGACTAATGGATCGTTTGATGCATGTGTCTTTACAGAGGAAGACGTTCTAAGATTGCTGTCTAAAGTGAAGACAAATAAGTCACAGGGTCCTGATGAGATACACCCAAAATTATTAAAAGAGCTTAGTGGTGAGCTGGCAAAACCATTAACAGATTTATTTAACCAATCTTTAGTAACAGGAGTCGTCCCGGAAGATTGGAAATTGGCAAATGTCGTGCCCATTCACAAGAAAGGTAGTAGGGAGGAATCGAGCAACTATAGACCAGTGAGTCTGACATCAATAGTAGGCAAATTAATGGAAACCCTATTAAAGGATAGGATTGTGGAACATCTTAAATACCATGGATTGCAAGATGAAAAACAACATGGGTTTACTTCAGGGAGATCATGTCAAACAAATCTTATAGATTTTTTTGACTGGGTGACTAAAATAATAGACGGTGGAGGTGCATTAGACATTGCATATCTAGATTTTGGTAAGGCTTTTGACACTGTCCCACATAGAAGACTTATCAATAAACTGCAGTCATTGAGCATGGACTCCCATATTGTTGAGTGGATTAGGCAGTGGCTGAGTGACAGACAACAGAGGGTTGTAGTCAATGGAGAACATTCAGAACAAGGTCATGTTACCAGTGGGGTACCTCAGGGATCTGTACTGGGACCAATTTTGTTTAATATCTTCATAAGTGATATTGCAAAAGGCCTCGATGGTAAGGTTTGTCTTTTTGCTGATAACACAAAGATATGCAACAACAGGGTTGATGTTCCTGGAGGGAAACGCCAAATGGAAAAGGATTTAGGAAAACTAGAAGAATGGTCAGAACTCTGGCAACTGAAATTTAATGTGGATAAGTGCAAGATAATGCACCTGGGGCGTAAAAACCCAAGGGCAGAATATAGAATATTTGACACAGTCCTGACCTCAGTATCTGAGGAAAGGGATTTAGGAGTAATTATTTCAGAAGACCTAAAGGTGGGAAGACAATGTAATAGAGCAGCACGAAATGCCAGCAGAATGCTTGGATGTATAGGGAGAGGTATAAGCAGTAGAAAGAGAGAAGTGCTTATGCTGCTGTACAGAACACTGGTGAGACCTCACTTGGAGTATTGTGCGCAGTACTGGAGGCCATATCTCCAGAAGGATATAGATACTCTAGAGAGAGTTCAGAGAAGAGCTACTAAACTAGTACATGGTTTGCAGGAAAAAACTTACCAGGAAAGGTTAAAGGACCTTAACATGTATAGCTTGGAGGAAAGAAGAGACAGAGGGGATATGATAGAAACTTTAAAATGCATAAAGGGAATCAACTCGGTAAAGGAGGAGAGCATATTTAAAAGAAGAAAAACTACCACAAGAGGGCACAGTTTTAAATTAGAGGGGCAAAGGTTTAAAAGTAATATGAGGAAGTATTACTTTACTGAGAGAGTAGTGGATGCATGGAATAACCTTCCTGCAGAAGTGGTAGCTGCAAAGACAGTGAAGGAGTTTAAGCATGCATGGGATAGGCATAAGGCTATCCTTCATATAAGATAGGGCCAGGGACTATTCATAGGATTCAGATATATTGGGCAGACTAGATGGGCCAAATGGTTCTTATCTGCCGACACATTCTATGTTTCTATGTTTCTAGTGATCATGGTATCACTGTGCTTGATTGGCCAGAAAACTCACCTGACCTAAACCCCATAGAGAATCTGTAGGGTATTGTTAATAGGAAGATGAGAGACAACAGACCCAACAATGCAGATGAGCTGATAGCCGCTATCTAAGCAACCTGGGCTTTCATAACATCTCAGTAGTGCCACAGGTCGATCGCCTCCATGTATTGAGTGCATGTGTCCTATGTAATATATTTTAATTTTCTGAGAATTTGGGATTTTCAGTAGCTCTAAGCCATTATCAAATTTAAAAGAATTGCTTGAAATGTTTCACCCTGTGTGTGATAAATGTATACAATATATGAATTTCACTTTATTTACTGAAATAAATTAACTTTTTGATGATTTTCTGTTTTTTGAGATGCACCTGTATACTGTAGAATATCTTCATACCTTAGTAGTGCCACAAGCTATGCCATGTAGCTTGCACAGAAGGTTATAAATGTTCTCCGTCTCTACAGTTTAATGTTTGAGAAGCTAGTGATCTTGTTTTTATCGTCCGGAGGAAATTGACCTCTGGACAGTCCTGCTATATTGGCTTTGCTCCCCTGACAACAATCCAGCCAGGTAATAAACTCAGAGCAGAAAGGAGCTGTATACCATTTATATGAAGTGGTGTTTAGATAGATAAGGGGCTTGCTATGGTCTCTTCATCAGATTCATTTGTTTTTTCTGAACTGGAGACAAAAGTGATGTTAGTTGCCCTTAGCAATTCGTTTCTAACTTGCACTAAGAAAAGAAAAAAAAAAACGGAGAGTACGAATGTTTGTTTTAGGGACAACTTAAAAAATTATTGTTATATTGAGGGCTTTGCAGACTGCTGCAGCCTTTCACTAATGACACCACCTTGAACTTTATTTTTCTTTGAAATCATCATCTTTTTTCATAAAGACACACCACCTAATTTTTTTTTTTTTTTTCAATACCCTTAATAGTAATCTTTTTCCTGGGTCACGTGACATCTGACTCAAATTTATCTCAAAAGTTTTGCATTGTCAAAGTTTGAACTTGTTATTAGAAGGAGAGTGCAATAATGGCCGCAGCGGCGTACTGCTGTTTTTCTGTTGTTCAATGAGGGCCAAATCACACTATATGTAGTGACAGACTTTTTACTACATGGTTAAACATCTGTCACTACAGGGACACACAGGAAATTATCGTTTACTATGTGTCCCATTCACACTGCAGTGTCCTGTGATAATAAGCAGACGTGCTGCATTTTATCGCAGCCCACTGGCCCAAATCGCGCTGACATTTTGGGCACTGTATCACGCCGCCCAACATAGCAGTGAATGAGGTGTACGCTTTGAACACTTTAAATAAAGCTTGTACAAAAAAAAGAAAAATGGGAGCTGTGTAATGCGCTTTATCACGCACCACACTTTCCACTAAGGAGCTGACAATGCAGAGCTGCTTTCATGGATTGCCCTGTGTGAATTTGCACTAAAAGTATGTGGGTAGATTCTCTGCTGTTAACCATATATATTCTCATTGCACACATAGTTGGTGAGGTTGAATAAAGACAAAAGTCCATCCAGTTCAACCTGTGTAGATGTGTGTGGCTGTAATCATCTTGCATACCCCTGAATGTTCTGATCCTTGAGATGGAAATGGCTCTACGATACTGGGTGCTGAGCAATCACCAGCTGGAGACTGGATCTTACGTGACACAGTGTAGATATTTGTCAGCACACTACTGACCTTTAAGTTGTCCATACAGCTTTATTGAAGTATAATCACATCACAAAACAGGAGAGTGCAACGTTTCAGGTTTACACAGGACCCCTTTGTCAGGCATGTCATCACAATAAGCCACATTGCTAAACTGCTGTGCAGCTGTTAGGAAGATCTTTGACTTGGCTGCATTGTCTGGCAGGGGAGCATGGGTCATATGGCTGGCTGAACAGAATTACAAATCATTTGGCAGCTGAAATAATTCACATAACAATATGTCAGTTGTGTGTTTAGCTTTGTGCTTGAAGTCTAGCACGAATCTGCTGGGTGGCAACATATAAAAAAATATTCCAGGCAATTGTGTTAGCTAAACTAATAAAATGGCTTCATTACTTTTGAACCACCTCCCACCCGGCCACTGCACATATACGGCCGGGTGGGAGCTTCCTCCTGAGTGGACATTCCTGAACGTCCTTCAGAAGGAGGGCGATCGCGCCGCTGCATGCACGCGCAGCGGCACGATCCCGATGTGTCTGTGTCCCTAGGACACAGAGCATCTCCGCTCGGCAGGAGGGCTCTCTGATTGGCCCTCCTGATCACATGACAGCTGTGTCCAATCACAGCCGTCATGTGATGTCAACAAAGCCGTTCTAACGGTGATCGGCTTTGCTTCTCCTCTGACAGAGGCTGTCAGTGAGGAGGACAGCAGATTTCAGCTGCCAGCCAGGGATCAGTGAGTATACAGCATTTTTGCTGCTTTTTACTCACTTATCTGGGTAACCAATGAGTAAAAAAGCAGAAAAAGTGCTGTATACAAACTGATCCCTGGCTGCCAGCTGAGATCTGCTCTCCTCCTCACTGACAGCCTCTGTCAGGAGAAGTGGATCAGATTGCTGTCCCCAGTGTCCTGCAGTAAAAACACCTTTCCCACACATGTTCCACATCCGTCCCACACATGTCCCACATCTGTCCCACACATGTCCCACATCTGTCCCCCACATGTCCCACATCTGTCCCAATAAAATATTCTATCCCATTAAACATCTTCCACATCTGTCTGATCACATCTGTCGCACATCAGCCCTTGATCTGGTACACATAATTTACCACATCTGGTGCACATCTGCCACATCTGTCTGCGATCATATGGTGCACATCTGGAACATCTGTCTGTGATCATTTGGTGCACATCTGGCCCACATCATCTGCCACATCTGGCGCACATCTGGCCGTGATCACCTGCCACATCTGGCCCACATCTGGCGCACATCTGCCACTTCTGTCCGTGACCCGGTGCACATCTACCACATCTTTCACCCCAGTGATCAATCTGCCACTTCTGTCGTGATCATCCGGCGCACATCTGCCACATCTTTCATCCCAGTGATCAACATCTGGCACATTTTTCCGTGATCATCTGTCACACATTATCTGCCACATCTGGCGCACATCTGTCTGTAATCTGGTGCACATCTGCCACATCTGTCATCCCAGTGATCAACATCTGTCACACATCTGTCCCAGGAATCATTTGCACACATCTGTCTACGTGGCTAAAAAATGATCCAGGGCCTTCAAAAATGTGATAGGTACTCAGGAAATGAAATGTGTAATTTATGTCTTCAGAATGCCTGACACTCCCTGCATTTTGGGCCTCTGTATGTGGCCAGGCTGTGGAAAAGTCCCACACATGTGGTATCGCCATACTCAGGAGAAGTAGCAGAATATATTTTGGGGTTTAATTGTTTAATCTAAAAAAAAAAAAAAAAAAAAAAAAAAAAAGTTTATCTGTGCCATTTGAAAGAAATAACTTGTTAATATGACAATTCTGTAGGAAAAATAATTTTTTTCATTATCCAAACTATTGTGGGCAAAAAAAAATTGCAACTTTAAAAAACTCACTATGCCTCTTACTAAATACCTTGGACTGTCATCTTTACAAAAAGGTGTCATTTGGGGTGTATTTGTACTGTCCTGACATTTTAGGGCCTCAAGAAATGAGATAGGTAGTTAGTACATCAGGATTGATCAATTTTCCATGATACATAGCCGAGCTTGTAGGCTCTATACCTTTCACACAAACCTATTATCATACACTTAATGGGATTTTTTTTTTTTTTTTTACCAAAGACATGTAGCAGAATACATTCTGGCCTAATTTTATGACAAAATTAGATTTTATTTGATTTCTTTTATAACAGAAAGTAGAAAATATTGTTTTTTTCTTTTCAAAATGTTCGTTATTTTTTCGCTTATACTGTATCACAAAAAATAAAAAACCCAGCGGTGAATAAATACCACCAAAAGAAAGCTCTATTTGTGCAAACAAAATGATAAAAATGTCATTTGGGTACAGTGTAGCATGACTGAGTAATTGTCATTCAAAGTGCGAGAGTACCGAAAGCTGAAAATTGGTTTGGGAAGGAAGGGGGTGAAAGTGCCCAGTATTGAGGTGGTTAAGGACTAAACAAGAGCACAAAAGTGTGTTTTTATCTGTTTGAATTTCCTCTTTTGTACAGTGCTAGGTACCCATACTTTCTGTATACATTGCTGCAATGTTTGATGTAGCCATTTTCTAAATTTCTCTTTTTTGCTGCATAAGCTCAGAAAATGCACTATTACTGTTCAGGTATTTGACATACATTGAGCTGTTTTTTAATTGCTATCATTTGTGTCTCTGGAGAAAAGCTAAAGATATTGATTAATACTATACCTGACTTTTCTGGATGTGATTAGAGTGCCGAGGATTTCTTTCTTAGCTGTGAGTTTTAGTCAGGACTTTGAACTCAGTCTGGGCCTGTTTTCCAACTAGATTTTGAAAGTGAATCTAAAATCTTGTTTTTTGTTTTTTGTTAAATGTAACAAATATATGTCATACTTACCTCCTCAGTGGTTTTGCGCAGAGCAGCCAGATCCTCCTCTTCTCGGGTCCCTCTTCAGCGCTCCTGGTCCTTCCCTCCTGTTGAGTGCCCCCACAGGAAGCAGCTTGCTGTGGGGGGCACCTGAGCCAGGCAGAGCTCCCAGTGTCTATTCAGACATGGGGCCGTAGACCGCTCCCCCCCCCCCTTTGGCTCACTGAATTTGATTGACAGCCAATGGCACCGAACTGCTGTCTCAGTCAATTTGGAGGGAGAGTCTTGGGCAGCCAGCCACTCCTGCAACATCGCTGGACCGAGATGGGCTCAGGTAAGTATGAGGGGGGCTGCTGCACACAGAAGTCTTTTTATATTACTGCATAGAATGCATTAAGATAAAAAAAATTCTGACTTTACAACCACTTTAATTGTGTGGTTTGTAGCTTGAGCTCCAGAGATATTTAGGTTTAAAGCAAAGCTTTGTTTTTGAAAAACGGTTATAGTGGGGAAAATAATTTTTTGATCCCCTGCAGATTTTGTAAGTTTGCCCACTTACAAAAAAATGAAAGGTCTATAAATTTTTGTCATAGGTGTATTTTAAATAATAGAGATAGAATATCAACCAAAATCCAGAAAAAACACGATACAATTATCAATTGAGTTGCAGTTCAGTGAGTAAATTAAAGTATTTGATCCCCTACTAACCAAAATAATTCTGGCTCCCACAGACTGGCTACAGTATGTGTTCATGTAGTACACAGATCAGTCCTGTCAATTTAGGAAGGTGCTCCTAACGACAACTTGTTATGTTTATAAAAGATGCATGTGCACAGAATCTCTTTCTTCCATTCAAACCTCACCATCATGGGCAAGACCAAAGAGCTGTCAGGACCCCAGGGGACAAAATTGTTGACCTGCACAAGGCTGGAATGGGCTACAAGACCTTTATGGTGAGAAGGAGACAACCGTGGGAGTGATTATTTGCAAATTAAAGAAATACAAAATACCCATCAATCGCCCTCAGTCTGGAGCTCTTTGCAAGATTTCGTCTCATGGGGTAAGGATAATTATGAGAAAAGTGAGGGATCATCTCAGAACTACATGGAGGGAACTTGTGAATGATCTCAAGGCAGTTGGGACAACAGTCACCAAACAAACCATTGTTAGCACAATATGCCGTCATGGATTCAAATCCTGCAGCGCCTGCAAGGTCACCCTCAGGAAGGCACATGTATAGGCCGAAGTTTGCCAATGAACTTCTAAATGATTCAGAGAAGGATTGGAGGAAAGTCGCTACATTGAGCTCTTTGGTATTATCTCGACTCGCCGTGTTTGGAGGAAGAAAAATGCTGACTATGACCTTAAGACTACCATCCCTACAGTAAAGCACAGAGGTGGAAACATTATGCCATTATGTAAGTTGGCTACCTTTTTATATATGCCAAAGGAGTTTCCTTTGATCTGCACCTAAAATGTTACTAATCCTAGGAGCCTGCATTCACTATAGCTGGTCTCCCACAGTACACATAAATCTAAATTGCTAAATTCCTTTTCTCATCAGCAGTATATAGCAGTCTTGTGACTTCTATCAGGATCTGGTTAAAGCTTGTAGGAGGAGTTTTCAGTATCCCCTGATTGTCCTCTGAGTCTGCAGGACCCCTGACCCTCTGTCTGGGCAGTGCTGATTGGCTCCGTGCTGACCACACACACTTTACCAGGAAAAAGCTCTCTAGCAATTCACATCAAACTGAGCATGTATAGCTTGTCATCAAGGCTGTTCTTTAAGCAGATAAATTGGGGACAGTGAAATAAAGTGAGGATCAAAGAAGACAGGATCAAACAGCCTTTTCTCTTATCATTCACGCAGCTCCATATCTTCTTTAGCCCATTGGGTTATGCTCCCCCCCATTAGGAATAGGACACTAGGCAGGAAAAAGCTTTACCACGCCTATGGGGGCTGTCCCTGCAGGCATAACCTCACACACTCTGCTACAGCATCTAGTTTTTTTTCTGCCTAGTTTAGCCAGTAATAGGGAAATTTGTTATTTTGTGATTGTTTTTTTATTTTCACTAGTTAGAGTTCCTAGATCCTTAAGGTCACGCAGCCTGGCCTGCGAGCGTGAGCGGATTCTAGTCCAGAACTAGTCCTCACCATGACAGAACCCCGATGGATGGGGACGAGCCTGCTAGTGGACAAGTCTCGCTGGAACGGGATCGACCTGGAACGCCCTGAGTCGCAGCATACCCCCTGGCTGGCAGCACCCCCACCCTGGGCCCTCTCCCTGGAATAACCCTCGGGGCTCCCTCGGCTCCCTCAGTTCCCCTGGACTCTGGGATATTAGGCCTACCACCTCCAAATCTTTTCCCCTACCCATAGCAGGTCCTGCCTCCCGGGCATGGAAATATTGCGGCTGCGTTTTTCTTTGAGGGCGGCTTGACCTGGTGGGGTCTCTTCCTGGGGACCCTCCCATGCCTCTTGTCTTTGTCCCCCTTTGGGGTCTAGGAGACTGCATGGCGCGCCGTGCGGGCCGCCATTTTTCTGTAGATTCATGTTTTCTATTCTCCCATTGAAATACATGGGCAGCCATTTTTTGTTCCCTATAGGAATGCATGGGGCGGCCATTTTCTTATAGTGCACGATCACTGGACTGGTAAACGGCATGACACACAAAAATCTAGCAATTTCCCAGGCTGTACTTTCTATTTCCTGTGTCAGAACTTTTTACTTTCTGTTTCACAGAACGTGCTGGCAGTCTCCTGATCGGTTTGGTAACGTTTTCTGGGGTCCCCTGTAGGTTTTCCTCACCCACTGTGCTGTTAGATTGTATTGGATTGGGACTAGGTATACCACTAAGTTAGCGGTGGGATCGCAAATTAGCGACTTTTAAAGTGACACTGCATTATTTTCATCTTGGTGTAAAAATGAAGTCCCAGGGTACTATTTCACCTACAGACCCCCTAGGTGCGGCTGCGGAACCTTCTGGGTCACAGCCCCTGTCTGCTCTTTCAGCAGTCTTGGAAAGCCTGGTGTCAAAGGTAGATCCTGTATGTAAAAGTGTTGCTAGCCGCAAACATCCTCTGCCTTTACCTCCCTCTGTACTTTCCTCAGATTCTGGTGCAGATATGGCCGCCGCAGACACACCCCACCCTGAGGGGTCGGTGTCTTCTTATTCTGATGGTGACGAGGACCTGTTCTTGTCTGCTGCCACGCGGGAACGCGCATTGGTGGAAGCACTTATAGTTTCAGCGCAGGAAACTGTAAAATTGGCAGATGAATCTACAGTGTCGGGTTCGCAGGTTTCTTTTGGCTCCCGAAAATCGGGCAAGGTGTTTTCTTGACTGAAGTTTTTTGACGATATTGTCAATGAACAGTGGCGGCACATCAAGCACATGTTAGTGATGCCTAAGCGCTTTAAATGTTGTTATACTTTTGCTGATGCAGTTTCCACCAAGTGGACCGTGCCACCAAATGTGGATCACCCGGTTTCCAGGCTGAATAAGTCTACTGTGGTTCCGGTAGAAGAATCATCCCCAGCCTTTGCGGACCCTGTAGATAGACGAGTGGAGTCTCTGTCCTGCCATCTACATGTGCTAGCGGGTTCCATAGTGAAACCAATTTTTGTGAATGTAATGGTGTCACAGACGGTTACTGAATGGGTAAAGTTATTAAAAAGTAACTTGGAAGCTGAGCAACTCCCCCCCAGCGCTGGTGGAACTAATGGACCAGATGGCCCAAGCCCTGATATTCATGTGTGCTGCGTTCCTGGATGTGGCTCCCCTAGTGGCCAGAGTGTCGGCAGTGGGGATTGCGATTAGACGCATGGTGTGGTTAAAAAGCTGGTCTGCGGACCAGGCTTCCAAAAAGGCTTTGACAGATCTTCTCTTTATGGGGGAGAGGTTGTTTGGATTTTCTCTGGATGAGTTGATGAAAGGCCTTCCTCAGTCCTCTATGGGCAAGGCGCCACGTCATAGACAGGGGCTTTCCCTCACTGCTCATAAGCGGCTTTTTTGTACATTCGGGTCGCAAGAGAAAGGTAAGCCGTTCAGGTCTTCTGGGAGTTCCAAGAAGCCATAGTCAGGAAAATCAAAAACCGCCCAGTTCGGATCTGCAGACAAATCCTCGTCTGCATGAAGGGGCGCCCTCACCTGCTTCTGGGGTGGGGGGACGTCTTCACTTCTTTCCGGAACCTTGGACTTCCTTGATTGAGGACAAATGGGTTCACGAACTGATCCGATCAGGGTGCAAGATCGAATTCCGGTCTCGTCCGTTGGACAGATTTTTCCCATCCAATCTGCGCCTATCTCCAGACCGGTTAAGAAATCTATGGGAAGCGGTTCAAGATCTGCTGTCACAAGGGGTGATTGTGACAGTTCCCTCTCAGGAACGCTTTCAAGGGTTTTATTCAAACCTGTATACTGTGCTGAGAAAAGAAGGCAAAGTGCGTCCAATTCTGGATTTCAAGGCTCTGAACCGCTTTGTGCAAGTACAGAGGTTTGGCATGGAATCAATTCAAATGGTAGTGGCGTCACTACACCACGGAGACTTTACGGCCTCCTTAGATATCTACACATCCCCATCTATGCTGGACACCAGCGGTTTGTTCGCTTTGCCGTGGCATTATCAATTTGTGGCGTTACCCTTTGGTCTCGCTTCTGCCCTCAGGGTGTTTACCAAAGTACTGGCCCTGGTGTTGGCACTGCTGCGCCAACGGGGGGATTGCGGTACTGGGGTATCTGGACTGTCTCCTATTGAGAGCAGACTCTCATTCCGTCCTGATGAGCGACCTGACGATCGCTGTCAGCTCCCTGCAGGAGTTAGGGTGGAACATCAATTTCAAGAAATCTGCCCTTATACATTCCTTGAGACTGGATTATCTAGGCCTAACTCTGGATTCAACTTTGGCGAGGGTCTTTCTTCCCCCGGACAAGCTGCAAAAGTTGCAGGGGTGATCCGGTTATTGTTGGCAAACAATCTGTCCTCTCAGCGGACTTGCATGCGGGCCTTGGGTCTGATGGTATCAACCTTCGAGGCGGTTCAGTTTGCGCAGTTTGATAACCACGAACGCCAGCCTGTCGGGCTGGGGCAGGGTACTGGGGAAGCTCTGTGCCCAGGGACAGTAGAAGAGTCCAAACTGCCGATAAATGTTTTGGAGCTCAGAACAATAAACTTTGAGCCACTGGACGACTCGTCTGTAAGATTGTCCGGTTCGGATTCAATCAGACAATGCCACGGCTGTGGCTTACATCAATCACCAGGGGGACAACAAGAGGGTCTTGGCGGCCAGGGAGGTGGCCGAGATTCTGGCCTGGGCGGAAAGGTTTGTTCCAGCCCTCTCTTCTGTGCACATTCCAGGTGTGGAGAACTGGCAAGCGGATTACCTGAGTCGTCAGGTGTTGGATCAAGGAGAGTGGTCCCTACACCCGGAGGTGTTTCATCTCCTGTGTGTCCGGTGGGGGAGACTTGAGGTCGATTTGTTTGCTTCTCGTCTCAGCAAGAAGGTGCAGAGGTTAGTAGCCAGGTCTCGAGATTCTCTGGCCGACGCCACAGACGCACTGGTGGCTCCTTGGGGTCAGTATATGCCTTTCCTCCACTCAAACTCCTGCTGAGGCTTTTACGCAGGGTAGAGGTGGAAGGGATTCCGGTCATTCTGGTTTCTTTCCGGACTGCCCTCGCCGGTCTGGGTTCACAGACCTAGTAAGGTCGGTCGCCGATGCTCCTTGGAGACTTCCTCTCAGGGAAATTCTGCTGTCTCAAGGTCCGATCTTCCATCCCGCTTTACAGTCGCTGGCTTTAACGGCATGGCTGTTGAAAGCCAGGTGTTGAGGGATAGAGGTCTTCCTGACTCTGTGATTCCTACGCTATTGAAGGCTAGGAAGTCGACTTCCAGGAAGATATATCATTGTACGTGGAAATCGTACATTTCATGGTGTGAATTGCTGAAGGTACACCCTCGCTTGTTTTCAGTGGCTAGAGTTTTGGACTTTCTGCAGAACGGGGTTTAACAGTGTTGGCTTTGGGCACTATCAAAGTCTAAGTGTCGGCTTTATATTTTCAACGCCCAATAGCTACACATGCCTTGATTTGTACTTTCATTTAGGGAGCCATATGGCTCCTCCGAAAACGATCCTCGCTACATCTAAATCTGGTATTATCTGCTCTTCAAAAGCCTCCTTTTGAGCACATTCGGGAAATTCCTCTGCTTTCATTGTCTCAGAAGGTTGCCTTTTTGGTGGCTATCACTTCTGGCCACAGAGTATCTGAATTGGTGGCGTTGTCATGCCACTCACCTTATTTGGTGGTCCACAGAGGTAAAGTGGTACTCCGACCAAATCAGTCTTTTCTTCCTAAGGTGGTTTTTGATTTTAAATTGGATTAAGACATTGTGCTGCCTTCACTCTGTCCCAAGCCCAAGCATCCCAAGGAAAATGCCTTACATTCTTTGGATGTGGTTCGAGCGATCAGGGTTTACCTGGGGGCCACTGATTCTTTTAGAAAATCACATGTTCTTTTTATCCTTACCGAGGGACCTCGTAAAGGATTGGCTGCGTCTGCTGCGACCATTTCCAGATGGATTAAGCAGACGGTTGTTCAGGCTTATTCGCTGAAGGGTCAGGTTCCTCCTTTCCCAGTGAAGGCACATTCTACTAGAGCGCTGAGTGCCTCTTGGGCTGTTCGCCATCGGGCGTCAGTGATGAAAGTTTGCAAGGCGGCAAATTGGTCATCTGTGCATACGTTCACAAAATTCTACAAAGTTGAGGTGTTTGGATCTTCGGATGCCTCCTTTGGCCGCAAGGTTTTGCAGGCTACTGTTTAAAGTAGTGATCGAAGATATTGTTTTTTTTAGTGCTGATACCGATATTTTGGTCATCGGATATCGGTATCGGCCGATATTGCATGATATTTTCGGACATTTAAAAATGTTTATTTTTTTTATTTTTCTCAGGTACTATTGTGGAGAGATCTGGAGGTCTAAAATACCCCAAACCCCTCCTCTGCACTTAAAAGCATTCAAATCGCCAGGTTTGGCTGTTTTAAATGCTCACATTTTTTGAATTTGCCGCCAAGTACCCGGAAGTGATGTCATGACATCACTTCTGTTTTTTTTTTACATGGAGACCCGATCAGAGCCGAATGCGGCTTTGAGCGGGTCTTCTCTTAGGCGGCCCTGCAGGTAGGATGCCCGGGTCTCCCGGTGAGACGGGAGACCCAGGCGAGCCGTGGGAGGCGGCGGGAGGGAGGAGCCATCCCCTACCTCTCCTTGTAATGACAGCCGAGTGGCTTCTCAGCCGCATCAGTTGTCATTACAAGACAGCCGACCGTCGGCTATGGACGGCGGTACCGGGGTGATGCCTCTAGCTGCAGGCATCACTCCAGTACAAGCACTTTCCCGAAATATCAGCAATATCGGTAACCTCAGAGGCCGATTCCGATATATCGGGGAAAGTGCATATCGGCCTCCGATATATCGACATATCGATACCTAGTTTAAAGAGAATCTTTTTTGTTCTCTTTGAGGATGTATGTTTTGGTTTGGTGAGCTCCGGTTGTTCCTGGTTGAGCTCCATATTACCTGGTTGACTACGTTTTGCCTTTGGGGAGTTACATTCGTCTTTTTGTTGTCTTCCCACCCCTCGTGAAAATACTGCTTTGGGACATCCCAATGGTCTAAAGAAGATATGGAGCTGCATCTGTCGATAAACAATAGAGAAAACCCTTTCTCTGAAGTTCATCGACAGACGCAGCACCCGCCCCTCTACTTCTGAGTGAATGGGGTTTATTTGTCTTCTCAACACTGCTTGCAACGAAACTAGAGGCTGTAGCAGAGTGTGTGGGGTTATGCCTGCAGGTACAGCCCCCATAGGCGTGTTAAAGCTTTTTCCTGCCTAGCGACCTATTCCTGATGAGAGGAGCATACCCCAGTGATCTAAATAACCCAGTGGTCTAAAGAAGATATGGAGCTGCATATGTCGAACTTCAGAGAAAGGGATTTTACGGTAAGTACAAAAATCCAGTTTTTACACAATGCATTGAATTAACCCCCTAGGTTCCACAATGAGTAGAACAAGCATGCTTTACTGCATATACAGACTAATTTTACTGTTGAGGGTTTAGTAACACTTTAAAGCGGAGTTCCAGCCATTTTTGTGTTTATTAAAAGCCAGCAGCTACAAAAAGTGTAGCTGCTGACCTTTAATAAGCACACATTCACCTGTCCCATGATCAAGTGATGCAGCTGCTGAAGACTCAGTTTTCTCCCTCTACGCAGCGCCGGCATCACTAGTGTGGGCACCCGGCTGTGACAGCTTGCGGATTCAAAGCCGGGTGCGCACTGCACATGCGTGAGTTGCACTACGTGTCGTGAATGGCAGGGCAATCTTCTGGGACCTGTGATGTGTCCCAGAAGATTGCAGGGAGGTAGGAAGAGAGGAGAACTTCCTAGGCGGCCCGAGCAGAAGTGGAAGCAGGTACCTGTCTCCCCCCCTGCTCCCTTCCCCCTTCCCTAGGCTTTTTTCTTTTTTTTTTTAATCATAACATCAGTTTTAGTGCCTGTTCCGACTGTTGGGGGGACATCTGACAGGTGGGTTCAGGAAATCATTCGGTCAGGGTACAAGTTCGAATTTCTTTCTCGGCCGGCAGACAGATTCTTTCCCTCAAATCTTCATTTGACCCCAGGGCGGTTGCAGGACTTGCATCAGGCGGTGCAGGATCTCCTCGCCCAGTGGGCTGTTGTCCCGGTGCCTCATCGGGACAGGTTTCGGGGTTTTATTCTAATCTGTTCACTGTGCCCAAAAAGGAGGGCAAAGTGCGTCCGATTCTGGACTTAAAAGCTCTGAACCGCTTTGTGCGCGTTTGGAAGTTCCGCATGGAATCACTCCGCTCGGTGGTGGCCTCCCTGAATCCGGGGGAGTTCCTGGCCTCTATAGCCCTGAAGGATGCGTATCTGCACATCCCCATTTTCGAGGGCCATCAGAGGTACCTCTGATTCGCTATCGCGGAGGATCATTACCAGTTTGTGGCGTTACCTTTCGGTCTCGCTTCGGCTCCAAGGGACTTTACCAAAGTGTTGGCGCCTGTTGCGAGCACAGGGCATTGCGGTCCTAGGTTATCTGGTCGATCTCCTGTTAAGATCGAGTGCCAGTCAGAGCCTGTTGCGCGATCTGTCCACTACGATCCAGACGCTCCAGGAGTTCGGTTGGATGATCAACATTCAGAAGTAGACCTTGTCGCCTTCGGTTCGACTACCGTATCTGGGAATGGTTCTGGACTCTGCTCAAGCAAAGGTGTTCTTACCGGAGGACAAGCTCCGGACCCTGCAGGACGAGGTCAGGTCCCTCAGTACCAACGAATTACTCGTCACTCCAGACTTGTATGCCGTCCCTGGGATTGATGGTGTCGTCCTTCGAGGCGATACCGTTTGCACAGTTTCACACGCAAGCTCTCCAAGCAGAGATCCTCACCAGATGGGACAGACTGCCTCAGTCCTTGGATTTGAGAGTGTCTCTGAGTCGCCAGGCCAGAATGAATCTGTTGTGGTGGCTTCAGTCCCTGGCTGTGTCGGACGGGAAATCCTTCCGGCCGATTCTGTGGACGGTGTTAACCACGGATGCCAGCCTGTCGGGCTGGGGTGGCGTTCTGGGCAACCTGTCTGCCCAGGGCACTTGGTCGGTGGAGGAATCCTCCCTCCTGATCAACATTTTGGATTTAAGAGCAATCAGGATGTGCCTGCTCCACCGGTCTGATCGTCTTCAGGGCCGTCCTGTACGGGTGCAGACGAACAATGCCACTGCGGTGGCTTACATCAATCACCAAGGGGGCACCAGGAGTGCCCGGGCGGCCCAGGAAGTGACCAGTATTCTGTCTTGGGCCGAGACTCATGTCCCGGCGATATCGGCAGTTCACATTCCGGGTGTGGAGAATTGGCAGGCCGACTATCCGAGCCGCCAGACCCTGGACCAATGGTACCTACACCCAGAGTTGTTTCAGATGCTGTGTGCGAAGTGGGGATCCCCGGATGTGGATCTTTTCGCATCTCGGCTAAACCACAAGGTGGAAAGGTTCGTGGCAAGAATGCGCGATCCTCTGGCAGACGCCTCGGATGCGCTGGTGGTGCCTTGGCATCAGTATCGACTGATCTATGCCTTTCCTCCGAATCGGTTGTTGTCCAGGTTCCTTCGCAGGTTGGCCTCGGAACAATCACTGATGATTCTGGTAGCGCCGGACTGGCCTCGCTGGTCCTGGTACGCGGACATCGTTCATCTGGCTGTAGAGCCTCCGTGGCGGCTGCCAATGCGGGAAGATCTACTGTCTCAGGGACCGATCTTCCATCCTGCTTTACAGTCGCTGGCTTTGACGGCCTGGCTGTTGAAAGCCAGGTCCTGAGAGACAGGGGTCTCTCCTCAGAGGTCATTCCTACTTTGATCAAGGCTAGAAAAGCCTCTTCTGGTAAGATTTATTACCGTACATGGAAAGCTTATTTTGCCTGGGTTGAGTTCAGGGGTTTCCTCTCCTCGTTCTTATTCGGTGGCGAGGGTGTTGGCTTTCCTCCAGACTGGTGTGGACCAGCGTCTTGCGTTGGCCACGCTTAAGTGCCAGGTCTCTGCACTGGCGATTCTTTTCCAGCGCCCTGTGGCGTCTAATTCCTTGATTCACACCTTATATTCAGGGTGTGCGTTACTTGGCCCCTCCTAGAAGGGAGCCCTTGCCTCCATGGGACTTTAACTTGGTTCTGTCTGTGTTGCAGCGTTCCCCGTTTGAAAACATCAGGGAAATCTCGTTACCTATGCTATTTATCTAGGAAGGTTGCGTTCCTGGTAGCGATCACTTCTGCTCGCAGAGTGTCGGAGTTGGCGGCGTTGTCTTGCCGTTCCCCTTACCTGGTGGTTCATAGGGATAAGGTGGTCTCTGAGTTCTGGCTCAACTGGCTGGTGTGAACTCTTGCCAGTGTAAGTAGTATATAGGGCAGTGTCCTGGGGTCAGTAGTATGTAGGGTAGTGTACAGGGGTCATTAGTACTGTATGTAGGGAACCGTACAGCGGTTATAAGTGTAAAGGGCAATGCACAGGGGTCAATAATATGTAGGGCAGTGTACAGTGGAGAGTAGTATGTAGGGCAGTGTTCTGGGGTCAGTCATTTCTAGGGCAAAGTACAAGTGTCAGTAGTTTGTGGGGCAGAGTACCAGTGTCAGCCATTTGAAGGATAGATTATAGAGGTCAGCAGGGTAGTGTACAGGGGGTCAGTAGGGCAGAACAAAGGAGGTTAGTAGGACAGAAGATGGGGGTCAACAGAGCAGAGGACAAGGGTCAGCAGGGTGGAGAACTGGGGCCAGCTGGACAGAGAACCTGGGTCTGCAGGATAGTGGACAGAGGTCTGCTGAGCTGAAGACAGGGATCAGCAAGGCAGTGTACAGGGGTTCAGCAGGGCAGAAGACAGGAGCTTTGTAGGACAGAAGATAGGGGGTTAACAGAGCAGAGGACAAGGTTCAGCAGGGCAGAGAACAAGGGCCAGCCGGACATAGGACCAGGGTCAGCAGGGTAGTGGACAGAGGTCAGCTGAGCAGAGGACAGGGGTCAGCAGGGCAGGGGTAATGGGTCAGTAGTCCAGAGGGCTGGTCCGCAGAGCAAAGGGATCAGCAGGCAGACAACCGGAGTCAGCAGGACAGGGATCAGCAGAGCAGAGTAACAATGCCAAGAGAGGGGCGAACAGACCCTAGCGCTATTTCAAAATGAAATAACATCATACTCACAAACTGATTTTATATGTAGGTATATAACAAGTGGAACCAGTCACCTTCAGAGCTGCTTATTCTCCCAGTAATATGGGAAGAACAGGAGGCATCCATGTTTTTTTCTGCTACACTTAGAGGGCAAACCCTTTTCCTCAGAGCACTGATAGTGAATGACCCATCTTGGTCCAAGTGTAACTTTGTACACGTGTCCAATAACGGAGGCTCCACCTCCAAAGTAATTGCGGGGTGGAGTCAGACTAATCTACATGTAGGTATAACTATAGAAAAGGATTTAATACATAAGGACACAAAAAATGTTCTTATTAAAATTTACACTATACAGAAAGATTGCTGGCATATGTAGCATACCTGGTGTTTGCTGACTTTGATTGTGCGGTATGTAAACATTTTATGGCCACATAATGGTAGGGGGGTGGGGGGGGGGGGGGGGAGAGACTGCCTGGAATGTCCATGTATTGAAACCAGCATAGTTGAATAAATGTGTTATTTGTTTTGTATTAGCGGATTACCATTTTGGAACGTCCTAGGCGTGTGTTGAACGCACGCCCGGCATATGGAGACCGGACGTGCGGTTGGGTATGCGTTTCAACGGTTGTATATGTCACTTCCGCTTGTGGCAATATGTTTCTTTTGACAAATGTTGCATTTGTCCGTTTCCCAGGTGAGTGTGGAAAGCCTTACATATGGGCACAGGAAGTGTGGGTGGGTATGCGTTCCACACGTTATGTACGTCACCTCCAGTTTCGACAGTACAACACTGCGCATGCTACCATGTTCTGTATCCTCTCACTGGTACAGTTAGCATTGTATGGAAACAAACGGTAACTCCAGATCCCCCCCCCCTAGTGGTGGAAAACCATAACTGCAGTGCACACGGCATGCAGAGTGATGGTGTGTGGCGATATTAGTTCTCCCTGGTCCTTCTAGCTCCTTCTGTGAAAAACATGAGCTACAGTGCACCCAAGGTACATAAATGTGGGGGCAGGCCCCCTATTGTAATGGTAAGAATTAAAAAAAATAAATTACAATAAAATGAAATAAAATATGAACGGGATGAGGTAGATTAGAATCAAGATAAGGGAGCAATGCCTTAGAGTTTTGGGCAACTCTCAAAACATATACATTTATAAAGAGAGAAAAAATAGATTGCTTAGGACCAACCAGGTATGTTACAAAAATGGCAAACAATTAAAAGAAAAAAAAAAGTTATTAACAAGGCCATTGATATAAATAAAATTGTTAATAATAATAAAAAATATATGTTAAACAATAAACATAAATAAGATAAAATATATAATAATCATAATAATAATAATAGTGGGGGAAAAACACTACATATGTGTGTACGCCTCAAGGAAAACGTGACGCCATGTGTATAGTGACAATGCACTGACCTGGGAGTGGTGATCAGATTTTTTTTTTTGTTTGTTTCGTTTAAACCGTGATCATTGACATTCATGACACATTTACTTTCCTTATACCATTTGGCTGCATTCATGCAGCCATTGTTTACTACTGTGAACTCATGGTACAGGGCCATTTTCATTGCTCAGTATGAAGGGATCACTGTGACCAATCACAGTGATCACAGTAGTAAACAATGGTCGCATGAATGAAAGCCTTTGTTTACAGTTACTAATGTGAATCACTGCGATCTCATGGTGCAGGGCCTTTGACATTGGCTTCTGTTGGAAGACCTACAGAATGCCCTCCCAGAAAGGCACTTGCCCCACCTAGCAATTTACAGTGGCCAGGCAGGAAGCAGTAAAGGGAAAAACTTAGGGACTTAGGGGTGTATTTGAAAAAAAAAAAAAATGTTGCTCCAAAAACTGTAGCTGATAGAAGAAAACGACTCAGTGAGTTGTATAGTGTAGCTGTGTGCCGCTTCTCTATAAACTGTACTAATCTTTGTTTCTTTTTCAGGTCAGCTGTCAGCAGGTGATGGCAGAACTATGCTGGCAGAGAGAGGACGGCGACCGCCACGCAACTTTCAGGATTTGGGGGTCTACACTCGACAGACCATGTCCCATGTGATTGATCGCAAGACAGGTACTGTATTTGTAAAGATAATGTTTAATATAATTTGGTCTTGTTTGAAATTGTTTTTCTTCAACTGGTTTGAATAATGTATTGCTGTATGTTTCAGCTCCTTCTTGTGCCCTTTCCTGACACAGAGGGTTGATTTACTAAAGCCCAACTATACTGTGCACTTTGGAAGTGCAGCTGCACTCTGCAAGTGCAGTTGCTGCAGAGCTTAGTAAATGAGGTAAAGCTTCACTGTATAAAATAGCCAATCACATGCAAGGAAAAAACAAAAAACAAAACAGTATTTCTCTTTTGTTCACTGACACACAGCTTCAAGTCTTCAGATCATTGGGCTTATGCTCTCACTCTCTAGGCGTAGGATTAGGCGGAAATCTTTTTGGTTACACCCCCGGGGCAGTCCCAGAGGGTATACCATCACTTCCTGCTGTGGGACTTCAGTTTTTTTCTGCCTAGTAAGAAGTAAGGACCTAACTCTCTGCTGAAATCTGCGGTCCTGGCATTTTTTCCTATTTAAATAGAATTTCTCTTACGTCCTCCGACAGTCGCCGCCTCTTCATATTCGTCACATATGGGGTATTAGACTTTGCTCCGAAGGAGTAGCTAGGCAACAGAATATGTTAACAATAAAGCTTTAACATATCCCACCCTCAAGGGGTGGTCCCCTCAGTCAATACCCTCCTACTTCCTGCAACCATATCTCAGTTTTAATGTCTAGCTTGTCAGGAGTGGCTGGCTCTCTCTGTGCTGGGACTTTTTGTCCCAGACTCTTTCTTCTTTTTGATATTTTGTTTGAGTTTTCTCTCTACCTTTACTTAGCTGTTATTTTTGTCAGCATTAGTTAGTTCTTCGGACGAAGAGGATCATGCGGACTGGGTCTCGGGCTGATCCCCCTGGTCGCAGGTCGTGGGTCAGTGGCTTCCCAGTCTGCCATCGAGCGTTCAGCCAGGTAACGCTCCTGGCACGGTGAACGACCCATCCCTGTTCGGTGCAGGGATGATTGGTGAGGTGGCTACCTCACCGGACGCTGTGCGGTTTCTGAACCGCCATTGTGTGCGTCTTGAATTGCGACTCTCCCTGCCTCATGTGCAGCGGCTTGTTCGCCTGTGCGGGTTCCCCACGCCATGTGAGGTAAGTGTATCTATGTGGGGACCTGTCTGTCTGGGGGGGGTCTCAGTCTGGGACTGTGTAACCTGCCTTTAATCACACTGCTTGTCTCCCTATATCTCGGCTGCATGCTGTGGGCTGCAAGGGGGGGGGGGAGCTGTATGACACTGGGTATGTCAGGCTGGGCAGTGTGAGGAGCTGTGTGCTGTGGGGCATGTTTTTAATGGCATGTTGGGGCATATACAGCGATCGCTGCGGCGATCTAACATGTATCCATAGTATGGGATAATATTGTGTGTGATTCTATGCACTGTGGAGCGGCGATTTCGGCGCCAAACGGCGCCATTTTACCGGCGCCCGCTCCGGCCGCATGGTTTACATGCACGGCGGCCATTTTCTTGTAGCCTCCATAGGCTTACATAGAGCGCCCTGGCAGCATCACTTCCTCTCTCCTGGAAGCACCGATCGAGGCAGCAGCAGCAGCGGAGTCTCCTCAGGTTTTATCCTTCTATTCCTGTATTCCATTGCCTGTATTCAGTCTGTATATTCCCTGTGGGGGTCTCATTGTGCCTGAGTGTGGTGCGGTGGGCTGCGCTTGCCGCGCTTGCTGTAAGGGGGCAGTTAACCCTGGTTGTCTGGCATACAGGGGCAATGGATTCTCAGGAGGGCAAGTTTCCCACAGTATTGGTGGAAAGCCAGGGGACCGCTGTTTCCCCCCCAGGGGGGGATTTGGCCACTATTGTGGCTGGCCTTGCTGCACAGGTGCAAATGCTGGTGGCTGCTCAATCTACTAAACGGCCCAGAGTTACTCTGTCCTCTGATTCTGAGGGTGAAGGTGATGGGGCTGTTCTGGCGGGGACCCCCCTATCGGGGTCCCGCTCCTCTCTTGATCTAGTGGGGTCTGAGGTAGAGGCTGAAGTTGAGGGGGTTGATAATTCTCCCCCTGGCTCGCCTGAAGAGCTTGCAATCATGGATGAGTTGATTGCTTCCATTAAGCAGACGCTACGTTTGCAGGACGAGGTGTGTCCCCCAGCTGCCTTGGCGGCTTATGGGACGCAGAGAAAACGCAGGACGCCGCAGGTTTTTCCCTGCAATGCTGATTTTCAGCGCGCTGTTAAGGACCAATGGCGCGATTTGCGCAAGCCTTTTGCGGTACCAAGTAAATTTAAGCTGCGTTATCCTTTCTCGCCTGCCACTGATGAACGGTGGTGTGTGCCTCCGCCAGTGGATCATGCTATTGCGGTTTTGAACAAAGCCACTGCGATCCCTGCAGAGGGATCCCCTGTTTTCCGTGATGCCACGGATAGGAGACTGGAGTCTCTTGCCCGTCATACTTATTCTGTTACGGGTTCTATGCTTAAGGCTCTGTTTGCTTCTCTCATGGCGGCCCAGGCGATCGCAAGTTGGACGCAGATGCTTAGGCGCGTCCTAGTGGCCGATTCGGCCTCGGCGGCGACCCTGGATATGGTGGATCAGATCCACCAGGGTGTCATGTATCTGTGTGATGCGGACCTGGACCTGATTCCGTTGGCCGCGCGTGTGCACAGCGTGGCGGTGTTGTCTCGCCGCCTGGTTTGGTTGAAATGTTGGTCGGTGGACCAATCTTCACGTAAAACCTTAGCCAATCTGCCTTATGATGGGTCTCGCCTTTTTGGGGAGTCCCTGGATGTGTTGATTAAGGGGATTACCGGGGGTAAGTGCACTCTCTTGCCCCATTTCCCCAAGGCTAAGGGGGCTTCTGGGAAGAAGCATGCTCATTTTCGGCCCCCTCAGGGGTCCTTTCGTGCCTTTCGGCCGCACTACAAGGGCAAACCGTTCAAGGGCCAGGGCTCTCTGAAGAAACCCTGGTCTGGGAAACAGAAGTCCGGCCAATCCGGACCTGCGGCCCATAACAGTTCGGCCTGAAGGGGCGCCCTCACCCAGTTTTGGGGTGGGGGGACGCTTGCTCGGTTTTCTTCAGCCCTGGTTGGCCCGTGTGCGGGACAGATGGGTTCTGGAAATCGTTCGATCTGGTTACAAGATCGAGTTTCTCTCTCGGCCAGAGAGCAGATTTTTTCCCTCAAATCTACAACTGTCTCCAGAGCGCCTGCGGGATCTGCACCTGGCGGTGCGGGACCTGAGGGCTCAGGGAGTGGTGGTTCCGGTGCCTCATCGGGACAGATTTCGGGGGTTTTATTCCAATCTGTTCACCGTGCCCAGAAAGGAGGGCAAGGTTCGTCCAATTCTGGACTTGAAAGCTCTGAACCGCTCTGTGCGGGTTCGCAAGTTCCGCATGGAATCCCTGCGCTCGGTGGTGGCTGCCCTGGTTCCGGGGGAATTCATGGCCTCCATCGATTTGAAGGATGCGTATCTTCACATCCCCATATTCGAGGGTCGTCAGAGATACCTTCGATTTGCCATTGCGGAGGATCACTACCAGTTCGTGGCGTTGCCCTTTGGGCTCGCCTCGGCTCCGCGGGTCTTCACCAAAGTGCTTGCACCGGTTCTGGCATTATTGAGAGCCCTGGGCATTTCTGTCCTGGGGTATCTGGACGACATTCTGATTCGGTCTGCGACCAGTCAGGGTCTGGAGAAGGACCTGTCTGTCACGATGCAAACTCTGCAGGAGTTCGGTTGGACGATAAATGTTCCAAAGTCGACACTGAGTCCGTCGGTTCGTCTTCCCTATCTGGGAATGATACTGGACTCGGTGCAGGCGAAGGTCTTCCTGCCGGAAGACAAACTCAGGACTCTTCAGGAGGAAGTCAGGTCCCTCAGGGACGTTCCGAACTCGTCTCTGCGGACGTGTATGAGATGTCTGGGATTGATGGTCTCGGCTTTCGAGGCGATTCCTTTCGCGCAGTTTCACACGCGGGGTCTCCAGGCGGAGATCTTGTCCAAGTGGGACGGGCGACCTCAATCTCTGGATCTTCAGATCTCGTTGAGTCATCGCACCAGGGAAAACCTTCTGTGGTGGCTCCGGTCCCCGTTGGTGTCCGGGGGCAAGTCGTTTCGTCCGATCTCGTGGACGATAATCACCACGGATGCCAGCCTGTCGGGCTGGGGTGGTGTTCTGGGCGTTCTGTCCGCCCAGGGGACCTGGTCGGAGGGGGAGTCTTCCCTCCCGATCAACATTCTGGAATTGCGTGCGATAAGGCTCTGTCTTCATCGTTGGACGGACCGGCTGCAGGGCTGCCCGGTTCGGGTGCAGACGGACAATGCCACGGCGGTGGCCTACATCAACCACCAAGGGGGCACCAGGAGTGCCCGAGCGGCTCGAGAAGTGGCCGACATTCTGTCTTGGGCCGAGACTCATGTCCCGGCGATAACGGCGGTTCACATTCCGGGAGTGGAGAACTGGCAGGCGGACTATCTGAGTCGCCAGACCCTGGATCAGGGGGAATGGTCTCTCCACCCGGCTGTCTTCCAGATGTTGTGCGCGAAGTGGGGTCTTCCAGATGTGGACCTGTTCGCGTCTCGCCTCAACTACAAGGTGAAGAGGTTCGTGGCAGGGACGCGCGGCCCTCGGGCAGACGCGTCGGACGCGTTAGTGGCCCCGTGGCATCAGTACAGGCTGATGTACGCGTTTCCACCGATTCAGTTGCTGTCCCGGTTCCTTCGCAGGTTACACTCGGAACGCAGCACGGTGATTCTTGTGGCACCGGACTGGCCTCGCCGGTCCTGGTACGCAGACCTCGTGAATCTGGCGGTCGACGCCCCCTGGCGTCTGCCTCTTCGGGACGATCTACTGTCTCAAGGACCGATTTACCATCCTGCTTTACAGTCGCTGGCTTTGACGGCCTGGCTGTTGAGACCGAGGTCCTGAAGGAGAAGGGTCTCTCTCCAGAGGTTGTTCATACCTTGATCAACGCGAGGAAGTCTTCCTCGGGAAAGGTTTACTACCGTACTTGGAAGGCCTATTTTGCCTGGTGTGAGTCCAGGGGGTTTTCACCCCGCACGTACTCGGTTTCCCGTGTGCTGTCTTTCCTTCAGACGGGTGTCGATCAGCGTTTGGCGCTGGCTACGATAAAGGGTCAGGTGTCTGCGCTGGCCGTTCTGTTTCAACGTCCCGTGGCTTCCAACTCCTTGGTTGGCACTTTTATTCAGGGTGTGCGGCATCTGGTTCCTCCTAGGAGGGATCCTTTGCCCCCTTGGGACTTGAATCTAGTCCTGTCTGTGTTACAACGTGCTCCTTTTGACCAGATCAGGGAGATATCGTTGTCTATGTTGTCCAAAAAGGTCGCCTTTTTGGTGGCGATCACTTCGGCTCGCAGAGTGTCGGAACTGGCGGCTTTGTCCTGCAAGTCTCCGTACCTGGTTGTTCATTTGGATAAGGTGGTCTTGCGACCTAATCCTTCTTTTCTGCCGAAACGAGTTTCGGAATTCCATCTTAACGAGGATATTGTTTTGCCTTCGTTGTGCACGAAGCCTAAACATCCAAAGGAGGTGAGACTACATTCTCTGGATGTTGTTCGGGCGATTAGGGTTTACCTTAAATCGACTGAGTCTTTTCGAAAGACGGACTCCTTGTTTGTTCTTCCAGAGGGTCCTCGGAAGGGCATGGCGGCTTCCGCCTCTACCATTGCCAAATGGATCAGGCAGACCATTGAACAGGCCTATGCCTTGCAGGGGAAGGTTCCCCCTGTGCCTGTGAAGGCGCACTCTACTAGATCTCTGAGTACGTCTTGGGCCTGTCGTCATGGGGCTTCTGTAGCCCAGGTGTGTAAGGCGGCGACTTGGTCGACCGTACACACTTTCACAAAATTCTACAAAGTAGATGTTCAGGCATCGGCGGATGCTTCCTTTGGCCGCAAGGTTCTTAGTGCGGCTGTTCCCTAGGGTCCCTTGTTGGGGACTCCTGGCTGTTGGGATAAGTTTTGTATCCCCTGGTTTTTTGTCTTTTCCTGGGTTGTTGCTCCTGTTGAGCACTTATTTTTGCTGTTGCCCAGCTGGTTTCCTTCCTTTGGTAAGGTTCCTTTCTTTGATGTGGAGACTGCGTTGCCTTTCGGCGCGGATGCGTTTCCCACCCCTCATGTTTGCACTGCTTTGGGACGTCCCCATATGTGACGAATATGAAGAGGCGGCGACTGTCGGAGGACGTAAGAGAAAACGGAATTTTTGTAAAATCTTACCTGTAAAATTCCTTTCTCTGAGTCCTCCGACAGTCGCCGCCCCCGCCCCTCTTTTGGGGTTTGACTGTATACTCTACTGCTATTCCACTAAAACTGAGATATGGTTGCAGGAAGTAGGAGGGTATTGACTGAGGGGACCACCCCTTGAGGGTGGGATATGTTAAAGCTTTATTGTTAACATATTCTGTTGCCTAGCTACTCCTTCGGAGCAAAGTCTAATACCCCATATGTGACGAATATGAAGAGGCGGCGACTGTCGGAGGACTCAGAGAAAGGAATTTTACAGGTAAGATTTTACAAAAATTCCGTTTTTTTACTTTTTCTTTATTATTTTTGTTCCCGTGTGAACTACAATCACCAGCCGGACTGGGTGACGCACTGGGTATTCTAAATCCTTAAGGACTTCCCAGTCTGGCCTGCGAGCGCGACCCAACTATTAGCTCCGCGCTAGGTTGGCCACGACATAGCCCCACTGGACGGGGGCTGACCGGCAAGTGAAACGCCTCACGAGGTCGCATAGCCCTGGTCAAGACAGCAGTCACGACCAGAGTCACAGCGTACCTCAGGCTGCATTTCTCCCATTACAAGATGGTGAGGTGGACAGCTGGAAGTGGCGCCGTTGTATGGTGTGTAGTGTCCCCCCTCCTTTCCTGCGGAATTGCTGGGGTGGTCGCAAGAACCTTGCCGTAAGTGGGGTCTCTCTTTTTGACCAAGAGACCCTGGAATGGTAAGTCCAAAGCTGATGCTTCTGGTTCCGCAGACAAGCTTTCCCCAGCTTGAAGGTGCGTCCTCACCCGTGTCTGGATTGGGGGTCATCTTCGCTTCTTCCCGGATCCGTGGACCTTACTCATTCAGGATAAATGGGTCCACGAACAAATTTGGTTCGGTTACAAGATCGAGTAACCTGTCTCCAGAGTGGCTACAGGGCCTCTACAGAGCAGTGCAGGACCCGTTAGCACAAGGGGTAATGTGTTCCAGAGTCGGAACGTTTCCAAGGTTTTTATTCAAATCTGTTTACAGTTGCCAGGAAGAAAGGCAAGGTTCGTCCAATCTTGGATCTCAATGCTGTGAACCACTTTGTGCAGGTTCAGAAATTTTGCATGGCGTCCATCCGCAGAGTAGTAGTATCTTTCCTTCATCAAGGAGATCTGCTGGCCTCTCTGGAGCTCCTGGTGGTAAGCTACAGTTGAGCTCCAGTTGTTCCTAGTTTATCTCCTGTTGTTACATGGTTGGCTATGTTCCAACCCCTCATGTTGACACTGCTTTGGGACATCCCAATGGTCTGAAGACTTGAAGCTGTGTCTGTCAGTGAATGAAAGAGAAAACTGGATTTTTGTTTTGCCGTGAAATCCTTTTCTCTGAGGTTCACTGACAGACACAGCACCCTCCCCTCTGTTGGGGTTGAGTTGTTTTGTTCTTCTGACACTGCTTGTTACAAACTGGAAGTCCTATAGCAGGAAGTGATGGTATACCCTCTGGGACTGCCCCAGGAGTGTAGTGTGATATTTGGGGTGATAGCTCCAAGGGAATCACGTGCACAAGCTGGGTAAACTTAAACAAGAAGTGGTTTATTTTCTTCCATAACAGAAATAAGGCTTCCAGCAGCAAACAGTTCAGAAAACAGGCATAACTTAAAAGTCAGCTTAACTTCAGCATATATGGTAATTGTAATACAATACCGGCTTTTGGCAGGGGTTTTTACACCAGGTATGTAGTCCCAAGCAGTAGCTTGTCTCCAGCCACCATGCAGCACACAAACACACTTGTTTTAGCAGCTCAGTCTCCCAGGTGTATGTCCAGCTCCTACTCCCCACTCCCACTGACACTACTTCCTGTCTTTAAGAGCTGGTCTCTCTGGGAGACAGCTTAACCCTTTCCTTCCTGTGATCCCATACTTCCCTTAAAGGGACCACAGCCCAAATATTGGTGCAATGTAACACCCATCCAGGACCCAACCTCTATGACCTCCGCAGTAGCCAGAAAGGTTTCCGCCTAGTCCAACTCCTAGAGAGCGAGAGCATAAGCCCAATGGTCTGAAGACTTGAAGCTGTGTCTATCAATGAACCTCAGAGAAAAAGATTTTACGGTAAAACAAAAATCAAGTTTTCTCTTTCGTTTATTGACGGACACAGCTTTCCATTATTCAGAACCACAGGGTTATATTTCCCCCTACAGGAGTAGTACACTAGGCAAAAAAAAAGACATCACCCTCTCTGCTATAGGCCTTCAGTTTTTTTCTGCCTAGTCTGGAGTAAGAACCTAGTTTCTGCTGGAATCTCTGGTCCTGGCAATTTTTTCCTTTAAATGGCATTTTTTCCTTTAGGTTTTTTTCCTGTGAGATCCACAGTCAACTGCCGGACTGGACAATGGGCTGGATATCTAGATCTAGTGGTCCCTGGTTTTGGGGTAGACGCAGACTCCTCCCTGTGACAGGCAGACCTGCGGGTTCTCCTCCTTCCCCTCAGACCCACCCTTGGTTGTTTTATGGTCCCTGTGGGTCATCTTGGTACCCCCCCATCTGGGGTAGCGTGGTGGGTTGGGAAAGTGGGAGAGGCTGGTTTTAATGCACTGTACCGCGTTTGGGGGGACGGCGGCGATGACGACGGTGGCTAGGCTTCACATGGCTGGGTGGCAGGGCTCTGGTTGCTACTGGTTCCCGGTCTCCCCTCTCCATGCTGGATGGTGTCAGGGCTGCAGGGATCCCTCCTGGGAGTCTCGTGGAGCCACGTGTAGTGGCTATTTCTCTTTCGTTCATTAAAGGACACAGCTCCTAATCTTCTTGGCTATTGGGTTACACTTCCCCTACAGGAGTAGGACACTAGGCAGAAAAAGAACTTGACTACAGTCCTAGGAGGTATACTCCCCCTCTCTGCTATAGCTACAGTTTATTTCTGCCTTGTCAGGAGTAAGGACCTAGTTCCTTGCTGGGATCTCTGGTCCAGAGGATCGGCTTGCTGGAGGGGCTTCTGCCACAGCTCCCCTTTCTCCTGATCTGTGCCTTGTCTGGGCCTCAGGAATCCCTCTTGGGTCCCGGGGAGCCTGGTGGAGCCACCATTTTGTTGTAGCCTGAATGCTGTATACGCTGCCGGCCATGTTTGTGTAGCCGCAGTGGCCATTTTTGCGTTAGTTTGGCATTGAAATCAACGGTAATTTTAGCTGTGGGAACCCCTCTTTATCCCCTGGTGCTGACTCCTGGGCCTCTTTTCTTCCTGGATGCCACATGTGGAGTGCTTTTATCCTGGTGCTGCCGGTGACTGCCTGGTGGCGTGGTGAGTCTGGTGGGGTCCTCTCCATCTCTCTGCTTCCAGATCATGGGGTGCTGTGTTGCTGGTGACCGGGTGGTGTTAACAGCGCAGTGGGGGTGTCTCTTAGCAGAAACTTTTTGCATTTTAGTTCAGTACCCTTATTCCTCATGGAGTCTTTGGAGCACATTTCCCCACCTGACCCCCTTTTATAGCCTGCAGGGCCCTCCAAGTCCCAAACATCCATTGATGCACTGACGGTGGTCCTGGAGTCCTTTGTGTCCCGGGCGGAGATGGCTTCTGGACGTCGGGGTAGTAAAAAGTATCCCCTGCCTTCTCTTGCTTCATCTGTCTCCAGAGATCCTGAATCTGATCTGGCTGCCGCGGACGGGGCCCACCCTGAGGAGTCTGTGGCCACGCGCCCTGAGTTCTCAGATAGTGTGGATGATTCCTCCACTCCTGTAGCCGCGCACTGCAAAAGGCACTGGTGGACGCACTGATTGTATCTGTGCGTGAGATTTTCAAAATGGAGGACGCAGCTGAAGCTGCGACATAGGCATCGGCTCCCTTTGGCACTCACAAGCCGCCTAGAGCGGCGAAGGTGTTTCCATATCCTTCCAATTTTGACAGATTTGTCTCAAGAGTGGGAACGGCCAAAACGTCCCTTTGTGGTCCCTAAGCAATTTGCAATGAGGTACCCCTTTGAAGAGTCCCTCCTTAAGAAGTGGACTGTTCCACCAGTGGTGGATCCCCTGGTTTCCAGGTTGAATAAGGCAACCATGATTCCGGTAGAAGAAAGGTGGAAGCTCTGGCTCATAGTATGTTCACTGTGGCTGGCTTGGCACTCAGACCGGTCTTCACCATTTCCCTGGTGTCACAAACAGAGTGGGATAAGCTTCTATGCCGTGACCTGGAGGGTGAGCAGCTCCCCTCTGCCTTTGCTGAGCTGGCGGATCAGTTGGTCCAGGGGGTGCAGTTTATCTATGATGCCACTTTAGGTGGGGCTCCCCTGATTTCTAGTTTGTCTGTTTCGTCAGTGGTCATTAGGCATGTTTTGTGGCTTAAACGTTGGTCTGCGGACCAGACCTCTAAGAAAGCCTTAACTGATTTTCCTTTTCAAGGAGGTCGCCTGTTTTGAGCTACCCTGGATGACATCATTAAGAGTCTCACAGAGGGGAGGCGTACCTTTCTTCCGCAAGTTAGTTAGGGTAAGGAACCCCGTCGCAGATGTAGTCCATCCTTCTGGGCTCACAGGAACTATTTTCGTCCCACAGGGTCGACTGACAAAGGGTTTAAAGCCTTTTAAGACCTCTTCGGAGGATCCAAGCGACCTTGGCCTTGCAAGTCCAAAGCGGGTTTCTCCAGACCCGCAGACAAGGCTCCTTCTGCATGAAGGTGCGCCCTCACCCGTGCCTGGCGTGGGGGATTGTCTTTCCTGGTTTTCGGACCCGTTAAACTCCTTGGTGCAAAATAAGTAAGTCCACAAAGTGATACGGTCCGGCTACAAGATCGAGATTCGTTCTTGCCTGCCAATGTGCGTCTGGACTGATTGCAAGCCCTATTTGGGGAAATGCAAGACCTGTTTCTTCAAGGGGTTTTGGTTCCTGTTTCAACCTCAGAACGTTTTCAGGGGTTTTTATTCAAATCTGTTCACAGTCCCAAACAAAGAAGGCAAGGTGCATCCAATTCTAGATCTCAAGGCCCTGAACTGATTTGTGCGGGTACAGAAGTTCAGAATGGGGTCTATTCACACGGTGTTGGCATCCCTGCATCAGAAGATTTCTTTGCCTCTATCGACATCAAGGATGCTTACTTACACATTCCAATATGTGTCTGTCCCCAATGCTTCCTCTGTTTTGCCGTGGGAGAGGAGCATTGTCCGTTTGTGGCGTTTCCCCCTTGGTCTTGCCTCTGCTCCTGAGTTCTTCATAAAGGTGTTGGCCTCTGTGCTTGTGTTGTTACGTCAGCGAGGGATCACAGTGCTGGGCTACCTTGACGACCTTCTCTTGCGAGCAGAGTCTCCTACTGCTCTGATGAACAACGTGCGCATCGCTATACGGACTCTGAGGGAGTTTCGGCTAGCTTCTGAATTATCAAGTCTGCTCTGGTTTTCTAGCCAGTGTTCCTTCCTTTGGACAAACTCCAGAAGTTACATGCTGCGATTCATCCCTTGCTGTCCAGCCGGTGGTCGTTCCTCCAGACTTGCATGAGGGTTCTGGGCCTGAAGGTTTCTACCTTTGAGTCGGTCCTGTTTGCATAGTTGCATACGAGGTCCCTGCAAAGGGAGATCTTGGCCAAATGGGACATGTGTCCGAAGTCTCTGGACAATAAAATCTGGCTGAGCCGAAAAAGGAAAGGGTCTCTGATCTGGTGACTTCGCTCTCCAGCTCTACACCCTTGAATTGGACAGTGGTTACCACGGATGCCAGTCTGTCCAGGTTGGGAAGTGTCCTTGGTCGGAACTCCGCTCAGGGAGTTTGGACACTGCACGAGTCCAGGTCCCTGATCAATGTCCTAGAATTCAGAGCATTTAGGCTGTGTCTGAATCAGTAAATGGATCCTCTTCAGGGGTGTCCAGTGCAAATCCAGTCAGACAATGCAACGGTCGTGGCTTTTGTCAACCACCAGGGTGGAACAAGAAGTGTATTGGGTGCTCTGGAGGTTGTCGGCATTCTTCAGTGGGCAGAACGTTTCGTTCCGGCCCTCTCAGCCATACACATTCCAGGGGGAGGAAAATTGGCAGGCGAATTATCTCAGTCGGCATGCGTTGGACCAAGAGGAGTGGTCCCTTCACCCGGAGGTTTTTCCTCAGCTGTGTCTCCAGTGGGGCACCCCAGAGGTTGATCTGTGGGCAACTTGGCTCAACAGGAAGGTGTACAGCTTTGTGGCTCTGTCACGGGATCCGCTAGCAGATGTGCTGGTGGCCCCCTGGGGCCATTATCGCCTGATTTGCGCCTTTCCTCCTCTCAAACTTCTGCCAAGACTTTTGTAGGAATGAGGCAGAAGGAATTCCGGTAATTTCTCTATCGTTCATTGACAGACGCAGCTCCATATTGTTCTTAACCATTGGGTTATGCTGCTCCCTACAGGAGTAGGACACTAGGCAGGAAAAAACTTTACCACACCTATATGGGGCAGTCCCTGAAGGCATACACCCATTCACTCTGCTATAGGATTCAGTTTGTTTGTGCCTAGTTTTGGAGTAGGACCTAGTTCCCGACTGGGACTTCGGTCTTAGCTTGTTTATTTAAAAAAGGAACCTTTGTTAAAATTTTTATTTTTTTAGCTAGTAATATTCCTGAGAGAACAATCGGAGAATAATCACTCACAGACCTGGCACATTAGCCAATTCTCAACATGGCTGCGTCCGCATGAATACTCACACACGTATTGCTAACGCACATTCGCTAGGGCGTGCTTGCTGGCGCACAAAATGGACGTCCAATCCCAGCACCCTCTGGCCTTTAAAAGGATACCTGTGGCACATGAGCATTGCTGACTGGTCTTCAGCTCCTGTTTCCTGCTTCCTGCCCCTGTATTTGCTGCTGCTTCTGATCACGTGTTGTCAACCCGGCTTGCTCTTGAATTCCTCTTGTCTCGCTCCCAACTCTGACCTTGGATTGTTCACGGATCTTCTCTTGTCATCTGCTCTGTGTATGACCCCGGCTTGCCTAACAACGACTCTGCTATATGATCTGCTGTCCATTGGCTTACTGACCTCTGCTTCCATCCCCGACTACGCCTTTGGCTATGCCTTGTCTGCTGTTGATCCTGCTTGCTGCACTTTCCATTATAAACTACTTCCAGTGGTGTGCAGTCTGCACCATCCTCAGCGCTCCTGGGTCCTAATGCTCACCTCCTCTGGTGTTCACCTGCAGAGAGATCTCCCTACCACCAACACTCATGTGGGACACAGATGGCAATCCCTGCTACTTTGGGCTTTGTGCGTCCTGTTACCACCTTCAGGGACACCGAGCACTCAGTCGCACAGAGAGCCCTCTCAGCATTTCGGCTTCAGGACCAGGTACGTGACACCCAGTCTGGCAAGCGAGCGTGTGCAGGTAATAACCCTGTGCTAGGCCTCGCCACGACAGGTCCCCACGGGACAGGGGCTGGACGGGGGACGGGGGCTGGCCCACGAGTGAAAAACAGCCTGAGTTGCAGCATGCCCCTTGGCCGTCAGCACCCCCACCCCGAGTGGAGAGGTAGTCTGTCCGGAGTGGCGCCCACCCGATTGTCGTTGGTATGGGCGAGTAGTGTCCCCCCATAGCTCTGGCGGTATCGGGGTGGACTTGGCCCCCTCCTTGGGATGGTCGGACCACTGGGTTCCCTTCCATTTCCCCCAGCCCCTCTAACAGTCACAGTGTTTTTTTAACTGCTTTGAGGGGTAATAGAGCAGCGGATGGGCATCAGCCCCCCCCCCCCCTCAGGGGTGTGGACATATGGACTGCCTGACGCCCCCTTGAACCGGGGGGCTCCTTGGGGGTATTGTTGTGTGGGGGTACTATGCCTGCACGTCTGCGTCACGGCGGGCCCCCTCTTCCCCTTTATAGGGGGCTATGTATATCCTTTTATGTCCTTTATGGTGGGTTACCCTTAGGTCTAATAGAGGTCCTTTAGTGGAACTTTAGCCAGCGTCCCCTTGCAGGACTGTGGTTGGCGACCTCACCTGTTTATGTTCTCAGGGTAAGCTTAGCATATAGTGATTCTATTGGGTCTATGTCCACGCACTTTGGGTGCTCTGCAGTGAGGATGTCTCCTTTTTTTTTACTGCACATGCGCATGCAAGGGCGCTGGTGGATGCACTGATTGTATTGGTGCAGATAATTTTAACATGGGGGTGCCAGTCTCCTGAGGGCCCACAGATCCCTTAAAAGTGGCAAAGGTACTCCCTTTTCCCGCCTACTGTGACAAAGTTGTCGCGAGTCAGTGGAGTTGTTCTAAACGCATTAATGGTAACCACGCATGGTGTAGCTAAACAGCTGGTCTGTGGACCAGGCCAGGCTTCTAAAAAGGCTCCTTCAGATCTCCCCTTTTCGGGGGACCGACTATTTAGGTCTTTGTTGGATGAACAGATCAAAGGACTCACAGGTGGGAATAGTACTCTTCTTCCTCTATCCGCTAAGGGCAAGTCACTGTGTAATAAACGTGGCCCTTATTTTTCAGCACACTGGCGGTCATTTTGTGTCTTCGGCACACAGGAGAAAGGACCAAAGCCATTTAGGTCATCTGGGGGTTTCAAGAAGATGTGGTCGGGTAAGCCGAGAACAATCCCCTCCAGATTTGCGGACAAATCTCTGTCTGCATGAAGGGACACCCTCATCCGTATCTGGGGTGGGGGGACATCTTTGTTTTCTGTCCGGAACCAGGGATCTCCTTGATTCAGGACAAATGGGTCCACGAGCTGCTTTGATCGGGTTACAGGATCGAATTCAGGTCCCGACCGTCGGACAGATTTTCCCGTCCAATCAGTTCTGGTGGGTGATCTTTCAATCACTGTACGGACTTTGCAAGGGTTCCGTTGGACCATCAATTTCAGAAAATCTGCTTTGGTCCCAGTCTCCAAAATGGTTTATCTGGGACTGACTCTGGACTCAGCCTCTACGAGGGTGTTTCTTCCCCTGGAAAAGCTGCAATAGTTGCAGAGGGTGACTCAGTTGCTGTTATCCAGCACTCTGTCCTCATTGGAGACTTGAATGCGAGCTCTAGGCCTGATGGTGTCTACCTTCGGGGCGGTTCCGTTTGCTCAGTTCTACACGAGACCTCTGCAAAGGGGTATTCTTGTCAAGTGGAACAAGGATGCACAATCTTTGGACAAAATCTGATTTGGTTGAGTCAAAACTCTAAGAAGTGCATTTCTGTAGTGGCTTCCTTCCTGCAGTTTGTCTGTGATGCCTCTTTGGACGCGGCTCCCCTGATTTCTAAGCTATCTGTTTTTGCAGTGGTGCTTAGGCGTGTAATGTCGCTTAAGCGGCCCTGGTCTGGCAAGCTGTGAATGGGATTCTCTAGCCCCGCAGACAAGGCTCCTTTAGCATAAAGGTGCGCCCTCATCTGTGCCTGGGGTGGGGGGACGTCTTTGCTGGTTTCTAGGCCCGTAGACTTCCTAGGTAAACGACAAATGGGTTCATGAAGTTATATTGTCCGGTTACAAAATAGAGTTTCGTTCTTGCCCTCCGGATGTGCATCTGTCCCTGGACCGATTGCAAGATTCCTTTGGGAGGCGGTGCAAGACCTGTTGCTGACAGGGTATGATTGTCCCGTTTCGGGTATCGGAAAAATTTCAGGGTTTTTATTCAAACCTATTCATGGTCCCAAAGAAGGAGGACTAGGTAAGTCCAGTTCTGGACCACAAGGCCCTGAACTGTTTTGTGCTGGTACAGAAGTTCAGGAAGATCTACTATCGTATGTGGAAAATGTACATTTCGTGGTGTGAGTCGATTTGTGTTCACCCTCATTCTTTTTCGGTGGCTCAGATTTTGACTTTTTTTTAACGAGGTGTCGAGCAGAAATTAGCCTTGAGTACCATCAAGAGCCAAGTTTTGGCCTTGGCGGTCTTTTTTCGGTGACCCCTGGCAACGCACTCCCTGGTTCATACTTTTTTTTTAATGGGTTCGACATCTGACTCCACCAATGCAATCTCTACCGCCTTGGGATCTGAACTTGGTGCTCTCAGTTCTCCAGAAGCCTCCCTTTAAAAATATTTGGGAGATTCCCCTGCCTACGCTGTCCCAGAAGGGGACCTTTTTGGTGGCTATCACCTCTGCTCGCGGGGTGTCAGGGCTGGCGGTGTTATCTTGTCGTACCCCCTACTTGGTGGTCCACAAAGATAAGGTGGTTCTTCGCCCATGTCCGTCCTTCCTTCATAAGGTAGTCTCTGATTTCAATTTAAATTAAGACATTGTGTTGCTGTCCCTCGGTTTCAGGCCCAAAACATCCTAAGGAATTTGCTTTGCATGCCCTGAATGTAGTTTGGCTGATTTAGGTGTGTTTGTCAGCCATTGAGTCTTTTCGGAGGTCAGACTCACTGTGATCACAGACGAGCCTAGAAAAGGGCTGCCTGCTTCTTCTGCGACCATTTCCAGATGGATCAGACAAACAGTGACTCAGGTCTATTCTATAAAGTGTCAGTTTTCTCCTTTCCCTGTTGCTGCACACTCTACTCGGTTGCTAAGTGCTTCTTGAGCCTTCCGTCATCAGGCGTCAGTGGCACACGTTTGCAAGGCGTCCACTTGGTCTTCGGTGCACACTTTCACTAACTTTTACAAAGTAGAAGTGTTGGCATCTGCGAATGCTTCCTTTGGCCGCAAAGTTTTGCAGGCTGCTGTTTAGAAGGTCTGTTCCCCTTTTTGGGGTGTATTGTTCAGGTTAGGCTCCAGTTCTTTTTTCTTGAGCTCCTGTTTACCTGGTTGGCTATTGTGTTTTAGCCTTTGGGATTTTTTGTTATTCCGCCCCTCATGTTTGGCATTGCATGGGGACATCCCCGTGGTTCTGAATAATGGAGAGCTGTGTTAGTTAATGAACGAAAGAGAAAATGGAATTTTGTACTTACCATGAAATCCATTTCTCTTGAGTTCATTGACAGACACAGCACCCACCCCTCTATGGAGTGCTGATACTTATGATACTGCTTGTTACTAAACTGAAGGCCTATAGCATATAGGGGATGTATAGCACCTAAGACTGTCCATAGGCATAGCCAAGTCTTTTTTCTGCCTATTGTCCTACTCCTGTAGGGGGCAATATAACCCTGCTATTCTGAATAATGGAGACCTGTGTCCATCAATGAATGATTTGATCGTAAGTACAAAAATCCAATTTTTTGCTTGCACGTGATTGGATGCTGGAAGTCAGCAGCACCTTTCCTCATTTACTAAGCTCTGTAGACACTGCACTTGCCATGTGAACAGTCTGTTTGCCTTTAGTAAATCAGCTCTCGTCTTTTCCTTCTTCTGCACTCTCAAAGTGTATCTAATTCCATGAATAAAAAATAAAATTAAAATTTCTCTTTTGTTCATTGACAGACGCAGCTTCATACAGTATCTTCTTAGCCATTGGGTTATGCTCCTCCCTTCAGGAATAGGACACCAGGCAGGAAAAAGCTTTCACCATGCCTATGGGGCTGTCCTCACACACTCTGCTACAGCCCTCAGTTTGTTTCTGCCTAGTTTAAGAGTAGAACCTAGTACCCCGCTGGGACTTTGGTCTTAGCTGTTATTTTGTGTGAACTTTTTTTTGTAATTTATTCTTTAAGTTGAGATCCTGGAGAACTACAAGCAACAGCCGGCTTGGTTTTCTGAGTGGATATTCTAGATCCTAAGGTCTCCCAGCCTTGCCAGCGAGCGTGAGCAGGTTATAGTCCACCACTAGGCCTCGCCACGACAAAGCCCCGATGAATGGGGAAGATCCCACGAGTGGACCATACCATCTCGCTGGGACGCAAATGTCCTGGAATGCCCTAAAGTCGCATCGTACCCCTTGGCTAGCAGCATCCCCATCCTGGGTGGGAGGTAGTCTGTTTGGAGTGGTACCCACCTGAGTCCGTATTATGGTGAGTAAGTGTGCCCCCAATTCTCTGGGCCCCCTCTGTGGAATAGTCAGACCCTTGGGTATCCTTTGGTTCCTCTGGCCTCTCGGGTATACTAGGCCCCCTCCCCTTAGCTGTTCCGTACCCCCCCCCCCCCCCCCCAGCATGGAGATTTAAATCTTTCCTGCCTAGAACTACTCCTGCAGGGGGCAGATTAATAACCAAATGATTAATGAAGATGGATGCGTCTGTCAATAGACTTCAAAGAAAAAGATTTTACGGTAAGATAACAAAAATCTTGTTACAAAAGACCGATAAAAAAGGATTTTTAATACTGAAAAATATGTGCATGTACAATATAGTATGCACTAATACTTAGTTGGGGCTCCTGTTGCATGAATTACTGCATCAATGCGGTGTGGCATGGAGGCGATCAGCCTGTGACACTACTGAGGTGTTATGGAAGCCCAGGTTGGTTTGATATCAGCCTTTAGCTTGTCTGCATTGTTGGGTGTCTCATCTTCCTTTTAACAATACCCCACCGATTCTCTATGGGGTTTAGGTCAAGCGAGTTTGCTGGCCAATCATGCACAGTAATATCACGAACATTAAACCAGGTATTGGTACTTTTGGCAGTGTGGGCAGGTGCAAAGTCCTGCTGGAAAGTAAAATCAACATCTCCATAAAGCTGGTCAGCAGAGGGAAGCATGAAGTGCTCTAGAATTTCCTGGTAGAGGGCTGCGCTGACTTTGAACTCTTCTTTCAGACTCTGGGACCTTAATTTCCAAATGAAATGCAACATTTACATTCATCCGGAAAGAGGACTTGAACTACTAAGCAACAGTCCAGTTCTTTTTTTCCTTAGGCTGGCCATACACTATACAATTTTCTTATTCAATTTCCTTTAGATTTACCTTAAACTATGTAGTTCAAGGGCATGCCTGATTGAATACAAATTGAAAGCGTTCAGGTTTGACCCTATATTACATGGTTTTGGTAAATCTAAAGGAAAGTTGAACAAGAAAATTGTATAGTGTATGGCCAGCCTTAGCCTAGGTAAGACACTTCTGAAGTTTTTTCTGGTTCAGAAGTAGTTTGACACAAGGAATGCGACAGCTGTAGCCCATGTCCTGGATATGTCTGTGTGCGGTGGTTCTGGACCTACTGATACCAGCCGTAGTCCACTCCTTGTGGATCTCCCCCAAATGATTGAATGGCCTTTGCTTCACAATCCTCACAAAGCTACAGTTATCCCTGTTGCTTGTGCACCTTTTTCTACCACACTTTTTCCTTCCATTCAATTCTCCAATAATATGCTTGGATACAGCACTGTGTAAACAGCCATCTTCTTTAGCCATGCCTTTTTGTGACTTACCCTCCTTGTGGAGGGTGTCAGTGACTCTTCTGTTCAATTGTCAAGTCTTCCCCATGATTGTGTGACCTACTCAACCAGACTCAGAGACCATTTAAAGGCTCAGGAAACCTTTACAGGTGTTTTGAGTAGGTATAGACCGATATGTTTTTTTCGGGGCCGATACCGATATTTAGGTCACAAAGTATTGTGATGGGCCGATATTTTGTACATTTAAAGTTTTGAAAAATAAAGACAATTTTCGACACAAATCTGGTACTGAGCATGCTAATATTTGTTTATAACCATTTTTAACATTAAATGCTTGATCTTTACACCTTACCTGCATGAAAACTGATAGGAAAACCGCACAGCTTTCACTTGCAGGTACATCAGTTTTACATCATATGAACGAACGAGTCCTAGAAGAGTAGACAACTGTGAAAAATAAAGTGCTGGAAAAAAAATAACTAAAGGCTTCCCAAAACAAAATTTACATAAACTGCTGCAGAAGTGCACTCATTGTCTGCAATGATTAAATCTAGTAGCTGCAGTGCAAAAGACAGTGGACTGGACACTAGTACTACTCACTTTCAATACTCCCAGTTAAGTAGAACAATTTTATAGAGCAGAAAGCATAACATTTCAGCATGCTCACAGTTAAACGGCTTCTATTTTTTTCATATATTGCTGCCACTTCACTAAACACGTTCACTTGGTACCAAGGAATGAGGAGCAGAAAGGTATCTTCTAGCATGAGAAGCAAGCCTTTTGTAGCATTCCTCATTTTCTTTCAACCATGAAGAGGATCATCACTTCTTCTGTCAATTATTGGTTCCTTCAATTAGAGATGAAGTTCATCATCCAGGGTCATTATTGCAGATTCAGAAGAATCCTCTGCATGAGGCCCCAATAAAACACTGAACATTTCATCTATTCAACCACGATGAAGTTTCTCTTCTGTCGGTTGTCTTTTTGGACATTTTTCTCTTTTTGCAGCATCCTGCTCTTCCAGATGGCTGGCTGGCACCCTGTGATGGGTGGCTGGCATTCTGGCACTCTGTGGTGGGTGGCTGGCTGTTTAGCACCCTGTGTTGGGTGGGTGGCTGGCTTCCTGCACCATGTAGTGGTGGGTGGCTGTCCATCTGGCACCCTGTGGTGGGTGGCTGGCTTGCTGGCACCCTATGGTGGGTGGATGGCTTGCTGGCACCATGTGGTGGGTGGCTGGCGGGTCTGGCACCATGTAGTGGGTGGCTGGCTGGCACCCTGTGGTGGTGGGTGGCTGGCTGGCACCTTGTGGTGGATGGCTGGCTGGCACCCTGTGGTGGATGGCTGGCCTGCTGGCACCCTGTGGTGGGTGGCTGGCTTGCTGGCAACCTGTGGTGGCTGGCTGACTCCCTGTGGTAGGTGGCTGGCTTGCTAGCACCCTGTGGTGGTGGGTGTCTGGCTTGCTGGCACCCTGTTGTAGGTCGCTGGCTTGCTGGCACCCTATGGTGGGTGGATGGCTTGCTGGCACCCTGTGGTGGGTGGCTGGCGGTCTGGCACCGTGTAGTGGGTGGCTGGCTGGCACCCTGTGGTAGTGGGTGGCTGGCTGGCACCTTGTGGTGGATGGCTGGCTGGCACCCTGTGGTGGAACGCTGGCTTGCTGGCACCCTGTGGTGGGTGGGTGGCTGGCTGGCACCCTGTGGTGGGTGGCGGGCTGGCACCCTGTGGTAAGTGGCTGGCTTGCTAGCACCCTGTGGGGGGTGGCTGGCTTACTGGCACCCTGTGGAGGGTGGCTGGCTTGCTGGCACCCTGTGGTGGGTGGCTGGCTTGCTGGCACCCTGTGGTGGGTGTATGGCTGTCTGGCACCATGTGGTGGGTGGCTGGCTAGCTTGCACACTGTGGTGGATGGCTGGCTTTCTGGCACCCTGTGGTGGGTGGCTGGCTGGCTGGCACCCTGTGTTGCGTGGCTGTCTGGCACCCTTTGGTGGATGGCTGTCTGGCACCCACTGGTGGATGGCTGTCTGGCACCCACTGGTGGGTGGCTGGCTTGTTGGCACCCTGTGGTGGGTCGCTGGCTGTCTGGCAACCTTTGGTGGGTGGCTGGCTTGTTGGCAACCTGTGGTGGGTGGCTGGCTTGCTGGCACCCTGTGGTGGATAGTTGGCTGTCGTGAACCCTGTGGTGGGTGGCTGGCTGACTGATACCCTGCGGTGGTGGGTGGCTGGCGGTCGGGCACCCTGTAGTGGGTGGCTGGCGGTCTGGCACCCTGTGGTGGTGGGTGGCTGGCTGGCACACTGGTGGAAGGCTGGCACCCTGTGGTGGTTGGCTTGCTGTCTGGCACGCTGTGGTGGGTGGCTGACATGCTGGCATGCTGTGGTGGATTGCTGGCTGTCTTGCACCCTGTGGTGGGTGGCTGGCTGACACCCTGTGGTGGGTGGCTGGCTTTCTTGCACCCTATGGTGGTGGATGGGTGGGTGGATGGCTGCCTGGCATCCTGTGGTGGGTGGCTGGCTTGCTGGAACCCTGTGGTGGGTGGCTGGCTTGCTGGAACCCTGTGGTGGGTGTCTGGCTGTCTGGCACCCTGTGGTGGGTGGCTGGCTGGCACAGGGGCTGTGGGTGGCTGGCTGGTACTGTGGCTGGCTGGTACAGGGCCTGTGGGTGGCTGGCTTGCTGGTACAGTGCCTGTGGCTGGCTGGTACAGGGCCTGTGGGTGTGGGTGGCTGGCTGGCACCGGGCTGAGGTGGGTGGGTGTATGGCTGTGTTATGCATTCCTCAGAGACTCTCGACTCCAGACGAGGCTGTCCAAGGAGAGGTAGGCGGCCTAAGTCGGCAGAAGGTTAGACCCAGTGAGTGGAGGTGCGTGGCGCAACATACGGATTGACGTCATGACAATATCGGTAATATCAGCAAGTTTCAGGGGCCGTTACTGATACATCGGGAAAAGTGAATATCGGCCCTCCGATAATCGGCTTTGCCAATAATCGGTCGATCCCTAGCTTTAAGTTCATTAGCTGATTAGAGTGTGACACCATGAGTCTACAATATTGAAGTTTTTCCACAATATTTTAATTTTCTGAGATACTGAATCTTGGGCTTTCACTAGCTGTAAACCATAATCATCAAAATTTAAATAAAGAAATGCTTGGAATATATCACTTTTTGATGATATTTACATTTTTTGAGATGCACATGTATGGCCCTGATCCTGGAATTGACCCTGAAAATCCGCTATTGATGTGGTCTCAGTTAAATAGAAGCACAATTTGTTAGTATAATCCTACAGATCTAATATTGTTGAATGTTATAGGGTTCATTGGAACAGACATTTCTGTAACCATTGGGTGTATTGAGAGTGCACTTTTAAGTTGATATGATAGATCCTTTTCTTTGTGTACAGTGAGAGTTATGCGTGAGAGTTTGCTTTCCTCTTCCTCATTCCCCGGTGAACAGAGCACAGTGGTCTCAGTAATAATGTATAAAGTAGCACAATAAACACTTACTTCCTGCCGAGTGGACTTTATGCAGTCTAGCACCCTGCTGTCTTATCCAATAGCAATGCTGAGTTGCTTATCTACCTAGAGCTTATCTAAAGTAATGACTGTCAGAACAATTTGCACTTCTTGTCAGTGCCTGCAATACTTTATTCTTAAGAAATAGAAAATAACACTTTCTCTTTCATTCATTGATGGACACAGGTCCTGATCTTCATAACCATTGGGTTATACTGTCCCTAGGCTGGAAAAAGAATCTGGCTATGCCTATGGACAGTCCCAGGGGGTGAACTCCCTCTCTCTGCTAGAGGTACTCATTTTTTTCTGCGAAGTCAGGAGTAAGGACCTAGTTCCTTGCTGGGATCTCTGGTCCTGGCAATTTTTGTTTCTCTTACGTCCTCCGACAGTCGCCGCCCATTCACACAGTCTTCACTTATGGGGTATTAACTTCATCTCCACAGGAGTTTCTAGGCATAAGACTTTTAAAAGAACAATAAATCTACATAGTCACACATGGGGGCTGTCCTACTAGTCCAATACCCCCCTGCAATAGCCATCCCAATTCAGTTTGTCTTCTGCCTAGATTCAGGAGTGGATAGGCTTCCCTGTGCTGAGGCTACAGTCTCAGCCTTCCTCTTTTTCTTTATGATTTATTTTCTGGAAATGTCATGTTTCTTTACATTGCTAGCTTTTTATTTTGTCAGCGCTAGTTAGTTAGCTCTTCGGATGAAGACGGCGTTGCGGAGCTGGGAATCGGACTGACCGCCCTGGTTCTCCAGGACAGAGGGTCAGATGGAATCCCAGTCCGCCACCGAGCGTTTCGTGGGCTATGTGTTCGCCCTGGCCTCATGAACGACCCATCCCTGTCCATCAGGGATGCAGCCAGGTGAGGTGGCTATCTCACTGGACACAGCATTTGTTCGTCCGTGCATCCTAGTGTCCTGCGTTTTTGGATGGCGGCACTCCCCTGCTATCTGAGGGTGGGCGTGTTTCCCGCTTGATCTGAGGCACCCCACGCCATCGGTACAGGTAAGTACATTCTATGTGGGGCGTCTGTCTGGGGTCGGCAGTCCATGTGTGTTTATGGTGTCCCCTGTGTCTGTGCGTTTTTTGGGCTCCCTGTCCCGGTCCCTGCGGGGGCGCTTTTCCCTCACAGCAGCGCTGTGGGGTTTTTTTTGGGGGTCCCTCTCCTACATGTCACCTAGGGTGCTTGGTGATGCAGACACATGCGGTGACCGCTGCATGGTAAAACACCGCCGGTCCGCCATTTTTACTGTGGCCAGCATGTCTGGCTTCACTGTGGGTGCTTTTGCAGCATGCTATGTAGTGTATTTTCGCGCCTTGCGGCGCCATCTTGTGTGTGCCAATGCGATCGTTCCGAGCACATGTCGGCGGCCATCTTGCCGAAGCCTCCCATTAGTTTACATAGGCATCCTTTTTCCCTTGGCCTGCAGCCTGGGTCAGCCTCCAGCGGTGACATCACTTCCTCCTCTCTCACAGGAGAGTCCGAAGGAGCTGGTCACACTTTGTGGGGTTCGGTCCTGCTGTTCTTTTTCCTGCCTTGCCTTGTGTGCTTTTCCTGGTCAGTTTTATCCCTGCGGGGGCTCTGTATATCACAGTCTTATAGCGGTGTGCTGGGGAGGGGTCCGCAGCGCACTTAAAGGGCCAGGTTAAAAAAAATATATATATTTTCTAAAATGGAATCCCAGGACAGCAAATCCCCGCCAGCTTTGGGGGGGGGGGGATTCAGGGTCCACTGCATCCTCTAACCAGGCCGATTTGGCTGCTATTGTGGCAACTTTGGTGTCAAAAATGGATGTGCTGATGTCTGAACGTGCTGCTAGGAAAAGGCCTAGGATTTCCTTTTCTTCTGATTCTGAGTGTGACATGGTTGCTGTAGGTAGCGTGGCTCTTTCAGGGTCTCGCTCTTCTCAGGACCCGCAAGAGTCTGAGGGGGAGGCGGAGGTCGGTCGCAGGGGTGGATGAATCCCCCCCTGGGTCGCCCAAGGAACGCGCAGCTATGGATGAGTTGATCCTAGCAGTGAAGGAAACACTACATTTGGAGGATGAGCCCACTCCTCCGGGCGTTGTGTCCTCTTTTGGAACACACAGGACCCGCAAGACGGCGCAGGTTTTTCCCTGCCCCGCAGAATTTCACCATAAGGTGACTGAGCTATGGCGTAATTTAAAACATACCTTCGTGGTGCCTAAGAAGTTTCAACTTCTCTACCCTTTTGCGGCTACTACGGTTGCGCGCTGGTGTGTGCCTCCTCAAGTGGACCACACGGTGGCCAGGTTGAACAAGTCTACCCTGTTACCCACTGAGGACTCCCCGGTGTTTAGGGATCCTACTGATAGGAGACTGGAGTCTCTTGCCCGCCATGCCTACATGGTGGCGGGTTCCATGTTCAAGCCTATTTTTGCCTCTGTAATGGTGGCTCAGGCTGTGACGCACAAACGCACCCTCGTGGCCGACTCTGCCCCTCCCACTAATGTGGACATGGTGGAGCAGATTCATTGTGGGGTCATGTATTTTCGCGATGCGGCTCTGAATGAGGCCCCATTGGCGATACGCCTGTCTAGTGTCGCTGTGGTCAACCGTCGATTAATCTGGTTAAAATGCTGGTCGGCTGACCAAAAGTCCAGGAAGACGGTGGCTTACATCCCCTATGCGGGGTCTCGCCTTTTTGGGGAATCCTTGGACGAATTGGTTAAAGGTGTCACTGGGGGTAAGAGCACTCTGCTCCCCCAGAATCCCAATGGCAAGTTTTTCCACGGTAAGTGGGGCCAGTCCTTTAAACCTACTCAAGGGTCCTTTCGTGCCTTCAGGGCGCAGAACAAAGGTAAACCCTTCAAGGGCCAAGGTAGCCAGAAGAAGCCCTGGTTTGGCAAACGGAAGTCCGGCCAGACCGGTGCGGCGGCTCAGTCCGCCTCTGCCTGAAGGGGCGCCCTCACCCGTTACAGGGGTGGGGGGGGGGACGTTTGCGCGGTTTCCTACAACCTTGGCTGCTCCGAATCACGGACAGGTGGGTTCAGGAAATCATTCGGTCAGGGTACAAGATCGAATTTCTTTACGGCCGGCAAACAGATTCTTTCCCTCAAATCTTCATTTGACCCCAGGGCGGTTACAGGACCTGCATCAGGCGGTGCAGGATCTTCTCGCTCAGGGGGTGATTGTCCCGGTGCCTCATCGGGACAGGTTTCGGGGTTATTACTCGAATCTGTTCACTGTGCCCAGAAAGGAAGGCAAAGTGCGTCCGAATCTGAACTTAAAAGCGCTGAACCGCAAAAGCTCTGCATGGAGTCACTCCGTTCAGTGGTGGCCTCCCTGAATCCGGGAGAGTTCCTGGCTTCCATAGACCTGAAGGATGCATATCTGCACATCCCCATTTTCGAGGGTCATCAGAGGTACCTCTGATTTGCTATCGCGGAGGATCATTACCAGTTTGTGGCGTTACCTTTCGGTCTCGCTTCGGCTCCAAGGGTCTTTACCAAAGTCTTGGCGCCTGTTCTGGGCCTGTTGCGGGCACAGGGCATCGCAGTCTTGGGATATCTGGACGATCTCCTGTTAAGATCGAGTGCCAGCCAGGACCTGCTGCGCGATCTGTCCACTACGGTCCAGTCGCTTCAGGAGTTCAGTTGGATGATCAACGTTCAGAAGTCGACCTTGTCGCCTTCGGTTCTTCTCCAGTATCTGGGAATGGTTCTGGACTCTGCTCAAGCGAGGGTGTTCTTGCCGGAGGACAAGCTCCGAACTCTGCAGAACGAGGTCAGGTCCCTCAGGGACAACGACTCCTCGTCACTCAGGACCTGTATGCGGTCCTTGGGGCTGATGGTGTCAGCCTTCGAGGCGATACCATTTGCCCAGTTTCACACAAGGTCTCTCCAGGCGGCGATCCTCGCCAGGTGGGACAGACTACCTCAGTCTTTGAACCTGAGGGTGTCTCTGAGTCACCAGACCAGAACGGATCTCTTGTGGTCGCTTCAGTCCCCGGCGGTGTCGGACGGAAAATCCTTCCGGCCAATTCTGTGGACGATGGTAACCACGGATGCCAGCCTGTCGGGCTGGGGTGGTGTCTTGGGCAACCTGTCTGCCCAGGGCACCTGGTCAAAGGAGGATTCTTCCCTCCCGATAAACATTTTGGAATTGAGAGCGATCAGGCTGTGCCTTCTCCATTGGTCGGATCACCTTCAGGGCCGTCCTGTGCGGGTGCAGACGGACAATGCCACTGCGGTGGCTTACATCAACCACCAAGGGGGCACCAGGAGTGCCTGGGCGGCCCAGGAGGTGACCAACATTCTGTCTTGAGCTGAGATTCATGTCCCGGTGTTGTCGGCAGTTCACATTCCGGGTGTGGAGGATTGGGAGGTTGACTATCTGAGCCGCCAGACCTTGGACCAGGGAGAATGGTCCCTACACCCTGAGGTGTTTCAAATGCTGTGTGCGAAATGGGGATCCCCGGATGTGGATCTGTTTGCGTCTCGGCTGAAACACAAGGTGGAAAGGTTCGTGGCAAGAACACGCGATCCTCTGGCAGACGCCTCGGATGCACTGGTGGTGCCATGGCATCAGTATCGTCTGATATATGTCTTTCCTCCGCTTCAGCTGTTGTCCAGGTTCCTTCGCAGGTTGGCCTCGGAACCATCACTGGTGATTCTGGTTGCACCGGACTGGCCTCGCCGGTCCTGGTACGCGGACATCGTTCACCTGGCCGTAGAGCCTCCGTGGCGGCTGCCAATGCGAGAAGATCTGCTGTCCCAGGGACCGATCTTCCATCCTGCTTTACAGTCGCTGGCTTTAACGGCCTGGCTGTTGAAAGCCAGGTCCTGAGAGACAGGGGTCTCTCCTCAGAGGTTATTCCTACTTTGATCAAGGCTAGAAAAGCCTCTTCTGGTAAGATTTATTACCGTTCATGGAAAGCTTATTTTGCCTGGTGTGAGTGCAGGGGTTTCCCTCCTCGTTCTTACTCGGTGTCGAGTGTTAGCTTTCCTCCAGACTGAGGGTCGACCAGCGCCTTGCGCTGGCCACGATAAAAGGTCAGGTCTCTGCCCTGGCTGTTCTTTTCCAGCGCCCTGTGGCGTCTCATTCCTTTATTCGCACATTTATTCAAGGTGTGCGGCACTTGGCTCCTCCTAGGAAGGAGCCCTTACCTCCATGGGACTTGAACTTGGTTCTGTCCGTGTTACAGAGTTCCCTGTTTGAAAACATCAGGGAAATCTCGTTGCCTATGCTGTCAAAAAAGGTGGCTTTCTTGGTGGCGATCACCTCTGCTCGCAGGGTGTCGGAGTTGGCGGCGTTGTCTTGCCACTCCCCTTACCTGGTGGTTCATAGGTATAAGGTGGTCCTGCGACCTAATCAGTCCTTCTTGCCAAAGGTGGTTTCGGAATTCCACCTGAATGAGGACATTGTTTTGCCTTCGCTTTGCGCGAATCCCAAGCATCCAAAGGAGGTTGCTTTACATGCCTTGGATGTTGTCCGAGCGATCAGGGTCTACCTATCGTCGATTAAATCCTTTCGGAAATCGGATTCTCTGTTTGTCCTTCCTGAGGGACCTCGGAAGGGTATGGCTGCGTCTGCAGTAACCATTGCCAAATGGATCAGACAGACCATTATACAGGCCTACTCGTTGCGGGAGTGGGTTCCTCCCTTCCCTGTCAAGGCGCACTCTACCAGGTCGATGAGTACGTCCTGGGCCTATCGTCATCAGGCCTCGGTGGCCCAGGTGTGCAAGGCTGCGACTTGGTCGTCGGCGTACACCTTCTCAAAATTCTACAAAATTGATGTTCTGGCATCAGCTGATGCATCCTTTGGCCGCAAAGTTCTCTGTGCGGCTGTTCCTTAGGAAACCCTGGTTTCTCTTACGTCCTCCGACAGTCACCGCCTCCTCTAAGTCATCACTGTTGGGTATTGACTTCCGCTCCGTAGGAGTAGCTTGGCATATAGACTTAGTCCAAAGACAAAAGGCATTAGCATATACACACCCATGGGGGCTGTCCCATCTGGTCAATACCCCGCTGCATGACCACTCCCAACTCAGTTTTGATCTGCCTAGCGTCAGGAGTAGTCAGGCTTCCCTGTGCTGAGGCTTCAGTCTCAGCCTTCCTAATCTTTTATTTGATTTTCATTGAAAATGTCAGTTTTTTCTTACTTTACTAGCTGTTTATTTTGTCAGCTTTTAGTTGTTAGTCGTTTCTTCGGATGAAGATGGATCATGCGGTGCTGGGATTCGGACTGACCGCCCTGGTTTTCCAGGGCAGAAGGGTCAGATGGACCCCCAACCCGCCATTGAGCGTTCAGCTATGGTTCGCCCTGGCATTATGAATGACCCATCCCTGCTCGCAGCAGGGATGCAGCCGTGAGGTGGCTACCTCACAGGACACATCTGCGATGCTGCAGTGTCATGTCCCTGGCTCACGGCACTCCCTGTCAGATGAGGGCAGCGGTTTTCCGTTTATAGAGGCACCCCACGCCATCTGGTACAGGTAAGTACTTCTGTGTGGGGCCTCTGTCTGGGGTGGCAGTCTGTGTTGCTGTGTGTCCCCCATGTCTGTGCCTGTGTGACTCCCTAATGAGGCCCCTGCAGGGATCGCTTGTGCAGATTCTGTATGTGTGGGGGTCCCCTTCCCTGTGTCACTTCGGTGCATTGTTGGGGGTGCAGACGTTGTGTGGCGACGCGAATTTGCGCGGTCCGCCATCTTTGATTTGGGCAGGCATGGTAAGCTTCTCTGTGGGCGATACTGCATGCTGTTTTGGCGCCATTTTTGTGGGTGTAGAACGATCGGTCCGACCGCATGTTCGGCGGCCATTTTCGTGAAGCCTCCAATGCAATCCTAGGGGGCAGCCATTTTCCCTAAGTCTGAAAGTCTTTAAGTTCAGTCTACTTCAGCAGCACTTCCTTTCCCTCTGCAGCAGGACATCGGTGGCAACACTCTGTGGGCTCTGCAGGTTATCGCTCTTAATATTCCTCTGTATTATCGCTTCTGGCTCAGTTTTCTCTTCTCCTTTTGGGGGGGTCTTTGTCACTGTAGCTGTAGTGATGGGCTGCGCATTCCGCAGCGATCTAAAAGGGGCAATACACATTTTATTGCACTGTTTTTTCTGTGAACTTTGAGCAATGGATTCTCAGGATAGCAAATTCCCCCCAGCTCTGGTGGCGGCTCCCAGTTCTCCTGTGGCCCCTCTGAGACCCGATTTGGCCGCTGTAGTGGCGACTTTGGTGTCTAATATGGAAATGCTGATGGCTGAACGTGCTGCAAAAAAGAGGGCCAGATTATCTATCTCCTCTGATTCAGATGGTGATATGGCTGCTGCTGCGAGCGTGCCCTTTTCAGGGTCCCGCTCATCCTTGGACCCCTCGGGGTCTGAGGGGGAGGCTGAGGTGGAGGGGGTTGATACCTCCTCCCCGGGGTCGCCTGAAGAACGGGCGACCATGGATGAGCTAATTGTTTCTGTTAAGGAAACTTTACATTTACAGGATGAGCCCAGTCCTCCGGGCGTTGTGTCCTCATTTGGGACGCACAGGACCCGCAAGTCGGTGCAGGTTTTTCCCTGTCCCGCTGAGTTTCATTACACTGTTAATGAAATGTGGTGCACGTTAAAACGTCTATTCCTGGTGCCTAATCGGTTCAAGTTGCTTTATCCTTTTGCGCCGGCTACGGAATCACGATGGTGTGTGCCTCCACAGGTGGATCACACTGTGGCCATGTTAAACAAGGCTACTTTGGTTCCTTCCGAGGATACTCCGGTGTTCCGGGACCCCACGGACCGGCGGTTGGAGTCTCTAGCCTGCCATTCCTATACGGTGGCGGGTTCGTTGCTCAAGCCCGTTTTCGCGTCCGTTTTGGTGGCTCAGGCGGTGGCTGATTGGACTAAGATGTTTAGGAGCAATCTCGTGTCTGATGGTGTTCCGCCTGCCCGGCTGGAAATGGTAGATCAGTTCCACCAAGAAGTCATGTATTTGTGTGATGCGGCCTTGAATGAGGCCCCTTTAGTGGCTCGCCTCTCTAGTGTCGCGGTGCTTAACCGGCGACTGATATGGCCGAAGAGCTGGTCGGCCGACCAGTCCTCGCGGAAAACTGTTGCTGATTTTCCCTATGCTGGCTCTCGCCTTTTTGGCGAAGCGTTGGATACCCTGGTGAAAGGAGTCACGTGGGGCAAGAGCACTATGCTGCACCAGAACCCGAAGAACAAGTCCTTTCGAGGCAAGTGGGGTTCTGCGCCTAAATCCAGTCAGGGGTCCTTTCGAAACCAATCCAAGGGCAAGCCCTTCAAGTCCCAGGGCGGCCAGAAGAAGCCCTGGGCGGGTAAGCAGAAGTCCGGCACTGCCGGCTCGGCGGGTCAGTCCGCCTCTGCCTGAAGGGGCGCCCTCACCCATTTCAGGGGTGGGGGGACGTTTGCGCGGATTCCTCCAACCTCTGCTGCTCCGGATAGCGGACAGGTGGGTTCAGGAAATCATTCGATCGGGGTACAAGATCGAATTCCTTTCCAGGCCGGCGGACAGATTTTTTCCCTCAAATCTTCACTTGTCTCCGGGGCATCTGCAGGACCTGCACCAAGTGGTACAGGACCTTCTGTCTCAGGGGGTGCCTCATCGGGACAGGTTTCGGGGGTTTTATTCAAATCTGTTCACTGTGCCCAGAAAGGAGGGCAAAGTGCGTCCTATTCTGGACCTAAAAGCGCTGAACCGCTTCGTGCGTGTTCGGAAGTTCCGTATGGAGTCTCTCCGTTCGGTGGTGGCCTCCCTGAGTCCAAGGAAGTTCCTGGCCTCGATAGATCTGAAGGATGCGTATCTGCACATCCCCATTTTCGAAGGTCATCAGCGGTACATTCGGTTTGCTATCGCAGAGGACCACTACCAGTTTGTGGCGTTGCCTTTCGGTCTCGCTTCGGCACCCGGGGTTTAAACCAAGGTGCTGGCGCCGGTTCTTGGCCTACTGAGGGCACAGGGCATTGCGATCTTGGGGTACCTGGACGATCTCCTTCTGAGGGCACGTGCCAGCCAGGACCTAGTGCGCGATCTGTCCACCACAGTACAGACGCTCCAGGAGTTCGGATGGACCATCAATGTTCAAAAAACGGCGTTGTCTCCATCGGTTCGTCTTCCCTATCTGGGAATGATTCTGGACTCTGCTCAGCAAAGGTGTTCTTGCCGGAGGACAAACTCCAGACCTTGCAGGACGAGATCAGGTCCCTCAGGGACAACCCGTCCTCGTCACTCAGAACCTGTATGAGGTCGCTGGGGTTGATGGTGTCCGCCTTCGAGGCGATACCATTTGCTCAGTTTCACACGCGGGCTCTCCAGACGGAGATCCTAGCCAGGTGGGACAGACTGCCTCAGTCCCTGGATCTGAGTGTCTCCTTGAGTCGTCAGACCAGATTGGCTCTTCTGTGGTGGCTCCAGTCCCCGTCAGTGGCGGAGAGCAAGTCCTTCCGTCCGTTGGTGTGGACGGTGATTACCACGGATGCCAGCCTGTCGGGCTGAGGTGGAGTCCTGGGCAACCTGTCTGCCCAGGGCACTTGATCGGAGGAGGAGTCATAGTTACATACAGGGTTCGTACGGTCATTAAAAACCTGGAAAAGTTATGGAATTCTGAGATGACACTTTCCAGGCCTGGAAAGGTCATGGAAAAGTACGATTTTACAAATGTTTTGGAAAAGTCATGGAAATCTGGGGAGGAGCGGCGGGCAGCGGCGGGGGGAGCGGATGCTTAAAACTTTTTTATTGCCAATTAATGTATAATTATTTTATTTTATGCTTGTGCACATTTCCGGGTCCGCAGCAGCCGAGGAGTAGATCATACACCAAGCACCAATCGCTGGCAGCGGGGAGGGCCGGGCCGCGGTTTGCCTGTATGTGACTGGCCAGCAGCAGCAAACCAATCACAGGCGGCGGAAGCGTCACTGGAGGGCGGGCCGCATGAACGTGATGATGACGCGGAAGGGGGCGGTAACCGTTTCAGTTACCGCACCCCCGCGTCATCACGTTCATGCGGCCGGCCCTCTCTCCAGTGACGCTTCTGCTGCCTGTGATTGGTTTGCTGCTGCTGGCCAGTCACATACAGGCAAACCGCTGCCCGGCCCTCCCCGCTGCCTGTCATTGGTGCACGATCATTTCCTCGGCTTCTGCTGGCCAGTGACCGACCGTAGGGCAAACTGCGAGCACCTACTGTACCAGTCCTACAGGAATGTTAAAAATAAATGTAAATAAATAATTAAGCATCCAATCCTGAGTCGCCTTAGTTTCTGTGAGAACTCTTTTCTGCCTCATGGGACTGTTAGGTTCGGCCTAAGAATACTAAGCGCCGCATTTTTTCCAGCTGCACCTTCATGACTCACTGCCACCTGAACAGCTTTATTTGGGCAAGCAGGAGCACCACTGTTCTTTCTCCCAAAAGTAAGTGCCGCATTTGTGCACCATCAGATCTGTGCCATCCATACCAGTCTGCCTGCACCTCATGACTGTCGCTTGGGCCTAAAAGATTACTGTGCTGCATTTTGTGCATCTGACTGTCTGTGCCATCCATACCAGTCCGCCTGCACCTTATGACTGTCGCTTGGGCCTAAAAAGATTACTGTGCTGCATTTTGTGCATCTGACTGTCTGTGCCATCCATACCAGTCCGCCTGCACCTTATGACTGTCGCTTGGGCCTAAAAAGATTACTGTGCTGCATTTTTTGCATCTGACTGTCTGTGCCATCCATACCAGTCCGCCTGCACCTTATGACTGTCGCTTGGGCCTAAAAAGATTACTGTGCTGCATTTTGTGCATCTGACTGTCTGTGCCATCCATACCAGTCCGCCTGCACCTCATGACTGTGGCTTGGGCCTAAAAAGATTACTGTGCTGCATTTTGTGCATCTGACTGTCTGTGCCATCCATACCAGTCCGCCTGCACCTCATGACTGTGGCTTGGGCCTAAAAAGATTACTGTGCTGCATTTTGTGCATCTGACTGTCTGTGCCATCCATACCAGTCCGCCTGCACCTCATGACTGTCGCTTGGGCCTAAAAAGATTAAGTGCTGCATTTTGTGCCATCCATACCAGTCCGTTCACAGTTACAGCAATGCCAGGGAAATGCAGCTTTAAAAATGTATGGCTTCATGACAAAAAGTATGAGAGGTGGCTGGAGAAAGATCAGGACCCGGGACGTGCTAAATGTACAGTGTGTTGTAAAACATTTGACATTTCGAACATGGGAGAGGCAGCGCTGTCTAGCCACGCTAAAGGTGCAAAGCACCAGTCTGCAGCTGCGTGCTCGACAGCTTCCAATCCGATCGCTGGCTTTTTCACCCGTGCGCCTGAAGTGACACCGGCTCACAGCTGCGGCAGCGGTGCTTCCACCTCATCTACTGTAAAACAAGGGACCATTTTGAGTCACGCTGTATCCAGAAATGAAACTCTTAACAGCAGAGGTACTGTGGGCTCTAAAGGTGGTTAATTCACACTATTCATACAAGTCTTGTGAAGACACAGGTCAGCTTTTCCAGACTGTGTTCCCTGGCAGCAAGATAGCGGCCAGCTTTGCATGCGGCGAACGTAAGTGCTCATATTTATGTTCAGAACAGTGTTGCTGGACACTTTTATTTTTTAGTTGCTTCCCCTTGATTTATGTTATATCTCCTGTGGATTACGTGAATCCATTTCTAAGCGGTTCTCAGGGTTTATGTTATGAAACGTCGTTACTGTGCAAGCGTTATTTAAATAAATATTTCATATTCCACTGTACACTACAAAGCTGGTCATTTATATTAGTAAAAATATGCTGGGTGTGACATAGATTTTCTTCTTATTTAACACGTATACATAGACATTTCATGAAACATTAGGTCATGAATATTTACGTGAAGTCATGGAAAAGTCATGGAAAAGTCAAGGAATTTCATTGGTGAAAATGTGTATGAACCCTGTGTTAGTGAGGTTGAAAAAAGACATCAGTCCATCCAGTTCAACCTATGATGTGTGTGTGTGTTTGCTTTTAACCGTACATTGTATACCCCTGTATGTTGTGGTCTTTAAGGTGTCCATCTAATAGTTTTTTGAAACTATCAATGCTCCCTGCTGATACGACTGCTTGTGGAAGAGAATTCCACATCCTTACCGCTCTTACAGTGAAGAACCCCTTACACACTTTAAGGTTAAACCGCCTTTCCTCAAGTTTTAGTGAGTGGCCACATGTCTTATTGTATCTCCTTTCTCTGAATAGTTTGTTCCTTATGCTAGGGTCGCCAGTACAGTATTTGTACATTGATATCATATCCCCCCTCAATCGTCTCTTCTCCTCCCTCCCGATAAATGTGCTGGAATTGCGGGCGATAAAACTCTGTCTCTTCCAGTGGTCGGACCGTCTCCAGGGCCTTCCTGTCCGAGTACAGACGGACAATGCTACCGCGGTGGCTTACATCAACCACCAAGGGGGAACCAGGAGTGCTTGTGCGGCCCGGGAGGTGACCGACATTCTATCGTGGGCCGAGAGTCCTGTCCCGGCGATCTCAGCAGTTCACATTCCGTGTGTGAGAATTGGCAGGCCGACTATCTGAGCCGCCAGACCCTGGACCAGGGGGAATGGTCCCTGCACCCGGAGGTCTTCCAAATGCTGTGTGCGAGGTGGGGATCCCCGGACGTGGATCTGTTCGCATCTCGACTAAACCAAAAGGTGGAAAGGTTCGTGGCAAGAACACGCGATCCTCTGGCAGTTGCCTCGGATGCGTTGGTGGCCCCTTGGCATCAGTATCATCTGATGTATGCCTTTCCTCCGATTCAGTTGCTGTCCAGGTTCCTCCGCAGGCTAGCCTCGGAACCGCACCTGGTTATTCTGGTGGCTCCAGACTGGCCAGGCCGGTCCTTGTACGCCGACGTTGTTCACCTGGCAGTGGTGCCTCCGTGGCGGCTGCCCGTGCGGGAAGATCTCCTGTCTCAGGGTCTGATCTTCCATCCTGCTTTACATTCTCTGGCTTTGACGGCCTGGCTGTTGAGACCCAGGTCCTGACAAGGGTCTCTCCTCTGAGGTCATTCCTACCCTTGTCAAGGCTAGGAAGTGCTCCTCTGGTAAGATCTATTACTGTACCTGGAAGGCTTACTCGTACTCGGTGTCGAGAGTGTTGGCTTTTCTTCAGGCGGGAGTGGACCAGCGCCTGGTGCTGGCTACGATCAAGGGCCAGGTGTCTGCACTGGCTATTCTTTTCCAATGCCCTGTGGCGTCTCATTCTCTGGTTCGCACCTTCATTCAAGGTGTGAGACATTTGGCTCCTCCCAGGAAGGAGCCCTTACCTCCGTGGAACTTGAACTTAGTTCTGTCCGCATTACAACGTGCTCCCTTTGAAAACATCCGGGAGATATCGTTGCCTCTGCTGTCTAAGAAGGTTGCCTTTTTGGTGGCGATCACTTTGGCTCGCAGAGTGTCGAAACTGGAAGCGTTATCTTGCCGTTCTCCATACTTGGTGATTCACCGGGATAAGGTGGTTTTGCGTCCGCAGCCCTCCTTTCTTCCTAAGGTGGTCTCTGAGTTCCACATTAATGAGGATATTGTTCTGCCTTCGCTTTGTACGAAGCCTAAGCATCCTAAGGAGGTTGCTCTGCACTCCTTGGATGTGGTCAGGGTGATCAGGGTTTACCTGTCGTCCACGGAATCTTTTCGTGAAACGGATTCCCTCTTTGTTCTTCCTGAGGGACCTCGGAAGGGCATGGCTGCATCTGCAGCGACTATCGCCAAATGGATCAGACAGACCATTGAACAGGCTTACGCTTTGAAGGAACGGATTCCACCCTTCCCTGTTAAGGCGCACTCTACCAGATCTGTGAGTACGTCCTGGGCCTGTTGGCATAGGGCCTCGGTGGCCCAGGTGTGCAAGGCTGCGACTTGGTCGTCGGTGCACACTTTTTCCAAATTCTACAAAGTAGACGTTCTGGCATCAGCTGATGCCTCCTTTGGCCGCAAAGTTCTCAGTGCGGCAGTGCCATGATGGACCCTTGTGTTTTTTTCTGGGTCCCTGGCTGTTGGCATTTGCTTTCCTGGGCTGTTGTTCCTGTTGAGCATTGTTTTTTTCTGTTGCCCAGTTGGTTCTCTTACGGTGCATGTAAGATTCCTTTCTCTGATGTGGGTACTGCGTTGCCCTTTTCTACGGTTGCGTCTCCCACCCCTCATGTCTATACTGCTTTGGGACATCCCAACAGTGATGACTTAGAGGAGGCGGCGACTGTCTGAGGACGTAAGAGAAAACAGAATTTTTGTAAAATCTTACCTGTAAAATTCCTTTCTCTGAGTCCTCCGACAGTCGCCGCCCCTGCCCCTCTTTTGGGGTTCTTATTACCTACTGCTATGCTACCAAACTGAGTTGGGAGTGGTCATGCAGGGGGGTATTGACCAGATGGGACAGCCCCCATGGGTGTGTATATGCTAATGCCTTTTGTCTTTGGACTAAGTCTATATGCCTAGCTACTACGGAGCGGAAGTCAATACCCAACAGTAGGGCTGCACGATATTGGAAAAAAAGTACATTGCGATATTTTTTTTCCCAACGATATATATTGCGATATTGAGAGAGCCTTCAATCCAGGCTAAAGTCAACAATTACCTTAACATTGATATTAATAATTTCACAAATAAGCAAGCTTCATTACAAGTGACAAAAAGGTCACTTAATATTTTATTCCAAAATTAGAACATTTCTTGTAAACACAAAAGCAGAACACATTTTTAAATAAAACAGCAGCTTTACACCAACCCCCCTGATTGGTTTACATTACAACAATATAACTTAATATATTTTTTATAAAACAACTTATAGGCATTTTTGGTTCACAATCTTTTTTGTTTTTAAGTCAACTTTTCTTAGCAAAAGTGCCAAAGTTAAACAGTGTTGGTCATCATAATCATGGCTAAACAAAATGAAATAAAACTTCGAAACTGAGTATTTAGTATGATCATGCATGCTAGCTGCTTATGTATGCTGTATGCTTTGCTTACTCAAGGTTTTTAGCTAAGAACACAAGTCTTTTAACCTTTGCAGGCTTGAGGCAGGTTCGTTGGCAAGTGACGATGTTGCCACTAGTACTGAAAAGTCTCTCTGACGGCGAGCTTGTCGCAGGAATACACAGGTATCTGCGGGCAAGCCTGGCGAGACGAGGAAAGCTTATTTTGTGTACTTTCCACCATGCAAGTGGATCCTCCTCTTTGTCTATTGGAGGTGTTAGCAGATAGGTGTTTAACTCTGCTTCCAAAGCATCCTTTAGGGCCAGAGAGGAATCACCCTTTGCTGCAGTTTCACTCTGTTTAAAGAAGCTTGCCAATGACTTCTTTGCTTTCTTTGCCTGGGGTTCACTGGTAACGTTGGGCATCACGTCAGTGCTGCAGCTTGCTTTCTCCTGGCATTCCATCATCTGTGATGCCACTCTGGCCTTAACTTGGGTCTTCTTGTCTGCAATGATGAAGTCCATCTTGAACCGGGGGTCGAAAAAAGATGCCATATCTAGCAGCTTCTGAGTATCATCATCTTCATATTTCTCGTTGAGGTAGTCCAGCATCTTCTTCTTTATGTTCTTGGTCAAGTCTGTGTCTTCATCTCGCATTTCCAGTAGTGAATTGTTGAAGAGCTGAAGAACTGGCTTTACAAAGGAGACACTTGCGTATTCATCCCCTGAAAGTGCATCAGTGAAATCCAGGATTGGGCCCAGTGACTTGCTTACAGATTCCAGGACATCTATATCTTGCCAGGTTGGAATTAGATGTCGCAGCTTCTTGTCTGCAGACAGGACCTGAGTTAAAGCCTGCTGCTGCTCTAATATCCTGCTGATCATCATCTGTCTGGAACCCCATCTTGTTTGGCATTCTGAGATGAGGCAATGTGATGGAAGATTGAGTTCCTTCTGGACTTTTGCGAGGGCATCGCTGGCCTTCCAGCTGTGAGAGAAGTGGCTCACCAGCTTCTTGCAGACTCCTATAGCACGATCAATGCGGCCATCCTTTTTCACTGCATTTTCTAAGCAGAGAAAACAAACAAAACATTGTGAATGTGAACTTTAATTATTGAAGCACACTGTTTTTTTTGAAACAATAAATGAAGAGCTCTTTTCCAAAACGCGATAAACGCCAATAATAATTTCCTTGTTTAAAATGTTTTAACAGAATAAATTGAATATTCTCAAAATGTGTGGGTCTAGGTAAAAATTTTAATTTTCCCTGAAAACTATTGAAATGGAGTTATCGCGTTTTGGAAAAGAGCTCCTCAAATATGCTCCTAAAACTATTTTTTGCCACTGATTCAATAAGTTGTTTAAATGTTTAGTGTATTTTTTCTTACGTCATCGCTCCCAGGAATCAATGCTCCTGCACCGGCCCCGCACGTCAGTTCTGGTGCAGGCGCGTCATTCCCTGCTAAACAGCTTCTGGGCATGCCCAGAAGCTGTACAGGGATGACGAGCCTGCACCGGAAGTGACATCGGGGCCGGTGCAGGGCATTCTAGGACAGAAGAGGACACAAGGGGACGCTCCAGCTTCAGCTGTCCAGACCTGATGGCAGCGCTGGAGAAGAAATTTTCAAGGTAAGTATTTCATCTAAAAGGTAAGTGCAACCCGGGACAGTTCAGAGGCTATCCATTGTGGAATGTACTAGCCCTGACTGTCCCGGGGGTATTTTTATCAACATTTTTTTTTTTTCAGCATGAATACTAAGTAAAACGGCAAAAAAATGTATATTTATTTAGATCATGGTCATTATTCACCAACTGCAAGATGTAGTCTGTGGCCGAAGCACTGTAGTCTGGTCCACTTGTTCAGATCGGCAGCTTTCAGCATGTTCGCTGCATTATCTGTTGTTATACAGACTTGACGTGTCTCATCTAAGCCCCAAGCGGACACCGCTTCTTTCAGGGCCTCTGCGATATTCTCAGCTGTATGACTTTCCGGGAAAAATGCTGTTTGCAAACAGCGACTTTTTAGCTCGAAGTCCTCTGTGATGAAATGGACCGTCAGACTCATGTAGGGCTCCGTTGTTCTGCTGGACCACAAGTCTGTTGTAGTTGCATAGTATTCCACGTACGACAGTTCTGCTTTAACCTTAGATTTGCATTTTTCATACAGTTCTTGTATCGCAACTTGGGAAAAATATGTGCGGGATGGTATAACATACCGCCTGTCAAGCGTTTGGATCATTTTCTTAAATCCCTCTTTGGTGACGGTATTTAATGGCAACATATCTTTAGCGATATGAAACGTTATTGCGTCTGTTATTGCTTTCTGTCGTTGAGAGCCTTTCTGTTAAGGTGTCACACTGGCAAAGACATCACAAATATTTGTTTGAACTTGACGACATCCAGAATCCGATTTGACTTTGAATTCATCGTAAAGAGCTTTGTGGTGCCGTTTTAAGTGACCAGACAAATTGGTGGTGTTTCCTTGTTTTGTGGCCACAACTTTATGACACTGCATGCAAAGTACCTCTTTTTGGTCAACATCCTCCTTTTTGTACCCGAAATACCCCCAAATACTTGATTTTGACTTTCTTTTTGGTACAAAATCATTTTTTTGCGGCGGATCCTCTTCATTGCGCATTTTTAGTAGTGATGAAGAATGTTGGCTGTGACTAAGCGGTGGGTGAGCGTCGTGAGCAGCGGTACAGCAAACCAATCACGTGTGACTTCTGACCATACAGGGTTAATGTTAATGTAGGGCAGTACTGCAGCCTTCTGATTGTAGTTGTACCATACAGGGTTAATGTTACTGTAGGGATTCAGTGCAGCAGCCTCCTTCTGATTGTACCATACAGGCCCAGGCCAGCCAGGGTTAATGTTACTGTAGGGATGGGAAGTAGTGCAGCAGCTGAGCAGCCTTCTTCTGATTGTATTACAGGGCCAGCCAGGGTTAATTTTACTGTAGTAGGGATTGGGAAGTAGTGCACCACTGCAGCAGCCTTCTGATTGTAGTTGTACCATACGGGGTTAATGTTACTGTAGGGATTCAGTGCAGCAGCCTTCTTCTTGTTGTACCATACACAGGGCCAGCCAGGGTTAATTTTACTGTAGTAGTAGGATTTGGGAAATACAAGTAGTGCTGCACGGCAGCAGCAGTCTTCTTCTAAATGTCATTGCAGTTGCTGCATCGTACAGGGCAGGCCAGGGTTAATGGTGGACACTCCAGGACAGGTTAATAACATGTGATGTGACTGTGCACTGCATAGAAATCAGGACTCACAGTGTGGTAGAAGGTGGGAGTACAGCCCGAACATCCGTCCCTCAAGTTAAGTCTACCCGTGCAGCTCTCATGACCGAGCGGTGAGTAGCGGCAGAGCGAACCAATCACGTCGCGAGTAGCGGCACAGGGAACCAATCAGGTGTGCAGGCACGCCTGATTGGTTCCCTGTGCCGCTGCTCACGGCCCGCTGTTCACCGCTCAGTCAGGGAGAGCTGCAGGAAGGACATAACGTGCGGGACGGTCGGGCTGTATTCCTTTGCCTTCCTAAACTGTGAGTCCTCCCCAATATCGGCTGATCCGGTGATGTGTACATCGCCTACGCCCGCAGCACGATATTCGATGTTACATCGAATATCGTTCAGCCCTACCGAACAGTGATGACTTAGAGGAGGCGGCGACTGTCGGAGGACTCAGAGAAAGGAATTTTACAGGTAAGATTTTACAAAAATTCCGTTTTTTATTTGGGTTCCTAGCTGTTGGGGTTTTTTCCCCTGGTTATTTCTTTTCCTGGGTCGTTACTCATGTTGATCATTTGTTTTTTGTTACCCAGAAGGTTACCTTCTTGTACGTGTAAGGTTCCTTTCTCTGATGTGGGTACTACGTTGCTTTTCTGGCGGTTGCGTTTCCCACCCCTCATGTCTACACTGCTTTGGGACATCCCCATAAGTGAAGACTGTGAATGGGCGGCGACTGTCGGAGGACGTAAGAGAAAACTGAATTTTTGTAAAATCTTACCGTAAAATTCCTTTCTCTGAGTCCTCCGACAGTCGACGCCCCTGCCCCTCTTTTTTTGGGTCTTTTTTATACACTTTCACTGCTTGCGACCAAACTGAATTGGGATGGCTATTGCAAGGGGGTATTGGACTAGTAGGACAGCCCACATGGGTGTGACTATGTAGATTTATTGTTCTTTTACAAGTCTTATGCCTAGAAACTCCTGTGGAGACTAAGTCAATACCCCATAAGTGAAGACTGTGTGAATGGGCGGCGACTGTCGGAGGACTCAGAGAAAGGAATTTTACGGTAAGATTTTACAAAAATTTAGTTTTTTTAGATATACATTTTTCCTCCTGTATTTTTCCTATGAGATCCACAATCAACTGGGGGACAGGCTGGATAATCAAGATCCTGTGGTCACCCCAGTCTGGGCAGCGAGCACGTGCAGACCTCAGCTCTGCGCCAGGTCGGCTGCGACATAGCCCCAACTGGACGGGGGCTGGCCTGTGAGTTAAACGCCTCGCGAGGTCGCATACAACCAGATCTCGGCCCAAGTCGCAGTGTTCCTCCTGCCCGACAGCCCCCCCCCCCCCCCATTTCGATAGAGGACTTCTGTCTGGAACGCTGCCCACGCTGTTCCTGGTATGGTGAGTAGCTTTGCCCCCTCTCCTCCTGGAGGGTTTTGGGGTGGATTTGGGCCACTTGTGACGGTCGGGCCCCCAGGTTCCCCTCCTTCCTCTCAGGCACCCCCCTTTTATCTGTACCCTATCTTGCCCTCCACTTATGCTGGGGCTGTTTGGTTGGTCTGGTCCACCTCCTGGGACTGGCGATGGGGGCTGGATGATCGTCTATGCGCGCGCAGGGGGGTGTTGTACCTGGTTGGGGCTGCTACTAGGGCCCCCGTCCTGCCTGGGTCTGTCCTTGATGCCTAGGGATCTCTCTTGGGTCCCTGGAAGCCTTGTGGTACCGCGAGCGTTCCGCCATTTTGTTGTACGGGAGCCATGTTTTTGTTACATAGTAGTTGAGGTTGAATAAAGACAATAGTCCATCCAGTTCAACCTGTGTAGGTGTGTGTGGCCGTAATCATCTCTCATACCCCTTGAGATATGTCCAAGAGTCTTTAGAAAGTAGCCATACTTCCCGCAGAAACTACCTCTTGTGGTAGAGAATTCCACAATCTTGTAGCCCTAACAGTAAAGAACCCCCTGCGTTGCCTGAGGTTAAAATGCTTCTCCTCTAATCGCATTGTATGTCCTCGCGTCCTCATGCATTCCTTGCGACTGAATAGCTTTTTTCTATGCTGAGATCACCATTTAGGTATTTGTAAATTGCTATCATGTCCCCTCTCAGGCTTCTCTCCTCCAGGGAGAATAAATTAAGCGAATGTAGACGCTCTTCATAATTAGGGTCCTCCAATCCCCTAATTAGTTTAGTTGCCTTTCTTTGGACTCTCTCCAGCTCCAACACATCCCTCCTGAGGACTGGCAACCAGAATTGGACAGCATACTCCAGATGCGATCGGACCAGAGTTTTATAAAGTGGTAGGATTATAGTTTTATCTCTGGAATACATCCCCTTCTTTATGCATGCTAATATTCTGCTGGCTTTGGCAGCTGCCGCTTGACATTGCATGCTATTTCGTAGTCTATCCTCTACCAAGACCCCCAGATCTTTCTCCATTTTTGATTGCCCCAAAGGTTCCCCTCCTAAAGTATATTGGGCTTTTATGTTTTTAGTCCCCAAGTGCAAAACCTTACACTTCTCCACATTAAACCTCATTTGCCATGTCATTGCCCACTCTGTTATTTTGGTTCAGGTCATTCTGTAAGATATCTGCGTCATGCTGTGCAGTTATTGCCCTGCCCAATTTTGTGTGATCTGCAAAAACTGATATAGAACTAATGCTTCCGTCCTCAATGCTGTTTATGAATAAATTGAACAAGGTTGGTCCCAGGACTGAGCCTTGGGGGATCCCACTTATCACCCCAGACCAGTCTGAGTATGCACTATTTATTACCACCCTTTGGACACGCCCTTTTAGCCAGTTCCGTATCCAAGAGCAAACCTTGTGGTCGATGCCTGCAGACCTTATTTTTAAATTAAGCGCTTGTGGGGAACTGTATCAAATGCCTAAGCGAAATCCAGGTACACCACATCCACTGGTCTCCCCCTATCTAGCTCACAGCTCACCTCCTCGTAGAATGTCAATAGATTGGTTTGACAAGAACACCCATTTGTAAACCCGTGCTGATTACTGCTGATGATGTTGTTGTCTTTAGCAAACTCTACGATAGCGTCCCTTATCATCCCCTCCAGAAGCTTACATACAGTGCCTTGCAAAAGTATTCGGCCCCCTTGAACTTTGAGACCTTTTGCCACATTTCAGGCTTCAAACATAAAGATATAAAACTGTAATTTTTTTGTGAAGAATCAACAGGTGGGACACAATCATGAAGTGGAACAAAATGTATTGGATATTTCAAACTTTAACAAATTAAAAACTGAAAAATTGGGTGTGCAAAATTATTCAGCCCCCTTAAGTTAATACTTTTTGCCTATTCCTCCTTGCAAAACAGCTCGAGCTCAGTGAGGTTGGATGGAGAGCGTTTGTGAACAGCAGTTTTCAGTTCTTTCCACAGATTCTCGATTGGATTCAGGTCTGGACTTTGACTTGGCCATTCTAACACCTGGATATGTTTATTTGTGAACCATTCCATTGTAGATTTTGCTTTATGTTTTGGATCATTGTCTTGTTGGAAGACAAATCTCCGTCCCAGTCTCAGGTCTTTTGCAGACTCCATCAGGTTTTCTTCCAGAATGGTCCTGTATTTGACTCCATCCATCTTCCTATCAATTTTAACCATCTTCCCTGTCCCTGCTGAAGAAAAGCAGGCCCAAACCATGATGCTGCCACCACCCTGTTTTGACAGTGGGGATGGTGTGTTCAGGGTGATGAGCTGTGTTGCTTTTATTACGCCAAACGTAACGTTTTGCATTGTTGCCAAAAAGTTCGATTTTGGTTTCATCTGACCAGAGCACCTTCTTCCACATGTTTGGTGTGTCTCCCAGGTGGCTTGTGGTAAACTTTAAACAACACTTTTTATGGGTATCTTTAAGAAATGGCTTTCTTCTTGCCACTCTTCCATAAAGGCCAGATTTGTGCAGTATACGACTGATTGTTGTCCTATGGACAGAGTCTCCCACCTCAGCTGTAGATCTCTGCAGTTCATCCAGAGTGATCATGGGCCTCTTGGCTGCATCTCTGATCAGTCTTCTCCTTGTATGAGCTGAAAGTTTAGAGGGACGGCCAGGTCTTCGTAGATTTGCAGTGGTCTTTTACTCCTTCCTTTTCAATATTATCGCTTGCACAGTGCTCCTTGGGATGTTTAAAGCTTGGGAAATCTTTTTGTACCCAAATCCGGCTTTAAACTTCTCCACAACAGTATCTTGGACCTGCCTGGTGTGTTCCTTGTTCTTCATGATGCTCTCTGCCCTTTAAACTGACCTCTGAGACTATCACAGTGCAGGTGCATTCATACAGAGACTTGATTACACACAGGTGGATTCTATTTATCATCATTAGTCATTTAGGTCAACATTGGATCGTTCAGAGATCCTCACTGAACTTCTGGAGAGAGTTTGCTGCACTGAAAGTAAAGGGGCTGAATAGTTTTGCACGCCCAATTTTTTTCATTTTATTTGTTAACAAAGTTTGAAATATCCAATAAATTTCGTTCCACTTCATGATTGTGTCCCATTTGTTGTTGATTCTTCAAAAAATTACAGTTTTATATCTTTATGCTTGAAGCCTGAAATGGGGCAAAAGGTCGCAAAGTTCAAGGGGGCCGAATACTTTCGCAGGGCACTGTACCATCGATGTCAGGCTGACCGGCCTATAATTTCCTGTGACATGCCTCTGCCCTTTTTTGAATATCGGTATCACGTTAGCTTTCCTCCATTCCCCTGGTACATTTCCTGTCATAATACTGTCAGCAAAGATCAGGAACAGTGGTCTAGATATAGTTTTACTAAGTTCTTTCAGTACTCTCGGATGTACGCCATCCGGGCCTGGTGATTTATTTGTGTTAATTTTATCCAGCCTTTCCCTTTTTTCACTCTCTGTTAGCCATAGCGGCAAGTCCTGTGAATTATTGCTAACTATACATTCATGGTCAGTGTACCCCTCCTTTTCCTGTGTAAAGACTGAGGAGAAAAAAGCATTAAGCACTGTTGCCTTTTCGGTGTAACAATCCTCCCCTCATCGTTAATTATGTGTGCAACATGCTCTACCCTAGTTTTTTGCTGTTGATATATATAAAGAATTTTTTAGGGTTCCTTTTACTATCCTCCGCTATTTGTCTCTCGAAGTTGATTTTAGCCATTTTGATTTGGTATTTACTTTTCTTATTTGCCGATACTGTGCCTTCTGATTTATATTTCTTAAAGGCCATTTTTTCCCCCTAATAAGTTTAACATTACGGTTTAGCCAACTAGGTTTGGCTTTGTCTCTTCTAAATGTATTGCCCATAGGAATGCACTGCGAGATGCATTTGTTTAATATGTTCCTAAAGCATTTCCCATTTTTTTTTTGTGGTCAGTGTTCCTAGGGTTTGGTCCCAGTTTACCCTTTCCATTATCGAGCACAATTTGGGAAATTTTGCCCATCTGAAGTTTAGGGTTCTTATGTTCCCCTCTTGCCTTATTATCTTGTTTTTTACGCTAAATGTGATCATTCTGTGATCGCTAGAGCCCAGGTTGTCCTGGGCACCTACACCTGAGATTAGGTCTGGGTCATTAGTGATCAATAGATCCAGCACTGCATTTTATCTAGTAGGAGAATCCACCAACTGAGACATCTAGTTGTCCTGTTAGGTTTCCATGAAGAGACGGGCCTTCTGTGAGTGTGTAGTTCCCTCTTCCCAGTCAATGTCGGGATAATTGAATTCCCCTAACATGATGACTGATCCCAGCTTTGCACTTTGTCGCAGCGTGCCCCTAACTGCAGGACAGAGGCAGTCTGTCAGGATGGACGCCCACCCTCAGCAGCGTGGTCCGGTAAGTACAGTCCCCCCCGTCTGGTTAGCGGGCCTGGGCAGATGTGGGCTCCTCCATAGGTGAGTAGGACCCTCTGGTACCCATACCTCCTATCACCCTCCTCCACTATGAGGGGATCATCTGGGACCTTCCCCTCCTACCCTGACATCTCCCTACCCTGGGCTCCAGGCCTGTTACTAGGATTGGCCTCACTAGGCCCAAGGTCACATGCTCATCGGTGCGAAGCCGCCATTTTGCCGTGGCCTGCAGCCTTAAGAGGCCTCAGCAGCCTGCCTGGGTATCCCTATCACTGTAATGCCGGTGGCCATTTTGCTGGAGCCAGAGACAAAATAGCACAGTAGCTTCTGGCTCTTGTGGGCGGTGGCGTTTACTTCTACCTTCTCTTCTCCATGCTGCTGATGGACCTTGCTGTGTTCTCCATGTGGTAACTACTCTAGAGGAGTTTTAATTACCCTTGCCTTCACCTTTTCATCTTCAGAGGGATTTCATGCTTTTAGGGGGCTTAGGATTATCCCCCGGAGTATCGCTGCGTGCATCGCGATCGCCTCTTAAAGGCGCAGTGCACACTGGTAGAGGCAGAATTGCTGGAACCTGTGGTGCTTTTGTAACCCCACTTAGCCTCAAGGGCCTTAATCTTTGGCGATTGGGCGTGGATTGCTCCCTCTTAGGCCATTGCTCCTGATTTCAGGAGAGGCTTCTGTTTAACCCCTTGTGGTGCAGGTTCCGTTGTTTCCCCGTTTCCCTGTCTGCTCTTTACATTCTTACTGTGCAATCCTACTGTTTGGCTATATGTCTAACATGGATTCCCCAAGTTAGTCTGCGACCCCCGATGTATCGTTGGGGCCCGCTTCTAATGCTTATAATGTGACTTTATTGTCTGTGATGCAAGAAATGTCTAGAAAAATGGACAAAGTTATTGCGGCAGCATTGTAATGTTCCGGTACCTTTGGTACCCTAAATTACACTTTCCACAAGTGTATGCGCCCCACCATTTACTTTTGGAAAGGTGCGCATTCACCTTTAAGACTGGAGCTGTCATCACTCAGCGCCGGACTAGATGGCTATTTAAGGCGTCGGTTCTCACTCACATGTGTTCGTTCAAACACCCTTACCTGGATGCTAACCTTGCTTGAAGCTTCCATGCTTGCAAGCTTACTTCGCTGACGGAACCTCGCTGCGCTGATCCCTGTATCCCGCTATTGGATCATCCGCCTCTCCTGAACCACCCTTCGGGTGTATCGCTAATAGTGCTAAGTACCCCGCAGGGGAATTCTCTATAAACTTATACTAAGCTTACACTATCTAGCTCTGCATAGTAAAGACTGTTTATCACATCTGCATAACTAGATTGCTAGCTCTTGAGACTACTGCTACTTTCTGCACTGGGTTGATCTCTTTTGTATGTCCACCTGCTATTCTATCATCTGCTATCATACAACATTGCTAAACCTTCCTGCATCCATCTGCTACTGTCTCACCTTCAAGTGTCTATCACCTACCACCTCCACTCAACCTATCCCTCAACCTCCATCATTGTGTTACCACATACATAAAGTCATTCTAGGAACCAGCTTGCTAATTGTGTGTATTTACTGGCTGAAATAAGACCTTCCACACATGATGAGTCATTGAGGTTGGGAATGGTATCTCAGCATATCTCTTACATGACTACTGACGTGGAACTTTCTCTTACGTCCTCCGACAGTCGCCGCCTCTTCATATTCGTCACATATGGGGTATTAGACTTTGCTCCGAAGGAGTAGCTAGGCAACAGAATATGTTAACAATAAAGCTTTAACATATCCCACCCTCAAGGGGTGGTCCCCTCAGTCAATACCCTCCTACTTCCTGCAACCATATCTCAGTTTTAATGTCTAGCTTGTCAGGAGTGGCTGGCTCTCTCTGTGCTGGGACTTTTTGTCCCAGACTCTTTCTTCTTTTTGATATTTTGTTTGAGTTTTCTCTCTACCTTTACTTAGCTGTTATTTTTGTCAGCATTAGTTAGTTCTTCGGACGAAGAGGATCATGCGGACTGGGTCTCGGGCTGATCCCCCTGGTCGCAGGTCGTGGGTCAGTGGCTTCCCAGTCTGCCATCGAGCGTTCAGCCAGGTAACGCTCCTGGCACAGTGAACGACCCATCCCTGTTCGGTGCAGGGATGATTGGTGAGGTGGCTACCTCACCGGACGCTGTGCGGTTTCTGAACCGCCATTGTGTGCGTCTTGAATTGCGACTCTCCCTGCCTCATGTGCAGCGGCTTGTTCGCCTGTGCGGGTTCCCCACGCCATGTGAGGTAAGTGTATCTATGTGGGGACCTGTCTGTCTGGGGGGGGTCTCAGTCTGGGACTGTGTAACCTGCCTTTAATCACACTGCTTGTCTCCCTATCTCTCGGCTGCATGCTGTGGGCTGCAAGGGGGGGGGGGAGCTGTATGACACTGAGTATGTCAGGCTGGGCAGTGTGAGGAGCTGTGTGCTGTGGGGCATGTTTTTAATGGCATGTTGGGGCATATACAGCGATCGCTGCGGCGATCTAACATGTATCCATATAATGGGTTAATATTGTGTGTGATTTTATGCACTGTGGAGCGGCGATTTCGGCGCCAAACGACGCCATTTTACCGGCGCCCGCTCCGGCCGCATGGTTTACATGCACGGCGGCCATTTTCTTGTAGCCTCCATAGGCTTACATAGAGCGCCCTGGCAGCATCACTTCCTCTCTCCTGGAAGCACCGATCGAGGCAGCAGCAGCAGCGGAGTCTCCTCAGGTTTTATCCTTCTATTCCTGTGTTCCATTGCCTGTATTCAGTCTGTATATTCCCTGTGGGGGTCTCATTGTGCCTGAGTGTGGTGCGGTGGGCTGCGCTTGCCGCGCTTGCTGTAAGGGGGCAGTTAACCCTTGGTTGTCTGGCATACAGGGGCAATGGACTCTCAGGAGGGCAAGTTTCCCACAGTATTGGTGGAAAGCCAGGGGACCGCTGTTTCCCCCCCAGGGGGGGATTTAGCCACTATTGTGGCTGGCCTTGCTGCACAGGTGCAAATGCTGGTGGCTGCTAAATCTACTAAACGGCCCAGAGTTGCTCTGTCCTCTGATTCTGAGGGTGAAGGTGATGGGGCTGTTCTGGCGGGGACCTCCCTATCGGGGTCCCGCTCCTCTCTTGATCTAGTGGGGTCTGAGGTAGAGGCTGAAGTTGAGGGGGTTGATAATTCTCCCCCTGGCTCGCCTGAAGAGCTTGCAATCATGGATGAGTTGATTGCTTCCATTAAGCAGACGCTACGTTTGCAGGACGAGGTGTGTCCCCCAGCTGCCTTGGCGGCTTATGGGACGCAGAGAAAACGCAGGACGCCGCAGGTTTTTCCCTGCAATGCTGATTTTCAGCGCGCTGTTAAGGACCAATGGCGCGATTTGCGCAAGCCTTTTGCGGTACCAAGTAAATTTAAGCTGCGTTATCCCTTCTCGCCTGCCACTGATGAACGGTGGTGTGTGCCTCCGCCGGTGGATCATGCTATTGCGGTTTTGAACAAAGCCACTGCGATCCCTGCAGAGGGATCCCCTATTTTCCGTGATGCCACGGATAGGAGACTGGAGTCTCTTGCCCGTCATACTTATTCTGTTACGGGTTCTATGCTTAAGGCTCTGTTTGCTTCTCTCATGGCGGCCCAGGCGATCGCAAGTTGGACGCAGATGCTTAGGCGCGTCCTAGTGGCCGATTCGGCCTCGGCGGCGACCCTGGATATGGTGGATCAGATCCACCAGGGTGTCATGTATCTGTGTGATGCGGACCTGGACCTGATTCCGTTGGCCGCGCGTGTGCACAGCGTGGCGGTGTTGTCTCGCCGCCTGGTCTGGTTGAAATGTTGGTCGGTGGACCAATCTTCACGTAAAACCTTAGCCAATCTGCCTTATGATGGGTCTCGCCTTTTTGGGGAGTCCCTGGATGTGTTGATTAAGGGGATTACCGGGGGTAAGAGCACTCTCTTGCCCCATTTCCCCAAGGCTAAGGGGGCTTCTGGGAAGAAGCATGCTCAGTTTCGGCCCCCTCAGGGGTCCTTTCGTGCCTTTCGGCCGCACTACAAGGGCAAACCGTTCAAGGGCCAAGGCTCTCAGAAGAAGCCCTGGTCTGGGAAACAGAAGTCCGGTCAATCCGGACCTGCGGCCCATAACAGTTCGGCCTGAAGGGGCGCCCTCACCCAGTTTTGGGGTGGGGGGACGCTTGCTCGGTTTTCTTCAACCCTGGTTGGCCCGTGTGAGGGACAGATGGGTTTTGGAAATCGTTCGATCTGGTTACAAGATCGAGTTTCTCTCTCGGCCGGAGAGCAGATTTTTTCCCTCAAATCTTCGACTGTCTCCAGAGCGCCTGCGGGATCTGCACCTGGCAGTGCGGGACCTGAGGGCTCAGGGAGTGGTGGTTCCGGTGCCTCATCGGGACAGATTTCGGGGGTTTTATTCCAATCTGTTCACCGTGCCCAGGAAGGAGGGCAAGGTTTGTCCGATTCTGGACTTGAAAGCTCTGAACCACTCTGTGCGAGTTCGCAAGTTCCGCATGGAATCCCTGCGCTCGGTGGTGGCTGCCCTGGTTCCGGGGGAATTCATGGCCTCCATCGATTTGAAGGATGCGTACCTTCACATCCCCATATTCGAGGGTCATCAGAAGTACCTTCGATTTGCCATTGCGGAGGATCACTACCAGTTTGTGGCGTTGCCCTTTGGGCTCGCCTCGGCTCCGCGGGTCTTCACCAAGGTGCTTGCACCGGTTCTGGCATTATTGAGAGCCCAGGGCATTTCTGTCCTGGGGTATCTGGACGACATTCTGGTTCGGTCTGCGACCAGACAGGGTCTGGAGAAGGACCTGTCTGTCACAATGCAAACTCTGCAGGAGTTCGGTTGGACGATAAATGTTCCAAAGTCGACACTGAGTCCGTCGGTTCGTCTCCCCTATCTGGGAATGATACTGGACTCGGTGCAGGCGAAGGTCTTCCTGCCGGAAGACAAACTCAGGACTCTTCAGGAGGAAGTCAGGTCCCTCAGGGACGTTCCACACTCGTCTCTGCGGACGGGTATGAGATGTCTGGGATTGATGGTCTCGGCCTTCGAGGCGATTCCTTTCGCGCAGTTTCACACGCGGGGTCTCCAAGCGGAGATCCTGTCCAGGTGGGACGGGCGGCCTCAATCTCTGGATCTTCAGATCTCGTTGAGTCATCGCACCAGGGAAAACCTTCTGTGGTGGCTCCAGTCCCCGTTGGTGTCCGGGGGCAAGTCGTTTCGTCCGATCTCGTGGACGATAATCACCACGGATGCCAGCCTGTCGGGCTGGGGTGGTGTTCTGGGCGTTCTGTCCGCCCAGGGGACCTGGTCGGAGGGGGAGTCTTCCCTTCCGATCAACATTCTGGAATTGCGTGCGATAAGGCTCTGTCTTCATCGCTGGACGGACCGGCTGCAGGGCTGCCCGGTTCGGGTGCAGACGGACAATGCCACGGCGGTGGCCTACATCAACCACCAAGGGGGCACCAGGAGTGCCCGAGCGGCTCGAGAAGTGGCCGACATTCTGTCTTGGGCCGAGACTCATGTCCCGGCGATAACGGCGGTTCACATTCCGGGAGTGGAGAACTGGCAGGCGGACTATCTGAGTCGCCAGACCCTGGATCAGGGGGAATGGTCTCTCCACCCGGCTGTCTTCCAGATGTTGTGCGCGAAGTGGGGTCTTCCAGATGTGGACCTGTTCGCGTCTCGCCTCAACTACAAGGTGAAGAGGTTCGTGGCAAGGACGCGCGACCCTCGGGCAGACGCGTCGGACGCGTTAGTGGCCCCGTGGCATCAGTACAGGCTGATGTACGCGTTTCCACCGATTCAGTTGCTGTCCAGGTTCCTTCGCAGGTTGCACTCGGAACGCAGCACGGTGATTCTTGTGGCACCGGACTGGCCTCGCCGGTCCTGGTACGCAGACCTCGTGAATCTGGCGGTCGACGCTCCTTGGCGTCTGCCTATTCGAGACGATCTACTGTCTCAAGGACCGATTTACCATCCTGCTTTACAGTCGCTGGCTTTGACGGCCTGGCTGTTGAGACCGAGGTCCTGAAGGAGAAGGGTCTCTCTCCAGAGGTCGTTCATACTTTGATCAACGCGAGGCAGTCTTCCTAGGGGAAGGTTTATTACCGTACTTGGAAGGCCTATTTTGCCTGGTGTGAGTCCAGGGGGTTTTCACCCCGCACGTACTCGGTTTCCCGTGTGCTGTCTTTCCTTCAGACGGGTGTCGATCAGCGTTTGGCGCTGGCTACGATTAAGGGTCAGGTGTCGGCGCTGGCCGTTCTATTTCAACGTCCCGTGGCTTCCAACTCCTTGGTTGGCACTTTTATTCAGGGTGTGCGGCATCTGGTTCCTCCTAGGAGGGATCCTTTGCCCCCTTGGGACTTGAATCTAGTTCTGTCTGTGTTACAACGTGCTCCTTTTGAACAGATCAGGGAGATCTCGTTGTCTATGTTGTCCAAAAAGGTCGCCTTTTTGGTGGCGATCACTTCGGCTCGCAGAGTGTCGGAACTGGCGGCTTTGTCCTGCAAGTCTCCGTACCTGGTTGTTCATTTGGACAAGGTGGTCTTGCGACCTAATCCTTCTTTTCTACCGAAACGAGTTTCGGAATTCCATCTTAACGAGGATATTGTTTTGCCTTCGTTGTGCACGAAGCCTAAACATCCGAAGGAAGTGAGATTGCACTCTCTGGATGTTGTTCGGGCGATAAGGGTTTACCTTAAATCGACTGAGTCTTTCCGTAAGACTGACTCCTTGTTTGTTCTTCCAGAGGGTCCTCGGAAGGGCATGGCGGCTTCCGCCTCTACCATTGCCAAATGGATCAGGCAGACCATTGAACAGGCCTATGCCTTGCAGGGGAAGGTTCCCCCTGTGCCTGTGAAGGCGCACTCTACTAGATCACTGAGTACGTCTTGGGCCTGCCGTCATGGGGCTTCTGTAGCCCAGGTGTGTAAGGCGGCGACTTGGTCGACCGTACACACTTTCACAAAATTCTACAAAGTAGATGTTCAGGCATCGGCGGATGCTTCCTTTGGCCGCAAGGTTCTTAGTGCGGCTGTTCCATAGGGTCCCTTATTGGGGACTCCTGGCTGTTGGGATAGCTTTTTTGTATCCCCTGGTTTTTTTGTCTTTTCCTGGGTTGTTGCTCCTGTTGAGCACTTATTTTTGCTGTTGCCCAGCTGGTTTCCTTCCTTTGGTAAGGTTCCTTTCTTTGATGTGGAGACTGCGTTGCCTTTCGGCGCGGATGCGTTTCCCACCCCTCATGTTTGCACTGCTTTGGGACGTCCCCATATGTGACGAATATGAAGAGGCGGCGACTGTCGGAGGACGTAAGAGAAAACGGAATTTTTGTAAAATCTTACCTGTAAAATTCCTTTCTCTGAGTCCTCCGACAGTCGCCGCCCCCGCCCCTCTTTTGGGGTTTGAAAGTATACTCTACTGCTATTCCACTAAAACTGAGATATGGTTGCAGGAAGTAGGAGGGTATTGACTGAGGGGACCACCCCTTGAGGGTGGGATATGTTAAAGCTTTATTGTTAACATATTCTGTTGCCTAGCTACTCCTTCGGAGCAAAGTCTAATACCCCATATGTGACGAATATGAAGAGGCGGCGACTGTCGGAGGACTCAGAGAAAGGAATTTTACAGGTAAGATTTTACAAAAATTCCGTTATTTCTGCAGCTGAAAATCCACACCATATAAGAAACGCAGAAGCGTTATAGATTGAACGAACCAAAAAATGGATTCAGCAGAAATAACCACTCAGGTGACACAATTAAAACAGCAAGTATCTGCGTTAATACACGCACTTGCTGAATTAAAAGAAGACAATCAGGCTGTGTCTCAGCAGGTAATTAGACTGACACAACTTACCTCTGCTCAGTCCCCTGAACCCAAGATAAATCCCCCTTTGGTATTTACAGGCGATCGCAAAAAATTTCGCGAATTTAAAAAACGCATGTGAGTTACTTTTTTTGCTAAAACCTCGTACCTACCTTACTGATCACATTAAAGTTTGTACTATTATTTCTTACCTATCAAACGATCCTCGAGCCTGGGCAGATTCTCTTTTTAAAGAAAAACGACCAGCTTCTCAACTCCTATGCCTTGTTCCTGGCAGAGCTCACTAGCCTATATGATGACCCCAATAGGCAGAGTACTGCTGATCTTCAGTTAAGATCCTTGAAACAAGGAAGGAGGCCTGTAGAAGACTTTGTCACAGAGTTCAAGAGATGGACACTTGATTCAGAATGGAATGATGCATCTCTGAAAACCCAATTTAGGCTTGGCCTATCAGAAGCCGTTAAGGACGAGCTCGCCCGAGCGGATCTGCCAAAAACCCTGGATGCACTAATACAACTCTGTATTACCATAGATAGAAGACTACGAGAAAGAAAGGCTGAAAAGATGGGAATGCCATTATCCGTTTCCTCTCGGAGTCTGGCCGTTGACCCCGTTCCTATGGAGATAGGAACCATACGCCCACCGCTACCAACTATGGAAAAAGCCAAAAGACGAAATGAAAATCTCTGCTTGTACTGTGCATCCCCGGATCACAAGATAAACGTCTGTCCCCTAGTCAACAAAAAGAAGGGTGAGTGTTCACATGTCTCCCTAGGAGGATTGACAACTTCATTCACTAACCCCTACATTTCTGTTTTTTTGACATTACAGTGGGACCAGAACAGGATTACTACTAAGGCCATGATTGACACAGGATCTTGTGGAAATTATATGGATATATGTTTTGCTGCTTTAAATAAAATTCCTATTATTTCTAAACTCAAACCTGTCTCAGTGAGTCTTATTACCGGTGTTCCGTTATCCTCTGGTCCGATCACCGATCAGACACAAGCACTTCTGGTCACTATTAACGAGTCTCATAGGGAGACTTCTACCTTCGATTTAATACCATCACCCCACTTTCCCATTGTGTTGGGACTTCCCTGGTTGCACACACACCAACCAACCATAGATTGGAAGAAACGGTCCTTGACCTTCCCTTCTTGTTATTGCGAGGAAACGTGTAACCTCCCGTTTTCCGGGAAGATTCTTTCTGTGGTGACAGATGAGATTGCACCACTATGTTATCAGGATCTTTCTGAGGTTTTTCTTGAGAAAAATGCTCAAGCATTACCTCCTCATCGAAACTATGATTGTAGCATTGATCTACTCCCAAATAGCAAATTGCCGTTCGGTCATGTTTATCCTCTTTCACAGGATGAACTTGCCCATCTCAAAACCTATTTGTATGAGAACTTGGAAAAAGGTTTTATTAGACCTTCCACTTCTTCCACAGCAGCAGGACTCTTTTTTGTTCGCAATAAAGATTCAAGTCTCAGACCTATCATCGACTACAGGAAATTGAATGCTATCACAATAAAAGATCGCTATCCTCTACCGCTTATCCCTGAGCTCATTGAGCAGGTGCGTGGAGCTACCTATTTTTCAAAATTAGACCTGAAAGGAGCATACAATCTCATTCGAATCCGTGATGGACACGAGTGGAAGACTGCATTCAGAACTAGATACGGATTGTTCGAATTTATAAACGATATTTTTAAAGACTTACTAGATGTCTGTGTTGTGGTATATCTGGACGATATACTTATATATTCACGGACCCTGTCTGAACACATAAGACATGTAAGACTTGTATTATCGAGATTGCTTGCACATAATCTTTATGTGAAGCTGAAGAAATGCTTGTTCCATAAAGATGAGGTACTCTTTCTAGGCTACATCATATCCAAAACAGGAATCGAGATGGACATGAGTAAAATATCCTGCATTCAGGATTGGCCTACACCAACTACACACAAGGCGCTACAGCGATTCCTGGGATTTGCAAATTTCTACGGGAAGTTCATAAAAAACTTTTCTGCTATTGTGAGACCCCTCACACAGCTCACTAGCATAAAAATACCATTTAAATGGTCAGAAGAAGCAAATAAAGCTTTCCACTTGTTAAAGACAAGGTTTACTTCCGCTCCCATATTACGCCATCCAGACCCATCCCTCCACTACATTCTGGAGGTAGATGCTTCAAACATGGCAGTAGGAGCAATACTCTCCCAATGACCTACCCACACTTCACCACTTCATCCAGTCGCTTTTTTTTCTAAATCCCTGAGCAGTCCCGAGATAAATTACCCCGTGGGTGAAAAGGAACTGCTTGCTATAAAATTGGCTCTGGAGAATTGGCGACATTTACTGGAAGGCACCCAACTACCAATAATTATATACACGGACCATAAAAACCTCCAATATCTTCAGACTAGCAAAACTCTCTCGCATCGACAGGTACGATGGTCACTATTCTTTCTAAGGTTTAACTTCCTAGTGACCTACACACCTGCAGATAAGAACAAAAAGGCGGATGCATTATCACGACTAACTGAAGAAAACTACTTTGAAATCCCTTCCGTTCCTATAATACCTCACAAACGCATTATTGGAGTTGTCCGTTCCTTAAAGGAAGAAGTTCTGCATGGTATAAGTTTGGATTCACCCCCACCACAACTAAATACTGATGCAGAAGGCTTTCTCTACTACAACGACAAACTTTACATACCACCTACCCTACACACCAAGATCTTGGAATTATCGCATGATGTGCCTATGGCAGGACATATGGGTATGACAAAGACTTTCAATTTGATTTCTCGACAATTCTGGTGGCCTGACATGAAAACATCTATACAAAAATTCGTCTCTTCATGCAATGTCTGTGCCAGGTCCAAAATTGACACTACGAGACCATCCGGTCTACTATGCAGTCTACCAATACCCCAAACTCCATGGGAGGTTTTGTCATTGGACTTCATCGTAGAATTGCCTCCTTCCAAAGGATTTAATACCATCTTGGTGTCAGTGGACCATCTGACAAAGATTGCACATTTCATTGCTATTCGCAGACTACCTTCGTCCAAACAAACGGCAGAACTCCTGATGAAACATGTCTTCAGATTACATGGTATCCCAAAAACTCTTCTGTCTGACCGTGGATCCCAATTTATTTCTAAATTCTGGCAAGAACTATGTCACATACTACGGATTGAGCGGAAGCTCACTTCTCCTTACCATCCGCAGACCAACGGACAGACTGAAAGAGTCAACCAATGCATCGAGCAGTATTTACGTTGTTACACTTCTTACCAACAGGATGATTGGTTGGATCTTCTCCCCCTGGCAGAATTTGCCTACAACAACGCAACTCACAGTACAACCAAGCAGAGTCCGTTCTACTTGAACTATGGGTTCCATCCCTCTATTCTCCCTCCACGCATCCTTCCTTCAAATAACCCAGTAGCCTCAGACTATCTTACCCAAATAAAGGATTCTCTGGGTTTACTAAATACTACCATTGCACACGCTCACAGTCAACAAAAGAAGTACTATGATCTTCGTAGAAGACCTTCTCCACAGTATACTATCGGGGACCTCGTTTGGCTCTCAACAAAAAACTTGAGACTGAAGATCCCTAGCAAAAAGCTTGGACCTCTGTTCTTGGGACCTTTCCCAATCAAGAAACTTATTGGAAAAGCTGCAGTGCAGCTTACATTGCCAATGGACCTAAAAATCCATCCCATTTTCCATGTGTCGCTACTAAAACCCCATGTTTCGGACCAAGGAATAAGGCCTAATATTCCACCTCCCCCTCCTGTACAAGTTGAAGGTGGAGAAGAATACGAGATAAAAGAGATTCTGGATTCTCGTATCTACAGAAGAAGACTTCAGTACTTGGTTAGATGGAAGAACTATGGGCCCCAAGACGACACCTGGCTAAACACCTCTGACATACATGCCCCTAGATTAATCCGCAATTTTCATGCGAGATACCCAGACAAACCAGCTCCAGAGGCCTTCAGGAGCAGGCCTTAAGGGGGGGGTATTGTAATGTTCCGGTACCTTTGGTACCCTAAATTACACTTTCCACAAGTGTATGCGCCCCACCATTTACTTTTGGAAAGGTGCGCATACACCTTTAAGACTGGAGCTGTCATCACTCAGCGCCGGAATAGATGGCTATTTAAGGCGTCGGTTCTCACTCACATGTGTTCGTTCAAACACCCTTACCTGGATGCTAACCTTGCTTGAAGCTTCCATGCTTGCAAGCTTACTTCGCTGACGGAACCTCGCTGCGCTGATCCCTGTATCCCGCTATTGGATCATCCGCCTCTCCTGAACCACCCTTCGGCTGTATCGCTAATAGTGCTAAGTACCCCGCAGGGGAATTCTCTATAAACTTATACTAAGCTTACACTATCTAGCTCTGCATAGTAAAGACTGTTTATCACATCTGCATAACTAGATTGCTAGCTCTTGAGACTACTGCTACTTTCTGCACTGGGTTGATCTCTTTTGTATGTCCACCTGCTATTCTATCATCTGCTATCATACAACATTGCTAAACCTTCCTGTATCCATCTGCTACTGTCTCACCTTCAAGTGTCTATCACCTACCACCTCCACTCAACCTATCCCTCAACCTCCATCATTGTGTTACCACATACATAAAGTCATTCTAGGAACCAGCTTGCTAATTGTGTGTATTTACTGGCTGAAATAAGACCTTCCACACATGATGAGTCATTGAGGTTGGGAATGGTATCTCAGCATATCTCTTACATGACTACTGACGTGGAACTATTTCTGCAGCTGAAAATCCACACCATATAAGAAACGCAGAAGCGTTACAAGCATTTACTAAGAAACACCCTCGGGCCCTCACCTGTCTCAGCTCAGACCTCAGATTCTGAGGCCGATATGGTTGCCGGCGACGCAAACCCCCTTTTGGAGGATGCGTCCCCGCATTCAGACTTTTCTGATGCGGAAGAGGATGTTTCCACACCCGCCTTGGCACAGGAAAAGGCGCTGGTAGATGCTTTGATATCCTCAGTGAGGGACATCCTAAAAATCACGGATGCGATTTCTAAATCGCAGGGAGCCTCGGGATCCTTTGGATCCCTCAGGGCAAAGAAACAGCCAATGTTTTCCCTTGTCTCGAAGTCTTGTCTGCCTTAGTGGAGGAACAGTGGCAGCGATCTAATCATAGCTTGCATTTTCCAAACGTTTGGCTAGACGCTACCTGTTTGAGGAAGAGATCTTACGCAAATGGACGGTCCCCCCTAAGGGGGACCCCCAGATATGCGGTATTCACAAGGCCACATTTTTTTTTCCGGTGGCAGAATCCTCATCTTTCGCTGATCTGGTTGACAGATGTATTGATGTCTTATCCCGACACTTGTATACGGTAGTGGGATCTATTCTCAGGCCTGCCCTGACTGCCATTCTAGTCACTCAGACTATGTTTGAATGGGTAAAGGCTCTGAGAGAGGCGCTGATGGTAACCCGTTACTGTCATCTGCCCTGGAACTTGCTGACCAATTAATCGCAGATTCTGCAATTTATATGCGATGCTAACCTGGACGTTTTTCCGCTCGCGGCCAGAGCGTTAGTGGTAAGTGTGCTCATCAGACGTGCGATCTGGCTAAAGACCTGGCCGGCTGACCAGGCTTCTAAGAAGCTTTTGGCAGATCTTCCCTTTCAGGGTGATCACCTTTTTGGTTCCTCCTCGGATGACTTGATCAAGACGGTCACTGGGGGAAAGAGCACACTCCTTCCTCACTCAACTAAGGGTAAGTCTACCTCGGGTAAGCGAGGGCCTTCCTTTACAGCCCAGAAGCGTCTTTTTTGTGCGACCGTGTCGCAGAAAACCAAACAGACTTCGGGCGGAAAAGGATCCGGGTAACGGTGGGCTGGTAAGCCGAAATCCTCTGCCCCCAGCACCTCCAAGCAGACCCCTTCTGCCTGAAGGAGCACCCCTCACTGTTGCTTGACAGTTGGACAGGAGGTAATTCAGTCCGTGTACAAGATAGAGTTTCGTTCCCGTCTGCCAAACAGAATTTTTCCCTACAATCTTCAGCTTTCCGCAGACCACCTCACGGGGCTGCAGGAAGCGATTCGGGATATGCTGTCACAAGGCGTGATTGTACCAGTTCATCATCAGGAACACTTTCCAGAGTTCTATTCAAACCTGTTTACGGTTCCACGGAAGGAGGGCAAATTGCGTCCAATCTTGGACCTCAAAACCTAGAACTGCTTTGTGCGCGTCCAGAAATTTTGCACGGAGTCCCTGCGGTCAGTGATGATGTTCTTGCATCAGGGGGACCTGCTGGCCTCAATCGATATTAAGTATGCCTCCATGTCTCCATGTCCCTATTTGCCAGGGTCATCAACGATTCCTCCACTTCGCGGTGGGAAAAGGACTATTTTCAATTTGTGGCGTTACCGTTTGGTCTCGCCTCTGCTCCCATGGTCTTCACCAAGGTGTTAGCCCCTATCCTGGCTCTGCTACGACAGAGAGGAATAGCGATATTGGGGTACCTGGACAATCTTCTCCGAGGGGACTCGTCTGTAACATTGGAATGGGATTTGGAGGTGACCATTCACACTCTGAAGCAGTTTGGTTGGAATCTCAACCTTCAGAAATCTGCCCTGGTTCCAACAACCAGAATGGAGTATCTAGGGATGATCCCAGTTTCAGCTTCGGCAAAGGCATTTCAACCTCCTGTGAAGATACAGAAGTTAAGGGAAGCGATTCTGTCGCTGTTGGCCTGGTGTCTCTCAGGTCATCTATGCAGGTGCTGAGCCTTATGGTGTCCTCCTTCCAGGCCGTACCATATGCTCAGACCCACACAAGACACAACACGAGATCCTTGTCAAATGGGACAAGGATCCTCTATCTCTGGACAGTCTGATTCGTTTGACACGGAGATCCAAGGACTCCCTGAATTGGTGGCTCAGCTCTCTGAATCTTCTCCACTGGAAACCCTTCCTTCCAGTATTTTGGACGGTGGTGATGACAGATGCCTGTCTGACTGGTTGGGGGGGGGGGAGTGCTGGGCACCCTGAATGTTCAAGGGACCTGGACGTTGGAAGAGTCCAAGCTCCCGATCAACGTTCTGGAACGGAGAGCAATCAAGTTGAGCCTGTTCCACTGGACGGACAATCTAAAGGGGTGTTCTGTCCAGTCAGACAATGTCACGGCTGTGGCTTAAGTCAATCATCAAGGGGGCTCCAGGAGGTCTCCGTTACCTCCTTGGGGCCTTAATTTGGTTCTATCGGTTCTTCAGAAATCTTCTTTCGAGAACATAAGAGATGCATTTCCTTGCTCGCCTTGTCGCAGAAAGTTGCCTTTTTGGTGGCTATCACCACTGCGCGCAGGGTTTCTGAACTAGTGGCGATATCTTGCCGCTCTCCATATCTGGTAATACACAGGGATAAGGTAGTGTTACAGCCTAATACGTCATTTCTTCCTAAGGTGGTTTCAGACTTCCATCTGAACGAAGACATAGTGCTTCCTTCACTGTCCGAATCCTTCACATCCTAAGGAAATTGCCTTGCATTGCTTGGATGTGGTTCGGGTGATACGGGTGTATCTAGAGACTACTGAGTCCTTTCGTAAGTCAGACAGACGGTGGTGAAGGCGTATTCTCTTAAAGGCAAGGTTCCTCCTTTCCCTGTCATGGCTCACTCTACACAGGCGCTGAGTGCCTATTGAGCTTTCTGCAATCAGGCGTCAGTAATGTAGGTTTGCAAGGCGACCACTTGGTCGTCTGTACATACGTTCACCAAGTTTTACAGAGTGTTAGCATCCTCGGATGCGTCCTTTGGCCGCAAGGTTTTGCAGGCCGCCATTTAAGGAGCAGTCTACGTTTCCTTCTCCTTTATGGTTCTACTAGAATTGAGCCCCTTCTCCTTTATGGTTTTACTATAATTAAGCCCCAGTTGTTGCTTGTTGGGCTCCATGTTATATCGTTGGCTATGTTAGCGTGGGAATTGCATTCTTTTAGGGTTGTCCTTTCCCCACCCCTCAGTGGTTACTGCTTTTGGACGTCCCATCCATCTATAATTTAAAAGCAGCAGCTACGTCCGTCGGTGGACGAAAGAGAAAATGGGATTTTTTACTTACCGTAAAATCCATTTCTCTGAGTCCACCGATGGATATAGCTCCCACCCCTCTTCAGGGGTGAAGAGTTTGGTTTTGGTTATTATTCATTGCTTGCAACTAAACTGAAGATGCAACGGTGAGGCCATGGGTAATAACCCAGGGATCCCGCCCCCCCCCCCCGGGCGTGTCAAAGGTTTTGGCTCTACCTGGTCACTCCTAGTGGGAGGGGCTTATTACCCATCCGTCTATGATTTAAAAGCAACAGCTACATCCGTCGGTTGAAATGGATTTAACGGGAAGTAAAAAATCCAATTTTTCCAGTCATTAGCCTTTTGCCAACCGCGCTTAACCCGAATGAAGGCTGCAGCGCAGTCGTCTAGTTCTGAGATGGCGTCTATTGACGTCCTTTCAGAACCGTGCGCTCGCTGACACGCTCTGTGATCAGGATAAAGAGCCAATCACAGCTGCTTTTTACCACATGATCAGCTTTATCGAACCACTGCTGATCATTATGTAAACAAATTTGTCAGTTATTTTAATTCCTTGACAGCGTGAGGAGAAGAGAGAACCGGCAAGTAGAAAGTGTGTAAAGGTACATCTACACTGATAATCAGGGCATTGATCATCGGTGTCCTGATGATAAGTGCTGCACCAACAGTGCCCATCAGTGGTGCCTATCAGCGCCCATCAGTGCTGCTAATCAGTTTCCATCAGTGCTCTCAATCAGTTCTATCAGTGCCCATCAGCGCCGCCTATTAGTGCCCTTTAGTGCTGTCTGTTAGTGCCCATCAGTGGCCTCATCAGTGTAGCCTATAAGTGCCCACCAGTACCCATCAGTTCTGCCTATTAGTTCCCATCAGTGCAGCCTCATCTGCGCACACCAGTAAAGGAGAAAGATTACCTGTTTGCAAAATCTTATAACAGAAACTGTTATTGTAAAAGAACATTTTTTTTCCAACAATCTGTGATCTTTCTTTGTTTAGAAAAAAAATAAAAAAACCCAGTGGTGATTAAATACCACAAACAGAAAGCTCTTGTTTGTGTGCAAAAAATTCTAACAATTTCATATTGGTACAGTGCTGAATGACCGAGCAGGTGTCATTCAATATGCGACAGCACTGAAAATTGGCCTGGGAAGAAAGGGAGGTGAAAGTGCCCAGTAGGCATGTGGTTAAACATATGAGACACGGCAAGGAGGATTTTCCCCCCATCTCCAGTGCATACATTTCAGGATCACCAGATTACATACTGTACAATAGTAAATGAGGACGGACCAATTCATTACAGTAGCATCTGATTAAAAAACACGCTTGTTATGCACCTTAAGGCTTAATAATCTGCAGGCTTCACTAGTGTATACTATAAAAGTATACTATGTATTAACACCAACATAAAAACTGATGCCTGTTTACTTGGAAGTGCATTTTGGTTTACTCTTATGTGCATAATTGGAAAGTCCAGCATTCAAAATACCCTCATTTGTGCAAGTCCATTACTCGGCTCCTAAATTATGCATACAAAGAGCTAAACAGGAAAGACAGTCACCTCTTTAGCTGTGATTCAGTGTCGGTAATTAAAAATTGATGGTTAAATAAAACTGTCATAATGCGTTATCACCGTTAATATTTGATTGTCTCTAAATGTTTCTCGTATTTCCCTAAGCATTGGAGCACTGTATAAACATGGTGCTGAATGCGCAGGCAAGCAAAGTAAACATGTAAACAGAACTGTTTTCATATGAAAAAGCATGCATAAAATGATGTATTCAGCTCAATGGGATTTGCAGCAATTGTAGTATAAATTTGTGTTGTATATACACAAGGGGAAAATAATGAACTGATGAAGAAGGGAAAAAATCTCTTTTAGAATGCTACAATGTGTAAATGAGATCAAGACATCCATCCACATTAATCATTTTCTTGCAACAATGGCAGTTTCTTTCATTTTTTCATTTAAGTTCTGTCGGATAGTTCTGCTATTGCTTATACAGCCTGTGATGCTGGTACTTCCAGAAACAAAGTGGTCAGAGGAGACAGTGGCAATGTCATGAGAATCAAGGCTCAGCTTCTTATGGCTTTCCTAGTCACAGTCAACAACTTTTAAAACTTTGCTTTCCTAATTGCCAAAGATATACACTCTGTGGCTACTTTTTTAGGCAGTTTACCCTAGCTTTTGACATTATCACTGAACATTAACGCAATTGTAACCCTAAAAGGAAAAAAAAAAAGCTTCTGTTCCTTTAGGGCATAATCTCTAGCATAGTGCAAAATCTAAATTCCTTTTTGCACAGCAGCTCTGTGTGGTCACATGGCTGGCTGAAATTAGAGGGGAATCTCAACGCCTCCCACCACTCTCCTTAGATCTGGGAAGGAGAGCAGAGGAGGACATGTAACAGCACAGAGGTACTGTGAGAGAAAGTATTTAGGATTATAACTTTAGAATAACAGACACATTTTGATAAAACAGAGAAGATGGCAGTTATTGATAATTCTGACTTTACAACTACTTTAATTAGAATTGAAGCCAGGCAATGGAAAATCATAATACAAACCCAATTCCAAAAATGTTGGGACGCTGAGTAAAATTGACTGTATAATCCAATGCTATGATTTGAAAATCTCATAAACCCATATTTTCTTTTCTGTAGAAAATGGAAAACATCAAATGTTCAAACTGATAAAATGTAACACTTTGACCACTTAACAACCACATAACCTATACGGCGGCAGAGTGGCTCTGCTGTGCCGGATCATGTACGCTTATTGGGATTTTTATTTTACCAAAAAAATGTAGCAGAATACATAACAATACTTACCTAAATGTATGTGGAAATTGGATTTTCTCTTTCGTTCATTGACGGACACAGCTTCATATCTTCATTTGACAGATGGGTTATACTGCTCCTCCTAGGAGTTGGGCACTAGGCTGAAAAGGGTTAACAAAGCAAATACACCTATAGGGCAGTCCCAGGTGGTATACTCCCACTTCCATCCCCAGGATCTCAGGTTTTTTTTTTTTCTGCCTAGTCAGGAGTAAGGACCTAGATCCTTGCTGGGAGTTCTGGTCCTGGTATTTTTTTCCTTTTTTAAACTGAACTTTTTTTTTATTTCTTCTACAATCAAGTTGTTCTTTTGAGAACTACAATCAATTGCCGAACTGGGTGACACACTGGATATCAGATTCTTACTGTCGTCCCAGTCTGGCCAGTGAGCGCGTGCAGACCTCAGCTCCATGGTATGTCAGACGCGACATGGTCCCACTGGAGGGACTGGTTTGAGAGTGGCACACCTCGCGAGGACGCACTAAATCTAGTTGCGGCCAGAGTCGCAGCGTTCCTCTGGCCCGCAGGCCCCTCCCCCCATTCCGACATGGGGAGGTGACCTGCTTGGAGTGACCTCGCCAGGTCCAATGGTATGGTGAGTAGTGCCCCCCTCTCCCTCGGGAAGTTTGTGGTGAATGCGAGGCCCTCCCAGGGTCGGTAGGTATCCTGGGTGTCCTTCCCACCCTTGCTTCCCCCCTCCTCACTAGCGGGGTTCCCCTTGCATGGGCTCTCCCTCCCCTACTCCTGTGGGGTGTACTGGTGACTTTAACATATTTAGTGGAAAACTGTCACCTCAGTGAGGTGAGCTGTGACTGAAAGGTGGGGTGGGAACATCAAGTCACATCTGGGTCACTCAGAGTTGCTGAGCAGCCAGATGTCTGCTTTGGGGGTGTTGCATACTGAGGGGGGTCCCTACAAGGCCCCCTGGCCGTGTACATGCCTTATGGAATTTGTGTGCCCGCAGGCGGCACTGCCATTTTCTTGTGGCCGCACGTGCGGGCGTTCGGCCGCCATTTTCCCAAAGACTGGCGGCCATGTTTTAGTGGTTTTCTAGTGACAGATTGGCGCTCTGTTCCTAAAGTGGACATAGTCCTACAGAAAAGACCTGGCAAAAAGCACCCTCCTCCTTCACCTATTTCCTCTGCCTCTTTAGAGTCTGAGGCTGATCTGGCTGACGCGGACTCAAGTCACCCCATGGGGTCCATGTCCACGCACTTCGAGTGCTTTGATAGTGAGGATAATTCATCTTCCACCACCTCTCTGCAAGAAAAAGTGCTTGTAGAGGCACTGATTGTGTCAGTGCGAGAAACTTTAAAAATAGAGGACTCAGCGGATGCTGTGTCAGCCGTTCCGATGCAATTTTGCACCCTCAGACCACCCAGAGTGACTAAAGTGTTTCCCTTCCCTGCCTATTTCGACGAGATTGTGGCTAGTCAAACGCATGGCTGGGATACCTTAGCATATCGCTAGGAGATATCTTTTTAAAGATTCCCTTTTGAAGAAACTGACAGTGCCACCGGTGGTGGACTCTCAGGTTTCTAGGCTAAATAAAGTCACGTTACGACAAGGGGAGGATGCTCCGTACTTTAACCACTTTTTTGCAAAAAAACTACTTAGAACCCCCAAACATTATAGCGCAATTTTTTTAAAAGTAAAAAATAAGAAAACAGTAAAGTTAGCCCAATTTTTTTCCATAATGTGAAAGATAATGTTACCCCGAGTAAATACCCAACATGTCATGCTTCAAAATTGCGCACGCTCGCGGAATGGCGACAAGCTTTGGTACTTAAAAATCCCATAGGAGACACATTAATAAATTTCTACAGGTTACCAGCTTAGAGATACAGTGGAGGTCTAGTACTCACATTATTGCTCTCGCTCTATCGATCGCCGCGATACCTCACAAGTGTGGTTTGAACACCGTTTAAATTTGTGGGCGGGACTTCCGTATGCGTTCTCTTCTGCGCGCGAGCTAACGGGGACAGGGCGCTTTAATTTTTTTCCTATTTATTTTATTAATTATTTTTTATTCTTACACCGTTAGGAATAAAAATAATCATTTTTTTTTTTTTTTTATTACAAAGAATGTAAACATCTCTTGTAATAGAAATAGGCATGGCAGGTCCTCTTTATTGTGAGATCTGGGCTGAGTCAAAAAGACCTCAGACCTCACAACTTCACTAAAGGAGAAAAAAAAGTGTTGAAATCTATGAAAAAATCTATGAAAGCTATCTGCTGCCACAACCCCGATATTTAGCGTCAAAGGACCGACGTAAATAGGCGGTGGGCAGTCGGTAAGTGGTTAAGGATCCGGCAGATAGGACGGTTAAATCCTTAGTACACCATCTTTTTACTGTTGCAGGTTCAATCCTGAGGCCGGTGTTTGCCATAATCTTGGTCTCTCAGACCTTGACGGAGTGGGCGAAGCTTTTACGCCAGGATTTGAAAGAGGGTCAGCACCCTCACGAAAAGGCGAAGCTGGCGGACCAATTAATACAGGGGTTGCAATATATCTGTGATGCCTCCCTGGATGCAGCCCCGTTAGCATGCAGGGCGTCGGTGACATCATGCCGCATGATCTGGTTGAAATGTTGGTCTGCAGATCAGGCCTCCAGAAAGGTGCTGACGGATCTTCCCTTTGTAGGGGACCGCTTGTTCAGAGCCTCCATAGAAGAGATCATAAAAGGTCTCACGGGAAGCAAGAGCACCTTGCCTTTGCAGGTTACTAAAAACAGAGAGCCTCGCTGCAAACATGGTTCTGTCTTCTCAGCCCACAAGCAGGGTCACAGGAAAAGGGTTCAATATCCTCCCGCCCCTTCGCAGGGGGTGCTAAGAGACCCTGGGGTGGTAAGTCCAAGGTTGGCTCATCTGGCCTCACGAATAAGCCCTCCTCCGCCTGAAGGGACGCCCTCACCCCTACTAGGGGTGCGGGTACGTCTTTATTTCTTTCTGGACCCATGGACCTCGTTCATTCAAGACAAATGGGTACTCGAGTTGATTCAGTCTGGGTACAAGAACGAGTTTCGATCCTTGCCCCAGGCAAGGTTCTTCCCTTCCAATCTGCTTCTGTCCGCGGATCGGCTTCAAGGCCTTCTGGGAGCGATGCAGGATTTGTTGTCACAAGGGGTCCCAGTTCCAGAATCAGAAAGTTTTTAAGGGTTTTATTCAGACCTCTTTACGGTCCTCAGAAAAGAGGAGAAGGTTCGCCCTATCCTGGATCTCAAGGCCCTGAACCACTTTGTGCGGGCTCAGAAGTTCAAAATGAAATCCATTCGCACAGTTGTAGCTTCCCTTCATCAAGGGAACTTTTTAGCCTCTGTCGACATCAAGAACGCTTACCTTCATATGCCGATCTACATTGAGCATCAGCGTTTTCTTCGCTTTACCGTAGGTGAGGAGCACCATCAATTCATGGCGTTACACTATGTTCTTGCCTCAGCTCCTCGGGTGTTCACAAAAGTGTTGGCTCTGGTTTTAGCCTTACTCAGATAGCAGGGGATTTCAATACTGGGGTACCGGGATGATTATCTTCTCAGTGCGGAATCTGTCCTAAAGGAGGATCTGGACATCACGGTGAGAACTCTGCAGGAATTCAGCTGGTCTCCTAATTTTCAAAAGTCAGGCTTAACCCCGTCCAACAAGATGGACTTCCTGGGGCTGACTCTGGATTCAGCCTCAGTCCGGTAGTTTCTCCCGGAAATGAAATTCTTGAAATTGCAGCATGTGATTCGGCTCCTGTTATCCAATCACCAGTCGTCTCTCAGAACGTGCATGCAGGTGCTGGGCTTGATGATTTCCACCTTCGAGGCCGTTCCATTTGCTCAGTTCCATACCAGACTTCTGCAAAAGGAGATTCTAACCAAATGGGACAAGAATCGATAGTCTCTGGACATCTGTGATCCGTTGAGTCTGCGTGCGAGAGGGTCAGTCTCTGCTTTGGTGACTCTGCTCCCCGGCGCTTCGACAATGGAAATCTTTCCTCCCCCCCTGTTCAGGACAGTGGTTACCACGGACGCCAGCCTGTCAAGGTGGGGAGGGGTCCTTGGCATGGAATCAGCCCAAGGGTTCTGATCTCAGGAGGAGTCCAGTCTGCCAATAAACATCCTTGAAATCTGAGCGATCAGGCTTTGCCTGTCCCAGTGGACGAATCGTCTGCAGGGGTGTCCGGTAAGGATTCATTCGGACAACGCCATGGCTGTGGCATAAATCAATCACCAAGGGGGCACAAAAAGTGCCCTAGTGGCCAAAGAAGTAGTCGGTACTCTAAGGTGGGCAGAACGTCTTGTTCCAGAGCTTTCTGCTATGCACATTCCAGGGGTGGAAAATTGGCAGGTGGATTATCTCACTTGTCAGGCACGGTGTCAGAGCGAATGGTCCCTTCCGGGTTTTTTTCCAGCAACTCTGTCTCTGGTGGGGGATGCCTGATGTGGACCGGTTGGCCTTTCGTCTCAACCGGAAGGTTCAGAGGTTTGTTGCGAGGCCTCGGGATCCTATGGCAGACGCCAAAGACACTCTGGTGGCCCCTTGGGGCCGGTATCGTCTGATTTATGCTTTTTCTCCAATACAACTTCTGCCAAGACTTCTGCGCTGAATCGAGGCAGAAGGGATTCAAATGATTCTGGTGGCCCCAGACTGGCCTGGTCGTTCCTGGTACGCGGGTCTGGTAAGACTGGTACCTGATGCCCCTTGGCGGCTTTCTCTCAGAGAATATCTTCTATCTCAAGGACCGACCTTCCATCCTACTTTACGGTTGCTGGCTTTAACGGCCAGGCTATTGAAAGCCAGGTATTGAAGGATTGGGAGTTGTCGGAATCGGTGATCCCTACTTTGTTAAAAGCTAGGAAACCTACTTCTCGGAAGATATACCATCGAGTTTGGAAATCGTATATCACTTGGTGTGTGTCTAGGGGGTTTCTCCCCCCCGTTCCTTTTCGGTATTATGTCTGCTGGAGTTTCTACAAAGAGGTGTAGATCAGCGTTTGGCTCTGGGCACCATTAAGGGCCTGATTTCAGGTTTGGCAAATTTTCTTCCAAAGACAGTTGGCAATCAATTCCTTAGTTCACACCTTTGTGCAGGGAGTTTGCCATTTGGTCCCTCCGGTGCGGTCCCTGGTGCCTCCGTGGAATCCTAACCTGGTATTGTTGGTTCTTTAAAGACTGCTCTTTAAGAATATTTATGAAATTCCTCTACTTACCTTGTCACAGAAAGTGGCTTTCTTGGTGGCTATCACTTCCGCATGCAGGGTCTCGGAGCTGGCTGCATTGTCCTGTCTGTCACCTTACCTGGTGGTTCACAGGGACAATGTGGTGCTTCGCCCCCTGTCAGTCATTCCTAAGGTCGTTTCGGGGTTCCACTTGAATGAGGACATTGTGTTGTCTTCGTTATATCTTAAGCCAAAACACCCAAAAGAGGTTGCTTTGCATTTTTTGGATGTGTTTCGGGCTATCAGGGTGTACTTGATGGCAACTGAGCTTATTTGGAAATCGGATTCCTTGTTTATTCTTATGGATAGCCCTCGTAGGGGGCAGGCTGCATCTACTGTGACCATTTCCAGATGTATCAGGCAAACGGTTGTGCAGACCTATTCAATTAAGAGTCAGATTCCTCCTTTCCCTGTTAAGGCGCATTCCATGATGGAGATTTTTGCCTCCTGGGCCTTCCGTCATCAGGCGTCAGTGGTCCAGGTTTGCAAAGCGGCCACCTGGGCGTCTGTACACACGTTCACCAAGTTCTACAAGGTGGATATTTTTGCATCTGCAGATGCTGCCTTTGGCCCAAAGTTTTGCAGGCCTTTGTGGCAGACTTCTGCCTCTTGAGGGTTTTTTTTCTTCTGGTAGGCGAGCTCCAGTTGTTTCTGGTTGAGCTTCTGGTTTACCTGGTTGGCTAAGTTAAGCCCTTTTTTGGGAATTTGTTTATTGCTGCGTTTTTTGCCCCCGTATGCTGATACTGCTTTGGGATGTCCCATATGTCAAATGAAGAAATGAATCTGTGGTCGTCAATGAACGAAAGAGAAAACTGCATTTTTGTCTTACCGTAAAATCCTTCTCTGATGTTCATTGACGAACACAGCACTCACCCCTCTGTGGAGTTGGGTTATGTATTCTTCTGACACTGCTTGTTACAAAACTGAGATCCTAGAGCAGGAAATGGGACTATACCACCTGTGACTGCCCTATAGGCGTAATTAAGCTTTTTGAACCCTTTTCCACCTAGTGTCCTACTCCTAGGAAGAGCAGCATAACCCATCTGTCAAATGAAGATATGAAGCCGTAACTGTCAATGAACATCAATGAAAAGGATTTTACGGTAAAACAATAATTCAGTTTTTTTTTTAATTTATTTTTTTCTATAGTGCACACATTTTAAAATGCCCCCAAAAGAAAGCTCTATTTGTGGAGAAATAAAGGACATACATTTAATTTGCCTAATGAAGGGGCCCTGCGTGGCTCCGAAACGTTTCTATATATTTATCATGTGACCACAAAATAAAGTTTGGACCCTTTCAAGGAATCCTTGGTGTGCTGATGATATTTCTTCACTTGGAGTATCCACAATTTCCAACCTATGGTCATTACAACACACAGCCGGTTATCTTGAATGTGTGGGGAATATTGTGTTTAAATTTCATTTGGGTACAACGTTGCATGACTTCTTAATTTTTCAGTTAAAGTATTGCTTTGCTGTTTCGCAAAAAATGGCCTGGTCATGAAGGGGGTAAATCTTCCAAAGGTCAAGTGGCTAAAAAAAAAAAAAAAAGAAAAAAATAAGGTAATTTTGAAAATGACAGCAGCACGTCTCAACAAAAAATTGGCAAAATAAGTGGTGCTAACAAGGAAGGTCTGGAAGAACATTTTACAACTAATCAGGTTAATAAGCAAAATTGAGTATAAAAAAAGGCATCTTAGAATTGAAGCGTCTCAGAAGTAAAAATGAGCAGAGGTTAACCAATTTGTAAAAGGCTGAATCTATAAATTGTTGAAGAATATCATAATAATGTTTAAGGTAAATTTGCAAAGACATTAAATATATTATCATCTATAGCAGCGTTTGCCAAACAGTGAAAAGGAGGCAGAAAGGCGGAACATTGTTGTGTGTATCAGGCATGTAAAAATCATGTTAGTAGTTCGCAGGATTCAAAGTTGAGGTTTCGTGGTCCATGATGTCCAAAAGGTTGGGGACCCTATGATCTTCAGTACATAATACCAAAAGATTCCAAGAATCTGGAGAAATTTCTGTGCGCCAGGGACAAGACCTAAACACAATATTGGATAATTGTGATCTTCTGCTCCTCAGATGGCACTGCATTAAAAACAGGCATGATTTTGTTATGGACATCACTGCATGGGCTTTGGAATATTTCCAAAAATCACTGTGTGAACACAGGTCACCATAACATCAAAAATGCAAGGTAAAGATCAATCATGCAAAGAAGAAGCCATAACTGAACATGATCCAGAAATGCGGGCATCTTTTCTAGGCTAAAGACCATTTAAAATGGTCTCTCTTTCGTTAAATGACGGACATAGCTCCTTATCTTCTTACCATTGAGTTATACTGCTTCCTACAGGAGTAGGACACTAAGCAAAAAAAAAAAAGTTTGGCACTAACGCTGGGGCTGTGGGGTTGGTCCCGTCTACCTCCTTGGGTGGGGGGAGGGGGGTGGTGTGCGCCTGCGGCGACCCGGAGATAGACTGTGCGGGGGGTTGTTATGGGGTTTGTACCTGATGGGGACTCCTGCCTTGGACTGTCCTTGAGGCCTAGGGATCCCTCCTGGGAGCCCTGTGGTGCCTCGCCGGGGCTGGCATTTTTTTTGTAGTTTGTGTGCTCTAATGCATGGTGGCCCTGTTTGTGCAGCCCGGTGTCCATTTTGCGGTTGTTTGCCATTGAAAATAGTGATGACCATGATTGAAGCCCTGTGGGCGGCGATTTTGGCGGTGGGAACCCCTCTTCATCCTCTGGTGCTGACTCCTGAATTTCTTTACTTACTGATCGCCGCACATGGAGTGCAGATTATCCTGGTGGCTGCGGGTGCCTTTTTTTTGCTAGGTGGTGAGTCTGGTGGGGTCCTCTCCCTCTCTGCTGAGGATCGCTTGGTCCTTTGTGCCTGACGACCGGGTGGTGTGCAAGCGCAGTGGGTGCTGTCCCTTTGCAGTGTTTTACACTTTTTGTGGGGTCCCCCTGGTGACTCATGGAGTCTTTGAGCACATCCTCCCACCTGATCCCCTCTCTGAGGCTGTGGGGCCCTCTGAGTCCCCACCATCCATCGATGCACTGACAGCAGTCCTGGAGTCCTTTGTGTCCTGGGTGGAGGTGGCTTTCGGGCGACAGGCTAGCAAAAAGCCCCCCCCCCCCCCAAGCCTTCCCTGCCTCATCTGTTTCATCAAATTCTGAATCTGATTCAGACACTGCAGACATGGGTCACCCTGCTGGGTTGCGACCACGCTCCCGGAATCCTCTGATAGTGAGGATTCTTCCACATCTGCAACCGCTGGATTCCTAATTTTCAGAAGTCTGCTCTGGTTCTTTCCACAAAGCTGGACTATCTGGGTCTGACTCTGGACTCGACCCAGCCAGAGTGCTCCTTTCTCTGGACAAACTCCAGAAATTGCAGTCTGCAATTTATCTCCTGCTGTCTAGCAGATGGTCATCCCTCCGGACTTGCATGCGGTTGCTGGGCCTGATGGTGTCTACCTTTGAGTCGGTTCCGTTTGCACAGTTCCATACGAGGTCCCTGCAAAGGGAGATTCTGACCAATTGGGACAAGACTCCGCAGTCTCTGGACAATCCGATTTGGCTGAGCTGGGGATTGAAGGTGTCCCCTTGTATTGATCAGTCTTCACCAGGGATACCAGCCTGTCCCACTGGGGAGGTGTCCTCGGCAAAAATTCTGCTCAGGGGCTCTGGACACTGGAAGAGTCCAGACTACTGATCAATGTCTTGGAACTCCGAGCAATCAGACTGTGCCAGGACCATTTGATGGATCGTCTTCAGTGATTTCCAGTGCACATTAAATCAGATAATTTCCACAGCTGTGGCTTATGTCAATCACCAGGGGGGCACAAGAAATGTCCTGGAGGCTTTGGAGGTAGCCGGCATTCTAAGGTGGGCAGAACGGTTTGTTCCAGCCCTCTCCACTTTACACATTTCCGGGGTAGAGAACTGGCTGGCAGATTTTCCCTTCATCCAGAGGTGTTTTATCAGTTGTGTCTCCGGTGGGGGCATCTCCGAAGTGGATCTGTTTGCGTGTCGGCTAAACAGAAAGTTGCAGAGGTTTATGGCTTGGTCACGTGAATGCCACAAACGCGCTGGTGGCCCTGTGGGGTCATTATAGTTTGATATTATGCTTTCCATCCTCTCAAGCTTCTTCCAAGACTTCTACGCAGGATCGAAGTAGAAGGTATTCCGGTCATCTTAATGGCTCCGGACTGGCCTCGTCGGGCTTGGTACGCCGTTCTGGTGCAGCTGGTTGCTTACATTCTTTGGAAGCTTCCTTTCAGGGAGGATCTGCTGTCCCAAGGATGAATCTTCCATCCTGCTTTTCATTCACTGGCTTTGACGGCTTGGTTGTTGAACGCCAGGTGCTGATAGATAGAGTTTTGTCTGCGTCGGTGATTCTAACACTGTTAAAAGCTAGCAAATCTACTTCTAGGAAGATTTACCATCGTATGTGAAAGACGTACTGTCAAATTCTCAGGTACCTGACTGATGAGCCCGATGGTGCAGAGGAAGGCCTCCCTTACGTATCTGATTTGCGGCCCCTGGTAGAGCATACAGGTGGCACGGGAGAGCAATGGTATGAGGGTCTGGCGGGTCAGCTGTTGGACGGGCAGCTCCAAGGTCCCAGATGCTTTAACCACTTTACCACCGGAGGATTTTGCTGTCTTCCGTCCAGGCCACTTTTTGCGATTTGGCGCTGTGCGACTTCAACTGACAATTGCGCGGTCGTGCGACGCCGTACCCAAACGAAATTTACGTCCTTTTTTTCCCACAAACAGAGCTTTCTTTTGGTGGTATTTGATCACCTGTGCGATTTTTACTTTTTGCGCTATAAACAAAAAAAGAGCGTTTATTTTGAAAAAATAACAATATTTTTAACATTTTCTTATATGAAATTCCCCCCAAAAAAGATGTAAAAACCAATTTTTTAAAAAATGTTTGGCCAATTTGTTTTCTGCTACCTATGTTTGGTAAAAAAAAATCGCAATAAGCGTATTTTGATTGGTTTGCGCAAAAGTTATTGCGTTTACTAACAAAGGGAAAGATTTCTGTCATTTTTGGTGTTTTTTTTTTTAACGCGTAATGGCGGCGATCTGCGATTTTTTTTTGCGGGACTGCGACATTGCGGCGGACAGATCGGACCCTTGACTGACATTTTTGACACTTTTGGGGGTACCAGTGACATTACTGCAGTAATCCGTGCTATATATATGCACCGTTACTGTAAAAATTACACTGGCAGGGAAGGGGTTAATTTTATTGGAGAGGGAGGGGTTAATGTATGCCTGGTGCTTACTGACGTGTAGGGGGGGAGGTGACTGAGTGAGTCATGGACAGATCGGATGTCCAGCTATGCTGAACACTCCGATCTGTCACTCCCTGTCACTATGGAGATCCGCCCGCCGCTGCTCCTCCCCTGGCCCGACTCCCGCTGTGAATGAAAACAGCGGGAGCGAGCCTCCGGCGGCGCGCAAGTACTACGTCGTCAGACGATAACGAGCCACTCTGCCGCAGTAATATTACTGTGGGCGGTGGTAAAGCGGTTAAAAGGAGACGCCCAGCAGGTAGGAGGATCCGAACAGCAGGCAGGCTGAAGGACACTCACTCTGGGGGCTCTTCGGGAAACGGATCAGTTCACAGGCCGGGTCAACAACAGGCGGGCGACATGGAATCAAAAGGAGCATGCAGGTTCAAGGTCAGAGGGGAGCCGAGATCAGATGCAGGCAGAAAGCAAGGGGAGTCCAAAAGTCAAGCCGGGTCGTACAGGAGATCAATCACAGAAGCAGGTAAATAGGAGCAGGGGTCACAGAAAGCTGCAGATCAGACAGCAAAGACACAATGCTGCTGAGGAGTTTCAATAAGGCAGCCTGTTGCCAATCACTGCAATTAGTCTGCAGAGTAAGTTAACCCTTAGGTAGCAGACCCATGACATCCCCCCCTCCTAAAGGGCAGCCTCCAGATGCCCAATTGAGCCAACTTCTCGGCATGGGATCTCTTGAAGGATTGCATTAGTTCGTTAGCATGAATATTGCTTTCAGGTTCCCAAGAGTTATCTTCCAGTCCATACCCCTTCCATTTAATTAGATACTGAACCTGATTGTACCTCCTTCTACAATCCAAGATTGTTTCCACTTCGAATTCCTCCTCTCCATTGACTATTATAGGCTCTGGTGGACCAGTATTTCATTCAGGAAAGGGATTCAGAACCACAGGTTTCAACAGAGTCACATGGAAGACGGGGTGAACTTTAAGTGAATCGGGTAATTCTAGCTCATAGGCTATGTCATTGATCTTCCTCTTAACAGGGAAGGGACCCACAAACTTAGAGCCCAATATTTTGGAGGGGCAAGCCATTTTCAAGTTTACTGTAGACAACCATACCTGGTTGCAGGGTTCCAGAATTAGTACTCCTCGTTTCTTCCTGTCAAAGATCTTTTTTTATTATACTCCTGTGTCTTGGCCATAGTCTCTTGTAAAAGTTTCTTGTTTTCAGAGACGAAATTATTGTTTCAGAGACCGCAGGGATTGAGCATTCAGGTAGAATACTAGGCAGGAAGGAAGGGTGAAAGCCGTAATTAGCAAAAAACTGAGTTTGTTTGATGGCAAAATGGAAAGAGTTATTATAAGCAAACTCGGCAATGGGGAGTAAAGAGACCCAGTCATCTTGGGAGAAGGAAGAGAAGCAATGGAGGTACTGCTCCAGGGTCTGATTGGTTCTTTCCGTTTGTCCGTTCGTCTGAGGGTGGTATGCGAAGGAAAAAGCTAATTCAATCTCTAGAGAACCACAAAGAGCTTTCCAGAACCTGGAGGTGAACTGGACACCCCGGTTGGACACGATGTTGGCCGGAACTCCATGGAGCCTTACAATTTCTTTAATGAAAATTTTTAGTTTCCACAGCCGAGGGTGTTCCTTTCATTGGCAAAAAATTGGCCATTTTGGACTGTCTGTGCACCACCATGAAGAGGGTAGAAAAATCCTTTGCCGGGGGAGTTCCACAATGAAGTCCATTGAGATAATTTTCCAGGGTCTCTTTGGAACGGGCAATGGCTTCAGTAAACCCCAGGCCTTTACCCTGCTGTTCTTGCTTTGTGAGCAAGTAGTACAAGACTCCACATAGATCTTACAGTCGCCTACCACCTGAGGCCACCAGAACGTGCGTTGTACCAGTTCGGCCGTCTTCAGGGCACCGAAGTGTCCGGCCAGCTTGTGGTCATGACAGAGCTCTAACACTGTCATTCTTAAGTCCTTCGGTACAACAATTTTACATTCATGCCACAGTAGGCCATCCTGTGCCAGTAAGCTGGTTTCAAAAGACAAAGCAATCTCAGCAGAAGCCTGTTTGATTCGGGATAGGAGATTCTCCTGTAGTATAAAAAAGTTTCCTGAGGGAAGGATGGTGTCTGGGAGTGTGGACCTTTCAGGGTCGTTGAACATAGGTGAAAGTGCATCTGGTTTTGTATTCTTTGACCCTGGCCTGTACATTATATGGAATGAGAATCTGTAAAAAAAAAGTGCCCACCTTGCCTGCCAAGGTTTTAATCTCTTAGCCGTTCTCAGATATTCTGGATTCTCGTGGTCTGTATAGACAAGAATGGGATGTGCTGCACCTTCAAGTAAGTAACGCTATTCTTCCAATGCGGCCTTGATGGCCAAAAGCTTGCGGTCTCCCACATCATAATTTCTTTCTGCTAAAGATAATTTGCGGGAAAAGAAAGCCCGTTGAGACAGCACAGCCCCCACTGCAACTTCCGAGGCGTCAACTTCAAGAACAAACGGTAAGGCAGGGTCAGGGTGCTTCAAGATGGGTGCTGACGTGAACAGCTTCAAAGGCAGATTGCGCTTTGGGAGACCAGAGGAATCGGGTTCCTTGTTTAGTTAGTTCGGTAATGGGGGCGATAATAGCAGAGAACCCCCTAATAAACTTCCGGTAGAAGTTGGCAAACCCGATGAAGCGTTGAACCCCCTTCCTGTCCATAGGAGCTAGGCAATCTAAGATGGCGGTGACTTTCTGAGGGTCCATCTTGATGCCTTCAACAGAGATGATCAGACCTAAGAACTAGATACACTGGCCACCTTTCAGCACTTTGTCAACAACATTTTTCATGACTATCTGTACTTGTACGCGTACCTGGATGACATTCTCATTTTCTCCTCCTCAGTTGATGACCACCGTAGTCGGGTTAGCACATTTCGGACATGTCTACGGTGGTCATCAACTGACGAGGAGAAAATCAGGATGTCATCCAGGTACACGATGATGTACAAGTTCAGATAGTCACGAAAAATGTCGTTTACAAAGTGCTGAAAGGTGGCCGGTGCATTACATAAGCCAAAAGGCATAACTAGGTACTCGAAGTGCCCAAATCGAGTACAAAATGCCGTTTTCCATTAATCTCCTTCTCGAATACGGATTAGATTGTATGCTCCCCGGAGATCCATTTTAGTAAGGATGACTGCGGCTCCCAGTCTTTGAAACAGTTCGGGCACAAGAGGCAGAGAATAACGGTTCTTTACAGTAATCTTGTTCAATTCTCTGTAGTTTATGCAGGGTCGCATGAATGGTCCTTCTTTTCAAGAAAGAAGATGCCTGTGCCAGCCAGAGAGGTAGATGGGCGAATAAACCCTTTTAGGTTGTCATCAATATAGTCCTTTAGCGTGCCCAATTCAAGCTCAGTTAAAGGGTAAATCCTTCCGAAAGGGACCTCAGCCCCTGGTAACAGTTCAATAGGGCAGTCGTAGGACCTATGAGGAGGGAGGGTCTCTGCACCCTTCTTACTGAATACGTCCAGTAAATCGTGGTATGCCACTGGGATTGCTTTTCGTAATTCAAGGTCTGAGTCGAGGCAGAGTAAGGGTGAGGGGTTGACTGAGGCTTCTTGCAGGCAATGTTGCTGGCAATAGCTTGAAGGAAATTTGATTTCTCCATTGGCCCAGTTGATTTGGGGGTTATGGGCCTGTGGCCAGGGCATACCTAAGATGAGGGGGAGCAGAGGTGATGAAATGGCATCCAGGCGTAAAAACTCTTTGTGATGGGAAGCAATGATAGTAAGCAAAGGGACCGTCTCCTGTGTTACCGGACCGGATTTAATGACAGAGCCATCAGCAAGATGTACGGCTAGTCCCCGGGCCTTTGGTTGAAGTGGAATGAGGTGTTTGGCTGCAAGCGTCAAGTCTATGAAGCAGCTGCAGGCTCCGGAATCGATTATGACGGATACCTAGATACTCCTTCCTGGGAGCTGTAACATGATGGGGAGAGTAAGATGAGAGGCTTGGTTAGGTGAAACAGGAACATGCATTGAAGAGATTGAAAGGCACTTCCGCATCTTTGCAGGACAGGACCTCACATAATGCCCGGGTTCCCTACAATACATACAGAGGTTATTGATTCGTCTGCGCTGTCGTTTCTCCATGGTGAGAGAGGGACGAAGCAAGCCCAACTGCATTGGTTTGGAGGTGTCCGGGGCCGGAGCGAATGGAGCAGGAGGAGTCTGGCAGGAGAAACTGGGAACTTTAGGTAGCATCCAAGTTGGCCGATATTGGCCTGAGGATCTTTCGGAGCGAAGTTCCCTTAGGCGTCGGTCAATCTGAATTGACAAGTTAATAAGTGCATCCAGAGATTGGGGTATCCCGTGCCAGTTCATTTAGAGGATCAGATAGTCCCATCCGAAATTGGTAACGAAGGGCCGCATCGTTCCAATTGGTATCAGAACTCCAAAGCCTGAACTCGGCCACGTAGTCCTCTGCCGCTCTGTGGCCTTGTTAAAGTACATATATTGCGGCCTCAGCAGAAGCAGTCTGCTAGGGGTCCTCATAAAGTTAGGACATAGCGTCAAAGAACGTGGTGAGGTTGTTTAGCGATTTGGCCTTTTGTTCCAGAAGTCAATGTGCCCAGGCTTGGGGTTCTTCGGTCAACAGGGAGATAACGAAGCCCACTTTGGTGGCTTCCAATGAAAAGGTGCGGGGTTGCAGGGAAAAATAGAGTTCACATGCATTATGAAAGGCTCTGTATTTGCTTCGTTCACCCACAAATCTTTTGGGTGTGGATACCCTTGGTTCTGGTGGTAACATCACTACCGCAGTTGCATATGAGGTACCAGCCTTGAGGGTTGGCGGAAGTTCTTCCATGGGGGAATTTCCTCACTCGGACTCAGACATGGCTGTCTGATACTGTCAATTTCTCACGTACCTGACTGATGAGCTCAATGGTGCAGAGGAAGGCCTCCCTTGCGTATCTGACTCGCGGCCCCAGGTAAAGCAGACAGGTGGCATGGGAGAGCAGAATGGTACGAGGGCCTGGCAGATCAGCTGTTTGACGGGCAGCTCCAAGGTCCCAGATGCTTTAAAAGGAGACAACCAGCAGGTAGGAGGATCTGAACAGCAGGCAGGCTGAAGGACACTCACTCTGGGGGCTCTCAGGCAAATGGATCAGTTCACAGGCCGGGTCAACAACAGGCAGGCGGCGTGGAATCCAAAGGAGCATGCAGGTTCAAGGTCAGAGGGGAGCCGAGGTCAGGTGCAGGCAGAAAGCAAGGGGAGTTCAAAAGTCGGGCAGTACAGGAGATCAATCAATATATTTTTTTTTTTCAGGTGAGCTCCGGCTGTTTTGGTTGAGCTCCTGTTTACCTGGTTGGCTAATGTTACCCTTGGGAATTTATTTTTCGCTGTTGCCACCCCTTAATGTTTAACACTGTTTTGGGACGTCCCAATGGTTAAGAAAATCAGGAGCTGTGTCCATTAATGAACGGAAGAGAAAATGGAATTTTTGACTAGGGATAGACCAATTATCGGCAAGGCCGATATGCACTTTCCCTACTATCGGTATCGGCCCCGGAACTGGCCAATATTGCCGATATTTTTGTGATGTCATTCTGCCTTCTTAGGCCGGCTCCCTTGCCTTGGACAGCATCGTCTGGAGTCGGGACTAGTCTCGCGGGAGTGTATCACAGCCACACCCCCTCCCACAGCAGCCCGGTGCCAGCCAGCCACCCACATCCACAGGCCCTGTACCAGCCAGCCAGCCACAAGCACTGTAGCAGCCAGCCACCCATAGGCCCTGTACTAGGCAGCCAGCCACCATAGGCCCTGTACCAGGCAGCCAGCCACCCACAGGCCCTGTACCAGGCAGCCAGCCACCCACAGGCCCTGTACCAGCCAGCCACCCACAGGCCCTGTACCTGCCAGCCACCCACCCACCACAGGGTTCCAGCCAGTCACCCACCACAGGGTGCCAGCCAGCAAGCCACCCACCACAGGGTGCCAGCCAGCCACCCACCATAGGATTTTAGCCAGCCAGCCACCCACCACAGGGTGCCAGACAGCCAGCCACCCACAGACAGAGTGCCAGACATCCAGCCAGCCACAGACACTGTACCAGCCAGCCGCCCACAGGCCCTTGTTCCAGCCAGCCACTCACAGCCCCTGCGCCAGCAACCCACCTACCACAGGCTGCCAGCCACCCACCCACCACAGGGTTCCAGCCAGCCATCCACCACAGGGTGCCAGCCAGCCAGGCATCCTCCACAGGGTGCCAGGAAGCCACCCGCCACAGGGTGCCAGCAAGCCAGCCACCCACCACAGAGTGCCAGACAGACAGCCAGCCACCCACCACAGGGTGCCAGACAGCCAGCCACCCACCACAGGGTGCCAAACAGCCAGCCACCCACCCACCACAGGGTACCAACAAGCCAGGCATTAAGCATCAAACAAAAATTAACATGTTCAGTACCAGATGTGTGTCAGAAATTGTCAAAACTTTAAATGTACAAAATATCGGCCTATATTGGCGTTTGCGTTGTGACCAAAATATCGGTACCGGTATCGGCCCTGAAAAAACCATATCGGTCTATCCCTATTTTTGACTTACCTTAAAATCCATTTATTTGATGTTCATCGATGGACACGGCACCTGCCCTTCTAAGGAGTTGTAATTCTTCTGGCACTGCTTGTAACAAAATTGAAAAGCTATAGCAGAGAGAGGGAGTATACCCCTTGGGACTTCCCAGAGGCGTAGCCAGACTTTTTTCTGCCTAGTGTCTGCTGTCGGTGGCAGTATAACCCAATGGTTAAGAAGATCAGGAGCTGTGTCCTTCAATGAACATCAGAGACATAGCTCAGTGGAAAGCTTTTCCGTGGTCTAAAGAATCTAAGTCAAAAGAATCTAAATTCGACATTCTTTTTAGCACCCCCATATTTTAAAACCATTTAATTTAACATAATGACTTAATCATGATTCCAAATATAATTTTTGGTATTCTATGCAAATTTAATACCTTCTCGCCTGGCTTATCGCGAAATGAAGGCCGGGCTTCGGCTTTACCGAGTTGATGTGATAGGATGTCCTTTCAGAAAACGTCACTTGTGGGTTGCGCAGCTGCGTGATCTGTCACCGGCTGTGTCCCACAGCTGGTAACTGATCAGTGTATCGGCTCCCTGTTGGTACCATGTGACGACTGTGACCAATCACAGCAGGTCACATGGCAGTTGTAAACAATGGATGTCTTCCTTTCATGCCATCCATTGTGCACAATTGTGTTGCTAGCTGTGATTGGTCAATGTAATCACATGGTACTAACAGGGCCAATCACAGCCCATTTGTACAATGTTTATCTCTAATCTATAGCTATCTCTAATCTCTACAGCTCTTATCGCACAAAACAAACTGAATGAACCAATTTAATTCAGTAAAATGTTTGCTAAGCAATCATTATGTGTAAAAAAAATTATTAAAAAATCCTGATAACTTCCCCAGAGTAGTACAATGTTACTATGGTAAGAATGTATTGCTCTGGTCACAATGTGGTAAAAAAAAAAAAAAAAAATCAAATGTAAAAAAGAATAAAAATGTAATAAAATATAAAATTGAAGAAAAATAATTACATATTTTTTTCCATACTGTCACTGGTTAGTGTACTTGATCACCGACCACACCAATTATATGATGATGCCCTACTCCCCTGATGACAGTATGTAAAAAAAAAATAAAAATAAAAAATAAAGCAAAAATATTTTTTAATTTCTTAATTTTCCAGAAGTTTATAACAAAAAAAATACAACTTAAAAAAAAAAAAAAAACAGCCATGTCTCTTACTAAATACCTAGGACTGTCTACTTTCCTGTAGACATCAGGATTGATCAATTTTCAGATATATACCATAGTTTGTGGACTCTTAACTTTCTTAACAGATAAAGATACACTGATTTTGGTTATCTTTACAGAATACCAGAATAGATTTTGGCCTAAATTTATGAAGCGCAATCATTTATTTGCAAAGTTTTATAACAGAAACAAAGAAAAATACGTTCCCTCCCCAAAAATACATTTTCCGTCTTTTTTAATTTATTTAGCAATAAATAAAGAAGTTAAAAAGATGGACAGATCCAACATGTTGTCCACTGCAGTTTGTGCTAAAACTGCGAAAGCTTCGTTTAGTGCCCCTTTCGTCACCACCTTCTCTACGCAGCATAAAAATATAAAAAATATAATCCGTAAACATTGGCACATTCTGAAGAGTGACCGCCATTTATCCGATGTGTTACAAGAACAACCTCGTGTGATATTTAGAGGAGCGTCTAATTTATGGGATCGACTAGCTCCGAATGTCCTTAACCCTCCCGGGCCCAAGCCTACTTTCCTCAGTCAACTCACAGGTTTTTTTAGATGTAACCGCTGCCAGACCTGCGTGGTTAATAAATGCAAAAAGAGGAATGTCAAGGAATTCGTATCAACAAGTACAGGCATTACATTTGACATCAAACCCTTCATTTCTTGCTCTACGACTGGTGTCGTTTACCTCTTGCAATGCCCTTGTGGCTTGCAATATATAGGGAGGACTAAAAGACCCCTATATGTTAGGCTTAACGAGCATATAGCTAACATAAAGAAAGGGTTCAAGAAACATTCCGTGTCCAATCATTACAGGTTAAAACACAACAAGAATCCCCATAATACCATCTTTATGGGGATCGACAAGTTTGTTCCACACTGGAGGGGGGAACCCTTCGTTAGGGGACTCTCCAAGCTGGAAATGTCTTGGATCTATAGGACAAAATGCTTCTCCCCTTTTGGTTTGAATATAGACACGGATGTTAACGCCTTCTTCGACAACTCATAATTTACATTTTGATTGACTATTCTTCATTCATCCAGTATTGGTCCATTAACTCATTTTGGTCCATTAGACTTTTCATGAGCAAGTCGCATCCTTATGGGCTCTGCGATTTATTTGGAACTGTGGGGATTGCTATATGAGCCATTTTTATATGAGTCATTTAGATTTTATATATTAATGAGGTCAACATTATTTATATTATCCAGAATGAGTTGCATCCACCATGGGCTCTGTGAATCATATGATATCTATAGCCATGATTGGCGGCCCTATATTTATACCATTCAGTTGGTTGTATTTATTTATTGACTTATTTACCTTTTATTTTTATATATTTTTTCTTCTTGTATTTTACAATTTTATATATTTGTATTCACTATCAACCTGGGTGTTATCATTCACCAAGGTTTGGTATATATTCAGCTCTTTACTGATATTCAGTGGTGATCATGTCTATGTCTTAATGAACAGATACCTTTTGGAGGCAACTCTGGTCGGATTTTTATCTTTACTTTTATTCTTAATTTGTTTATTGTCTAATATATTGTTTTTGATATCTTTTATTCCAAAATATATTGATTTTGTATTGTGGTTTTATTATTTAACCATGTCCCTGAGTTAAGATGGCTTCCGCGCCCTCCTTTGATTTAGATGATGCGGCCGCTATATGTAGTATTTTCGGCTAATCCCAAACTTATGATGGTTTCTTTGGCCTCTTTCAACTCAATGGACATGGCTAATTTCCGGTCAAATCCCGGACTATTGATGGCTCCTTTGGCTTCTCCTAATCCAGAGGACATGCCTGTTATTTGTATATGTTGTTCGGGACCTCCCAGGTCCAAGATGGCGCCGATCGCTTCAGACTTCCGGACGGGGCGGATACCTCCTACGGCATTTAAGTGATGACTCAGCACGCCGCCCGTATCCCCTGGAAGACGTTAGTTGTAACGAAACGTACGTCGGGACAGGCGTGCTGACGTCATAACTCTGCATCCGGAAGTCGGGCTGCGGCGGTGATTTTGAATTACTTCTTGACAAAGCGCTTATTTGCACCAAAATTGTGAGTGTATTTCTATTTTTATGATATCTATTAAAATATCAAAACCATCTGCACTATTGTGGTATCCTCTCTTTTTCACGTGTGGCCATCCACTGAGTTGGATGAGGAGGCTGGTGGTTTGCATTTGTTCGATGTAGAGGATCCCTGGACCTATTAGGATCTGGTTAAGAGAGGTATTCCCCTGTAGCTGGTCATCTTGAGACTTTACAAGGCCCTTAACCTTTCTCCTTTTGGTAAGCGTACACCCACAGCATGCTTCACCGTGGCTTTTTGGAGTGACCTTTTGGTGGCGGATTTATCATCCTTGCATCTGCACCTTGGAATCCTCTTTCTTTGGACTGTCCTAAACCATTATACATGTTCAATCTGTGCTATGTGTCTGGACTGTAGTCTAACCCTGTATCATTGCTGATTTAATTCACAGTATATCAATTGTTGTAGCGCAGCTTTCCCATTTACATACCTATTCATAGTGATTCCCACTACAGCTGCAGCTTTTTGTCTTATTTAGCTTAGCGCAGTTATTTACATTTTACAATAAATAAAAATCCCAGTGGTGATTAACTATCACCCAAAGAAAGCTATATTTGTGTGAACAAAATGATAAAAAAAATAGTTTGGGTACAGTGCTGCATGACCGCGCAATTGTCATTTAAACTGCAAAAGCGCTAAAAATTGGCCTGGGCAGGAAGGCAGTAAATGTTCCCCGTATTCAATTAGTTAAGTGTGACAGTTTTTACCCATGTCTGCTGATAGAATGGAAGCTGCAGTATTGTAAAATGTTTAATCTGACCATCTCTGTACTTTTTTCTTCATTGTTAGATCTTCCTTTTTAATAACTTCTCTTGGTGAAGCCATTTCCTAACGTCTAAAGTTTTGGGTTCAAGTTTTGCTGTTAGACGACCCACTTTTTAGTTGTACTGACAAATGCATTGTAATCTTGCTATTAAAGATAGGTCTAATATCAGTTTTGCAGACATTGGAAGTTTCTTTCCATTCCTTTTAATTGTCCCCAGCATGTGATAAAAGTGTGGCTGAGCTCTGCTGACTGGTAATTTCTAAAGATTTTACTACATGGCATTCCTGAAAGGGAATTCACACAGATCCTGAAAACACCGTAAACACCCAAAAGCAGCTTTTTGGTGTCGTTCTATATATGTGTATTTGTGTATTGTACAATTTATAATGGCAGGTTCAGCATTTTTTTTTTTTTACTGTGCAGGTTCTTGTAGACTGTGATGATGATCAAGAGTGTAGAATCAGTGTGAAAATTAAAGAGTTGTTTTTAAACGCTTTGTGTATAAACCTGCACTGTCAGGTCCCTTGAGGGTTGCGTGTATATACAATGTTGGTAAGAATGGAAGTATACAAGAGACCTCTTAAAGCAGTTGTAACCCTAAAAAAACAAAAACAAAAAACTTTCTTTAGGCTGGTTTCACACTGTGTGGCACGGCTCGCAGCAGGGGGTCTGGTGCGTACCCGTTCACTGTTTCAGGTCCAAATTAGGTCGGAATTTTTGGCTTAATTTGGACCTGAAACAGAGCCAAAGACGCAAAGGACTTTTCTGCAGTGCGCTCTGCGGCCACCCCGGAGACATGTGAACCGGCTCCATTGAGCACCGGTCACATTCTCCGGTCATTCGAATTGGATATGGGGAAACCTGCATCCAATTCGCAATAGTGTGCCAGCCTTAAAGCAGGATATACAGCATAGTGCATGTGCAGTGTAATTTGTCCCATTCTATGCTGAAAAATACCTGGTTGATCCTGCCTGTTCCTGTGTGTCCCCTAAGTATGCTTACCATGGTAAAAAAACTCTAACGCGCAGGGTATCCTGATTCCTACTGTATTAAAGTGTATTGTAGTTGCACTGTCTACCCTCAAGTTGTAAAGCGCTGTGTAAACTGTTGGCACTACATAAATCCTGTTAATAATAATAATCATGGCTTCTGATCCATGATACTGTGGTCAGTTTACTTGCCTCCATCATCCCACAGTGTCTCCCTCTTCACCTCCCTCCCTGCCTATCAGCTATTGAGTCAGTGTTGTGGGAGCGGATCTGCTTCCCGCCCCTCCCCTCCCCTCCTGATCCTATTCTGTGTAAAATCACTGTGTATAATTACTAGAATTCCCTCTGTTATAGCTAGCTATATTGCGCAGTGAATGTGTTTTTTTCTAATTATGCAGCTCAATACCTTCTTTCACAGTGACCTCCCGCCACTCTCTTCCTCTCCCCTTTCCAGCTGACATCAGAGGGAAATCTCAGTCTCTCCCGCTGTAGTCCTCAGATCGGGGAAGGAGAGCGACGGGAGGTCATGTGACCACACAGCGGCACTGTGAAATAAGTTATTGAGCTGCATAATTTAAAAAAACATACACTGTACAATATAGCTGGCTATAACAGAGGGGGTTCTAGTAATTGTGCACAGTGACTTTACAACCACTTTTACTGCTGGCTTATCTTGGAATGTATATTCTGAAAATAATAATAATATTAGGGGAAACATGCAGCAGTGGATCCCTGTGAGTGCATCAGTGGTTAGCATGCTCTTGAAGTCATGAAAAGGCATTGGTCGAACTACTAATACACAGGATGAGCATTATCTCAGTATGCAAACAAATGCAGGTTTGATGATATGCCTAGTGTCTATAGAGAATACATGTATAAAAGTACCTAAATGCTGTGTATATCATTTTATCAGGGACAAGTGGATCTCCAGTGAAGCTTCTTTCAAACTTATTTGCACTGGGATTTCCCAAAGAGTGGCAGTTATATCAATACCATGTGGATTACAACCCTTCCATTGCCTCTATTAGAATGAAAGTGGCCTTGCTGTATACTCATAGAGAAGTTATCGGCCAGGGCCGTGCATTCGATGGAGCCATGCTTTACCTGTCCTGTAAGCTCCCAGAAAAGGTAATGATTCTGATCACTAGCTTTCTTTCTTTTTTCCTATGTACAGTATGTACAAACACATATATAAATACCTAGTGCATTATGGAAAATGTGGTACATAAGGAGAAATTGCTTTTTTTGTTTTAGCTATATTTTGATAGCAAACTAAAAACTCCACCGAAAACTTGAAAACTTGTTTTTTTTCCCTAGAAAATAATTAAAGTATAATTTCAGCCAGATTTTTTTTTTTTTTTTTCCCACACAGTCACGGTGAGAAAGAAAAATAAGGCAACAAAAGAAGACAAGTTACCCAACAGCATCATAAATTATTGAGTTTCCGGGGTATAGTTAGATATAGTTTTCCAAAAAACAGACACCAAGCCAGTTCCTAATAAAAATAACACAAATTTATTGAATCATTAAGGAACACATGGTAATAAAAAACAACAACCTTCCACCTAACCACCGCAAGTTGTGACCACGTAGTCATTAAAAACAAGCACACACGCAAAGGTCTGCTGCACACTCCACTAGAGCAATAATTGCACAAAATATACATATATTGTTTGATGGATATGAAAAAAATCAACCAAGTCAAAATAAGAAATGAAGGAGCAAATAGAGTTCAGCCGGATGTCATACATAACGGAGAACCTGCCATAGAATTGCTGACCTTCGGTATAAGGCACTCGGACTGAACAGGGAGCTAAGCAATATAATCACGAGAGGACTGTTATACCAGACAGTAGGTGAAGGAAAATCTTTACAGCAGTAAAGAGTAGATATGGTTTTTGGCCTTCCCATACCATAAAAAAAAGTTTTGGCTGAACCTATATTTTAAGCTATTTTCAACACTATGGTTTTCTTTGCGATTTGGATCTGATTTGAAGTTGCTGATTTGAAATGCTCTAAGTTTATTCAGAAATATGATTTTCTCTTTCGTTCATTGATAGACACAGCTCCTGATCTTCGTAACCATTGGGTTATACTGCCCCCTAGAGGGGTAGGACACTAGCCAGAAAATGAATTTGGCTATGCCTATTGGCAGTCCAAGGGGGTACACTCCCTCTCCCTGCTATAGGTACTCTGTTTTTTTCTGCCTAGTCAGGAGTTCCTTTCTGGGATCTCTGGTCTTGGCAACTTTTTATTTTTAGATTTTAAATTTAAATTTTTCTCCTGTTTTCTTTGTCCTGTGAGATCTACAATCAACTGCCGGACTGGACGATGGGCTGGATAATCTAGATCCAGTGGTCACCCCAGTCTGGCCTGCGAGCACACACAGACCTCAGTTCCACGCTATATTGGCTGCGATATAGCCCCACTGGACCGGGGCTGGCCTGCGAGTTAAATACCACGCAAGGTCGCATGTGACCGGGTCCCTGCCCGAGTCGTAGCGTTTCTCCTGGCCAACAGCCCCCCCTTTAAAAGACAAGGGGTTCTGTCTGAAGCGGCACCCATCTATTTCCTGGTATGGTGAGTAGCTGTCCTCCCTGGAGGGTCTTGGGGTGGACGTGGGCCCTCTGAAATATGTGTATTTTTGGACTTTTTCTTCAGCTAAGACTATTTTTTTGCTAATTTATAAGTATCAGCACTGTCACTTTATACACATACTTATTATCACTTATATTTGTATTATATAATTTGTACCTCGTACCAGCGTTCCATCGGTTAGCACTAGGCACTTTGGGCAATCATAGCACTACACACTTTTTGGCCAACTAGTTTTTGCACTACTCATAGCACTTTATCTTTGCACTGCCATATTTATTGATTATCTATTAACATCTCAGTTGTATACCTTGTTTATCTGCATATTTATTTATGAGAAGGTCTTTATTTTATTTGTCTATATATTGCCTTTCTGACCTATAGAGATAATTATTTTTCGTGGTGGTTTCTGATCAGATACACCACTTATCACTCAATAGGTAGCGCAACACTACCCCACACCTCCAATCGCCTGTTTGGGTCTTTTCAGAGGGGGGGGGGGGGCACCCTTTTCCCACAGTTTTCGAAGGAGAAAGCACCTTGTCCCAGACACAAAAGGTTTTTTGTCCCCCAGGGTTCACTAGAAAGGGTTCAAAACCTTTCAAGCCCTCCTCGGGAGGTTCCATGCGGCCCTGGTCTGGAAATTTGAGAACGGTATTCTTTAGACCCACGGACAAGGCTCCTTCAGCATGAAGGTGCACCCTCACCTGTGCCTGGGGTGGGGGACATCTTCGTTGTTTTCTGGGGCGTGAACCTCCTTGGTAAACGAGAAATGGGTCCATGAAGTCATTATATCCGGTTACAAGATAGAGTTTCATTCTTGCTTTTCGAAAAGGTTCTTTCTTTCTATTCTGTCCCCAGACCGATTACAAGCTCTCTTCGCGGCGGTGTGGGACCTGTTGCTTTTGGCAGTGATTGTCCCAGTTCGGGTATCGGAATGGTTTGAAGATTTTTATTCAAACCTGTTTATGGTCCCAAGGAAGGAGGGCAAGGTTCATCCAATTCTGGACCTCAAAGCCCTGAACTGCTTTGTGCGGGTGCGGAAATTCTGAATAGAGTCCATTCACACGGTAATGGCATTCCTACATCAGGGGGATTTTCTAGCTTCTATCGACATCAAAGATGCTTACTTGCACATTCCAATATTTGCTTGACACCAACGTTTCCTCCCTTTTGCTGTGGGAGAGGAGCACTGTCAGTTTGTGGCGTTACCCTTTCGTCTCGCCTCCGCTCCTCGGGTCTTCACGAAGATGTTGGCTCCGGTTCTGGTGTTGCTACGTCAGCAGGGGATTGCTGTGCTGGACTACTTGAATAAACTCCTCTTGTGAGCGGGGTCCTCATCTGCATTTTTGTGGCATCTGAAGTTTGTGGCGTTACCCTTTAGTCTTTCCTCTGCTCCTCGGGTCTTCACAAAAGTGTTGGTCCCGGTTCAGGCGTTGCTACGTCACCAGGGGATTGCAGCACTGAGCTACTTGGACAATCTCCTCTTGTGAGCGGAGTTCTCTTCTGCCTTGATGGACAACATGGAGATCACTATACAGTTCTGTTTGCACAGTTCTATACGAGGTCCCTCCAAAAGGAGATCCTGGTGAAATGGGACAAGTGTTCAAGGTCTCTGGACAATTGGATTCGGCTGAGCCTGGAAACCAGGGGTTCCCTGGTCTGGTGGCTTCGCTCTCTGGCTCTTCGACAGGGCAAGTCTTTTCTGCCTTTGTATTGGACAGTTGTCACTAGGGATGCCAGTCTGTCTGGGTCTGGTGTCTTGGGACTGAGCTCTGCTTAGGGTTGTTGTAAGCTGGAGGAATCCAGACTACCAATCAATGTCTTGGAACTTCGGGCGATCAGGCTGTGCCTTGTTCACTGGACAGATTGGCTCTGGGGGCTCCCAGTACGGATCTAGTCGGAAAATGCCATTATGGCAATCACCAGGGCGGACAAAAGGAACCCCCCCCCCCCCCCGGTGGATCTGCTGGCGTCTCGGTTCAACAGAAACCATGATGCCACATACGCTCTGGTGGTCAGTATCTTCTGATCTACGCCTTCCCTCCTATCAAGCTTCTTCCATGGCTTCTGCGCAGGATTGAGACTGAATGGATTCTGGTCATTCTGGTGGCCCCAGACTGGATTCGCCGGTCTTGGTACGCCGACCTGTCTCGATTTGTCGCTGGCGTCCCTTGGAGACTACCTCTTAGGGAGTACCTGCTGTCCCAAGGGCCAATCTTCCATCCTGCTTTAGAGTCGCTGGCTTTGATGGCCTGTCTGTTGAAAGTCAGGTGCTGAAGGATAGAGGTTTGGGTCGGTGATTCTGACACTGCTGAAGGCTAGGAAGGCCAACTCTTGAAAGATTTACCATCGTACATGGACAGCGTACATTTCGTGGTGTAAGTTGATCGGTGTTCACCCTTGTTCTTTTTTTTGTGGCTCAAATTTTGACCTTCCTTCAATGAGCTATTGAGCAGAAATTGGCCTTAAGTGCCATCAAGGGCCAGGTGTCTGCCTTGGCGGTCTTCTTTCAGCGACCCTTAGCCACGCATTCTTTGTTGGATATTTTTATTCTAGGGGTTCAACACCTGACTCCACCGGTGTGGTCTCCTCTACCACCGTAGGATTTGAACTTGGTGCTTTCAGTTCTCCTAAAGCCTCCCTTTGAAAATATTCAGGAGATTCCCCTGCTTACGCTGTTTCAGAAGGTGGCTATTTTCGTGGCCATCACCTCTGCTTGCAGGGTGTTAGAACTGGCGGCGTTATATTGTCGTACTCCCTATCTGGTGGTCTACAAAGATAAGGTGGTTCTTTGTCCACGCCCGTCGTTCTTACCTAAGGTGGTCTCTGGCTTCCATTTCAATGAAAACATTTTGTTGTCTTCTTTGTGTCCCAGGCCCACTCATCCCAAGGAATTTGCATTGCATGCCCTTGATGTGATTTGGGTGATTCGGGTGTATCTGGCAGCCATAGAGTTTTTTCGGAGGTCATACTCACTGTTTGTGATTATGGACAGGCCAAGGAAAGGGCTGTCCGCTTCTTCTGCGACCGTTTCCAGATGGTGACTCAGGCCTATTCTATTAGGGTCAGGTTCCTCCTTTACCTGTAATGGCGCACTCTTCTCGGGCGCTTAGTGCTTCTTGGGCCTTCAGTCATCAGGCGGCAGTGGCACAGGTTTGCAAGGCGGCTACTTGGTCGTCGGTGCACACTTTCAGTACATTCTACAAAGTGGATGTGTTGGCATCAGCAGATGCTTCCTTTGGCTGCAAGGTTTTTCAGACTGCTGTTTAGAGGGTCTGTTCCCTCTTTAGGGGTGTATTGTTCAGGTTGGGCTCCATTTTTTTTTTTTTTGAGCTCCTGTTACCTAGTTAGCTCTTGTGTTTAGCCTTGTTTTTTTATGTTGTCCTACCCCTCATGTTTGCCACTGCTTGGGGATGTCTGTATGCTTCTGAATATGGAGCGCTGTGTCTGTCAATGAACGAAAGAGAAAATAGGATTTTTGTACTTACTGTAAAATCCATTTCTTTATTGACAGACACAGCACCCACCCCTCTGGAGTTTTGATACTTCTGACACAGCTTGTTACTAAACTGAAGACTTATAGCAGAGAGGGGGAGGTATACCAGCTAGGACTGCCAATAGGCATAGCCAAGTCTTTTTTCCTGCCTCGTGTCCTACTCCTGTAGGGGGCGATATAACCTATGGTTCTGAATTTGGAGCACTGTGTTTGTTAATGAACTCAGAAAAATAGATTTTTTTACGGTAAGTACAAAAATCCTATTTTTTGCACCTCATTGATGCTCCCTGTGCTTCTCAGTAGCAGAAAAATTACTTTCAGTTTGTTGCACTACCTTTTGTTGTATCCTCTGCTCCCAGAGTGTTTGCAATTGTCCAAGTGACTCTTTTTGCCCTTCTGAAAACCTCATCTCCCTTCCAGTTGTCAGCAAATGTTCGTAGGACAATGCAGGTGCACCAGACTTTTGGTTTAGTGATTTATTTTTAAAAATCTGCTCTCCGGTCTTCTCTTGTCCTGGAATACTTGGGTCTGGTCTTCGACACCTCCCAGAAAAGAAGAAAATATTGTTTCAGAGTTGATGTGAAGCTCAAAAATTTAAGTCAAAGAGACATTCCACAATGAGATTTTTCTTTTGAGTACTGGACCTCATAGTAGCCTGTATAGTTATTTGGTCCCTGGTTCATGGCTAAATCCAGTGTCTCCCCAACTTTCTCTTTCTCCATCAGCTCTTCCAGGCCTGCAGTACCTCAGGATAGAGACCCTGTCAGACCAAGTGGGAGTTCATCCTCCAGATCGAGACGCCATGAATCCCCATCAGGGAGTAGGCATCAGAGGAGACGCTCTATTTCCTCCTCCAGACACCGTACACAGCATCATGGTCACCGCACAGATCAGAGAGCTTGTTGGGGTTGTGGGGTGCATGTCCTGGAGGACAAGTCCCTATGTGAGCCATGTTTTGCTCACGCAGCTGGTGAAAGGGAGCCCGAGGACCGCAGATTGGAAACCCTGGTGAAGAGGGTAGTGCAACAGTCCCTAAAGGAGTGGGGTACGGTTCCAGCACATGGTCCCACTACATCTAGTTCTCCAGCGGGAGCACCGGAAGATCAGGGCCCCTCTCAACCGAGCCTTACTTCAGCAAAATCATCTGACAGTGATTCGGAAGAAGAAGGGCAGCGGGTGGCTTTGAGTTTGCCCTAGTACCACCCTTAATCAGAGCCATTAAGGAAGCTCTAAAATGGGAGGATCCTGTGTCTCCCCAGAGAAAACAACGGAAGTTTTCATGCACCTAGGTAAGGAGCGCATTAACTTCCCTTCCCTTTCTGAGCTGCATGATGTGATCACTGAGGAATGGAGCAAAGGGGATAGCAAGTCTTCCCTATCCTCCAAGCTGGTGAAGCTCTATCCCTTCAAAGTTTAAGATGTAGCTCGTCTGGAGTCTGCTCCCCTTGTAGACCCTGCAGTCACGAGATTGGCAAAGCACGTTACTCTGCCCCTGGATAATGCGGATTCCTTTAAGGATCCCTTGGATAGGAAAATAGACCTAGATCTAAAAAGAGTCTATGTTACGGCTGGGGCAGCCTGCAAACCTGTCATGGCACTAGCAACTTTGTCCAAGGCCATGGAGGTCTGGGTGTCTGATATTGAGACCAGACTTGGGAGCATCTCAGATGAAGCTGTAGAAAACTCTCCCATCCATGAACTCAAGTTGGCATCAATTTTCCTGGGTGAAGCATCCATTGATGTTCTTCGTCTCTTGACCAGATCAATGTTGTCTTTGGTTACAGCGAAAAGGGCCTTGTGGCTCCGCATCTGGCTTACTGATCCAGCTTCCAAGCAGGCATGGTGTAAAATCCCCTTTGAGGGTACGTTTCTCTTCGGCAATAAATTAGACAGCGCCATTGCGAAGGCCACTGGCGGGAAATTGGGTTTCCTTCCATAGGATAGACGCCTGTTTGGCCAGAAGAAGCCTCAACCAAGGAGGCAATACACTGAGAGGTGAAAGGATGCCCGCTCCTACAAACCTGCAAGGGATTTTAGGAGAAATTGGAGAGGCGGCCAATCTTCTTGAAGATCATCCAAGAATCCAGCTCCTGCTGGGCAAGAAACCACTAAGTCTTTTTGAGATTGGGCCCGTTCAGACATGCCAGGTGGGGGCACGTCCTCAATCTCGGACTTTTGGACCGTCAGAACGGTCTCTACAGGCCACAAATGGTCTTTTCTGGTGGATCCGGTTCCCCGATCTATTCCAACTCACTTGCCTTGTCAAGAAGAGAGAAGAGAAGTCTTGCTCGCTTATGTAGACGCTTTGGTGGCTCAAGGAGCAGTGGTTCCGGTACCAGACCAAGAAAAGTTTCAAGGCGTGTACTCACCCCTCTTCCGGGTACAGAAGAAGAACGATTCCTGGAGACCAGTTATAGACCTCACATATTTGAACAAGTTCATAAAGAACGAAAAATTCAGAATGGAAACTCTCTCCACCATTCAAAAGGCGGTGATGCCAGGAGACTGGCTCGCCTCAATAGATCTCAAGGATGCGTACTTTCATGTACCTGTGGCAATCGACTTTCACAAGTATCTCCGCTTCTGTGTCTTAAACCGGCATCTTCAGTTCATCTGTCTGCCTTTTGGCCTCTCTACCTCGCCAAGAGTGTTCTCCAAAGTACTCCTGGCCATTGTGGCTCTCATAAGGTTAAGGGGTATACGTCTACACCATTACTTAGACAATCTTCTGCTTTTGTCTCAAGACAAAGATCAGTTACTGGCACACAGAGATCAGGTCATAGCGACCCTCAAGGAGTTTGGATGGCTGTTGAACCTGCAAAAGAGTCAGCTGGAGCCCACTCAGTGCCTAGTCTATCTGGGGGCGCAGTTCAATACCATTGAGAATTCAATCTCTCTCCCTGTAGAGAAGATAACGGTAGTATGGGAGAGAATCCTCCCAGCCCTTTCTTCCTCCCGGCTAAGAGCCTCTCAGTACCTCAAAATCATTGGCACCATGGTGTCCACGGCTCCCATGGTCAAATGGGCCCTTTGGCGTATGCGGCCTTTTCAGAAGGTGTTCCTACAACAGTGGAATCCGGAAGAGCGAGAGCAATCCATCCACATTTCCTCCAACATGAGGACCAGTCTTCTTTGGTGGCTCCAACGCAAGAATCTGCTCAATTGCCACTCTCTGGTTCCAGTCTCATGAACCATAATCACAACAGATGCCAGCAACTCAGGTTGGGGAGCTCATTGTCTGTCGGAAGTGGCCCAAGGGAGGTGGTCTTCTCAGAGACACACTCCAGTTTCCAACATCCTGGAACTCCGAGCAGCATATCAGGCTCTTCGAGCTTTCCAACACCTCGTGGACTGGAAATCGGTCATGATCAGGATGGACAAAACCACGGCAGTGTCTTATGTGAAAAGACAAGGTGGGACACAGAGCCTTTCCCTGCTTCGTGAAATAGACCTAATTATGACTTGGGCTCAGGCCCATCTAGTCATCATTTCAGCAGTTTACATTCCAGGACCTCAGAACGTCCAGGCAGATTTCCTGTCCAGGGTCCAGTTGAACCACAACGAATGGTCTCTCCATGTGGAGTCGTTCAACTGGATTCTGTCGTTGGGAGTGTCTCCCGAAGTCGACCTGTTCGCCTCTCCTTGCAACCACAAGTTGGAGAAGTATGTCACAAGAGGCAAATGTCATCAAGCCTACAGGACAGATGCGCTAACCGACAGGTGGGAGTTCAACAAGGCATATGCCTTTCCTCCAGTACCCATCATTCTCAAATTCCTGCAGAGACTTCAAGCGGAAGATGTCGAGATAGTGATGGTGGCTCCCTTCTGGCCGAACAGTCCATGGTTTCCGCTACTCCTACAGCTCAGCTATCGGGACCCAGTCCCTCTTCCCCTCAGACCAGACCTGCTCCTACAGGGGACATCAGTGCACCCCTGTCCTGCAATACTCCGGTTGAGGGTCTGGTTCTTGAGAGGGTAAGGTTGGAATCGCTCTGCTGTCCGCCAACGGCCATTGCCACCTTAATGAGCTCGCAAGGTATGTCCTCCTCAGTCCGTGGGATTCAAGAGGTCCTAAAATTTCTTCAGGCTGGCTTAGATATGCCCCTTTCGGTAGGCACTTTAAGAGTCCAAATATCGGCATTATCCGCCTTCTCCGGAGTCATGTGGGCCCAACACCCACTTATTCAACAGTTCTTTAAAGGAGCAGCCAGGCTCAGACCTCGGAGAAACCTAGGTTTCCGAAATGGGACCTTCCTCTTGTCCTGAATGCCTTCTCAAAAACCGGCATAGAGTCTTCTTCTTCTATCAAGGACCTGACCATCCGGATAGTCTTCCTGGTAGCCATGACTTTCGCTTAAAGGGTCTCTGAAATAAGTTCCCTCGGCTATAAAAAGCCATTTCTGACTTTCTTCCCAGACCGGGTAGTGCTGATACCCATGCTGAATTCAAATCCGAAAGTTACCTCGGTGTTTCATCAAAACCAAGAAATCGTCCTTCCTACTTTTCGGTCTTCTGATGAGACTAGTCCTCACCTGTTGGATGTGGGTGAATCCTTAGGAATCTATCTTCAGGCGACTGCATCATTTAGACAGTCGGACAACCTCTTTATCTTGTTTGCTTCAAGGATAGTGGCTGCTATCCAACAGGCCTATAGAGCAGAGGGTTTGGCTCCTCTAGAGGCACACTCTACAAGGAGTATTTCTACATCCTGGGCGGCCTCGCGACAAGTGGCTCCAGATGTGATTTGCGGAGCGGCTTCCTGGTCTTCGGTCAATACTTTTATTACCCACTATTGTGTGGAGCCTGCTTCATTGTCTTCAGTTAATTTTGGTTTGACTGTTTTGTCTGCGAACAGCATGAATTAAAATTTTCTTTGCTAAAGCATTCCCACCCGTGTGGCGTGAGCTAGTTATTCCCACATGTAGGCTGCCATGGAGACTGTCAGGAAAACGGAAAATTCCTATCAAATACTTACCGTAATTTTCCTTTCCTGATGGTCTCCATGGCAGCCGGAGTTCCCACCCTCTGTCTTGGATTCGACTAAGATATGGAACACTGGCTGTACCTGAGAGCTGAAATTTATGGGAGGGGGGTCCTATACCCTTGGAGTGGAGGCGGGGTAACCCACACGTAGGCTGCCATGGAGACCATCAGGAAAGGAAAATTATGGTAAGTATTTGATAGGAATTTTCAGTTTTTCCGTGTCTTGGGGAATCTGAAGCCCAGCCCTAACAATAAGGAAGTCTTTATCAACAGATACCAGTCTTTCAGTCTGTGGGGGAGGGGAGTGTTCCATTCCCCTAGGCCACTAGGGGAAATCAAGCTTCCTTTCAGCATTTTGAAACTCAGAACAGTCCAATTGACCCTGAAACACAGGACCCCTCCTCTGTGGGGACACCCAATCAGTGCTGTGGCTCACATCAACAATCAAGGGGTACAAGAAGTCTTGCAGCCTTGAAGAGAGCAAACCAGATACTCCCATGGATGAAATTTCTCTGTCTAATAATCTCTGTGGTCCATATCCCAGGAAAACTGGAAATTGGAATATATCTCAGCTGCTGCTGCCTGGATCAAGGGGAATGAGCCCTTAACCCAGATATCTTCTATCTCATATGTCAGAAAGGGGACCTCTGGATGTTGACATCCTAGCCTCCAGATTTAACTACACACCATCTCTGTAGCAAGGACCAAGGATCCTTTAGTGTTAGCCTTGCATGCCTTGGTAATTCCCTTGTCTCTATTTAGGCTAATCTACTCTTTCCCTCCAGTGCAAATTCCCAGGGTGATTCTTATTGCACCAAATCTGGCCCAGAAGATCTTTGTACAGAAACATACTCTGACTTCTTGCAGACGACCTCTGGCCTCCTCCCAACAGGTCAGATCTGCAATCTACATTACCTCTATTCTCTCCTACTGACTTTTAATGGCATGACTATGGAAGCACAGGTCTTAAAGGATAGTGGGGTCTCTGAGTTTGTAAGTCCTACCCTGCTAAAAGCAAGAAAAAACACTTTCAGGATGATTTACTATAGTATCTGGAAATCCTTCTTTGCCTGGTGTGAACAAAGACACTTAAATCCCAGAAATTATTCTGTGTCTCGCTTTCTGGCCTTGCTGCAATTAAGGACACAAGAAATTGGCCTTAAGCATTCTAAAAGGACAGGTCTCAGCCTTGTCCATTCTCTTTTCTTCAAGGTGTATCTTTCAATAAGCCTCCCTTGTGCCACCCTTTACTTTCTTGGAATATCAACTTGGTTCACTCTGCCCTGCAGAAACCACTCTTTGGACCCGTCAGGGATATTCCCTTAGAGCAGGGGTGAGCAACCTGTGGCTTTCCAGCTGTTGTGAAACTATATGCCCCAGGAGACATTGCAAGACTGGCGGTTACAAGCATGACTCTACTTCTCCCATAAGGCATTGCAAGACTGCAATAATGACTCCAAGAGGCAAAAGCATGATGGGACTTGTAGTTCTGTACCAGGATCTCTTCTACAAAGTCAGTTTTATAGTTGCTATTTTGTCTTATGCCCAAGAACATAATTTCTTCCTAGCGTGGCATCAGCCTTCCACTTCAATGAGGACATAGACCTACCATCCTTGTGCCCTGTTCCAAAGATTCCAAAGGAAATCTCTTCATTGTGGGAACGTAGTCAGAGCCATTAGAGTCTACCTGAAAGGTACAATGTAGATCAGACAGGTGGATTCCCTATTTTCCTGTCCTCGGGATCTCTGAAGGGACACCCTGCTTCTAAGTCCACTATCGCCAGTGGCGTACCAACGGGGGGTGCGGGCCGCCCTGGGGTGCCACACACTGGGGGTCAGGCCGGCACTGCCGGGCCAGCCCGCATCTCTGTGTGAAGGCAGCTCTTTCCAGTCCACGGGAGAGGCGGGAGGAAGGTGAGTGCCGGTGTCCTGTCGAAAGCCCGAGCAGCCTCGTGTGTGTGCTGGATAGGAGGAGCAGTGGGGCGGTTGCATATAGAGGAATTGATCTTTCAATATTCCTCCTGCAGCCGCTGAATGCCCGCAGGAAGGAGAGGAGGAAAATCAGGCATTCAGCGGCTGCAGGAGGAATCTGGAAAGATCAATTCCTCTCTATGCAGCCACCCCACCGCTCTTTCTATCCAACTTCTTTTGCTGCCCCCTCCCCCAGTGCTCTTTAGCCCCCCCCCCCCCATGCTCTCTGGCTCTTCCAGTGCTCTCCACCACCCTTTTCTCCCTGGCTCCCCCCCTCAGTGATTTCTTGTTCTCTCCAGTCCCCCCCCCCCTGCTCTCCGTTCCCCTGGTTTTCCCTGCCCCCCTCCCGTGCTCCCTGCTGTCTCAGTCTGCAGTCTCTGACCATCTCCTGTATCATGTCTGTAGTCTGACCATCTCCTGTATCATATCTGTAGTCTCTGACCATCTCTTGTATAATGTCTGCTGTCTCTAACTATCTCTTGTATCATGTCCACAGTTTCTGACCATCACCTGTATCATGTCTGCAGTCTCTGACCATCTCTTGTATTGTGTCTGCAGTGTCTGACCATCTCTTGTATCATGTCTGATACAGGGCTGTGAAGTGTGTGCAATAAATATTCTTGAAAACATTACAAGTTTTTGTGGGTGTTTTTAAGTGTTAAGGGGGGGGGCAGATATAGAATCCGTCCCGGGTGCCAAATGCTCTAGGTACACCACTGACTATCGCAAGATAGAAAATAAATCTGATCACTAGAGCTTACACTCTCAAGCACAAATTTCATCCTGCACTTTTACCAGTGCGAGTTTCCTGGGCATTTCGGCAGCGGGCCTCTGTAACCCAGCAAGCAAGGATGCCACCAGGTCCTCTGTTCATACTTTTTACATTTTCTGTTAGGTTAGTGGCCATTCTACTGTTGATATTTCGGCCACAAGGATCTTGCATCAGCAATCTGAAATCGGGTCTTTATGACCCTTGTTGATACCGATATTGCCCATATTTTTGTGACGTGTCGTTGCCTATGTTGCGCGCACACGTTTTGCCTTCTAACACCGCCTCCCACTCTTGCACGGCCCATATGTGACGTTCCCTGCCTTAAGACCGCCTCCCACGCCTCGGACAGCCTTGTTCGCAGCCAGCTACAGTCCGGTCCGGTCACGGTGCCAGCCATCCATCTACAGGCCCTGGCCTCAGCCACCCACCACAGGGTGCCAGCAGCCAGCCATCCGACCCACAACAGAACAGGGTGCCAGCAGGCCAGCATCCAGCCACCCACTCCACTACAGGGTTCCAGCGAGCAAACCAGCCACCCAGATGACACCAAGCTAGCCACCTGCCACCGTGACCACAGTGTTCCAGCAAGCCAGCAGCCACCCACAACAGGCCAGGGTGAGTGAATGACACCAAGCCAGCCACCCACCCACTTATACAACAGGGTGACCCCAAGCCAGCCACCCAGCACAGTGTTCCAGCAAGCCAGCCACCCACCACAGTGTTCCAGCAGGCCAGCCATGCCACCCACCACAGTGTTCCTGCAAACGAGCCACCGACAACAGGGTGACCCCAAGCCAGCCACCACAGTGTTCCAGCAAGCCAGCCACCCACAACAGGGTCACACCAAGCCAGCCACCCACCCACCCACCCACCACAATGTTCCTGCAAGCCAGCTACCCACAACAGGATGAGCCCAAGCCAGCCACCACAGTGTTCCAGCAAGCCAGCCATCCACAACAGGGTGACACCAAGCCAGCCACCCACCACAGTGTACCTGCAAGCCAGCAACTCACAACAGGCTGATACAAAGACAGCCACCCACCACAGTGTTCCTACAAGACAGCCACCCACAACAGGGTGACCCCAAGTCAGCCACCCAGCCACCACAGTGTTCCAGCAAGCCAGCCACCCACAAGAGGGTGACACCAAGCCAGACACCCACCCACCCACCACAGTGTTCCTGCAAGCCAGCCACCCATAACAGGGTGACACCAATCCAGCCACCACAGTGTTCCACCAAGCCAGCCACCCACCACAGGGTGACACCAAGCCAGCCACCCACCACAGTGTTCCACCAAGCTAGCCACCCACCACAGGGTGACACCAAGCCAGCCACCCACCACAGTGTTCCTGCAAGCCAGTCACCCACAACAGGGTGACACAAAGACAGCCACCCACCACAGTGTTCCTGCAAGCCAGCCACCCACAACAGGGTGACCCCAAGGCAGCCACCCAGCCACCACAATGTTCCAGCGAGTCAGCCACCCACAACAGGGTGACACCAAGCCAGCCGCCCACCCACCACAGTGTTCCTGCAAGCCACCCACCCACAACAGGGTGACAGAAAGACAGCCACCCACCAGTGTTCCTGCAAGCCAGCCCCCCACAACAGGGTGACCCCAAGCCAACCACCCAGCCACCACAGTGTTCCAGCAAGCCAGCCACCCACAACAGGGTGACACCAAGTCAGCCACCACAGTGTTCCTGCAAGCCAGTCACCCACAACAGGATGACACCATGCCAGCCACCCACCACAGTGATCCTGCAAGCCAGCCACCCACAACAGAGTGACACCAAGCCAGCCACACTGCCAGGCGTCAGCCACCGAACACAACAGGGGGCCAGCCAGCCACCCAAACTGCCAGGCGTCAGCCACCGACCCACAATGTTGCCAGCAACTCCGCAAGCCACCCACACTGCCAGGCGTCAGCCACCGACCCACAAGGGTGCCAGCAACTCAGCAAGCCACCCACACTGCCAGGCATCAGCCACCAACCCACACTGCCAGGCGTTGGCCACCAACCCACAAGAGGATGCCAGCAAGCCACCCACACTGCCAGGTGTCAGCCACCAACCCACAACAGGGTGCCATCAAGCAACCCACACTGCTAGGCGTCAACCACCAACCCACAACAGGGTGCCAGCAACTTCAGCAAGCCATTTTTTAAAATTGTGTAAAGAAAGGGGAGGGGGTTTTCAAATCTGTCCACAATGAACAGAGATGAAACCAAAGGGGATTTAAATGTGCCGCTAATGCAATCATTTTTTTCAGATGCAGTCCATCTTTAAAAATTGTTAAAAAAGTTTTTATTTAATATATATTAAAAACAGACAAACATACATATTTATTACACTTTTATACATGAACATTGTAAACAAAGTAGAGTACTTAAATTTACACGTGCCCAAAATGGGACTATGTAGAATGAGCGACAAGTTGCTGGAACTACGCGTTTCGCTGTTAGGGTTTCTTCAGGCTCCAGCTATTTCAAAGTATTCTTAATATATATAGAAAATCATTAATTTTGATCTCGATCAACTCAATCACATTGTACGATGTATGTAAATTTGTGCAGATAAGTATCGATAAAAGAGGAGACGGTCAGCTACACCATGAGAAAGCCATTTAGTTAATATGGGCTTAAGGTGATTATCAAAAGTAAAAAAGAGTGATCTGATTCCATTTCCGTATACATGTGCATAGGGTTGAATACAACGTTACATGTATGTAAGGCAATACGCATAAATTGCATTGGAAAATCCTAGAGAGTCCTATGGGATTCCAAAGTTTAAGTAAAGTGGGAATCCATTTCACATAAGTGTACATCCAATATTGTTTCAGAGGAATAGGACCATCCTTTTCTAGATAGTATAAAATATGGCCAATATTAAAGAAAAATCTTTCCAAGTTCGCTTCCCCTCGGCATACCAACCTGGCTTGCCTAGCTTTTTTTTCTAGCCGTTTTGCACTGATTGCTGTAGTTGCAGTAAGTGCCCTACTGCAGAGGTAGTCCACACTGACTCCAGTCCAATCCACTGTGTAACGTAGCTGACTGTTGCCTAACTTTTTTTCTAGCAGTTTTGCACTGACTGCTGTAGTTGCAGTGAGTGCCTTACTGCAGAGGTAGTTCACTGAGTGACTCCAATCCACTGTCTAGCTGTTGCCTAGCTTTTTTCCAACAGTTCTGCACTGATGCTGTAGTTGCAGTGAGTGCCCTACTGCAGAGGGAGTCCACTAACTCCAATCCACTGTGTAGCTGTTGCCTAGCTTTTTTTTCTAGCAGTTTTGCACTGACTGCACTGCAGTAGTGATTTAAAATTATTGCAGTGAGTGAGTGCAATACTGCAGCAGTTTATTATGCGTTAATGCACAATCAGATGATGTGAAAATAAATGTCCCTGTAATTTACGTTTTCCTATCAGTTATCATGCAGTTAAGGTGTGAAGATTGAGGCCTTAATGCTTAAATTGTTAATAAATAAAGATTAACATGTTTATTAATAGATTTGTGTTGAAATTTGTGTTCATTTTGCAAAATTTTAAATGTGCCATAATATCGGCCAATATCGGCCCATACCGATATGCGATGGCCGAAATATTGGTATTGGCAACGAAAAACCGTGTTCAATCACTTGACAGTACAAGCCTTTGGCCCATTGTCTATACTTGCCTTTGTCCTGTACTGTATATCAAAATATGAAATTTACAATTAAGTCAAAAATTATCTTTTTTTTTAAAGATTTGGATAGAGTGCTGATGGGGTTAGAACCACTGTTTTCTATGCCTGTCTATGTCCACATTAATATTAAATTTCTCAGATTGAGCTGCTCACCAGAATCATCAGAAATTAAAACAAGGGTAAAATCAAAAATTTTTAATTGCTATCAGAACAGGATAGATGGGAAATCTTCCAATGGGGTACTTGTTCCTGTGACAACAGATGGGATTTCCCTCACAATGCAACGATGTTCACTCGCTTCCCCTTTTGAGTGAACAGGAATGGGACATAGATGGGAAAAAGCGACAGCTGTTTAAACCTTGCCCCTCTCTATTCAAAATGAGGAAAAAAAGTTTTGGCTACTAGGGTATCCCCTTAACCACTTGCCGACCGCCGCACGACTATCTACGTCGGCGGTCAGCCCCTCACAGGCAAACTAACGTAGGGCTACGTTGCTTGCTTGTGAGGGTCTAGGGAGCGAGCCCGCGCCCCCGGGGGCGCGCTCCCGCTCCCGCGTGGTCACGGACCCCCCCGCGCGTGTGACCAGCGGACCCGATGTCCGCCGGTCACTCGGCGATCGGCGGGGGAGAGGGAGAATGTCAGGCAGCTTGTGTAAACAAACTGCCTGTCATTCTCCTCGCTGCAAAGACACTGATAAAACGGATCTGGTATGTAGATCCGTTGATCAGTGTCCTTACAGCTAGAGCCACAGCCAATCACAGTAGAAACCACGCCCCTAGGGACACACACAGCCCCTCCCTTCCAAATAAAGTTAACCCCTTCACTACCAGTGTATTTTTACAGTAACAGTGCATATGTATAGCACTGATTACTGTAGAAATGTCACTGGTAACCCCAAAAGTGTCAAAAATGTCAGTCAAGGGTCCGATCTGTCCGCCGCAATGTCGCAGTACCGCAAAAAAAATCGCAGATCGCCGCCATTACGCGTTAAAAAAAAAACCAACAAAAATGACAAAAATCTTTCCCTTTGTTAGTAAACGCGATAACTTTTGCGCAACCAATCAAAATACGCTTTTTGCGATTTTTTTTACCAAACATAGGTAGCATAAAACAAATTGGCCGAAAATTTTTAAAAATTTTGATTCTTACATTTTTTTTTGGGGGAATTTCATATAAAAAAATGTGAAAAATATTGCTATTTTTGCAAAATTGACGCTCTTTTTTTGTTCATAGCGCGTGATCAAAAAATCGCACAGGTGATCAAATACCACCAAAAGAAAGCTCTGTTTGTGGGAAAAAAAGGACGTCAAATTCGTTTAGGTACAGCGTCGCACGACCGCGCAATTGTGCGTTAAATTCACGCAGTGCCGAATCGCAAAATACCCCCTGGTCGGAATGGGGGTAAAATCTTCCGGGGCTTAAGTGGTTAAGCGAAAAAGTAGTGGACACTTACTTTTGTAGTGCCGTTTATAGGTGGCAATGCAGAATTCCCATCTGACAGCCTCTGCGCCCAGTAATTGATGTGAACTGAGCAGATTCAAGGGGTTCTGTACCATGTGTTTGCTGTGATGGTCAATCACAGCGATCACCAATTTACTTTGCCAGCTTTTTGTTGCCTTGTCCCATCATTTTTGAGACGTGTTGCTATTATCAATTTCAAAATTACCTTATTTTTTCTTAAAATGGCACATTTTCTCATTTTAAAAATCTGATATGTTTTCTATTGTGAAAAATTATGGTTTTATTCAATTTTTATTTAGATCTTACACAACATCCAAATGTTTTTGGAATTGGGATAGCAGGGGAGTTTGAGGGAGTGGGGGGCAGGGTGAGTGAGGACGGGGGGGGGGGGGGGGGTAAGCGAGGACGGGTAGTTGAGGGTGGGGTGGGATAGGGGTTAAGGACTGGGATGGTTGGGGTGCGGAGGTAGAGCGGGTGGGTACTCCCAAAGTCTCTGCACCAATAAGCTAATCCCCCACTGTGCAGCTATTTTTTTTTAGAAAAAACTTTTGGTCCCCTATATTCAGTGGGTGCCAGGGGACAGAAAGCAGACTATGTAATCACTTTTGGGTTTAGGCGGATTAATCCGCAGCAGTGCTCCCGACCAGCCCCTGTATATTGATATACTGTAGAAGAGGCCGTCCTTCACTGTAATTGTGTGAAGTGCTGCTGCGCAATAATCCGTCTAAACCTGAAAGTGTGTAAATTGTCAGTTTTCTGTCCCCTGGCATCCACTAAACATAGAAGACCCAGGGACATTTAAAAAAAAAAAAAAATGCTTTACAGTGGGCAATCAGCTCATTGTTACACAGAATTGTGGAGTCACCACCTTTTCCATCTCCCGCTCCCCTACTCGGTTTGCAGAGCCAGGCCAGGACAGGAGGGCTGGAGGCTGGTGTGGTATGAGCGGTGGGGGAGGAGATGGGGGCAGAATTGACAGTTGGTGGCAGGGGAGGGCAATCCGCAAATGGACATTTGAAATGTCATTGAATATTATAGCGGTATTTAAATCCGCTTGGTCATTTTGACCTACGGGTAAGCCTACAATAAGGCTTACCTGTATCTCCTAAACGTGCACAGTTTAGGAGATATTCACCCTGGATGCAGCCAGTTACGTCACCGATGCATGCACTTTGTGCCGGAATGGAGGGCTCCCGCTTGCATGTGCGGGAGTGACGTCAGCACAGCTCCAGCCATTCACAAAGCTGGAGCACACGAAGAAGGACCGGGGGAAGATGTTAGCTCTCTCAGCAGTGACAGTTTTTTTTAACAACCGCGGTTTACAACTGCTTTAGGGAGGCGGTGGCCCTGTTATTTCTGACGACTGGTGAGCAGCACAATCTGAGAAAGTGAATCTTAATGTGGACATAGATAGCCATAAAAATAATTGCTGGCATGCTTTCTTTACATTACAGCTGTTAGCGGGAAAATCCCGCTGAAAGAACCGAGCCAGAAGGTATTTGTTTCAGGTATCAAAGCATTTGCTTAGTATCGGCACCGATATCGGTTTTGGTGCAACCCTACTTGTTACTCAACTTAATTTTTATCCACTTCCAGTCCAAGGACGTCATATGACGCCCTGGACTTTAAGTGGGGATATCTTAATGATAACTGCAGCTGCAGGCACCATTCAGGCACCATTCAGATATCATCTTTTGCAGACGGTGATTCTCTGTCAAAAGAACAATTATAGCAACAGTTCAGCCGCTTGATCGTTCTTACAGGCCGGGTCCCCTCCTGCCACCTTCCGGTGCGTCTACACCCCACATATCTCCATAAAGAGGACCTGTTATGACCTATTCTTATTACAAGGAATGTTTACAAAGTGATACAAAAAAAAAAAATAATGTAAAGGGAAAGTGTAAAAATGTAAAAATAAAATTAACAATAAAAAAAAAATATTTTTTTTAAAGCGCCCCCGTCCCCGCATGTTCACACGCAGAAGAGAACGTATATGTTTGGCTTGCCTACATATGTAAACTGAATTCAAACCACATATGTGAGGTATCGCCGCAAATGGTAGAATGAGAGCAACAATTCTAGACCAAAACCTCACCTGCAACCCTAAACTGGTTCTAAAAAGAAAAAGTACAGAGGGCGCACCAGGCTAGCGCCTTTTCTTTAGAAACAATTTATTTTAATTAAATTGTATGCACATCATACTCACAAAGTAGATAAAATGACAGGCAAGAAATAAATGATGAGTCCACTGGAAGTCTCCACTGAGCATAGTCCACTGATGCAGACTATGGTTGGATTCAAACCTCTAAAAGCAACTTACGCATTTCGGGGGTGTCCCCCCTTCCTCAGAGCTCAGCACGGTCTGCATCAGTGGACTTCCGGGGGACTCATCATTTTATTTATTGCCTGTCATTTTATCTACTTTGTGAGTGTGATGTGCATACAATTTTATTAAAATAAACTGTTTCAAAGGTAATGCACTAGGCTGGTGCGCCCTCTGTACTTTTTCTTTTTAGAGCTTCATTTGGGTTTCCCCGACCTGATGAGAATGAAGCACAGCAGGGACGACGACAATACCAGCTGAGTCGTGTTTCCATTAAACCAAGGCGCATAGCAACCCCTCAAGTGCAGGGGCATCAATTCTCTTTTTTATATTAACCCTAAACTGGTAACCTGTAAAAAAATGTAAAGCATCACCTATGGAGATTTGGGATGGAAGTACTGAAGTTTGGCGCCATTCCACGAGTTTGCAGTTTTAAAGCTTGACATTTTAGCTATCTATGTACTCGGCATTACTTCATCTTTCTCATTATGTAAACAAATTGGGCTAACTTTAGTTTTTTTTTAATGAAACCATTTTTTTCCCTTAAAAAAATAAAAAAAAAGGGGGTTGAAAAATTGCGCAAATACTGCGTGACATAAAAATTTGCAATGACTGCCATTTTATTCACTAGGGTCTCTGCTAAAAAAAAAAACATGGATAAATGTTTGGGGGTTCAGAGTAATTTTCTAGCAAAAAAAAATGAGAGATGAGAGGAGTGCCAGAATAGATCTGGTATAGAAGTGGTTAAGCAAATTCTTTGACTGGTTACATATACAGTAATACCTATCTTTAAAAATACTTAGAACATTCATTTTATAGAGCACTTGGAGTGTTTATGAGCGTTTGTTTATTGATTTTATTTTTTTGACTCTGATTTATGTAGTTATGTTGTTTGTTGTGCTTCTAGTGATTAAGCACATTGTTGTTTAGTTACACAACGTCATCTATATAAGTGGGGTAAAGTAGCAGCAGTGTTTTGTTTTGTTTCACACACCGTGGCTTTGATTTCTTTCAATTTTTTACTTGTCAGCATGGAGAGGGGCCATATAAATGGTAAATAAACTTTAAACCTTTTCGCTGCCAGCATATTTATTATGGGGCGACAGTGACATGCTGTAAACAAACGTGCAGCCACAAGAATCCCTGCAATTTCGCTAGTATCTTCCTTGCCTTCTAAATGAATTGATTTTTTCTAATGCCTGGTGTTGGAGTTGTCATGTCCAACCTCAACTGCAACTATAAGTAAATGTAACTATAAGTAAAAATGGATCTAGTGTTAAAAAGTAACACTAGCCATAAGCGCCCTTTGCCTTCGCCTCCCTCTATTGTATCTACAGATTCTGAGGCAGATATGGCCGACGCAGACGCATCCAACCCTGGTGGCTCTGTGTCATTGCATTCTGATGACGAAGAGGACTTTTCCTCGTCAGCCGCTGTGCGGGAAAGTGCATTGGTGGAAGCACTTATAGTTTCAGTGCGAGGCACTTTAAAAATAGCGGATGAGTCTACAGTGTCAGGAATGCAGGCGTCTTTTGACAACCGCAAATCCCAGAAATCGGGGAAGGCGTTCCCCCTGCCTGGAACTTTTTGACAATATTGTCAATGAACAGTGGGGGCGTATCAAGCACATGTTAGTGGTGACCAAACATTTTAAACACCGTTATCCCTTCGCAGATAAGGTTTTCACTTAGTGGACCGTGCCGCCACAGGTGGAATATCCAGTTTCCTGACTGAATAAGTCTACTGTGGTCCCGGTGGAAGAATCCCCGGCCTTTTCGGACCACGTTGATAGACATATTGAGTGTTAGTGGGCTCAACATTGAAACCAATTTTTGTGACCACTCTGGTTTCGCAGACCGCCGCTGAATGGGTGAAGTTACTTGAAGGTGTCTTGGAAACTAAACAGCTCTCCCCGGGGCTGATTGAGCTCAAATGGCTCAATCCCTGCTGTATATATGTGATACATCGCTGGATGCGGCTCCCCTGGTGGCTAGAGTGTTTGCTGTGGGGATTGCTATTAGACGCATGGTGTGGTTAAAGAGCTAGTCTGCGGACCAGGCTTCCAAAAAGGCTCTTTTTGACCTTCCCTTTACCAGGGAGAGGTTGTTTGGATCCTGGATGAGTTGATCAAAAGCGTTACGGGTGACAAGAGTACTCTTCTTCCTCAATCAGTCCTAGACGAGGGCCTTCTTTTACTACTCATAGGTGGCTTTTTCGTGCCTCCGGGTCGCAAGAAAAAGGACAGGCATTCAGGTCTTCTGGGAGTTCCAAGAAGACATGGTCAGGTAAACCGAAGCCAGGCAAATCCGGATCTACAGACAAATCCTCGTCTGCATGAAGGGGCACCCTCACCATATTCTGGGGTGGGGGGACGTCTTCTCTTCTTTCCGGAACCATGGACCGCCTTGTTTAAGGACAAATGAGTTCACAAACTGATCTGATCAGAAATCCGGTCTCGACCGTCGGACAGGTTCTTCCCGTCCAATCTGCGCCTATCTTCAGGCCATTTAAGGGATCTCCGAAAGGCGGTACAAGATCTGCTGTCGCAAAGGGTGATTGTGCCGGTTCCCTCTCAGGAACGTTTTCAGGGGTTTTCTTCAAATTTGTTTACTGTGCCCAGGAAGGAAGGCAAGGTGTGTCCGATCCTGGACCTCAAGGCTTTAAATTGCTTTGTCCCGGTACAGAGGTTTCGAATGGAGTCCATTCGCACGGTAGTGGCGCCCCCTACACCAGGGAGACTTTTTGGCTTCCATAGATATCAAGGACGCATATCTACACATCCTTATCTACGCTGGACACCAGCGTTTTCTCAGATTCCCTATAGGCGAAGAGCATTATCAATTTGTGGCGTTACCCTTTGGTCTTGCCTCTGCCCCCAGGGTCTTTACTAAGGTGCTGGCTCCGGGTTGGCATTACTGCGCCAACGGGGGATTTCGGTACTGGTGTACCTGGACGATCTATTGAGGACGGACTCTCACTCAGCCTTGTTGGCCAACTTGACCAAACTCTGCAAGAGATCGGGTGTAACATCAATTTAAAATAATGTGCCCTGATACCTTCAATGAGACTGGACTATCTGGGCCTGACTCTGGATTCTGCTTTGGCGAGGGTCTTTC